>NC_068308.1:18056167-18709500 GCF_025860055.1 Xyrauchen texanus
ATATTGTTGTTTCTAATTAATAATTAATTGAATGAACTCAAATTCAGGTCATGCAATAACACTGCTTAAATAAAGAAGATTATAACTGATTCTAGGTCAATCATTAAATAAACTTATTTCACAGCAGAAATGTGTAGACAACTGTCCTTCAGTTGCACATGCACAAGAAAAACTGAGATAGTCAACAGGGTCCAACTTGACCAAAACTCACCCTAATTGTGACATCACACAAAGCAACTATTTGCAACAAAACAACATAAATAATACTACAAAAGAGCTAAAACATCTATACATTCTTAATAACAACTATTTAAATGTCCCCATGTGTTCCCCTTGACCAAGGAAACATTTAAATAATTGATGCATTATATTCCCCATAGCCTCAATTTTGCACTCAATATTTTGAGTTATTAACACTTAAAATCTTAAATCTATGGATTTTTGAGATAAATGCGTTCAATGAACATAGAGTTATTTTCCCAAAACTTTACATTTTAAGTTATGTTTAATTAAGACAATTTGATTCTTTCCAGTAATGACAACATTGTGCTTATCAGGGTATGATGGCCAGCTATACTTTTACGGTCATTGGTGGCAACCTTAACTAGTGTTGTATTTTGGTTGCTTTTATATAACTATAGATTATAGCTGTAGATTAAACCTTGGTAAACAAGCAGCGAAGGTTTGCAGAGAGAGAGAACTTGTGTTGTCAATAGTGTCCACCAGAGGGCGCTAAGCACTTCCCATATGGTTACTGACTGATGTACAACAACTCACGGACTTGTCTGCTCGGGATACGTGCAGAAAAAGAGCACTATATTTTCCAGACTGAACAAAAGCTGTTATACTATTTTAATCCCTTATTTAGTACTTTTCCCTTCCTGTACGCTTATCTTTTGCGTTATTTTCTCTCTCTCATTCTCTGAATTATTAAGACAGTCTGCTTTCTTTTTCAAAATAGTTTGACTTCCAGTGGAATGCGTAATTGTTTTCCCACCCGTAGTCAGGCAGGTCCCGCCTTCTGCGTTCGGATTGGCTAAGAGCTTCTTACAAGCGGACTACGATTGGCCAGTGCATAAATCGTGTGTATGTGTAACTCTCTTCTGTCCTACAACTCACAAACCTATTTACTATATAGTATATTCCATACAGCTCAATATACGATATGTAATATAATTGGTCACTTCTTTTATTTAACTTCATATCATTAATCAATTCTGCAATTAGTTTTTAATCATTTGGAACGTTTAACTATTAAAAATAATATTATTTCAAATGAACAATTAGAACAAAGGAATAATTCACCCAAAAATGAAAATTCTCTCATTTAGTCACCCTCGTGCCATCCCAAATATGAATGACTTTCTTTCTTCAGCAGAACACAAACAAATATTTTTTAGAAGAATATCTCAGCTCTGTAGGTCTTACAAGGCCTTGTGAATGGTGACAATAAATTCGAAGCTCCAAAAATCACACAGAGGCAGCATAAAAGTAAACCATATGACGCCAGTGGTTAAATCCATGTCCTCTGAAGTGATATGATAGGTGTGGGTATCAGGTCAATATTAAAAAAAAGTACTTAAACAAAGTGAAAGTGAACGTGTAGATTTATGGTAGAAAAAGGACTAAAATATTTCTCTGTTCTAGGAATATGATAAGAAATAATTGAAGTTTTTATATTTCTTAGCTTACAGAAAAGTGATAAATACACTGTCAACTGTGAATTAAAAATTTTGTTTTCCAACCTTGCTGTCTTAAAATTATAATAATGCATCTGTATATATTATTCAAATCAATTCAAGTTCTGCTTTAAATGGAATAAAATTACCTTTAAATACTGTATTTTCGGTCTCAAGGGTGGATATGTGCTTACCATCAATTCACTGTACTTACCAATATTACAGTCGGGACTTTGACAAAAAAAAACAAAAAAAACAAACATTAATGCTGCCTGGCTTCAAATGTAAGCTTCCTCCCCTATGGAAATAAACAACTGTTTAATTTCACTTTTACAAATACTTTTTTTTTTTCTTCTTCTTTCAGATAAGTGGGTGATTCTGTAACAAAAGGAACTTGATCTGATATGAATATATATATATATATATAATCATTTAAGTAAAAAATTTACATTCCGTATGGTCTTCTTTCTATCTAAAACTGAATTTCTTCACATTCCTGTACGCAATACTGTATTTCTTTTCCACAGCATTCTCAGAAAAGTCTGAAATAGTTAATTACAAAAAATATATATTATCTCCTTTGATGGTAACCTTGATATGTTATATTCTTATATTTGGCATACAGTAAAACCATTGATGTGGTAGAATCAAGCAAAACCGGGTTAAGTCAACTTTCGTCCAATCATTTGACGTCTAAATGTATCAATCGTGGGAGTTGCCGGAATATGGGTGGGGAAAAAGTAACGCCACTGGAAGGGTTCAGCTCCCTCAATGTAATTGAATGTAGCTTGAAATAATTTTTAATTTTACATTTAAATAAATATTACTTTAACTGTGTAAAAACAATACTTTGAAAAAAAAAATAGAATTGAAATGTAAAACATGTACATTGAAAGTGGCATATGAAGGCATTTTATATGATTTTTGCACTTTCTTTGGAAAAAAAAAAAAAGAGATAACCTGCAATTGTTACCTCAAGGACCAATTTATGTTTATTAATGGATCTAACCCATAAAAAAATACTTTTGTTGTGTAACCCCAATTCGTCAGGTTAAATAGCATTTTGCACATGAATAAAACCAGTTAGTTGAGATGTTACCACATGAAGCACTTTTTTACAGTGTGCATGAAATACAACATTAATATCAACCTGTGAAACCAGCATTTGGTCTGTTTTATTATGGAGGACACATGGAGTTGAAAAAGATTATTAAAAGGTGGTAAAAAGTTGTTAACATGCTAGACCGGTCAATGTGTTTTTAAATGCTTTTATGCAGGGCCTTTATTTGTCAAGCACTTGTTTCAACATTGCAGTGTTTGCAAGGTAGTGCTTATATGTTTCTGTTTATTTACAGGGTGGGAAAATGGGTGGAAGATCTCCGAGGATGCCCACCCACACCTGTTAGACACAGAGGTGTTGATCCAAGGGGTAAAGGAACAAAGGATTAGGTTTCTACTTCAACAGAGAGATTTCTTCTATGCATACAGATGGCGAGTGTGTGTGTGTGTGTGTGTGTGTGTGTGTGTGTGTGTGTGTGTGTGTGTGTGTGTGTTTCTTCACTAACTTCGTCACAGTATATTGAGTCAGCTCTCTTCTGAGTCATCCGTTTCAAGGTTGCCTAGTGACGGTGACGGGGAAAACGTTTCCTATTGCGCATTCGCTGATGCTTGGCACCAATATTTATTCAAGCACTGCAATATGAGGGAAAGAGGAAATAATTGATGCATTTTCAGATGATTGCATGGATGTTTGGCCACCTGTAAAAAGTGTTTACCAGTGGGCTTCCCTTGTTTTTCATGCTTACCTCATCAACGTACATATGAAATAGATTTACAGTGGGGCTCAATTCGGAAAGCAATGTGTATTCACAGGTTCAAGTCAAGTTGAGATCAAAGTTGTTTTCAGGTTCTGCTCTCTGCCTTATGTCTAGGCATCAATATAATCATGATGCTCCACCTAGTGAACAACATATCCTTTTTATGGCTCAGATCACTCCCCTCATGAAACTCTGACCAGCAGGTTATCTAACTGAGCAAAGTTGAGATAACCACTTTAACCTAAGCACAGGGCCGGTTCTACACATTTGGAGACCCTAGGCAAAATGTATGTTGGAGGCCCCCAGCCATGCCCTCCTCCCCTTCACCTTTCAGAATTCACGAGTTCACACTTACATCAAATTAAATAGAGTAAAGATTATGCGTATTTGGCATGCAGGGGAGGGCTCCACGCTCTGAATTTTGGCCAGATTTACACAGTATTACATTGGATTGCATTGTATTTTGGATTGTGTTGTTTACATCCAATAAGAGATTATTAAAAATCAAAGTGAGGAGATGGGGCGGTAGAGGGATGCTGATAAACTGTCAATGAAAAGAGGTAAGTCTGCAGTATATCTCGTTGTCTCGTATACCTCTTATCTCGTTGATTATCTGAATGTGCTCCTCCCGAACTTTGTTAATAAAACATAATTTAATAAAAAAGACTTGAAAACAAATATGATTCCTAACCATTTTATTTATACAAAACCTGTTATCAGTATTTTTATATTTTTACTTAAATGTGCATACTAATGTAACTTTAATTAAGATAAACAAACAAAAAAATCATCTGAAAAGTCATCTTTTTTTTTTTTTAAGCAGTAAGGAAGTTTTTTGCAGTAATTTGTTCAGTAATTTATTTATGGTAACACACTAACCCACTATTTGGGATAATGAACAGTTTTGTTTTTGATAGACTAAATATAGTCATATTAGGTATGTATTGTAGAGAAATACCTTATGATACACAAATCAGCTGCTAGTGGAAGTGAAAAGACAAGTTAATTTCGTCAACTGTAATTGTGTGCTTATTCATATGCTTAAGATTGCATACTTATTTTCAATAAATATTGCAACAGTATTTATGATTGGGAAACGAAAAAAATGAAGTCTATTATGGTCTATATGCGTCTATTATGATAGACTAGAGCAGTTAATGTAGGCTAAACATCTGCGTTTTAGAAGATATACAGACTGTTTTAAAACATAATAAACAATGCTTTAGTATTGTGCGTTTGCTCTTTGAATGACAAACTTTACTTTTTCTGTAGTATTTTGCGAGTCAGCTCCTGACTAGGGCTGGAAATCGATTCTAAAAGAATTGATTCCTTGCGTTAGGAATCAAGATTCTATTCCACAGGTTGCAATCGATTCCATCGAGGAGAATCGACTCCTTTGTAAGATTCAGTTCAACAGTTAATCATGAATTCGCCACTCTATCTCTTCAACTGGAAGTCCGATTCATTTCCGCGAATCAGACTCTTTCGGACGGTTCATTTAGAACGTATTTTTTTTTCTAACAAAAGTCTGCATTGTAGCTACATACGCTCGGATTCAAAGTGTCAGAAGCGAATTCAGTCCATCAACGGCGCTCGCGCTCTTTTGAACTGGAAATAACCGTCAAATGATCTATCTCAAAATGACGCTGATCGTTAGAATCAGAATTACAATCACTCAAAAATAGATGATACCTGAATCACGAGCTGCGCTTTCTTTGCGTGCCTGCTTAGCCTTACGCTTAGCAGCCCCTGAAGGATGAGTTCGTTTCGGCGCCATCAGATAAATTTGCAGAAAAGTTGGATTTTATTCATCTACAATCTCTTCATTCATAATTCAGAGGTTGGGAGTGACTCGCATGTAAACGATGATATTAATTGGTTTAACTACAGGTGAATGACAATTGTTATATCCAATGGACAAACAGCATAGTATTTTGCTGCTCTTGATTGGTGGATAAGCATGTGTATGTTTTGGAGGCCCCGCCTCCAAGGCCGAGGCGCTAGGCAACAGCCTAGTTCGCCTATAGGTAGCGCCGGCCCTGCCGAAGCACAGTGTATTCTAATAAGCACCACTCCAGGAAAATCAACTGAACATTAGGGCATTTGTCTAAAGCCTGTTTGGTTTCAAACAATGTGTATATCGGTCATGAAGTGGTTTTACAGGTTTCCTGTGAAATCCAAATATTTACCAATGCACAACTTTCAGAATGTACTTCTGTTTTGTTACCATCCACCTTAAAAAACAAAATAAAAAAAAATCTAAAAAGCAGGTGGACACAGCTACTTCACATATTCATAAGATGTCAGCTCAGCATCCCCTTTCATCTGTAAGATGTCATAATGTAGAACTGCGAGCATTATATTTGTTCTCCCAAAACCAGTTTCTCTGTGTGCTTTTAAAATACAACATTCAAATTGAGATTTCGTAATTGGCAAATCATTATATTTTTATGAATTATTTGCATTGTCTGTAAAATTGTATTTAAGAAATAATTAATAGTTCTCGTCCCGGATGCTGATTAGTCAATGTAATATATAACCTGTGGCCTTATTATTTATCACAAAGCAAACATTTTACAGTTTTCAAAGAATTGTTATTACTGCATATCTCATATTACAGGTCAACAGAATAAAATGTGAGATGAGAAAATGCACAATTTCTTTTTTTATTGTTGTATATCCCTTTATCACTGACGTGCACAGAACAGGGGCAGCAGGGGCGTAAGCTATTTCTTTCCCATATCTAAAGGTGTCCTTCTGGTCGTCCAGAAAAAGAGGAAACATTTTAAATTAGGCCTAATAATTAAATTAAAATAGTTAAATAAAACAAAATGTAAATTTTGTCATAATCTCACAATAACAGTAATAATGTGTTATTATGAGATCTCTTAGTAAATCGCAGACGTAAATTAAGACGTAATTTAAGAAAATTAAGCGGAGGTGCCTTATGCGCTACAGCAGATCGTGGGCAGATGCCAATCACAAGTGATCCTCCCTATGCCCTATACTCACTCCGAACCGCAGAGCCCTTGAACTGGGCACTCTGAAGGAAACATGCCATTACTGTATGGTTTTACACTTCGCTAACAGTCTTGTAGAAGGGCCCTTTGAGAAAAGATTCATTATCTCACTTACGTTTTAAACAAGCTTTCGAGCGGCATCCCCTCCCACAGCAGTGCCCTTCAAGGAAGCAAAAAATGCAGTTTTGAATTCACAACATCGAGATGAGAACATTGAAGTGCCGTTACCTCAGACGAGTAACAGGTCTGATAAGAAGTCCACTCGATGTATTGTGTTGTAAATTCATCAAAAGTATAATACTGGATTGCTACCGCATTTCCGACGCACGTTTAGACAGATTTATTCATTATTATGTGAGCAGTTGCGTCGCTTTAATAGAATATTGACATGAGAAGTCAGGTTCAGACAAAGCCAGTTTGGTTTTGTTGAAAGTAATAAACCATTAGCCTAATCACTATCAGAAAAATACCATTGAGCTACCACAGTAGGCCTACCGCAGCTCACTATACACATATTACGCAGTCTGGATAGGGCAACAACTCCCTAGGGGGGGACCAGAAACTCCACCTGCTGCCCTTACTCGCATGCTATGCGTTATTCAAGGACACTGTAGAACACAGTCGATGGCCTTGCGCTCACAATATCTCATCGCGCCTTCGCACCGCAAACCACATTACCTGGATAATGCCATGGATAATGTTCATATTTTAAGATACTGTCACGGTCCTCCAAGGTAGCCTACTTTAAAAAATACCAAGGTTTTACTATGACATGTCATAAACATGGGGTCATCACAGACTAAATAAATAAAGACGTGTATTACCATGGTGCTTTTTGTGAGAAATATAACAGAATAGGCTATTATTTGTGATAAAGGAAAAATTGAAAAGATTATGTACAGTATATACTGTATTATACAAGACAATGGTTAAATAGTCAAAAAGCAATGAAATTAATTACATATTTATAATCACTAATTAAAAAAACAACAAAAGAAAACAATGCCCTTTTTTATCCTTCCGCCACTGTCTAAGGTCTGTGCATGTCACTGCCCTTTATTATTGCATTTGTCTTCTGTAATTTATGTGTGTGAATACTAACTAAGCACTTTATTAGGAACACCTGCACACCTACTTATTCATGCGGTTATATAATCAGCCAATCATGTAGCAGCAGTGTAATGCATAAAATCATGCAGATACGGGTCAGGAGCTTCAGTTAATGTTCACATCAACCATCAGAATGGGGAAAAATGTGATCTCTGATTTTCTGTGGCATTATTGTTGGTGCCAGATTGGCTGGTTTGAGTATTTCTGTAAATGCTGATCTCCTTGGATTTTTACACACAACAGTCTCTAGAGTTTATTCAGAATGGTGCCAAAAACAAAAAAAATCCAGTGAATGGCTAGACTGGTTCGTGCTGACAGAAAGGCTACGGTAACTCAGATAATCACTCTGTACAATTGTAGTGAACAGAATAGCATCTCAGAATGCACAACATGTCAAACCTTGAGGCGGATGGGTTACAACAGCTGAAGACCACATCTGGCACTTTATTAGGACCTTAGTGTTCTTAATAAAGTTCTCAGTGAGTGTGTCGCCTGATGCAGCATTTCTCTAGCATCTGTCAAACTTATAGTACTGGCTTTTGTGTCATGGAAAAATTGACATACCACTCTTCCCCCTTTTATGATGCTGCTTGAATCAGGCTCACAAATGCACTGGTACCTGGGTGATGTTTTGTCCAGTCAGATCAGGGATGACGTCAAGTGGCAGTATGACATCAATGCGTGATGCATGAAAATGCATGATAGTGTCTAAGTCTCTCAGATTACAGTCCATACTGGTATACCAGAAGTCTGTATAAGCACTAAAAGTTGTTGGCCGGCTCATTAAATCATGGTGAGGAAATAAACTGAAGGACATTTTTAGCATAATGTTATTTGATGAAGCATTTCAGATAATATTTTTAACCAGTTAATACATCTCTTTTTTTGACAGAGTTGATATTTAGTATCACAAGACAGGGATGCTTCACTAATTGTATCACTTTGCTTGTCTGTTAAATATTTTTGTTAGCAGAGCAAAAATAGACAAAATGACTTGTCATATTGTGTCTAAACTGTAGGTTGACTTGATTTCAGAGTTGCCACACGTCCCGTAATATACAGGATTGTCCCATAAAATATGTGATCATCCTGTATTTAAATCTGAAATGATGCGTCTGTAACTGGTCCTGCTCGACCCGCTCTGAGCGGGATTCAAACCGGGGTCTCCGGCATGGGAGGCGGGAATGCTAACTAGGAGGCTAAAAGCTACAGCCCCAGGTAGTTCAGTGGTAAAAGACGCTGACTACCACCCCTGGTGTTCGCTAGTTCGCTTGTTCGAATCCCAGGGTGTGCTGAGTGACTCCAGCCAGGTCTCCTAAGCAACCAAATTGGCTCGGTTGCTAGGGAGGGTAGAGTCACATGGAGTAACATTTTCTTGGTTGCTATAATGTGGTTCGTTCTCTGTGGGGTACTGGGTGAGTTGAGCGAGGATGCAGCGGTGGATGACGTGAAGCCTCCATATGCGCTATGTCTCCGTGGCAACGTGCTCAACAAGCCACGTGATAAGATGCGCGGGTTGACGGTCTCAGATGCGGAGGCAGCTGGGATTAATCCTACGCCACCCGGATTGAGGCGAGTCACTACACCACCACAAGGACTTAAAAGCGCATTGGGAATTGGGCATTTCAAATTGGGTAAAAAAAAAAAAAAAGAAGTTACATGGTGAGTTGAGCTTCAGTTAATGTTCACATTAACCATCAGAATGGGGAAAAATGTGATCTCTGTGATTTTCCATGGAATTATTGTTGGTGCTACAGCCTCTAGATTCAGTCACTAGCGCACCTCTTGAGGCCAGGGGAGTGAGGTTTACACACTGCACAGCAACCTACCAGCTGGCTACCATAACCGCCCCATATCAATTAAATATGGGATGCTATTTGTCTCGTATTTAAGCTGGTCCAATTGTGTCATGGGAAAATAGTTCAAGATCAATAATTTAACCTTGATATTCATTTGAAATTTGACCTATACGGTGGGTAAGGGACCACCTAAAAACATCAGTCAACACTACTTCCAGGTCAACCACTTTAGAGAGATTGTGCCATATTTTACAACTTTAGAAGTGACAACCCTACTTGATATTAAATTATTGTTAATGGAACTGTTCATAAAAGCAATATAACAATCGCAATCATGCTGTTGTTCTAAATATTAGCATGTTTGTGATATCTGTGGCCTTGTGCCTTCATCTGATTTGCAGCCGTGCATATATTCAGTACAAAACTACTCTTGCTCATGTGATACTGCTCAATCATCTAACTATACTCTATTTTGTTTTAAACAGTGCTACAAAGATATATAGTGTATTAATAAATAAATAAAAAATGTTCAGGTGGAGTGTGCAGGTGTACAGAGCAGCAGAAAAAGGCCCTGTGTGTAAACAGCTATTTTTAAGTTTAACCTTGAAGGCAGCCAGCTGTGAGCTTTGGGCCTTGGTTTATAACTATAAAAATTTACATTTGTTTACATTACTATTCTCAACATAGGTTTTGTGCATGGTGACATATCTCACTAAGCTCTCATCAAACACACTATTAGGCTTCTGACAATGTTTTAATTTGTCACTTAACACTCAGTTCCACTCACTGGAATGTAACACTTAACATGGGGTTGCTAATCAGTGACTTATTCACCTATGAGTAGCGATCAGTTCTTTAAAGATGTAACCACCGTGTAGAGTATGCAAATCAAAGAGTTATCTTGAAACATAACACAAAAACTGTTCAATACCATGTCGAACAGTTGTAAACTACAATAGGTGCAATATATGCTATGTAATTTGCAATATATCAGTACAACTGAATACTGATAATATACTACTAAAGTGGTGCAAGTGTGTGAATTTGCATGAATAAATTTTCATTCGTATACTCTTTTGTTGTGTTTGCATAGTTCTTATGCTGACTGCCTTTGGCGCTATGCTTACAAGCAGATTATCAGTATAAATGGTGTGTACCGGAGGTTCCACACTAAATAAACTAAGGGCTCGGATAGAAACTATTTCCATGGTCTCAGCACTCACCCCAATGCAGGGAGGCTTGCCACCAGTCTGTGGTCAAACTCTGCATTGACCAAGGATATCAGTGATGGGGGAGGGTTCATTTGAGCTGATAGTCCTGTGAATTAAACAGGTGTGCAAAACATACTTGTTCTCAGAAGCTCTCTTGTTTGCTATTCAACACAACAACATGTCACTGTATTGCAGTTCTTAAAGGTATAGTTCACCCGAAAATGAAAATTCTGTTATAATTTACTCTTGTTCTAAATCTTGGACCAATGGCCAAACCTACGACTTCATTCTTTCTGTGTAAGTTATAATGTAAATTTATCATGCTAAATCCACACTAGTCTATTTTCTGAAGTATGAAACTCCTTTTTCAGTTTCCTTTTTAAAGGTTTCTGTAGTCTCTTGGGCAAAGCGCCATTCTTATGTGGATGAGAGGCATACATATAGCATTCAATGTTCTGGTCACCATTCACTTACATTATATGGACCTACAGAGTTGAGATATTCTTCTAAAAATCTTTGTTTGTGTTCAGCAGAAGAAAGAAAGTCGTACACATCTGGGATGACATGAGGGTGAGTAAATGATGAGAGAATTTTTATTTTTGGGTGAACTATCCCTTTAAATATATGCAGGCGAGAAAGAGTGAGAGAGAAAATTATATGGATTTGTTAACATGTTAATGTAAAGACGATAATGTTTCTACACATTTCCCCCTTGTATAGACTTCCCAAACCCTCAATGTGTTTTCTAAAAAAATATATCCAAAGGGCCATAGCCACACTAATATTTGTTTAGTTAAAGGGTTAGGGTTAGTCACTGTGACTCAAATAAAAATTATTTATTTATTGATGTACTAACTAGTAAAACTGAATTTCAGCATGCTAAAAACATGCTAATTGGAAACACTACAGACAGGGGTGTAACTACAGGGAGGGCAGCCAACCTAGGACCGGGGTGAGGGAGTTCACAACAATCGACCCACAGAAACCATAAAAATGACTGCAGCTAGATGGGTGATGATAAACGAACCACGCTCCCAAAGGAGTGGACAGGTTCTTTGCACTGGGGGCCTGAACTATCCATTTTACACCACTGACTACAGAGTGTAGTTTAGTAACTATCCCATGGCAAACAGAACATTTACTCAATTAAGCAAGCAATACACGTTAAGTTCAATTTCTACTTGTAGTCTACTCATTGTTAGTTCAAGCTCCACCCTTTACCATAGTGGTAAACCAAAACTACAGCATAACAGAAACTCTTCTAAATCTCAACTTTACAACAACTATCCCCTTTTAACATTCATCTTGAATAAAAACACATCAAATAACACTTCATTTTAACATACACTATCCCTTTCGAGTCCTAAACAAAGCATGCTGGGAAATTATATGAGTTTCATTAATGCTACATTAACACTACAAAAAGTATTCATGTATTCCCAACTCAAATGGATTGAGCAAACTTCCATCTTACAAACCAAAATGGATAGAACGTAACGTAAGCAAGTAATGGCAAAATGTTCTAGAATAGTTATTTTAGTTCATTTTAATTAACTTGAACAAGGAGCAAAAATCATTTTTATGAGTGAATAAGACATTCAGCAGATGTCTTTGAGATGTTTATGATTAAGAATGTTTATAAAATTAGATTTTTTTAAGATGCTTTCCAGATGAAAAGTTCTAAAACGACTTCTCAGAGATGTATATGTGCCTCTGTGTTGGAACGGTATTTTTTGTTCCATTAAAGAGTCTTATAGATTTGGAACAACATGAGAGTGAATAAATGATGACAGAACTTTTCATTTTTGGGTTAACCATTCGTTTAATATAATCCAAGACTAATAAAAAGGCATTAGTTTTATTGTATTTCTATGTGTGCATCCAGACATCTTTACTTTGAATTCTGATCAGTTTCTGAGGAAGAGGATGGGACTTAAAAACAGCTTTACAAGCGCAAAATGGACCGATTTTGAATGCGCCATACTTAATTTGGCTTGACAGTGTGATATTGCTTACTGTGAAGCTGAACATGTACCGCTCAGGTACAAAATAAACATGTCCGTGTTTGATTTGTCTGATGCCACAGTTTATGAAAAGGGTGGTTCTCTGCATACATCTACACTCACAGGCTCGATGACAACTCGAGGCAAAAAGGCATTGTCTTGAAGTCGACCTCTGCAAAATGAAGGGCCCAATTGAAATGCAAAGCCTCAGGCAAATATGTGACAGTGTTTTAACTTGATAAAGTGCCATGGAAACAGTATATCCTAACTGAACATGAACTTATTATTCACTAAAATGTCCCTACTGATGACATGCAATACTGTAATGATAAGATAATTTTAAATCCATATGTTCTTAGACTAAAAGTGAAAATAGCACCTGCAGCAATAACGCAGAGTGCTATTACCATCATCTGAGAGCATTAGAAACTTTCAAATGTCTATTTCCGATGCAAGCGCCAGCTCACGAGCGTCTGGATCCCCTCATTTGATTGGCCACAGAAGCGCTACGTGGACAAAGAGCAGCAACAGGTAGAGCGCGCATGTGACCGCTATCAGTTCATTCTGACTGCAGCTGTCAGGACGATAACAGGTTCTTACCAAGTCATTACCGCTCACCGTAAGGCTCTTATCCTAAAGACTCATCACTTTAAGTTGGGTGGAAATTTATTTTAAGGTAAGCAAAACTTTTTAAAATCCGAAAGTAGCCAGGATTGACAGCTTTTATTCTGAGTAAGATCTTTTATCAGAGGAAATTCGTTGCTCACTTGATAAATCCAGTTTGAATTATGCCAGAATATGTGTTTGATCTGCATTGCATTAGCCATTTGCATTAGATTTTTAGAAGAATATCTCAGCTCCGGAGATATTTCGCAATGCAAGTGAATTTTGACCAGAACTTTGAAGGTCCAAAAAGCACATAAAGGCAGCATAAAGATAATCAACAAGACTCCAGTGGTTGTCTTCTGAAGCGATATGTGGGTGAGAAACAATCAATATTTAAGTCCTTTTTTACAAAAAATCTCCACTTTCACCTTCTTTTGGTGATTCACATTCTTTGTGCATATCACAACCTACTGGGCAGGGAGGAGAATTTATATTAAAAAAGGACTTAAATATTAATTTGTTTCTAAACATCATATCACTTCTGAAGACATGGATTAAACCATTGGTGTCGATATGATTTATGTGTGATTTATGGTGTCTTAATGTGCTTTTTGGAGCTTCAAATTTCTGGCCAACATTCACTTGCATTGTGCTGATCTCCAAAGTTGAGATATTCTTCTAAAAATCTTTAATTTGTGTTCAGCAGAAGAAAGTAAGTCATACACATCATACATGTTCTTCTTTTACCCTCTATAGTTTTTAGAATACCACACAAGACTACTGTTATTTTGCATTATGAAGGTTTGATTTCTCCAAACAAATGTGTATGATAATGTTCTAGGGCCTACACCAGGGTGTGGGTGACTCAAGCATGAAGTCCAAAGGAAAGCGGTCAAAGCGGGGCAGACAGTCTTGGGCAGAGCAGGACGACCCAGGCTTCACACTGGAAACAGAACCAGGTTCCAGCGAGCAGGAGGGTTCAGAGGCATCCGTGAGGCTCGGTGGATCGTGGAGAACATTGAGAGGTGAGGGGCAGGGTGGTACCAGGGTAAGCCAACGTCGTACACGAAAACACGGCTGTGCTAAGGAACGCAACGTCCGCAGGCTGGAGAGTAATGAAAGGGAGAGGCAGAGGATGCACAAACTTAACAATGCTTTTCAGGCCCTACGAGAGGCCATACCTCATGTTAAAACAGACAAGAAACTTTCCAAGATCGAGACTCTCACACTGGCCAAAAATTACATCAAGTCCTTAACCACAATCATACTGGGCATGTCTAATGCTTGTCTGCCTCATCCAGAGGGTCACGTGGAGATGAACGTCTCCCGGCTCCTGCAGTGCTATCAGCAGCATCTGGAGGAGGAGGGGGAGGAGGGTCTCTCCAGCTACCTGAGCCAAATTCACAGCTTCAGCCAAGGCAGCTAACACACACTGCCACCGAACAGACTCAAAGATACAGTGCTGAATGAGAGGACATTCCAGTTTCAAAAAAGGCGGCTGTAAGGAAGTGAATGCATGATGACAATACCAGCTCTTAAGAAAAAAGTAAGGGTCAGTTTGTATAAACATTCCTGTATAACTGAGTTTACATGCAAAATCTGGTCTTTACACATGCTTTGATGGAAAAAACAACTTTTTAAATGCATACAATCATGCATATCTATGTACACAAATAATGTGGATGTTATTTGTCATCCTCAAATCAAAATTCGTAGCCAGTTACCATGTGGATATGGGTCATTTGAAGAGAAGAGAATAGAGGGCTCTTTGTATGGTAACTTCATTTTGATATCCAGAAATTCTAAAAGGCAAAATTGTGGAGCAAATTTTTTATTTATTGAGAGAGAACATAAACCATGCACACTATGACACTGAGAGGAGTTTACAGCACTCAAATAATTTTTCATCATTGAAACTATTTGTCTACACTTAATTATTTAAAACAATAATGTCCTTTTCTTTTTACACTGATAAAACCCTGTAGACATAAACACAACTGCATTGGGTTTGGGAAGTCTACACAAGGGGCACATTTCTAGAATCATCAGATGTAGATCATCTTTACATTAACATGTTAACAGATCCGTATAATTTTCTCTCTTGCTCTTTTGTGCCGATATATGTTAAAGGGATAATTCACCCAAAAATGAAAATTCTCTCATTTAGTCACCCTCATGACATCCCAGATGTGTATGACTATCTCTCTTCAGCTGAACTAAAATTAAGATTTTTAGAAGAATATTTCAGCTCTTCGTGTTCTGCGGAAGAAAGAAATTTATACACATCTGGGATGGCATGAGGGTGAGTAAATGATGAGAGAATTTTCATTTTTGGGTGAACTATCCCTTTAAGAACTTTTTATTTATAAGTACAGCAGTAGCCTTAAATAACACCCTACACAATAGATTTTTACACTTTAGCTTCCATTGTTGGAACACATATAATCCAAATGTATACAACAACATTTACAACATAACTTTGTAGAATAAGAAAAAACTGATTATTCATTGCGATAAAAACAATTTTGAAAGATTTAGTATAAATACTGTTACTCTGAAATTTGTGCTGCCTTTTAACATAATTACGCCATATACACTTATGAGAAAATCCATATCCTGACATCCTGAGAAAAGAAACACTGTCTTCGCATTGTCAAGTGCAAAACATAAAATCTTTCACTTTCTGCTTTTGCCAACAACAAGAGCTAGGTATTTCCTATTTTTACACAGTGTCACTGTGCGATGTCAGTTTTGAGTAAGGTTTGGAAATAATCAACAACCTGTTACAAGCAGATAATTAAGAGTGTTATTACAGACAGTTTGTGTCTTGCACACTCCTTATTTTAACACGTTAATAGCATATATTATTTTGGTAATATTTTGGAATAAGGTTCCATTTGTTAACATGATAGTGTTAATATCAACATTTACTTCTACATTTTAAAAAATTAAAAATCGTATATGTTAACATTAATTAATGCAATATTAAATAACAATGAACCCTTGAGTTTTTATTAAGTAACATAAACCAAATAAATGCTGTTTAAAAATATTGTTTCTTGTTAGTTCATGATACTTAAAGCATTAACTAATGTTAACAAATGAAACCTTATTGTAATGTGTTACCATTATTTTCTTTTACACTTCAACTGATGTTTAATGACATTGAGCCAACCTGCAAACTCCAGAAACTTGTTTGTGTAAAGTTGTTTTGTTTGTGATGTTAATGACAAAATGCGAGTACCTTCAGAAGCTATACTGTGAATTGTGAATTTTTTTGTACTTAATGCCCCTGGATTCCAATAAAGAATCAAAAAAGAAAATGTGCACATCCTAATATGACCACAGACATATAAATAAGCAACAATTAAATTAAGATTTTCTATCCAAAAGTACCATGTAAAAACATAATGACGAAAAGTGGGCTTGCTAGAAGTGGCCTCATTATCCACAAGAGCACTCAAAACAAGAAGAAATGTATTTTAAGTTAACAAGAACACATAAGCTAACTGGAGAATGTGAGTTCAGCTCCGGTACAAATAAAAACAGCAATTTGCACACACAGGAGCTCTAGTTGAACGATTTTTTCAAGTTGGAGTGAAGAGAAGTGCTACAAATGGGAAGAGAACAATTCATGGCTACAGTAATAATGAGCTCAGATGTTTCACTAACAGCCTACTGGATTTCCATTCATCTCTGGCTGGTTATTAGTTTGCAGTGGATTGTGTGCTGCTGTTTGTTTGCCGCTGCTGTCAGTTAGGGACGGCATTTGGATGCGAGGCGCCTCCATGGCATTCCCCCTCACTGTTATGTGATCCCATCCACCCTGAAAGACACATAGTATTTCTAAATTTCCATCCATTCTACTCAATTTTATATATGTATGATGTACACTACCAGTCAAAAGTTTGAACCAATTTTCGCATTTTAGAATAACAGTAAAGTCAAAATTATGAATTGACACAAATGGAAGTATGGGAACTATGCAGTGATCCAAAAATCTTTAACAAATCAAACTATTGTATATTTCAGATTCTTCAAAGTAGCTACCCTTTGCCGAGATAACAGCTCTGCTCACTCTAGACTTAACCTCCAGTGTGCTGTCTGTTTGCACTGGTCTCAGAACAGTTCGAAAAATTTATTATTTATTATAATTAATTATAATTATTATATAATCATTCAAATCAGCCACAACACATTTGGGAAGACTTATATGTCAGAAACTGAACGGGTGAAAAAGCGCTCTATAGATGTATTCAATAACTCACAAGATGTTATCTGACGAAAACACATATGAACAGACAAAACCCGACTGTAGCCAATGGTGACTAGATTTTAAATGATTGTCACAACAAATAATTTTTGGTCGCATTTGCAACCTTTTTAGTCACAGTATAGAGCCCTGTACGTACAATAACTAACACACACACACACACACACACACACACACACACACACACACACACACACACACACACACACACACACACACACACACACACACAAGATTACTTAGGGAAAAAAATCGATAAAGTACACATTAGTGTACATTGTGACATTTCGCGATAAATTGCTCAAATTTATATTGCTTATTGGATGACTCTAGAAATGCTAATCTTTTGACTTTTGACAGATTTCAATGTAAAAACTTAATTAGATTTCTTATCAGATGTAGTTTTGTTGGCTTTTTTCCCCACAGACAAACTCAGCTTTGATCAACACCACGTTGTTTTGATACATGACTCTTTTAACCCTTAACTGACAGCCCAGAGACTCTTGAACTGAGATCTGTCAATTTAAATTAATACATGCATTCATATAGCGAAGGCAAAATACAATGTCCACGAATGAGTATGCAGGGTTGCACGATGTAAAGGTCATGTGGAGCATTTCACTAAAGTGTGTCCAAACTTTTGTCTGGTAGTGTCTACAGTGCTACCATGATCACTTCTGTATTAAACAGTGTGTTGCAACTAGATCACACTTCTGCTATTAGTGCAGTTAGCATAAAGAACATTTCAACAGTGCTCACCCCAATGCCATAGTCCCATGAGTGGCCTTTAGGTTCCATAGGCAGTAACCCCAGCCGGCGACATACAGTTCCACAGCTCAAACTGTGACTACCCTGCACCTTATCTGCAATGATCCACACCTTAGGAAAAACACACATATCTAATTTAACAAAATAGCAAACAGTTAAACTACAACAACTTGGGGTGGGAATCTGTAAGCAAATCAAGATTCAATTATGATACTGGGAGTCACAATAGAGTTTAAAACCAAAATGACTTTCAATGCATCTAAACTTTTCAGAAACAATGCGCAAATAGGGTCGTAAATCTTCAAGTTATACTTCAAATTCTGTGAAAATATTCTGCATGAAATCTGTAGTGAATTTTTTTGTTGTTAATCATGGCACAACTTATTTCCCTTGGCTGTGCACAGGAATAATTGACTTTCGAGCCTGTATAGCATTGTGTTCTGTAATTCCTGTGTAAAAATATTTATGCTGCCTCTGTATTGCAATAAAAAGTTGATGTTGAAGCATCGTGCTTTTTATGCACTTCAATTCAGGGGGGAGGGGTCCCACTTGAGCATTTTGTGACTTAAATTCAGACAATGGCATCCTGTATGCCCAACATTATAGATATGACAAGAGAAGAATTTCCACAGTCATAGTGCTGTGGCATGCCCTTTCATTACAGAGGTCATGATACAAAACAGCACCTTTTGGTGGTATAAAGTAGTGCCCTTTGTGCCATTTTTGCACTGTTGCATATCGCATGGTACATATCGATATCTGTAAAGTTTAGTCCAGAATAAGCATTTTCAATAAACATTTTTAAATCTTATTATTATTTTTTGTGGATTTATCTACAATTGATTGAGGAAGAATTGCAATGCATCTGTGAACTGTTTTTCCTCATCCCCTAGAGCAAAATAGTAATGCAGATACAAGTTATAACCAAACAAGTTATAAGTTTTAGACCTGGTCCAGAGGCCCCACAGATACTTTGCGCACATTATTGGAGATGTGCTCCCATGATGAGCCCTGAGGGTAACTGGGGGTCACACCTTGTCTGTACCAGAGGTTACCTACACATGCAGGGAACACAAAAGTAAACAAAAAAACAATTATAAAAAATGTATTAATTTGACGGTTTCAATGGAAAACCATACAGCATAATGTATAGAATAGATTGTGAATCTTTAAAGTTTTTTTTAATTAGACATGAAAAGAAAAGTGTGGCAAAATTTTGGCCGGTACTCTCTTCTATCCCAACTAGACAAAAACTGTAATACTGTCACCATCTTATTCTGGCCAAGAACCGTTAATTCATTCAGATACAAAATGTCGGACTACTTTCCCACGTGATGTTTTGGGGAGTGTATAATATTAACAAAATTACAAAGTACTACCATGTTTATATTTGCCGTGTCCATAACATTTATGCAGGTTAAAGAGACACTACACATATAAAAAATTATACTGAAAAATACTAAATGTAAAAAATAAATGCTATTTGGAGTCTTCTGTGCTTTGCAGTATTAACATTTCATAACAGTTCATCAATTATTTAGGTAAGTAACATTTGACTATTAAATAATTCTGAAAATGTACATGATGTTCTTCTTTTTCTTCTTCTTAATATCAGGGATGTTGAGTTATGCTTCAAGCCACCCTTGAAAGAGTCTGTGCCCCACATGGGCCACCCCAGTCAAAAAAGTGTGGACATGCCACTGCTCACCATTACTTACCCTTATGACATATCAGTCTTGTATGACTTTATTTCATCTGTGGAACACAAATGAAGATATTTTGATGGAGTTATGTGAATATATCCATATAATGCAAGTCTGAGGGTCCAACACTTACAAGCTCCTAAAAGGACATAAAGGCAGCATGAAGGAGACTGCAGATGCCAAGATTTATTGTGAAAAAGGAGTAACATTTCTGTCTTTTCTCACCCAAAACTGAGCATATTGCTTCAGAAGACATGTATTAAACCACTTGAGTTGTATGACTTAGCTTTATGCTGCCTTTATGTCCTTTTTGGAGCTTGGAAGTGTTGGACGATACTGACTTCGATGTATCGATATATTCACATCATATCTCCATCAGAACATCTTTGTTTGTGTTCGCAAAGAAAGAAAGCCATACGAGTTTGAGATGCCATACGGATGAGTAAATTAGTTTTTGGGCAAACTATTCTATTAATGTGCATCCAATAGGTGTACCATTTTCATCCACTGTGTAAACAGATGTCCTGCCCACAGACACCTGTTTGAGCTTCTGTCCGGTTGGAGAGGGGATGTGGTACCAACAATCTCCTGTAAACACAGATAAAATCTTTCAAAGCTACAGCAGAAATACTGCAGACAATGCTGACATCATCATCATGACTTGCATGAACGACATTTTGAGAGTACCCGAATGATGTTGGGTTTATTTTGACAGAGGATGTTAAGGCAAAAATTCATGGGACAATATTCAAAATGAAGAAAATAGAGACATTTAAGAGTCATGGCTTTGTGATGGAATGTCATTCTCTCACCTGCTGGGTTCTGGGCCGACACGGAGCCCCTATAGAAAGCAGAACCATCCTTGGCGATGGCCCAAACCTGGTGGACGGCACCAATGGAAATCGACTTGAAAGTCTGGTCAGTTCCCACGTGTAACCATGACGACCCCTGTGAGCGAGCCACCTCAGTCAGGATTACATAATTCTGTGTAGGCTCTCACGGTGATAATCCAAAGTATTTTTTAAGTGTTTGTGCAGTACTTGTATGCTATTTGCATGGGAACCACAGAGCGTAATTTTTTTTTCTAGCAGTTCACAGTCTAGTGTAAGCTTTTTTTCATGACTTTCTGAAAGTCTAAAAAATAAAAGTAAACCAATGAGTATTCGTAGAAAACAAGGAACTTGGCTCTTACCGCAGGGGTCAGGGAGGTGACACCCAGACGACACAAGACATCTCCCTTGTTGCTAATGGCCCACAGTGGTACCTGTTCTACTGTGCTCTTTGGCCCACAAGGTAGAATTGTTACATCACTCAAAGGTATAGGTGGGACTTCCTGCCAGGGGCCAGTTGTTGTGAGTTTACACTTTCTACAGTGAAAAAACAAGGTATGACAAGAGGCACTGTGGTAAACGGAGTTGGAGAGCACAGAATATTGTAAGTGCTCGGTTTATAAACAGTGGAACATACCTGGCCCAACGCCTGCGCCGGACAAAGTCCTTCAAAGTTTTATTTCCATGGTATGACCTAGAAACGTAAAGAAAGTGAGAGAAAAAAATTATGGATCAGCACTCACACGTGATGGTTATGCTATAAATGCTGAACAGTGTTGTTAAATGTCTAAGCCACGGTATTTGGGAGTAACTAACTAAAAGCTACTACTGTAACTTAAAGGGATAATTCACCCAAAAATGAAGTCTCATTTACTCACCCTCATGCCTTCCCAGATGTGTATGAATTTCTTTCTTCAGCAGAACACAAACAAATATTTTTAGAAGAGTATCTCAGCTCTCATGCAAGTAAATGATAGCCAGAACTGTGTAGCTCCAAAAAATGACAAAGGAAACACAAAAGTAATCCATATGTGGTTAAATCCATGTCTTCAGAAGCCATATGATGGGTTTGGTTGAGAAATAGATAAACATTTAAGTATTTTTTTTTTACAATAAATATCCACTTTCACTTTCTTTCACATTCTGAAAGTGAAAGTGGAGATATATAGTCAAAAAGGATCTAAATATTGATACGTTTCTCACCCAAAGTGGTTGCATCGCTTCAGAAGGCATATAATAAGCCAGTGGAGTCTGGATTACTTGTATGCTGCATTTATGTGATTTTTGGAGCTTCAAAGGTCTGGTCACCATTCACTTGCATTGAAAGGACCAACAGAGCTGAAATTTTCTTCTAACAATCTTTGTGTTCAGCAGAAGAAAGTCAGTCATACACATCTGGGCTGGCATGAGTGAGTTAATGATTATTTTTGGGTGAACTATCCCTTTAACATACTGCAGATATTGTTGACATTCTTATTGCAAATTGCTTGATATGTTCCTCATTTGTAAGTCACTTTGGATAAAAGCATCTGCTAAATGACTTAAATGTAAAAATGTAAAATGTCAATGTAACAAAATTGTTCATGTAACATGGCAGTAGCTCAGCTGTTTTCAAAACACTGTACAAGTTGTGACTGTTTTTTTCACTATGTATCACAATTCTTTTTAGAGAAATGGTGCATACAAAAAAAAACACACACATGCTTTACATGTTTTTTGTATAAGTAACATGCTGTTCATCACTATGTTTTCATCTCAGTTATATAAATTAGATTTTAGTAGTTGTATTTAGTCTAAATGTACCCGTTCGTGTTTAATGCTGTCACCCCTTATTGAGATTTTTTTTTCCAGATAAATAGTGCTCTGATCTCAAAAATGTATATAATCATCTGACAGTTATACATTTAAAATTATATTGCCTCCATAATTTTTTTAATGTAGTATGCTACTTTTTCTTCATAGCTTGTAATGTAGTTTAATCTTTTTATTTTTAAGCGTAGCTGGACTTTATTCTAACTACATTAAATCATAAGTATCTTGTACATTTATAAGGCCTGTGAAAAATTGAAGGCCAAAGAAACTTACACAGGAAAGTCAGCTGCATACTGCCAGCCCTCTCTGTCTGTCCCTCCTGGCACAGCATAGTCGATAGTCCAGTCTGACATCTGCAGAGTGTTACGCAATCATACCAAATGTCTTTACACTCTTTACATTGGAATTCATCCAACAATTTCTGACATTCAGCACAAAACATTATTTCAAGGACAAGTTCTTGTATGTTTGAAAAGATACAGTTGAAGTCAGAAGTTTACATACACCTTAGCCAAATACAAGTCCTGACATTTAATCGTAAAAAACTTTCCCTGTCTTACGTCAGTTACGATCACCATTTTATTTTAACAATGTGAAATGTCAGGATAATAGTAGAGAGAATAATTTATTTCAGCTTTTATTTCTTTCATCACATTCCCAGTGGGTCAGAAGTTTACATAATCTTTGTTAGTATTTGGTAGCATTGCCTTTAAATTGTTTAACTTGGGTCAAACATAATGGTTAGCCTTCCACAATCTTCTCACAATAAGTTGCTGGAATTTTGGGCCATTTCTCCAGACAGAACTGGGGTAGTCAGGTTTATAGGGCTCCTTGCTCGCACATGGTTTTTCAGTTCTTTCACAAATTTTCTATAGGATTGAGGTCAGAGCTTTGTGATGGGCACTCCAATACCTTGACTTTGTTCTTCCATTTTGCCACAACTTTGGAGGTATGCTTGGGATTATTGCCATTCGGAAGACCCATTTACGACCAAGCTTTAACTTGACATTGCTTCAATATATCCACATAATTTCCTTTCTCATGATGCCATCTATTTTGTGAAGTACACCAGTCCTTCCTGCAGCAAAGCACCCCCACAACATGATGCTGCTACCCCCATGCTTCACGGTTGGGATGTTGTTCTTCGGCTTGCAAGGCTCACCCTTTTTCCTCCAAACATAACGATGGTCATTATGGCCAAACAGTGCAATTTTTGTTTCATTAGACCAGAGGACATTTCTAAAGAAAGTAAGATCTTTGTCCCCATGTCCACTTGCAAACTATAGTATGACTTTTTTATGGCGGATTTGGAGCATTGGCTTCTTTCATGCTGAACAGCCTTTCGGGTTATGCCGATATACACTCACCTAAAGGATTATTAGGAACACCTGCTCAATTTCTCATTAATGCAATTATCTAATCAACCAATCACATGTCAGTTGCTTCTTTTGCATTTAGGGGTGTGGTCCTGGTCAAGACAATCTCCTGAACTCCAAACTGAATGTCAGAATGGGAAAGAAAGGTGATTTAAGCAATTTTGAGCGTGGCATGGTTGTTGGTGCCAGACGGGCCAGTCTGAGTATTTCACATTCTGCTCAGTTACTGGGAGAACATGGATCCATCATGCCTTGTTACCACTGTGCAGGCTGGTGGTGGTGGTGTAATGGTGTGGGGGATGTTTTCTTGGCACACTTTAGGCCCCTTAGTGCCAATTGGGCATCGTTTAAATGCCACGGCCTACCTGAGCATTGTTTCTGACCATGTCCATCCCTTTATGGCCACCATGTACCCATCCTCTGATGGCTACTTCCAGCAGGATAATGCACCATGTCAGAAAGCTCGAATCATTTCAAATTGGTTTCTTGAACATGACAATGAGTGCACTGTACTAAAATGGCCCCCACAGTCACCAGATCTCAACCCAATAGAGCATCTTTGGGATGTGGTGGAATGGGAGCTTCTTGCCCTGGATGTGCATCCCACAAATCTCCATCAACTGCAAGATGCTATCCTATCAATATGGGCCAACATTTCTAAAGAATGCTTTCAGCACCTTGTTGAATCAATGCCACATAGAATTAAGGCAGTTCTGAAGGCAAAAGGGGGTCAAACACAGTATTAGTATGGTGTTCCTAATAATCCTTTAGGTGAGTGTAGCTCTCAGTTTACTATGGATATAGATACTTGTCTACCTGTTTCCTTCAGCATCTTCACAAGGTCCTTTGCTGTTGTTCTGGGATTGATTTGCACTTTTCGCAGCAAATTACGTTCATCTCTAAGAGACAGAATGCGTCTCCTTCCTGAGCGGTATGATTGCTGCTTGGTCCCATGGTGTTTATACTTGTGAACTATTGTTTATACAGATGAACGTGGTACCTTCAGGCTCGAAATTGCTCCAAAGGATGAACCAGACTTGTGGAGGTCCACAATTTGTTTTCTGAGGTCTTGGCTGGTTTCTTTAGATTTTCCCATGATGTCAAGCAAAGAGGCACTGAGTTTGAAGGTAGGCTTTAAAATACATCCACAAGTACACCTCCAATTCAGTACACCTCCTATCAGAAGCTAATTGTCTAAAGGTTTGACATCATTTTCTGGAATTTTCCAAGCTGCTTAAAGGCACAGTTAACGTAGTGTATGTAAACTTCTGACCCACTGAAATTGTGATATGGTAAATTAAAAGTGAATCAATCTGTCTGTAAACAATTGTTGGAAAAATTACTTGTGTCATGCACAAAGTAGATGTCCTAAACCACTTGCCAAAACTATAGTTTGCTAATATAAAATCTGTGGAGTGGTTACTATTTTTTTTTAATGACTTCAACCTAAGTGTATGTAAACTTCTGACTCGAGCTGTATGCATAACAGCACAAACCCAAGTCCAGTTTGGGGAGGGTGGTTTAGTGTTGGTTTTGTTGCACTCCTTCAGACCTGAGGCATCGCTCCACATGTAACGATCTGTAGGGAGACCCCTGAAGGAGAATGAGTGAAGCACAGCTGTGAGCATACTGAGCTCTTCTGGAATATAGAACCATTCACTGCATAATCACACACAGTATTCACCTGTTGGTGTAACCAGTGACAGGGTTCCAGCGCTGGTTCTCATATATATAAACACTCTTCACATCAGTCTGTGTGTAGATGTTATCTGTGCTGCTTGCCAACCCTATATGTGCAAGATACGAACGTTATGTTACTAGCACACAATGAAGAAACACATACTAGTTTAAAAATAGGTGTTGCGTAGATTAACCCTGAATGAACCCTCCTCCATAGCCTCCGGTATGGACCCAGGCGGTGTGGTCATAACCGATCCCCCACACCACACCAAGACTGTTGGACTCAATAATACGCATATGCCCGCCGACTTGACGCCAGAACCTGTCCACAATGACATGAAACAATCGTGCGACAATTTTCAGGGAGAAATTATATTTGGCAAATGAGTTTTACTATAATGAATGAAAAGTTTTTGAACACATAAGCCACACTTAAAAATGCATGAATGCCTTTGGTTTATGTAACAACATTTTCAAAGAATTATTGCATAAAACAATGAATATGGTATATTGTTCAAAATTAAGATAAAACAAGTATTTGAGCACTTTTTAGATTTTAGTGCTGGAACATGTCCACAATGTGAACTACACCTGTGGTTATAGGCTAGGATGCTTGTGTAACTTGAGTGGAACTGATTTCACACATCCACTAAAAATCACCTTGGCACCAGTTGGTTAAATGTGTAGAAAACGGCTAAGAAAAGTAACATTAGTTCTGGGAAAAGGTCTTGAATCATTAATTTGCAGATGCCCCGTGCTATTTTGTATTTAATGCAATGAATTTCAGAGATTTTTAAGTGAGACGCTAGTACCCAAAAGTGTCTAAATACTTTTTGGGATCACTATAGTTATAACTTTATACAATTAGTACATTATATTTATATAAAACTAATCAAGCCAAATCTACTTCTTACATCTGATCACAGGGTGTAGGATAGAGAGATGCCTCTAGTTCTTTTGTGGGCTCGCTTACAAAGATGTCACCTTTACAGGTGACAGACCAGATGGCCTGTTTGGAGGGAGCGCCCTGAATACCTCTGGAATCACAGCAGGACACACTGAGCAGAGCTAGCTGATAGGATGAAGAAACTGTCAGTCAAACAGCAGGGTAAATACAAGACTAAGTGTAAATTGTTGTGTACACAATGATTAATGTTATCTCCACACCCAATCGTGCATCTCCAGCTCTGTGGCCGCAGCCAGACGGATGGGCCACCTCTGTTGGGTTCTCTCTGCTGTATAGATGGCAAACGTGTTTTTGGAGTCATTCAGCACTGGCACCAGGATTGTCACTTCGTTAATGAATACATGGAGATACTGGACAGAGAAGAAGCAGAAAGGAATACAAGTGACACTGAAACAGGGGTGGAATTAACCAAACTATTACACGGCTTTCTGAAATACTCTATTCTGATTGGTCAATCGTGCCATGCAGTGGTCAAATATTTCTGAATAGTGACATCATATCAGAGGATAAATTTAAATTCCACCAATCATCCAGGTATTAGGAGTAGGGATGCACGATTTTTTTGTCCGATACAGATTTGAACAAAAACTATAAGCCAATAACGATATTTTGCAACTTACATTATTTTGTCATCAGATCATTATTTTACTTAGGAATACTTAAAATAAATACAAAAGCTTTTTTACTGTTCTAACAATAAAAAATTTTCATTAAACACTAGATCTGTTGAATGCATGAAAGGCCAAAATTTTAAAAGAGAACCACAGTGAAAGATACATACAAGATATAAAGATAAAAAAGATTAAATATGATAACATGATTATTGATATGAAAAAAGGTTATTTTTGCACTTATAAAACATTTTTTGCACTTCTGTTTTTGCAGTTTAAAGTAAAACCTTAAGGTTTTAAGGTTTAGTAATCGCACAAAGCCATATTGCGATTTCAATCTTAATTCAATCAATCATGCTGCATTAATGGATATCATACCGATATCTCAGAAGTCAAAGTCTGCTGTTTTCAAATAATTTTGGATGGTCATGTAGCCGATAGGTAAGTGCCACTTTCACAACATCCGTGTCCATTTATGGTGTTTTTTTCTGCATTATCGTGAGAACGAGACAGAATAACAATTATTACGAAATTTCATATTCGTAGGAGTGCCAACCATTCTAGATATTCTGGCTATTATTATTTCTGGATTGTGCATTTGAATTCACAGGGTTTTACAAAGTGTGTTACTAATTAAGCAATATCAAATGAGCAAGAGTGCGATATGGCCCTACATCAGCAAAACACATTTGTGCATGGAACTACATTCTCACACGACGGATCAGAATCTGCCGTTGTTGGTTCAAACCAATTGATGGGTCCAAGCCTTCATTAGTAATTAAAAAAATGTCACTTCATAAATAGTATCACGGCTTGTGCTGTTTCTACCAAGTTATTGGATAAACAAGGATGGATGTGTGTGTGTGTGAGAGATGAGAGAGATGGAGCGTGTGCCACCCCCATGCAGAGATGCTGTCAGCTTTCTGAAGATCAGCTTTCTCAGTGGAAAATAGCCGTCCAAGCAGGGGTATTTCTCCCTATTTTGCAGTAGCTGGTGCGCAAGAGTCATTCACTATAGAAACCACAATCTTCCCCGGCATTTTAAACAGTGTGTCCTCTCCAATGTGGAAAGTCTGGTAAGAGGTAAGTGCTAGGGCTGCACAACTAATCGAAAAACAAATCACGATTACGATTACGGCTGCCACGATTATGTAATCGTGAAAACTGATGATTACAGCATTTGAAAAAAGTCTGCTACTGTTGCAGCAATGGTTTCCATTTACAACGTGTTTTTGCAGTGGTTGAGTAGTCTAACCAATCACTAACATATCCGTTGAGCAATGAAACAGCAATGGCCAATCAGAACCGCTTAGATTAGTCCTCTGTCCTATCAGTAAAGACATCTGACAGTGAAGTGAGTGATGATGGTATGACACCATCAGTACTCATGGAACGTCTCTCGTCCAATCAGATTCGAGGTCCTGAACTAGCGGTTGTATATCTATAAATAAAGCATCTGTTTTTCATATCAGTGTTTTCATGCTTATTACCAATGTGCCGGTGGTTTTCATTTTGTCAATAATTCACTGATAAATATCGGCAGCCGATACATCAGTGCATCCCTAATTATGAGTTATCTTCCCTACTTCTCGCATCAGTCTGCGATCATTTCCTTTCCATTAATTTATTTGGCAAGTAGCCGTGTGATAGGCAGGATAACTAATGCACAAACAGCCGGTCATTATCACAACATAAACCCCTTCAGGGTGATATAAGACCCCTCTGTTCTGTTACTGACTGTACATTATTCCTTAATTAATTTAGGTTCTAGATTCCAGTTAGTTTTCAGCCTCTGAGATTACCTTTTTCTCATCATTAAAGGTGTAGTAGATAAACAGAATTCCATCCTTGTTGCCTTCTGCTCCTGAGAACTGCTCCAGCGCAAACTGAACATCCATCCACTTATGTGGCTTCCAGTCTCGCCACCACTGCATGGTGCCCTTTTTCACCCACACAGACTGAGAGAAGGACTGGAATCAGGGCAAATTATCCACTTATATATTTTTTTTTACATTTTAAAGACCCAATGAAAAATGTGCTTGATAAGCACAGTTTTCGTTCATGTTGATGTATTTGCTATTGAAACAGGAAGTTTGGATGGGACATATTGAAAGATGTGTCCCTTTTTTAAAATTGCCATTAGGTTTTAGGTACATCACATCCATTAACCATGATGTGCTACTTGCTAGTCCACTGCAGGTGGTATTTTGAGAAGGGACATTACATTTTGGTTCCCTACATTTTAGACTTGAAATTTAAAATGCAAATTTCAGCTAAAAATAGCCAAAATCACTAAATCAATGAGAGTCTGGATTTAAAAACAAAATTATAAAATGACAATAAGGCATGGGTCAGTAACTGTTCTGCTTTTAACCACTACCTGTTCAATGGCCTGCTCATAATGCACAAAATTCTCCATTTCTCTTTTGGACCGTTCGTTGAGCTGCTCAAATATCTGTTTGCGCCAGGCTGCTGTTTGTGCTGGAGTAATCGAAAGAGACATGGCCTGCATAGAACAGTTCAGGGCTGTGGAGACCAGGAAGAGAAAATTAAATTATCAATCTCAATTACAAACATGACAACAAATCCAGACAATAATTTATCAAGTCACTTTTACACCACAGAAGTGTAGTTCTCAATCAATTCCTGGCTGACCTGTGGATGTAGAGTTGAACCAGTTTAGCTGTGAGTGGCAGTCGACTGCACATCCTCCGCCGCTCACCCAGGCCCATTTTGGATGCTCATCAGCTCCATAAGGCTCCTCCAGAGCCAAATTATAGGTGGCTACAGAGGACAGACTGCAGGTATCAGCAGTGTCTCTCCCAGGTCCTGAAGCCAGGTGATTCTGGGCCTCCTCCAGGTCCACATTGCTCCATTGAGGGTCCAGCCCACATGAATGGCTGGGAGACAGAACCTGGGTAGGGGAAGCCCCGTCCTCCACTTCCCCTTCTGCTTGCTCCTCCTCAGGGATAGATGGGCCAGCTGCTGCTGTTGAGGGCACGTCACGTCGACTGATCTGGCCTTCACGATCAGACACCAGTTCAGAGATGAAGCTGTCACTGGTCACTTTGGGAATGCGTGGTTTAGGGGCATCTCCAGTCTCAGGAGTGGGGAGAACTTCTCCTGCAGCTCTTTCAGTGCCAGGATCCACATCACTCAACACAGAAGCCTGGGACTGCAGACGCACCTCACCACCAAAGAAACAACCAGCACTGTGAAGCACAATGATAACAGGTATCAGAGTCAATAGACCAACTAATTCTCCTGTTAACTATGCCACCTGGTGGTAAATTATGTTAAATGCAACCCATTTTCCACTACAGCAAAGGCCCTGTTTGGAACTGGTATTAAGCTTTATCTTGGATGATCCGATTCTAAGTGGTCAACTAAAACATGTTAGCATTTACACATGGTATTTCAAGCTTCTCAATTGCATTTCCTGTGACAACTTGTGATCAGATTTGGTCGAGAGGTGGATCTCTGAATTCATGACTACATATATCACTTACTGCTGTCATTTAAAGTCAACACTGTTGCTATAAGACATACCTGAATTTTTATCTAGCCGAAAACAACGTTTTGATTGAACGTACCATAAATGCAATTTGATCATTTGTGTTTTATAAAAAACATCAAATGTGGTTTGTGATAACGTCACAAACTTTTTGGAAATTCTTTTACACCTGTATTTAGCCATGTCCATATGTGAACAGATCCTGAAAGATGTTAATACCAGGTGTAAACAGGATCAAAGCTGTTTTAGTTTAGACCGAGGCTAAAGGCAGCGACTGACCTCTGAAGACTGCTGACACTGGCGCTGGAGTGGGAACGGTCACTGTCTCGTGGCACTGACACAACCTTCCAAGCCTTCCCACTCAGCTCGCTGGCAGTCACACCCTGACGGAAATATACCGCCCGGTCTTCAAAACCAATACCCCACACCTGAGCACAGAGAGAGACATCACAATCACACAATCTCTCTCATCAACAAGGCATTTCCATCCACAGAACTGCCACTCACTGGGCATTTTTGGCACCATTCTGAGTAAAGTCTAGAGACTGTTGTGCGTGAAAATCCAATGAGATCAGCAGTTACAGAAATACTCAAACCAGCCCGTCTGGTACCAACAATAATCCCATGGACCAAATCACTGAGATCAAAGATATAACCCTTCTAATGGTTGATCTGAACACTAACTGAACTCCTGAACCGTATCTCAAGTCAAGTCAAGTCAAGTGGTTTTTATTGTCGTTTCAACCATATACAGTTATTACAGTACACAGCAAAACGAGACAACGTTCCTCCAGGACCATGGTGCTACATAAAAACAACAAAGGACCAACACAGGTCCACATGAGACAACACAACGAAATAAAATACCTATATAAAAAAACCTACATATACCTATATAAAGTGCACGTGCAAACATGTGCAAAAAGTACAGGACAGTACAACAAATTTCTGACAATGAACAGGACAATAGACAGTGCAGTGCCGACCAGTACTCAGTAGTGCAAAAAGATGACAGTTTCTAAAAATGTAAACATAACATACTATGAGATAATGTTCTATGCACATAGCAGTTATTGAGGTAGCAGACAGTTATAAAGTGACAGTAATTAAAGTGCAACTCAGGACACGTGTGTGTCAAACCAGTCTCTGAGTATTGAGGAGTCTGATGGCTTGGGGAAGAAGCTGTTACACAGTCTGGCCGTGAGGGCCCGAATGCTTCGGTACCTCTTGCCAGACGGGAGGAGGGTAAAGAGTTTGTGTGAGGGGTGTGTGGGGTCGTCCACAATGCTGGTTGCTTTGCGGATACAGTGTTTTTTGTAAATGTCTTTGATGGAGGGAAGAGAGACCCCAATGATCTTCTCAGCTGTCCTCACTATCCTCTGCAGGGCTTTGCGGTCCGAAACGCTGCAAGTCCCAAACCAGGCAGTGATGCAGCTGCTCAGGATGCTCTCAATAGTCCCTCTATAGAATGTAGTGAGGATGGGGGTTGGGAGATGTGCTTTCCTCAGCCTTCGAAGAAAGTAGAGACGCTGCTGGGCTTTCTTGGTGATAAGAGCTGGTGTTGAGGGACCAGGTGAGGTTCTCCGCCATCTGAACACCAAGGAATTTGGTGCTTTTGACGATCTCCACAGAGGAGCCGTCGATGTTCAGCGGAGTGTGTTCACCTTGTGCTCTCCTAAAGTCAACAACCATCTCTTTTGTTTTGTCCACATTCAGGGACAGGTTGTTTGCTCTACACCAGTTCGTCAGCCGCTGCACCTCCTCTCTGTATGCTGACTCGTCGTTCTTGCTGATGAGACCCACCACGGTCGTGTCATCGGCGAACTTGATGATGTGATTCGAGCTGTGCATTGCTGCACAGTCGTGAGTCAGCAGAGTGAACAGCAGTGGACTGAGCACACAGCCCTGGGGGGCCCCAGTGCTCAGTGTGGTGGTGGTGGAGATGCTGTTCCCGATCCTTGATCTGCTTGATTTTATGCACTGCAATGCTGCCACACGACTGGATGATTGTTGGTGCCAGACGGGCTGGTTTGAATATTTTTGTTTATTATTTAGTTTGATAATTGTTCTCTAGCAGATAAATTCTGAGCATCGCAGCAATATGTAATAATTTATCGTTACAACTCAACTCGCAAAATTTGACAAAATGATCTCTTCCCAAATGTTAGCTATAGATGCAGTACACTTGAAACACTTCACAGAACAAAGCAATAATTACATATTACAGGTGTCTTTTATATCGCCATGTTGTTAATCTGAAACGTTCATTTGGAGTACGCACACGTGCAGTTGATCAGATTAAAAAATAAAAAATAATAATGTCAAAACTTAAATTCGCATTAGTCGATAAAATCGGGAAAGAAATTTGCCCTATATGCTCATTCAATGGAAGTATGCAAGAGAAAAGAAAGATTAGTCAGGTATAAATAATACAACCCGGAGGAAAAAACTAAAGGGATGTTACTAATCTCTGACCTGGTCATTGAGACCCACGTCGATCATCACCATCTGTCCAACCATACAGATCCAACCTGAGCCACACGGATTATGGGAATTCACACCCCGTCTAAACCAGACCTATTAAAAATAAGATGATGATGAAATACGAACAAACCAAAAAAGAACAATAATGTTATGCATATGTGCAAGTTTGGCAGTAGAGCCTACATATGAAATTTAAATAATGACTTACTTTATAATCTTTAGTAACTGCCCACACTACATTTACACCAACAGCTACATGTACTGCACCAACTCCAGGGCTTGGCGACTCCACTGTGACCCATGATGAGCCTGCAATTCCATAGATATTATCAGATAAAGACAGGGCATCAAGAGTAAACAAAACAAGCTTTCAATCCACTCCATACAAACATCTATTAATCAAAGGGGTCATATCACACATTGTTTTATTATTATATGTTTCCACTTATATAAGCATGTTAGTAAAGTTGTTTTGTGCCCAAAATTTCTACTGTCTCCATGACCATTTTCCTCTGAGCCTTATAAAGATAAAATAGTCAAATTTTTGCTGCAGAGCCTTTAAACGCTCCCTTTAAATATGAAATAAGCAACAGGGCCGAGAGCTCCAGCTGCAGGCTTGCAGTTTTTGCAAAGATAGATAACTTCATTGTAGTGAATGGACAGATAGTATTTGAAATACACCATTAAGCTCACCTTTGAGACAGTCTCTGCCAATGCCCTCTCTGACCAACAGATGACCCTCCCATAGGACGGCCCACAGCAGATCCCCCGGCCCACAGCTGATCTGCACCACCTCCCCTGGCACAGACACCTCCTCCCAAACTGAGCCCTCAGGATTATAGTGGTTGATGCCACTGCGAAACCACACCTGCTCAAATACACCAAAAATGAGATCTTTTGGTAATGGAGATGAAATAGTAAAAACCCTAAGCTTATAAATACTGCACATTATAGAAACAAGTCTAAACAAGTGCGTTTGTGGTACTTGCATCATGCCAAAGAGAAACTTTTTGTCATTGCGTTGCCTGTTGCTTACAGATGACCATAAACATGTATATATCTCATATTGCCAAGCAAATGGATACCACTGCTATAAAAACTCTTCAATAGAATAGTATGACAACTTTAAACAACTGCCTCTTCTCTATTGGGGTATAACCACAACTGCTCAACCTAAACCTAGTTTACTAAAATCAAAATCCAAAAGCAGAGGTTGGCTGATATGGGGTTTTAATCACCAATGCAGACACATATATTTACATTGGAGGTCAACCCTGTATAATGCCAATTAACACTCATTTCACTCAATATTTACTTATTTAAATATTTGAAAACTGAAAATGTTTACTGTTAGAATGTTTTTTTCAAATGTTTATTATGCTGTCATTTTCGAACTCATTAGACCATTACATCATCTGTGTTCCATGAATTCATGAACTCTGCATAGCTTTGTAAGAAATGAAAAATAAATCATTTCTAAGAGTACAAGATGTTGTTGTACACAGTATGTGCATGAGCTCTGACCTTTCCCTGCAGAGAGACAGCCCACAGTGCCAAACACCCTCTGGGTTCCTCAGTGATCTCCCATCCACCACAAGTGATGTCACTAAACGGGTCAGGGAGAGATCCAGTCTGCTCTGAGGGGATCTGCTCTCACATGCAAAAATTCACAAACAAATTGAGACAGGCTTTACATCTCTGTAGCGGTTCATGGATGGACAAGGAGGAGGCATGAACCGGCTGATCAGAAAACTTCAAGTATTAATGAGAAACTCAACTGAAAACAAATGTAAAAAACACAGACACATATGCTTTGTGGCCGCATGAATCTCCCTCTCTCGAACCGGCATCACCGGCTGCCCTTTATCTTGCTCTCCCACTGATCAGCTGATTCAGTGCCGGTCGTGCTCCATCACGGCCCGGCCACGCCCTTCTCGTCGTCACAATCCCATACTAAGAAAACTACATTAAAGCCAACCAATTCGGATATTTAATTGTTTTTAAGACTTATTTGTACACACCTTGACCCAGCTGTCCTGTGCTTTGTACCTTCTGTATCGTATCCATCTGCGGCGACGTACGCAAGAGTTCCACTTTTTGTCTTTTGTATATGCGGCTGGAAAATCGATGGCATATATCCATCCCTGAAAATAAACAGAAGATCAGCAATGGCTTAAAAGAATAGTTCACCTAAAAATTTTCTTTCTCTAAACATTTACACACTTTTATGCCATCTCAAACTGGTATGACTTTCATCTGCGGAGACATGATGTGTTTACATCCATACAATGCATGTCAATGGGGTCCAACACTTTCAAGCAAAAGGAGTTACTTTTTAGAACATATCACTTCAAAATTTCTAGCTCCAAAAAGGACATAACGGCAGCATAAAGGTAATCCATACGACTGTAGTGGTTAAATCCATATCTTCAGAAGTGATATGTTAGGTTTTGTGTGAGAACAGACCAGAAATGTTACTCCTTTTGCTTGAAAGTGTTGGACCCCATTGACATACATTGTTTGGACAAAAACACCTTGAAACACATTCTCGCAGAAGAAAAAAGTCCTACGATTTTGAGATGGCATAAATGTGAATAAATGATGAGAGAATTACGATTTAAAAAGCAAGAAAATACAACCACTTGCTATGCTTTTAAAGATGTGAATACTGACCCCTTTCTCTGTGGGCTCTCCTCCAAAATTTTCATCCACATGCCAATCAGCTTCCCACTCCCAGTTCTCAGAGGGCAGCTGTGATCCACCCAGAGGCTGGTGCTTCAGCCCTGTGACATCACTCCACTGCCAGCGGTCACTCGGCAAAAGCCGGTCTGAGAAGCCATCAACAGGGTTCCACCTCTGAAGGAACCAGGAAATGTTAAAAATTAAAGGACATTTCTCCCAAAATTAAACTACTGTCCTTGTGTCTGAAAAGAATCCATGACTTAAAGGGATAGTTCACCTCCAAATGAAAAGTCTCTCATCATTTAACCAGATGTGTATGACTTTATTTCTTCTACAGAACACAAACAACGATTTTTAGAAGAATATTTCAGCTCTGTAGGTTCATACAACAGAAGTGAACAGTCGGAGACCAGACCTTTCAAGCTCCAAAAATCACATAAAGGCAGCATAAAAGTAATCCATAAGAGTCCAGTGGTTTAATCCTTATGATGCTTTTATGTGATTTTTGGAGCTTGAAAATTCTGGTCACCATTCACTTGCATTGAATGGACCTACAGAGCTGAAATATTCTTCTAAAATCTTTGTTTGTGTTCAGCAGAAGAAAGAAAGTTATAAACATCTGGGATGGCATGATGGTGACTAAATGATGTGAGAATTTAAATTTTTGGGTGAACTATCCCTTTAATGGAACTGAGCACACCTGGTTTTCATATGTCTCCTCTTGGTAGCGAATGGGTACATCACTGGCATGGACGTTCAGGTAGATGTCGTGGTCACAGGCGATGCCCCAGCCACACTGTTGCACGGCTGTGACACGCTTAAACTCCAAGTGGGCATCGCGACAATGCTCCCACTGCTGGCCTGATTTAGGCAGACTATAAACTCTCCCGTAAACATCAACAGCCCACAGGAGGGAGGTAGGCATGATGTACCCTGCTGCATGACAGGAGAGAGAGGAGTAAATAACAAGCTTGGAGAGAAAAAAAAAAACACTATTCTGCCCAAAACCAAGTTAAGAAGAAAACACAGCCACACAAAGTAAATTGCTCTTCAATTAATTCAGAATAAACATAATTTCCGACAAACTCGTTTCGCATTACTGTCCTCTACTGTACTCTAAAGGGGCCTGCTTAAGTTATTTTGTTGCCTACTAAGCTATAAATGAAACCCAAGGCCTGTATCCCAGCAATGAAAGATAAATTCTCAGAATAAATAGCATACCACACAAAGATAAAATAAAACAGTTCAAAAACTGTGGTGGCACCATGTTAGAGTGAGGGTACCAGATGCCAATATTATGATACTGAAAGATTACTACATTAATGTGCCATGGTATTTACAAAGTACTGCAAGGTACCTCAAATAATACTACGTGCAATGGGAGTAAAATAGTTAACAGATAGTATAGTAATACTAATAGTACCGGTATGTCATTTAGAAAATATGGTACCATGTCCAATAAACAAACAAAAAAAACATGGTATTATGATGTCTAAAACAAAAACATGGTACTTTATGATACTTTTTATGTTATGTCTATTATGTTACTAAACGTTACCAAAGCAACTGATTTAATCGGAAACGCTTAAATATACCAGATATATGCTAATAAGATATTCTTATTAAAAGCTTGTTTGTTGATGCTAATGCCAACGCGTTAGTTAGCTAGCGTTGACAGCAAATACAGAGTACTCATTTAAAATATTCTCTGAAAACATACAATTAAATAAATACATAAATAAAACAGGACACCCAGGTGGAGTACAGTGGAGAGTCGGGAGGCATATTGAAATGACTGTCCTCTTCTTCCGCAGTGACAGGTGCATAACACAATCATATTGTCGCATCAACATATATGTAATACATCTTTAAACGGCATCTTCAACAGGTAATGTTACCGTTACGTACCTGATCAGAATCAGGGTGTAAGCACTGTGCTTATGTTGTCATTTTGGATGAAATCTGTCTGTGATTTTGCCCGCTGTGTATTCCTCTGAAATCACCAACAGGAAGTGGTGTGACTGTAATGACAACAATAGCTCATGTTGCCCACAGGGGCCGCCAAACTCTATTGAGAGGTTAATGGGATTGTTGAGGTTTAGACAAGCTTATAATACCTTGATCTCTTCAATAACATACATTACAAACATGTATTATTTGAAAAAAAATATTCAGCGCATTAATTATCCAGAATTAAAGCATTTTTATTGTATTCAAATGGGTTCAATAGTGGGCAAACTGGGCATTGTAATATATTCTACTACACCAGTGAATAATGTAAATTCATATTTATCAACAGGAAAATTTGATAATATTGGCATGGAAATTAAGACTGAGGACAAATTAAGCAGTCCTGGTTTAACTGCTTTAACTTAAAATTTTCACTGATTTTAAAATTTTTATGATGATAGATGCAAAAATAGTGGTAACACTTTCCAATAAGGTTCCATTCGTCAACATTAGTTCCCCGTCTGTCGCTCTCTCAACGTTGTGTCGAAGAAGCAACACTAGGGGTCTCTCTTGAGTGCCGAATATTCCTCTGATCTATGAAAAAAGGCCAATGGGAATTAGGCAGACAGTATTTACATACGGGTATAAAAGCGGGCTCAGAGTATCTCTTTTCTTTTCAACCAGACCTCTGGAACCCCCACGTCTGGCCCCTGGACACGATCAGCCAAGCCAGAGCCCCCTCTACCAGGCAACTTTACCTGAAGTGGCGCTTGTTCGCAAATTGGTGTTCTTCCCGGGCTGAAAACCCGCAGAGGTGCGCAGTTAGGTCAGTGGTCCTATTGCTGCAGGAGAGGTTGGAGGGGAGGCTGTCCCCTTCCATCTTGAAGGTGTATGTTGCTGCTATCACAGTCTTTGCGTAAGCACAACTTAATCATCAGGTTCCTAAGAGGCTTATATCCAAGCCTGTTCCCCTCCTAGGATCTCTCTGTGGTCCTCACGGGCCTTCAGAGACCCCCTTCGAGCCGCTAGAATCAGTTGGACTCAGGGCCCTCTATCTAAAGACTGCCCTGCTGATCGCGCTCGCCTCCATCAAGAGGGTCGGGGATCTGCAAGCGTTCTCTGTTAGTGACACTTGCCTGAAGTTCGGTCCGGCAGACACACATGTGATCCTAAGACCGCGACCGGGCTACGTGCCCATGGTTCATACCACGCCCTTCAGAGACCAGGTAGTGAACCTGCAAGTGCTGCCCCGGGAGGAGGCAGACCCAGCCCCTTCGTTGCTGGGTCTGGTACGTGCTTTGCGTACCTACTTGGACCGCACGCAGAGCTTTAGATGTTCTGAGCAGCTCTTTGTCTGCTTTGGTGGACAGCGGATAGGGAACGCTGTCTCCAAACAGAGGCTTTCCCACTGGGTAGTGGATCATACCCAGGCTGGGCCCCCCCCTTGCGGGTCCGAGCACACTCAACAAGGAGTGTTGCATCCTCGTGGGCACTGGACAGGGGGACCTCCCTGGCAGACATATGTAGAGCAGTGGGTTGGGCAACACCCAATACCTTTGCAAGATTTTACAGTCTCAGGGTTGAGTCAGTATCATCCTGTGTTTTCTCAGGTCCGAGCCAGTAGAACTCGGTAACACGCTGATGGACTGGCCGGGTGGATCACTTGCACCTAGCGCCCTTTCCCTCGGTTGAGGTAAAATTTTGCGCTTTCTCTCCCAGGATATTCCATACATTCGGATCCGCTGAGCCAATCCACTGCGGGTACTCAATCTACCCTGTACCCCTTGCGAGTGGACCCCCGTCTCCCTTTGGCAGTTCCAGCTGTCCCCCGGTCGCCGTGTTGTAGTAACTCCCCCCTCCCTGAGGCTGGACCTACCACCGCGCCATGTTTCCACATGTGACCTGAATGGCAATGTGATGTATTTGCCACTTACCTCCCCCTCTCTGGACAGGTGTGGTCTCTGCAGGGTCTTTTTCCCCTGAAAGAATAGGAAATTGGTTAAGACCCCCTTCCCTCGATGCGTGTAAGGGCCCCAGCCGCTTTGGCTCTATGCGAGAAACATAGAGAGAAAAGAGGCCTGGCTAGGCTCGGCCCGTTCCCAGATTGGCAAGAGTCGCCTTGTTCCCCTGCTTAGGGCAACCAAAAGGATTCTGACGACTTTTTATGAGGCATTGGGGAATGGTACGTGCAGTCTGACACAACTGGTTGCCTTTTGCATGTGAAAAACCTGCCCGCTCTTGTGTCAGCAGTACACGTACACAGCTCAGCGCATGGCGTGATTTGAATTGGACCCCTAATGTCGCTTCTTCGAGAGAGCGACAGACGGGGAACGTCTAGGTTAAGGATGTAACCTCCATTCCCTGATGGAGGGAACGAGACGTTGTGTCCTCCCGGCCACGTCGCTGAGCCGCTGTAGTTTACCAGACCATTTCCAGCTCCTCAGAAAAATCCTGAATGGACTCAATGTATTTGCCCGCTTTTATACCTGTATGTCCGGGGCGGGGTATGCAAATACTGTCTGCCTAATTCCCATTGGCCATTTTTTATAGATCAGAGGCATATTCGGCGCTCAAGAGAGACCCCTAGTGTTGCTTCTTCGACACAAGCAACGTCTCGTTCCCTCCATCAGGGAATGGAGGTTACATATGTAACCTAGACGTTAATGCATTAGGTATCATGAACTAACAATGAACAATATATTTTTACAGCATTTATTAATCTTTGTTCATTAACAATAGTTAATAATAACAATTGTTCATTGTTAGTTCATGTTAATTCATTAATTTTAACATATACAACTTTTGATTTTAGAAATGTGTTACTATATGTTGAAATCAACATTAATCTTGATGAATACATGCTGTAAAAGTATTGTTTATTGTTAGTTCATGTTAACTAATGCTAACAAATTAAACCTTATTTTAAAGTGTTATCGAAACAATTTGTTTTGGTTTTTTTGTTCCTGTGCAACTTAATTAGTTTCAGAGCATTATCTGTAACTTATTTGATATATTTAGTGAACATAATTCTGCTAAAATCACAGCCTTCACAAACACAAAAAATACATTAATATGCCTAGAACAATAGGTTCACCAAAACAGCAGGCAGAAATTTGAATCAATCAAATGTGTGAAAATTGGCTGCGATCTCTCCCTTTGTTAGCACTTAAAAAGATAGAGATGTTCTATTTTCCATGACTGTGACTGAGCATAGTAATAAATAAGAAAAGCATTTCCCTTAAGGCTGATATTTGGCCAGACTGCAATATGGGATATTGTGTGTGTAATTGCACAAAAATGTAGGCTACACTGGATAGGGAAAAAGACAAACCACCAGAGCGTATATATATTTTTTTAGCCTATATCAAAACAGCAGTGGGCAGTTTGTATAATTTGGTGCTCTATTTAGTCTCAGTTTTAACCCTATCTCTGGTGGAGACTGCTTGAGTTACTTGTGTAATGCTGACCCATCTTATGTCAATAGGCCACAAACCCATTTATGCCATCTTCAGATTCACTTTAAAGGAATTATCCAGGTTCAATAAAAGTTAAGCTCAATCGACAGCATTTGTGGCACAGTGTTGATTACCACAAAAAAAGTTCCCTCCTTTTCTAAAAAAAAAAAAAAAGCAAAATCTGAGATTACAATGAGGCACCTGCAATGGAAGTGAATGAGGCCAATTTTTGGAGGGTTTAAACAGAAAAGTGTATAATTTTATAAAAGCAATTATAATAATTCTGTTAAAACTTGTGTATTATTTGAGCTGTGTTTAAAGTTGTTTAAATAATGTTTATAGTTGTTTTAGGGTTTATTGACATTACATTGTCATGGCAATGCAGTTGTAAAATTGGCTATAACTTTACACAGAAAAGGTTAGTTAGCAATTTTCAAACACTAAAATCATATTTACACATATATTGTTTAAATCTTGTAACTATACTTTACAGATTTACAGATTGGCCCCATTCAATTCCACTGAATATGCCTCACTGAAACCATATATTTGTATGCCACAAATGCTGTCGATTGAGCTTAACTTACATTGAACTAGGAATATTCATTTAAGAAAAACCTCAGCTAGTAAGTGTTGCTTTGAATTACACTTGCAAAAACTCTGTCACATGCACCTATTTTGCCAATTTACACTAGGCACCTACAGTATTGAGTGGACATTTCCAAAAAGCATTAATCCCTCACTTTACTGATTAAACAGCTACCTCTTTTCTAAAAAGGCTTTCAATAATACTATGTTGGAACATGATTGTGGATTTGCACCCATTCACACACAAGAGCATCAGTAAGGTCAGGTACTGATGTCGAGTAAAGGGGCCTGACTCACAATCTCAAACGTGTTCATTGGCCTAAAATCTCACTTTGTGCACAGGGACATTGTCATGCTGAATAAGCAAAAGACCACCTCATACTGTTGCAAAAAAATTTGGAAGCACATTCTCTAAAATGTTAGTAAGTCATAGCATCAGTATTTGTCTTCACTGGAATTATTGAAATAGCCAAACATGTTAATTAGGGGGCCACAATACAAAAAATGAATAAGCATGTTTTTTTTGCACCAGAAGCACAATCTTCAAATATAGAAGCAATTAATTGAAAGAAAGATATTAATGGACACCTTTTAGACTGTTATGATGCATTTCCATCTTAATTAAGTAGCATAAATGTATGAAATTTTAACTTTTCAATTATTAATTATGTAGTTTAAATTTATAACATTCTTTGTGTTACATTACCTGGGAAATAATAATAATAATAATAAAATCAACAGCTGTTGAGGGAGTGTTAGTAATTGTAGGATCTTTCTCTCTTCTGACTGCAGTAATCCACCATGCTCTTTTTATCCTTTGGATAAAACTTGGAAAGTTGTCGAAACATAATAGCAGATTTTTCCTATTGCTATTGGAGCAAATGGGAATGCAAAGAAATAAAATAAAATTACTATGTCTTTCATATCCCACTATAGAATTAATCCCGCTATAGTTCATGTCTGCATTCCAAACCTGTAAATGTGAAAAGGGTACAAAAAGATACAAATATCAATTAATAACCACAGCACAAGAAAGACAGATACATACTGTACATGACTGCCAATGTACCCAGAAAGAGAAACAACCAAAACAGGAATAACATTTAAAAACTAAAATACATTTTGTTTTCCACATATTTATTTAAAAGTAATGTGCTATAACAGTAAATGGGGTGATCAATCACTATTTTAACCTAAAAAGAAAAACTATGAAAGAAGAAAAAATAAAACTTTCCCCGACACAACATGCTTGCACAGGCATTATGTACACAACCGAAAATACTTCATAAAAAAGAAAAAAAGAAAGAAATAAAAGTCAGTATTTATTTAGTTAAGACCAAAGCATTTCTCTTCTATCAGTTAGGTAAGAATGCTCATTAGGTTGATATGATCTCCAGCTAAAGGCATAAAGTCAACATTCAACTCTGCAGCTATTTATCCTAGGAATGTTATCACATATTGCACTCTTATTTTACATGAGGAGGTATAAACAACAATAATAAAAAAAAAAACTTTGTCTTTTCATTTTCCTCTTTTAAAAGTGTGAAAGGTGTGACAGATAAGGAATATATCAGTTTAAAACAATAAAACAATGATATTGTATAATGCAAACTGTCAACAATGAAACCATAATCCAAATGGAACACTTTGGCATCTTACACCACTTCACCTGAATTGGGGTTCAACACTTGAACCTTATGTCATGCATAGGTGTCTCCAGTTTACCAAACAATTTAACATGCAGACAGAGGACCAATATGGTCAGAAACTAGGTATTCATTGAGTAGAGGTCAAAAGCCTGTTTAGTGCTGTGCATTCACTTGGAACCTTAGTGTATGAATTCAGTTTAATTTAAAATAATAATTTAATAAAATCCTTATAAATAATGACTTACATAAATTTTAATTGTGCTGGTGTTTGCCTATTTAGAAACTCTATAGATTAAAAATGATGCTGTATCAGAACCCTTTCATTTGGTTCCTCTGCCATATCTGCATTGCGTCAATATAGATAAAAACTTTTGAGACACAACTTCACATCAGGGCAGGGATGCATCCAGTTCCATCAAACGACTGGTGCTGATCTGTCATTTGTAACAGTGGGTCGTAGTCTGACTGTGGCAAATGGATTCCCACCCCTGAGTAGAAAGAGAGGCATCAAGGTTGTAGAGAATGGGTTAAATTCTAGGGCATTTTTGTGGTATTGGTAATATATTCTGTTAAAATTATTCACCCAAGGAATGGAGGAATGGAGTGACCATTTGGCAAAGACACCTGTTACAGATTTAAAAAAACAAAAACAACATAAGATGTAATGATTATGAATAATGAGATGAATACATGTAATTTCTGTAACAGTTTCTGTCCTTTGAAACCTTAAAGTGAAGAGCAAAGTTTCCCTGTCAGACTGGTCTGATTAGGATATCAACGTATAGTTCTGTCATTTCACCAGCAAACTTTAGCAACCTGAACATTCACTGAGTTCTATGACCTTGTATGCCTCAGGAATCTTGATTATCTTGAAACGCTTGCTTAATAGATCTAAGTGATGACAATCTGATCATAACTACTTCTACTAACTATGAACTGTAAACAGTCAGGGAAGATTATACTTTACATATGACATACTGTACACTGTTGTAGGTTTTCATAAACTAGAGGTTCTCAACTGGTGGGTAGCAGGTCTGTGCTAATAGGGTTGCAGACAGCAGGGAGAAAACAATGCTCAAAAACTTACCATATAATTATTTATGGACATCTCTGTTGTTAATGCATTTACAAATTATAAATTTTTCTATGCAGCTTATGTCATGTAAAATATTTTGCATAATGTTAGGCCATTGAAGTTCATGGTAAGGTTATTTCATGTTTGATTTTACAAACCACAAAAAAGTACAACCCAAATTCCGAAAAAGTTGGGACAGTATGAAAAATGCTAATAAAAACATCCAATTGAGAATGTGTGGTGCATTACGAAGGGCACAATACGGCAATGAAGACCCTGTATTTGTGCAGCTGAAGACCTGCATAATGGATGAATGGGGAAAAATTCCACTTTCTAAACTTCACAAACTTTTGTCTTCAGAGCCCAAATGCTTAATAAGTGTCACTAGAACAAATGGTGATGTTCCACAGTGGTAAACACTCGAATGTTGGGGTGTGTTGCAATCATCTGATTTGAAATTACTGTACATTTAAAAAAACTATGAAATTCACAAGGTAAACAATCATATAATGTAAAGTTGGAGTGCTTTCAATATAGCAAAGGGTGAATAGTATTTACAAATCACTCCTTTTTGTTTTTATTAGCATTTTTCATACTGTCCCAACTTATTCGTTATTGGGGTTGTACGTTTCTTCTTTTTAAACTTTAATAAAAAAATAAAAGGTACTACATGCAATTAAATGTCTCATATTTTGTAATGTGCACACACATTGACAGGGGGTATATCTCATATCAAAGCATGCCTGTTTACACAGTAAATGCACAACAGGGCAGAGTGAGATAAAAGAGAGACTACCTGAGGTGGCTACAGAGCAGAAGTATTTAAATCTGCCACATCAGTCAATGTGTTTCTATTACAGCAACATATTCAAAGCACATTCAAGGTGAACGTGAAAATGACAGTTTCCAAACACAGTCAGTTTTATCTCATTGGCCTGAGGCAGTACATGTGGCTTGAGGTCATTCAGCAGAGCGAGCCAGATGCTTCAGTTCGACATCAGTTGTCATGGTGCAACGCTAACTGTTCCCACTCTGTCTTACAATGTCAAAACCAGATAGGAAACATTTTTCAGATGTCTTTTTATTTTTCACAAAGTTAGTAATGCAGAGCATTCATCTATCCCTCCCTAGATCCCCTGGCAAAGAACAAAGGTTACATAACTGTAGGTCTTATAATGTGTCATTTTGTGGACTTACCATTAAATGTAAACTAAGTTTGAAGGATTCTACAATCTATTGTATAACCTAAATATAATAATCAAAACTTAAAAAAATATCTGAAGGTTTTCATGAGAAACAAATTCTGTCAAGTATGTACAAACGTTTGACTGGTGGTGTAAAAACTGATATATTTAAATATAGCTGCAAGCAGCAATTACCAGGCCAATCACGTAAACAGAGTAAGCAGCTAAGCAAGCATTGCCGACTAATTCAGTTAAACAAAAATGATCTTTTAAACCAAGCAGTTTAAAGGTTATATGTAGATATAACTGTTTTTTTTTATAGCTTTGACCAAAAGATGGTGCTTGGCCCAATTACGGGGTCAATCACACCTTTGTATGTAAGAAAGTGTGGCATCACTGATTACGACTGTAAGAAAAACAGTATAAAAACACAAATAGGATTACTTATATTACAATACAATTAATTATAACTTTTTACAAATAGGTGGCACTGTCACCAAATTTATGTGGTGCAGTCAAGGTGTGGTGACAATGAAACACAAAGTTTCATGTCAATATGCCATAGTGTTGCTGAAATACAGCCTCAGATCCTTTTTTTGTCATGCCAGCTACTTTGTTGATGCGTTATTCAAGAACCGTTTGGTGTCCCTAGATGATACACAACAAAATTTGTGTGAATCGTCCCATGGGGAGTTTGAAAAAGCTGTTTTTTCAATTAAATTAAAAATGCCAGACAGGAAGCATAGTCGACCATGGCAAATTGGGCATCACCTTACTCGGCATAACCCAATGAAACTAAAGAGAGCAGTGACAGGATGATAAGGCAAATCGTTCAAACATTATAGGCATTTTTTTACTTTTCATTTTAACTATTGACCACAAGTTGGTACTAGCACCGAACTTTATAAATGCCCTCAAGGCATGGTGCTGGTGATGCATACCAAAATTCATAATGATGTGTCAATGCGTTTGCTAAACACAAATTCAAAATGGTAGTTTCTGTGTAGCTCAGGGGTATCAACAGCTGACTACCACCACTGCGAGTTCGAATCCAGGGTGTGGTGAGTGACTCCAGCCAGGTCTCCTAAGCAACCAAATTGGCCTGGTTGCTAGGGAGGGTAGAGTCACATGAGATAACCTCCTTGTGGTCACATTTAGTGGTTCTCGCTCTCAATGGGGCGCGTGGTATGTTGTGCGTGGATCGCGGAGAGTAGCATGAGCCTCTAGTGCTGTGAGTCTCCACGGTGTCATGCACAACGAGCCACGTGATAAGATGCTGGAATTGACTGTCTCAGAAGCAGAGGCAACTGAGACTTGTCCTCCACCATCCGGATTTTGGTAAGTATCTGAGCCACCATGAGGACATACTAAGTAGTGGGAATTGGGCATTCCAAAATTGGGGAGAAAAGGGGATAAAAATAATAATAAAAACTAAATAAATAAATGGCGACACCCAATATGACCAACATAGGAATATGACTGGTTATGCCCCAAGGAATCTATAAAGACCAGTTTCATGATTTTAGGCCAAACTATTCAGAAGTTAGGCTATATAACATATACCAACATTTACCAAGTTTTGTGTCAATACAACAAAGCGTTGTGAAGATACAGCCTCAAGTCAATTTTGCCGTGCTTTTCGTCGAATCGTTATTCGAGGGCGGTTTTCATAATAAATCTCAATACTTTTTGTCAAGTGTGTCCCTAGATGATACACTGTGTCCCTAGTTGATACACCACAAATTTGTTACAAATTGGACATACGGTCTAGGAAGAGTTCAAGAAAGTATTCTTTTCAGAAAATTCTAAACTGGCGGAATGGCCTTACAGCCCAAAAGATTTAGGCTGAAATGTGAGTGAAATTTTGAACCATTGGTGGTGCAAGATTTAGAGACACCACATGTGGGTCAGTTACATTCAAGAGTGTCCTCTATTAGTGTGCCAAATTTCACATCTTTCCTATTTATGGTTCTATGGGCTACCATAGACTTCAACAGCGGAATATAATAATAAGACGAACACTAACAGGTACAAATGGGATGTTTTGTACTTTTGGTGCTAAGCCCCATAATATATAATAAGACAGCACTTCTGGATTATGTGTGGACTGTTCATTTTATGTTCACCCTAGAGGAAAACCCGATCTGATCAGGGAGTCCCTCCCGGAATACACATCAATGGCTTTGCCTACTTTATTCCAGCCACGAAAGAAAAAAGAAAAGAAAAAAAGAAGAGGCCCAGATAGAGGTACTCCTGTTGGCAGCTTTTTCAACTAACTTTGCATTTAGTTTTCCTATCATCCAGTGCACTGTGTTTACCATGTTCTGTGGAGAGGGGGTGGAGGCCTTGATGGGTCTGTCCCTGGATGAGTCACTGTAGTCAGGCGGGGGCAGCAGCACCGGTACCTCCACCACCTCGTCTTCCTCCGTATGCTTTGGAAGATCAACCGCACTCTGACTATGCAACAGGCTCTCCATCCTGCTGAACACAAAGTACATATATTACTGCCTTTTATTTGGATAGACAAACATGGTTTCTTTCAGTTGAAATCCAATCAAGAGTTTCAGTTTCTCTGTGCTCACCTGTTTGTGATAACTGGTTCATTGTAAGTTTGGCAATAAGATGAGGGAAACCATCCTCGTCTGCAATTGAATACAAAGCATAAAACCATAATGTGCATCATAATTTTATTTATTATGTCTGATAAACAAAATGTGTGATAGCTCTTCCATGTGCATTAAAGTGATAGATCACTCAAACATGAAAATTCTGTCATCGTTTACGTACCCTTATGTTTTTCCAAACCTGTATGACTTTCTTATGTGAAACACAAAAGGCGATGCTAGACAGAATATGAGAGACTGAAAACCTTGGTCACCATTCATTTTCACTTAATTTTTGTTAATACAATCAGAGTTAATTGTGACTGAGACCATTTTAGCTAACATCTTCTGTTGAAAGTCATTCAAGATTGGAAAAATATGAGTATGCCCTTAATAATTGTATGTTTATGACCATTATTGCAGCCGTTTTGGACTTATACTGACAATGGTATGGTTACATCATCATGCAAAAGCAATAGTTTTCAGTTACATATGTCTTTGTGTGCTATTCACAGTCAGTATTGATATATTAATACTGAAAAGGTAAGTGTTGTTGAAGTTCTTCTGTGAGAGCAAGTGTCCGATATCAGCAGGGTCACCAAAATAAATCACGCAGTATTGAACAGGTCGTGTGATCTCATCTTGGCGACCCCCATGAGGCAGCCCAGCTCCATTTAAAATAAATCTACTTTTATTCGGATAACCAATATAATTGGAGTCATATAAAAAAAAAATACAATTTATTTCTTTAGGGCGATTTTTAAACAGTTACTATATATGACTAATAAAAGATCACTATAGTGACACAAATGTACACTGGAGCACAATGGAGTATGAAGAATGCATATGCAATTGGTTGCATAGGAACTGTCACAAAGTCAGCTCCAGCTAACTTTGAACTGAGATTTAAGTGTGCATCAGTTCATTAATATGATTTTATTTCTCAAAATAGCAATGACAGCATAATGGGTAAATCTGTGAGGGAAAATCTGTGGACATTGGAACTTTGAAATGGAAGAGCTGGTCAGGTATAACAAAGCAGCTTGTTAAAATGTCGAAAAACACAAATACAAGACTAAATATAAAGCTAAAGCACTGCTGCCTTCATTATTTGAAATTGTTACAGGTGCCTTTCACTACAGTGAGGATCATTTAATATTATTTCCTTTGACCTCTTAACATTTCAAAAATAAAAGGTAAGCCTATTAGCAACACAAGCAAGGGTCCAGTAGGAGTATGAACATTTAAATAAATGGTATAAAATAAGTGCATTAATGGCGACAAGTGTAATTTCTTCAGTGTTAAAAGTATTTTCTCTTAAAGAGATAGTTCATTGAATGGACAAACAGAGATGAGATATTTTTCTAAAAATCTTAATTTGTGTTCTGCAGAAGAAAGAATGCTAAATGAGAGAATTTTTATTTTTGGATGAGCTATCCCTTTAACCCAGCTTAATACTAAAAGTAAGCCCTTCCTTTGTTGAATTCCCCCAAATGTATAAAAACTGGCTCTGTAGTGCTATAAAAAGATTTTGTTTGAGCTTCCCAACAAGCCTGATATAGCAACACTGACTGTTTTTGTATGACCAATGGAAGACATAAGAGAGAGTTTGGGAGGCCTGTTTAAAAAGTTAATATTTTTGCTATTACATTAGGTGATGCTGGTGCCGCAGAAATTAAACAATTCACCTTTGAAAAATCTGAAACTTGGTATGCCAGACAGTTCAGTCTTTTGCTGTCTGCAGACGTTTTCATGGCAAAGGCTTCCAACACCAGCACATATGTCTCCTCTTTATGACATATGCAAGCACCTCTAACATGCTTGGCATGTAAAACATGCCTCTCCAAATTTTGCAAATTAGTAGAGAAAAATTATACAGAAACATGGAACCAGTCATTCCAGCTCTGAAGAATTTATGTAAAAGTAAACACGTTCCAGTGAATGTGCAGATAATCTTAAAAAGAAAAAGATGGACAGATACACAGATGGTCAGAGAAAATGTGTGGCTGAACATTTGATGTGTCCCTTGAAGAAACCCCATGATATCACTAAAAATGTTAGTTCACCCAAAAATGAAAATGATCTTATTATTTACTCACTTTCATGCCATCCCAGATGTGCATGAATTATGCTTAACACAAACTAAGATTTTTAGTAGAATGTCTCAGCTCTGTAGTGCTTTAATTTTCAATGCAAGTCAATGGTGGCTAAACCTTTGTAGCTCCAAATTCACATAAATGCTGCATAGAAGTAATAAATAAAACTCCGGTGATTTAATCCATGTCTTCTGAAGCGATGCAATCACTTTTGGTGAGAAAAAGATCAATATTTCAATCCTTTTTTGATCAGAATGTGAAAGTGTAGATTTATAGTAAAAAAAGGACTTGTTGATATAATATTGATCTGTTTCTCACCCACACCTACTATATCACTTCAGAAGACATGGAATAAACCACTGCAGTTTTATTGATTACTTTTATACTGCATTTGAGATTTTTGGAGCTTGAAAGGTCTGGTCACCATTCACTTGCATTGTAATGACCTACGGAGCTGAAATATTGTTCTAAAAATCTTTGTGTTCTGCAGAAGAAAGAAAGTCATAAACATCTGGAATGGCATGAAGGTGAGTAAATAATGAGAGAATTTTCATTTTCGGATGAACTATTCCTTTAAGGAGTGCAGTAGATGCAGCCATTCCTGTTTAGATATACTGCCTAACAAACAGAAAGTTTGGGCAGGACATCAAAAGGCACATCCCAAAGCCAATAGCCTTTAGTTTACATCACAGCCATGAACCATGATTTGATACTTGCTTGTTGGCCCAAAAAAAAAGACAATACATTTGTTACATGCACATATCTTCTATAGTTTAATTTTGTTAGCTATAAAGAGCACACTTACGAATATAAACTTACGGAGCACTTTATTAGAAACAATATGGTCCTAATAAAGTGCCAGACCTGGTCTTCTGCTGTTGTAACCCATCCGCCTCAAGGTTTGACATGTTGTGCATTCTGAGATGCTATTCTGTTCACTACAATTGTACAGAGTGTTTATCTGAGTTACCGTAGCCTTTCTGTCAGCTCGAACCATTCTAGCCATTCTCCGTTGACCTCTCGCATCAACAAGGCATTTCTGTCCGTAGAACTTCCACAACTGGATGTTTTTTGTTTTAGGCACCATTCTGAGTAAACTCTAGAGACTGTGTGTGTGAAAATCCCAGGAGATCAGCAGTTACAGAAATACTCAAACCAGCCAATATGGCACCAACAATCTTGTCGAAAATCACAGTGGAAATCACAGTGATCACATTTTCTCCCCATTCTAATGGTTGATGTGAACATTAACTGAAGCTCCTGACCCGTATCTGCCTGATTTTATGCACAGCAGCCACATGATTTGCTGATTAGATAATCGCATGAATAAGTAGGTGTACAGGTGTTCCTAATAAAGTGTTCAATGAATGTAGATTACCACAAAACTAAGAAGTAAAGCCAATTCTGATTTCTTGGGGTTTGATGTACATATGACAACTCTAAATGACAAGCTGTTTTTAACAGCACCATATAATTGTTTAGACCTAGCATAAACTTACTGTCCAGTATGTTCTAGTTCTCCATACAGCCACCCATCTCGCTCATCTTGAATAAGCAGTGTAATGATTTCTCCATGGTCAAAGCTCAGCAGGGTCTCATTATTTCCTGCTGTGTGGGGGAAAATAGTTTGCACTCTGGTCTTCTTCACCATGTCCATACCACTGGACAAAGACGTAGACCTGAACAGGCCATTTCCATCAAGGCTGTCTTGATCTGTTAAATTCAAAGCAAGCATTATTTCAGTGCCATTTTCTAAAGGTATATTGTGGAAGCAATCAGTCTGATTAGTAATCAAACCTACAGTTTATTTTAAGGAGTCTCTCTTAAACACAAAACCCACTAAAACCCACTGTGCTTGATTATTGAGATGAGAAGCTATTGTCTGATTAAACAAAATAGATCAAAGCAAAAGAGAGTCTTCAGCTTGCCTGAGTACTGCTCTGATGAGATGGGGATTTTGGGAATGTCCTGGGAGAACATGTTGGCCAGTGGGCTTGTGTGGGCTTTCAGTGACGGGGCTGGTGGAGGAACCACTGGTTGTAAATGGTTCTGAGAAAAAAATAAAAATAAATATAGAACCATATATTAATGTATTCACATCATTTTTATTATGTATACATTTTAAAACCTTAAAATATTAATTGTTGGTGTACAAAGTTTACTTGAAAATGTAAATTTGATCAAGTATATGCAGGGACATTAAAACCTTAGCTGAACTTCAGCTTATTAATGTTAGCATTGGTTGAAGTTTTCACAGAACAAATGAAATAAAAAACTATAATAGGCAGATAATAAACTGCAATTATATGAAAAGTGTTAAAAAATGGTTGTCTGTGTGAGACTAACCCTGTTACTGACCTCCTTATTAGACGAGAACTCTGGTATGACTGTCATTGGAGTCTGCAGACCCTCAGTCATGGAAATCACTGTGTCTGAAACCTTGGATGCATCAGTGCACTTATCCTGCCAGCTGGGCAGTTTGACAGTTAGTATCTCCTTGGCCTGAGGGTGAAAGTTCATGAACAGTTTAAAGGAATCAAGGGAAACCATGTGCCTGTGCAATTAGTTCTGGTAAGTCTAACATTATTGATTGAAAGTTACTTTCCTTTTCTGTGGAACATAAAAGGTGAAACTTTAAAAAACAAAAGAAATTGAAGTATATCCTAGACACTCTTGACCATGTAATTAAAGTGAATAAGAACTGGTGCTATCAAGCTCAAAAATTACAAAAAAAGCACTATAGAAAGTTCATAAAAGAAGCCAATATGACTTGTGCACTCTTTTCCAAGTACTCTGAATCCATATGATAGCGATTGTGTGAGGAAAAGAACAAACTTTGTGGATGTTCTGGATATTCTTCAAAAATGCATCTTTTCTGTCCCACAGAAGATACAGGTTTGGACCCACACAAGATTCATTTTTGGATGAACAATTACTTTATAATTATTTAATGGGAAACCAGAATATTTTTAATGGGTTACCTTGTCATGAAAAGCTGCAAACTGGTCTGAGATGGCACAGTGTTTGTCCACTAGGAAACAGAACCTCCTTTTCTCTTCCAGCAGAGCTTCCCTACACCCTTCAACGATAAACCTTTGCATGTCTGTCTCCCGTGATGAAATGGTCTCCAAGTACTAAAGATGATAACAAATCACAAGATATACATGTATATTTCATATATGACTACATGAAATGATACAGATGATCCTTTGTTTCTTGACTAGTCAATGTACTTTTAGCTAGAATGGGACAGATATACTTGGGAAAATTCAGCACACATGCATTACACTGACATTTATCAAAATAAGAATTAACACATGCTAATGCCGCCATTGTCTTCCAAGTAACACTTTCTCTAGATGCAGCTTGTATAAAAGCTGTTACGCTTCAATTCAGTGAAAATGACACAAGAAACTGAGCTCTGATCTCCTTTACAGGATTCCCCTTCCTATTATAGTTCTCTCTACCTAAGTTGTCATAGTGACCATGAACGTTGCTTGTTTCCTTGGAGTCGTTTTCTGTCTGTTGTCAGAATAATTTTTTTCATTTGTAGATAATGCCTAGACAAGTGAGACCCACACAAGCTACCTACAGTATTGTCTCTCTGTGGGTTTAACAATATAAGTGCATGTAATATATTTGAAATGGTGGTTATATGAATTTATTATTCAGTAGTTTCTGTAAGAGACATAAAATTACATGGTTTTGAATGAGATTCCAGACAAATTACTTATATGAAAAGCAACTTGGCTGTGAAAGGACCATGTCACAATGAAGGTAAATGAACAAACTGGGTGGTACTATGTGATTAAGCAACCTAATCAACTCAAACCACTTTCGGTCAATAGATCCTTGCGTGTTGAGGAACAAGTTTTATATGCGCATCATCAGCCCCACCCAAAATTATCATTTTGAGTTTATAATAGCAGAGCCTTAATGAATGCTTTATCAGACGTGTTGATCATTTCTTAGTTACTTAGTTATTCATTGTCAACAAAACACATTTTTATTATTGATGTTCAGTTTAGTGAATACGATTAGAGGCACTGCTTTGTTCATAAACACAGCACTTGATCATTTCAATTTTCCTTTAGACAACTGTGTCAAAACAGGACAAAAATAAACATGTTCAAAGAACAAACAACTGTTCAAAGAAACAATGTGCCTTTGAAAGGAGGACCACATTGGTGACTGGTGAGCTATAATAACTGAGCCTAGCCCAGTGATTAATGTTGTAGGTATTGAGTGTCAAAGAAAGAATGCTCCTGTAATAGAGCCAGAAACTGAACTGAAACATACAGAATTTTTTTTTTATTTAAATTACTGAGACCAAGTTCAAGTGCATTACAGATAGATATAATTTTCTCCAAATATAAAAAAAGCCCTCACCTCATTTTCTTTGATCTCATATTTAGACATATGCTTCCCTTGACTTTTTCTGCGCAGTTTCTTCAGTTCGGCCTGTGATTTGTCCAGGGTGTCTTGCTTCAGTTTGTGTTCTGACTGGTATCTTTTAAAAGTGGCCTAAGTGGAGTATAAAATCACAGCATCTATGAAATTGCTCGCACACGTGAGAGAAATACATGAAGTTTTACTCAAATCTGAACAGTGATGAAGTTAAAGATATGCAATACTTACATTCATATACTTGGTATCCATATCGGTTTTCTTTTCCAGTTCTGTGATGAGGTCTTTGTGGAACCTCTTAAACTATCACAACAAGGATTAGAGGAATTACAAATTAGTCACAGAGAGATAAATAACAATAATGGTGATATTGCATTAAGTCTGGTGAATTACACAACTATAATAACATGACTGAGTAGAACATTTCAAACAAAAGGATAATCTTATCAGCTTCTGTGGTTACAAATTCATAACACATTCAGCCTGTGTGAATACCTAAGATTATCTGATTAAAAAATAAATTCTACAGTGTTTGGAGGGACAAACAAAAGTCAAGAGAATGGAGGGTCATCCATCATTATGGTCACATACCACAAATAAACTCACACTTTAAAGTTCAGCACACACACTTTCCCTTAGGCAACAGATGCTGCATGTGATTTATAATGTCAATTTTTTTTTTAAATACAAAAAATCTTATAGTCAGCTTCAAAAGCATGCGACTATAATTGTATATATGATAGATGAGTGCAAAATACACGTAAAGCTCATGTCCTCATGTTTTTCTCCAATGTCATTGCTTGCTACTGAATACCAATGCACAAAAAATAGGCAGACCTTTTTTTACTCTGTTAGTGCACTTCCTAGGATCTTCCAAGGGTTTAAGGTTTGGCTTAAAGCCTTGGAATAGCTTTCTCCAGATATTAAAGACCACATTGACCTTCCCACTAGCAATGCACTAACAAAGAGAAATTCCATTTATAGATGTGACGAGGGTTGTCTGAGATATGAGAGTATTACTCTAGGGCCCCATTTACACCTTGCATTTTTTCTCCCCTTTTCTCCTCAATTTGGAATGCCCAATTTCCAATTCACTTTAAGTCGTCATGGTGGCGTAGTGACTCGCCTCAATTCGGGTGGCAGAGGATGAATCTCAGTTGCCTCCGCTTCTGAGACAGACAATTGGAATAATTCATGGGATATTGTTAATTGTTTGGGTAACACTATTAACTGTTCCAAGACTTCAGTGTCTGTTTTTTTTATATCGCAATGGTTGAATAAACAGAAAAGGCTAGAAAACACAACACATTACATTAAAGGGGTCATGAAATGGAGAATCACACATTCCTTAATATAAAAGGTAACTGTACTATAAAAACACACTGTAAATTTCAGAACTCAAAACTTCCTCCCCAGTCTAAAAAGAGCATTTATAATGGAGGCCTGGGTAGCTCAGCAAGCAAAGACGCTGACTACCACACCTGGAGTCGTGCTGAGTAACTCCAGTCAGGCTTCCTAAGCAACCAATTGGCACGGATGCTAGGGTGAGTAGAGTCACATACGCCATTCACGAGCACCTAGAGTGCATTGGGAATTGGGCATGGGCATTTATAGTTGCCACCCTGCTCAAACTTCTCTTTTTGAAATCTGTCTGTTCGTGACGTAACGACACATTGCTCATTTGTATTGTGCGTCATTGCACCCATGCCCCCACACACTGGTGCACAGTTCAAGTCAAAAGAGCAGACCTTCAGTGGCTAACTATTCTAACATAACACCTAAGGGGACCATCTGGACTATTTTTTATTATTTTGTATATAAACATGAACTAAGCAGACTCTTTGACCACTGCCATGTACATCTTGTCACTTTTGAAAGACACTATGTCAAGTTACAACTCTTAAATTCAGCTGCTTCCTCTTGTTATTTGTGCACAAACACGTCATGGATGCGTTCTTTCGCCTAGTGCACCTACAGTATTTGTGTGGGTCTTTTCAATGTTCTTTGGACTACGATTTGTTTTTTTTGGCTCATGTCAGCATGGATTGCTTGTCATAATACAATTCAAGCTTGGCAAAGGAACTGTTATTGAAGGATGAGGCAGTTAAAAACACTTCAATAAACAAGTAAACTGTTTCATTCATGAATATTTCAAATGTCATGACTGTATGATAGTTTATGGTGCTGTGATAACAGTTGTGCTTGAGATGAACAGTTTAATATATTTAGATGCCATGTGTTGGATGTGCATTATGTGTAATCCCTGCAATTTTGTTTTATAACGTCGAGGTTCAATCTCTTCCAATTGAGTTAGCTGAATTTGATGTTGATAATGTTAGCCAATCAGAACAGTGGGTGTATACGTTAAAGTTTTAAGGAGGTGCATAGGCCAAAATCAAGTATTTCAGACAGAGGGCCAAAAACAGGGTGGAAAATTATCATAAATTACTAAATTTTGTCTGTTTTGGTGCAACCAAGGAAAGTCACATCTCAGGTAAGATAATACAATTATTTTAAAAAAAGCACTTCATGAACGCTTTAACAACTGATGACATTAGCGTAACCTCATCACATAATTAATTACTTATGTAGTTTTATCCGGATAACAAAAAAACATTTGCATTTACACTTTCTTTGAATGTGGTCCAAATCAGTCCCTGACCACCTCCGAATGTGGTTCACAATCTGATCATAATACGTCTTGGGTTCATTTACACCTGTCATGTAATGTGGTCAAGTGCGATCTAATAAAGGTCCGATCCCTGAATATGCATGTTAATGCAAGGTGTAAATGGGGCCCTACTCTCACCACATTTCTGGGTCACTCCTGTGTAGGAGTTTAAATGAGAAAGAGACATAAAAGAAGGAGAGTAATAAGGAAAAAGAGTGATAAGGAAAAAGAGTGATAAAGCTGCTGGAATGCCCTGCATACTTACAGACTCCTCCATCTCCTGATGGACCTTTTTATGCACTTGTGCAATCTCCATCAGAACCACTCCTGAAAAAGAAAGTGAAACGTTCATGCCACAGAAGTGTCATGCCCATTCAAACTGAGGGGGCATGTGCCCCCCAAGTCAAATCTTGATATTTAAGATAAAGTTGTACTTTAAGTAAACTGTTTGTCTAAAATGTTGTAATAAAAATAACCTATTCAGATCTAAGGGATTGTTTACCCAAAATGGTCATTTGAAACTTGTATGAGTTCCCCATAGAACACAATACAAGTATTTGTACAGTGTCCAATCGGTTCATTTCTATATGATGAATGTGCACGTTGATCAATTGATGTCATGTTCAGTTGCAACCATGCGTGGTTTATTAAAAATCACTGGGAATTTTAATCCAAGTCCACTCACACACTAAATGAAAAGGAGGGTACAGTAACATGGGGTAACCTCCTCATGGTCACGATTAGTGGTTCTTGCTTTCAATGGGGCACGTGGTATGTTGTGCATGGATCGTGGAGAGTAGCATGAGCCTCCAGTGCTGAGAGTCTCCATGGTGTCATGCACAATGAGCCACGTGATAAGATGAGGGGATTGTCACACCACGGTCTGTCCAGCAGAGGGGAACCTAGAGCACAAGTCCTTTCACAACTTCCTCCTAATTTCCTGTTCATTATTAGCTTAATGATATCACCTGTGCCTGGCTTGTTAGTGTGAGTGTGTATGTGTATATATAAGCCCTGCTTTTGATTGTATCTTTGCTCAGTCTTGAAGTTCTTTTGTTTGGGCAGAGCTTATTTAAATGCCTATTCCCGTTTGACCTAATTTTGATTACATTGACAGTCCTTCTCCAATATCTTTTTGACCTTCTTTTTTGGGAAGTTTGTTCTATGCTTTTGGACATGTTTTGCCAGCATCAAGCTATTGAGGATCTGTACTTTCTTCAGCCCTGCCTTTTTGATGATTGATCTATTGTGTTTGTTCAAGAAGAACATCAAGTCAGCTTTGTTTTCCCTAAAGTCCTGCCTCTTGTGATTCTCTGCAGTTTGGGTCCACACAGCTCCATAGCATAGCGGTTAGTGCTCTGGGTTGCCAACAGCACACACTGGGTTCTAGCCCCGGTCCTGACAGGGATTGACTGTCTCAGAAGCGGAGGCAACTGAGACTTGTCCTCCGCCACCCGAATTGAGGTGAGTTACCGCGCCATCATGAAGACCTACTAAGTAGTGAGAATTGGGTATTCCAAAATGGGAGAAAAGGGGATTAAAAAAAGAGATAATTATTTATTTCAGCTTTTATTTATTTCATCATATTCCCAATGGGCCAGAAGTTTACATACACTTTGTTAGTATTTGGTAGCATTGCCTTTAAATTGTTTAACTTGGGTCAAACATTTTGGGTAGCCTTCCACAAACTTCTCACAATAAGTTGCTGGAATTTTGGTCCATTCCTCCAGACAGAACTGGTGACTGAGTTAGGTTTGTAGGCCTCCTTCCTCGTACACGCTTTTTCACTTCTGCCCACAAGCTTTAACTTCCTGACTAAAGTCTTGAGATGTTGCTTCAATATATCCACACAAATGTCCTTCCTCATGATGCCATCTATTTTGTGAAGTGCACCAGTCCCTCCTACAGCAAAGCACCCCCACAACATGATGCTTCAAGGTTGGGATGGTGTTCTTCAGCTTGTAAGCCTCAACCTTTTTCCTCTAATCATATCTATGGTCATTATGGCCAAACAGTTACATTTTGATTCATCAGACCAGTAGACATTTCTCCAAAAAGTAAGATCTTTGTCCCCAAGTGAACTTGCAAACTGTAGTCTGGCTTTTTTATGGCAGTAAAAAGTGGTTTTGGAGCATTGGCTTCTTCCTTGCTGAGCATCCTTTCAGGTAATGTCGATATAGGACTCGTTTTACTGAGGATTTAGATACTTGTCTACCGGTTTCCTCCAGCATCTTCACAAGGTCATCTCTAGGAGACAGAATGTGCCTCATTCCTGAGCGGTATGATGCTGCGTGGTCCCATGGTGTTTATATTTGCATACTATTGTTTGTACAGATGAACGTGGTACCTTTGTTTGGAAATTGCTCCCAAGGATGAACCAGAATTGTGGAGGTCCACAATTTTCTTGGCTGATTTCTTTTGATTTTCCCATGATGTCAAGCAAAGAGGCACTTAGCTTGAAGGTGGGCCTTAAAATACATCCACAGGTACACTCCTGTTCAGTACACCTCCTATCAGAAGATAATTGTCTAAAGGCTTGACATAATTTTCTGGAATTTTGTCTACATAAAGGCACAGTTAACTTGGTGTATGTGAACTTCTGACCCACTGGAATTGTGATAGTCAATTAAAAGCGAAACAATCTGTCTGAAACAATTGTTGGAAATATGACATATGTCATGCACAAAGTAGATGTCCTAAATGACTTGCCAAAACTATAGTTTGCTAATATTAAATCTGTGGAGTGGTTAAATTAGTTTTAATGACTTCGTCCTAAGTGTATGTAAACTTCTGACTTCAACTGTCTCTGCCTACAAAACAGTACGTTCTTTTAGGTATGCATGCGAGTAGTATGAATAGATTTCAGACATACTTCATCTGGGGATGTTGGCATCGCTCGTGACCCACATATATAATGTAATAACAACCGAGTGAAGGACTTAACAAGAGATAGACCGATATATCAGTTTTACCGATTAATCGTTGACAATATTTGCTTTTTGGAACTATCAGTTATCTGCAAAAATATGTGCCGACAGTTGCTGAAATTATTTTTACATAATTTCATATTTTCGGTTATTAATTAATCAGTTATCAGCCGTTCCTACCACCTTAGTTATTGGTATCGGCAAAATCCACTATCGGTCGACCTCTAGTAGTTTGTGTGTGTACAACTTGCACTCCAAAATATTTTAGCCTATTTTTAAGATGTATCCATTTCAATTTAATAACAAATTTCCATTTAATTACATTTTCTTCAAGACTATTCAATTCAATTAGATGGAAATGTGTTATTAAATTGAAATGTATAAACCTTAAAAATAGGCAAAAAAAAAAAATTTGGAGTGTATAAACAGATTTTTCCTTTACAAAAATTACACCCTTATCATGAGAGATTAACATTTACCAGGAATAAGAGTTAACAGCACTTTCAAAACAATAGATGCTCTTTTGAAACACCTTTCTATAGCTTCTTTTCCACCATCAGGCCGAACGGTTTTCAGATGCATTTCCACTTGAGCATGGTTCGACACGGCACGATAAGCTAACATTGCTCAACCGTGCTGATGGAAGGGTTTTACGTGGCGACACACGATCATCAATTTTGTTAACTGGCCAAGATTTCTAATATTCGATAATAAAAATGAGTATGTTTAGTGTATCTCCATGATTTTATGATGATGGTTTAGTATAGTACATAAGTCTTTTTCATCAGTGAGGGAGATTATGCTAGCTAGTTCATTAAACTCATATAATACATAATTATATATACATTTTATATTTCTTTTTCAATAAAATGTCCTTTGAAGCAAGTCTGGGAACTTTTACCTTTCTGTGTGTTTGGTCAGGTGGCATGCACAACCCCTCAGCATATGAAGGTAATGCTTTGATTTTTTTCCTTTAGGTTTTATTCAGCACATGAAAGACACAGACCATGTCACAATATGAAGAGAAAAGAGAAAAAGGTCTACCATTATATGCTGAAGGGTTGTGTGTGCCGCCGGACCAAACACACAGCAAGGTAAAAGTTCCCAAAAACTAAAAACTAGAACATCCTCCATAGAGAACTAGCTTAAATGTTTGACACTCATGCCGTCACTAGAGTCAAACATATAACAGGTTTGGGGATTTGTTTGGCTTTTTACTTTGTACAAATAATTCTTATTTACCATGATGGCCTGGCAAAATAAAATGTTTCTCTTTATTTACTTTTAAATAGTAAGCTTCCTAATGCTTACTCAGTTCAGCAAATAATGAAGCATCATAGTAACTGGTCGACTAATGTTTTTTAAATGACCAATGGCGATACCAGTATCTAAGCTGCAGGGTGGCTGATGAACAATAAAATGCCCATGTAAGCATAATAGACAGTTTAAAGACAGCAAATGAGACTCAAAACTGACCAGATCAAATTGATATCTATTTTACAAAATATTTACTCAAAATTCACAAAAACAAATTAACAGACTTTTTTCATAATCCATTGACAAGTTTGTTAGAACACTTTGGAACTGGCACGCGTGTGAAGGTAACACTCCTATTAATTTTTAAAGTGGTTATCAGCTGATGGCCAAATATTTGTTGATTAATAGGCCTGCTAAAAATACTATACACTAGTAGAGACAAATAGATAAACTAAATATTTAAACAATAAATCACAGGGAGGGGTAGAATCTCTTTCAGGAATTTCCCAAACAATGGGCCATATTTATGAAACACAAACAGATTTCTGTGCAATTACTTAAAAAATTCACTCGTATGGAAATTGAGACATTCAATTCAATTTACACACAAATGGTTTAAATACAATTTACACAGAAATTCCTTTAGAATATGTTTCATGAATAAGACCTAATGATTGAATGTCTCAATGCCCAAGGAGAAGGCTGAGAGTGTTGGGGGTATTTTAGAACTTCTTATGTGTGACATTCTCAGTTGACTTTTGTTTTTGTACTTTTATTTTTGAAATGTCCTGTTTAGTTCCTGTTTCCTAGTCTTGTCAATTCCTGTTTTCCCTTGTTCATGTGTCATGTTTTCATTGGTTTATTGTTTGATTTCTTTGATTCAGTTCTAGTTTGTCATTGGTTTTAGTTAATTGTCTTGTTATCTTGTTTTAGAGTTCTGTTTGTTTATTGGCCTTTGTCACCCATGTCTTGTGTATTTAAACCCTCATGTTTGCCTTTGTAACTTGTCAGGTATTGTTTGTGTAACCCTGTTGTTCAGCCATAGATTAGCCTAGCCTCTGTTTTATGTAACCTTGTAGTCTTAGTCCAGTCCAGTCTTAGTCCAGTCCAGTCTTAGTCATTTCTTGTTGTGTCTAGTTTTGCCATTATTAGTTAGGTCCTTGGTTTCTTGTTTTGTTTTCTTTCACATTTATAGTTTCATGTTCTCAGAATAAACTGCACTTGGGTTCATCTTTACATCATCATTGTCTCAGCCTGTTTTGTGTCTTCAGCGTTACATTATGCTATGAATCTTTGACTGGTATAAGCAGTGGTAAAATTGGGGTGGAACTGTCTGGATTCAAAAAAGAAAAATTACCTCAAAATATTGGCAGTTTGTTTGTCATTTCATTCTGTTTCCTGCTGGAAAGTCCAGTTTATTTTTTTTATGCATTCCATATACATTTAGAGTGTGTGCTCGCTCGTAAAACACCTTCAAAGTTTTATAAAGTAAATTCCATAAGAATTATGCTTCTCTAGTCTGTGTCGAAACCTGGTCCGCTATATTCGCCTAGAGCAGCACGCTTTTAATGGGGTCGGTGTTTCCAATAGATCACTAATTAATATGAAACCAGTGTTGTAAGGGTTTAAAAAATCATAAGAGGCTGGTTTTATGCCAAACAGCAGCAAATATCTCTGCAATCTCTAACACAATGTTTTAAGGGGTTGTTGAGAAGCCCTCTTCCCATCAAATGTGGCCAAAGTATATTACATTTCACATCATCAAGTACATAAACCAAACAGTCATCTGAAGAGTTACAAATTTGGCATGTCCTAACAACCACATCCTGGTTTGTGAAGTGAGATAAGACCACAGGCACATTGCCACCCAGTAAGGAACTTGTTTCTGTTAAGACAACAAATGTATTCTTGCATATGAACGTTCTTGGGCTTAATTTTAAAAGAGCATGTAAGCATGGGAAAAAGTTGGTGACCAGAATGAGCACCTTCTACATTCCAGTCATACAGTTTCAAATGAATGTTTGGATTCCCCAGACAACTCTGTGTTTATGAACTAAATTAAAAGTTATGGCAGTAATTCATTACTTTGGACCATTTCATGACATGTGGCCCAACGATTTTTAATAAGAACAGAGACATGCATTATGGAGTTCTTATTAGTTACTATCAAATTCAAATTGTGTGTAGTCAGCATACATTTACTTGACTATTGTGGACCTTTACTTTAGGCACATTGATATAATGATTGCTTAATTAAGTGTTGATCAAGTGGCAAAATCAACCACAAGCCACACATTCCTCATTTAAGGAACAAATTCACATAATATACTTTTAGGTCCTTTTGAAACTTTTACCAAGTGCAAGAGCTTTAATCTGTAGATAAAGTTGCTATTCTGCTTCCACCACCTCTGCATGCACCAGTAATCACAAAAGTATTAAAGGAATTTTCCGGGTTCAATACAAGTTAAGCTGAATCAACAGCATTTGTTGCATAATGTTGAATACCTAATAAAAAAAGGTTATAGTGAGGCACTTACAAATGGAAGTAAAAGGGCCAATTTTTGGAGAATTTAAAGGTAGGAAAGTCAAGCTTATAATTTATAAAAGCACATCAATTATTCTGTTAAAACTCATGTCTTATTTGAACTGTTAAGTTGTTTAAGTAGTCATTTTTATTTTTTATTATCGGGTGTTATGGTATGTTGAAATATTTTTCACAAAAGTTTATTAAGGGATTTTGTCACACTAAAAATTATGTTTACACGTTTCATGTTTACCGGTCAAAAGTTTAGGGTCACTTATTCATTCATTATTATTATTTTTGTTTGCTTCACATTTTAGAATAATATTAAAGTACATCAAAACTATAGAATAAAAGAAATGGAACTATGAGAATTATTTTGAGACAAAAAAAATAAAAATACATCTACGATGTATTCAAACGGTTCTATTTTAGCATCTTCAAAGAAGCCACCCTTCTGCCTATAATTTGCAAACTTTTATTCTTGGCATTTTCTCAACTTCTTGAGGCATCACCCTAGGATGATTTTTAAAAATTATTTAAGGAATTCCCATCTATGCTAGGCACGTATTGGCTGCTTTTCTTTATTATTCATCCAAGTCATCCATTTAAAAAAATTATTTTTTTTTTAAATAAACTTTTAGTTTTTAATGAAATAAATTAATATGTTTGTACAATTTTGTCTACAAAACTAATTTCAAACATTTAAGCATACACCTTCAGGTTTTTAAGATTATGATAAATATTTCAATCAAGTGACCCCCAAACGTTTACATCTTATGGCTATACTTTTGAAACAGCAAATATTTTAACGTTTATGGATTAGCCCCATTCACTTCCATTGTAAGAGCCTTATTGCAACCCAGATTTGTGCTTTTTTTTAAGAAAAGGAGGGGTGAGTCCAAATATTTTTTTGTTGGTGATCATTATTATGCAACAAATCCTGTCAATTGAGCAGCAGTTCTGCAGACAGAAACACCTTGTTGATGAGAAAGGTCAACAGAGAATGGCAAGACTGGTTTGAACTGACAAAGTCTACAGTAATTCAGATAACAGCTCTGTACAATTGTGGTGAGATAAATAGCAGGTTGGTGCTATTTTGACAGCACAAGGGGGACCTACACAATATTAGGCAGGTGGTTATAATGTTGTGGCTGATCGGTGTATAAAGCCTTAAAACAAGAGAGCCTCACAGTGTAACTGTTTGCTGCCAGTGTGTGCATACAATATGAGAAAATTCACACTGTCTAGTGGTCATCTGCGCTGTCTGGAAGGGATTCCAGGATTTAGGCCCAGACATGGACAGGGGAGCTTAGTAAAATCACAAAGGAGACACAGGATACCTACAGCCACACTGGAAAGCAAAAGTCTTTTTAGACTTGCTCTGCTAAACCAGAGATGGGAGTATGAAAAGTTACCTAAAAGATGCCAATTGAGAAATCACAGCATAGCTCTGTCTGTATTTTCAGATAATAGTAATCAAATATATATACTGAGTCATTAAGAGTCAACAAAAACCAAACCCGTCTGGGACTACATGAAAGTGTAAACCTGTGGTCTATTCCATCTTTTGATAAAAGTAGAAATAAATAGCACATGATATTCCAAGACTTGCTCAGAGCAATGAATCATCTACTAGGAAATGTTTAGCAGATCTGTCTCCACAGTAAATCCATATAGTGATGGCCAGATTAGGCCCTCTGGGCGATGATTAGAGAGTTCACACTCACCCAGTTCCCTAGAAACAGGTGACACAGCAGCATTCTCCCCAATCTTTGAGACTGCGTCAAAATATTCGTTTCCAGCAAACGTCATTGCTGTGAGAGAGTGCATACAGCAAATGAATCAACAGGAACTGAAATCTGTGTAGCAAGTATAATTTCTCTGTGATCTATTATCACAGCTGTTTTGAATGCAGCAGCATGATTTCTCTTTGAGCAGCTCCATGCAAAAATGGAGGATAGTGAAAAGTGAATATACTGTATATTTTCCTGGAATAATAAAGTGACGTGATTACCTGACACTGATTTATCATAGCTCTTCCCCAGGCTGACCAGATTTCGCAGCCCTGGGTTGAATTGCTCCATCACATTCTGGGAGAGCAGGAAACAGCTCATATTACACCTGAATGAAACTGTTAAGCAACTTCACCCAAAAATGACTAACCACATTTTATTGCCTTTAAGCATCATTATAAGAGAAATGTATAACACTTTTTATTGTTTTCTAAATATAGCTCTGATGTAGCAGATTAATCATTTACTTATATTTCTAATTTAATGGTCTGTTATGAGACCAAAGTCCTGCCAAAGTCAATCTAGGGCACTGTAAACCCATAGTAATTCTGGGCAGTTCCCCTGAATTCCCAAGACAGACACACACCCTTGGCAAAACAATGAACTGTCAGGTATGTAATAACAGAAACAGTCCAGTAAAAACAGGTTTCTACCTTTCACATTAATATGCACTCATGTTTCTATTGCACAATATGAATATTTCAATGTTTAAGTGTTGTAATTCCTCACTCAACTTAATAAGACAACTATAACAAACCTACGTACTTGTTTGGTACAGCTTATAACACTTTGTCAACAACAAACAGGGCACATAAATCAGTTTAAAATGACTTTTACCTTATACGTGCTTTCAGTGAGTTTGTTCACATCCTCCGGAGCTCGATACATTTTTGCAGGTAGTCCTTAAAACGTTATTAGAGACAATAAGTTTCAACTTTCCCCGTACAAGACTTCAAGCTGTGCCTTCGTGCCACCTGATAAAGTGAGTGTGAAAGAGAGAACACAATACTACACTGATGCACTATAGGAGGATGAACCATTCTGAGCAACCTCGTCACACACGTGTCAAAGGTGGGATCCGTGACGTCAGCTGCTCAAGTTCTCCGACTGAACAGAATTTTCTAGTTGAGTCAAATTTAAGTATTGATGGCTAATACCTTATATTATACATTTTAATTTGGGCACAGGTTTATTATTATTAAACGGATTATACACAGGTATATTTACAGTAAATATATCCTTAATTTGAAAACATGTTCAGTGGAAAGTGAAATAATCGAATGCTGGTGACGAGTCCTTACGGCGGGAAGCGCGCGCTGTGAAAACTTTTAAATTATAAATACCGACTATTTTGTGATTTGCTCAAATTACATGATAATTGATAACTTGACTTGTCTTTCAGTAACATAAACTCAGATGATGTACACTAATGGACTGAAACCGGTAGCCTTACGAGGTGTACTGAAGGAGACGTATATCTAATTCATACAAATCAAATTATCCAAATATGGCAAAAACAATTTCATAACAATGACACCTAGAATTTCACAATTTCACCATTTAACATGTAGGCAGGGACATAGAATCCAGGGGGGTTGGGAATCCATCCCAATAATAAAAACAAGCAAGTACCCCTCCTCCAAATCTATGCCCTTGCACGTAAAAATTAAGAGGTAAAACAGATAAAGCTACTTTTTTTCAAGGTGTCTGCCATCACTTGATATTATAAAAACGAGTCTGTGACAGAAATCCTCAAACTGGCCTTTGACATTTTTTTTAATCCATTTGGTCCCAGGTTAAGGGTGAGTTGCTCCTGGTCATTGGGTAAGATGATCCATCTGGGGGTGAGTTGAACCATTTCATGTTTACAGTGATACACTGAATAAAATTCACCAAATCATTTGTGTTAATAATTTCTAATCTATTTATTTATTAATTATAATCTCCTACTTTACTCTTGTTTCCTTTAACACTAAGGATTGTTACTGCATGTACATTATGAAACTATTTGGAATGCCCCATAGTGATAGTTATAGCGATTTCTGTTTCAAAAGTGTCCTTTTCTTTACAATTCTTCCCGGCCTGCACCCCTGAGTGTTCTCTTTACTTTTGTACTTGAAACTTGGGTTGAGCAGGTAGAATTCAATGAAGCTGTCAGCGGAGGACATGTGAGGCATTTATTTCTCAAACTAGAGACTCTGATGTACTTGTTCTGTTGTTAAGTACATCTGTCCTGCCACATCTCTTTCTGTCCTTGTTAGAGCCAGTTGTCCTTTGACTTTGAAGACTGTTGTGTACACCTTTGTATGAAGTTTTTTTTGGCAATTTCAAGCATTATACAGTCTTCATTCCTCTAAAAAATAATTGACTGACGAGTTTCTAGAGAAAGCAGTTTCTTTTTTGCCATTTTTGACCTAATATTGACCTTGAGACAATGCAAGTCTGTTGCATACTGTGGCAACTCAAAAACAAACACAAAGACAATGTTAAGCTTAATTTAATGAACCAAATATACTTTTAACTGTGTTTGATATAATGGCAAGTGATTTAAAACTTAAAACTTAAAACTAACAAATTAGCAATTTTGCATGATTACTCAAGGATAAAGTGTTTGAGTTATGGCTGCTGTAAATGGGGACTGTCTAGATTTGATAAAAAAATATTTGTTTCAAATCATGATGGTGCTGTTTTTTACATCAGTAATGTCCTGACAATACTTTGTGATCAGTTGAATGCCACTTTGGTGAATTAAAGTACCAATTTCCTTCCGAAACAGCAAAATCTGTACATTATTCCAAACTTTTGGCCACCAGTGTATAATATATCTATATCTATCTATCTATCTATCTATCTATCTGTCTGTCTATCTATCTATCTATCTATCTATCTATCTATCTATCTATCTATCTATCTATCTATCTATCTATCTATCTATCTATCTATCTATCTATCTATCTATCTATCTATATATATATATATATATATATATATATATATATAGTATACACACACACACACACACACACACACACACACATGTTGTGTTTCCATGTTTTATGGGGACTTTCCATAGACATAATGGTTTTTATACTGTACAAACTTTATATTCTATCCCCTAAACCTAACCCTCACAGAAAACTTTCTGCATTTTTACATTTTCAAAAAACATAATCTAGTATGATTTATAAGCTGTTTTCCTCATGGGGACCGACAAAATGTCCCCACAAGGTCAAACATTTCGGGTTTTACTATCCTTATGGGGACATTTGGTCCCCACAAAGTGATAAATACACGCTCACACACACACACACACACACACAACCGGTCAAAAGTTTTGAAACACTTACTCATTCTTTATTATAATCCTTTTTTTTCTTTTTTTTTCACATTTTAGAATAATAGTAAAGTCATCAAAACTATGGAATAACATAAATGGAACTATAAGAATTATGTTGTGACTAAAACAAATAAATAAAAACTGTTTTAGCATCTTCAAAGTAGTCACACTTTGCCTAGAATTTGCAGACATGTACTCTTGACATTTTCTCAACCAACTTCTTGAGGTATCACCCTGGGATGATTTTTAAACAGTATTGAAGGAGTTCATATCTTTCTACAGGTTGCAAATGAGATGTAAATCTGATAGTTAGCTCATTCTGAATCTAAAAATAGCCTATAATGTCCGATGTTACACCAGTTCCATTTCCAGCTAAAATGAGTTGGCCATTTCCTATGTATTACTGTATACAGTAAATCTAAACTTGCATGTAAAATATACCTTTTCCTCCTTAGCTGTGAGTCACCTCATCTTTATTTTGCCCAGTGCAGTTGTGATTTTTGCCAGCCTCGTATTCATCTTTGTCACAGTGTGACGTCCACGGCAGGACTCCCTCATGTTAAAGGCAGTGGTGAGTGATCCAGATAACAACAGAGATTAACTTAAATACATTCAGTATGTCTTGCGTATATAGTTGTGTAATTAAGTGCAATATAATGTTTTGTCCACTAGAGGTTGATACACACCAAAGTATTTTTGAGGAAACAAATCAGAGGACACATTTGGGTCTGGGCATTGGCATCAATATTTGTAAACTGCATGGTTATCCTTTAAGGATATTTTTTTTCTTTGCCTTTTTGTTTTATTATTTTGAAAAATATATTACATTTATATTAAACTTACAATACAATATTGCCCACCACAATTGCATATATATATATATATATATATATATATATATATATATATATATATATATATATATATATATTGCAGAAATTAAATAAAATCATGTCTTTCTAATAATCTCTAATGTCAAGAGTACATTTCTGCAAATTCTAGACAAAAGGTGACTACTTTGAAGATTTTATTTATTTTTTTATTCATAGAAGAGAGTCATAAAAACATCATTCCTATAGTTACATTTCTGTTTTTCCATAGTTTTGATGACTTTACTATTATTCTAAAATGTGAAAAAAGAATTTGTGACCCTAAACTTTTGACCTGCAGTGTATACTGTATATATGTATTTCATTATATATGCATGTGTGTAGTCCTTCAGTTTGGCTGTCCTGGAGCATTTTTTTCTTCTTCTTTTTAGCCTGTTTGACTTTATATTTGTGTTATATGTATAATTACTATGTTATGAGTGTGTACATTTTGTTTTCTCTTTTTGTATGTCTTCAGGTGGAAAATATTATTCATCTCCCTTTTACAGACATTGAAATGCATGCAAATGATGCAATCACCCCCTACACACCCATTGCATCATCTTCCTCTGACAGCAATGAAGCCCAGCCTCTTCTTCATTTGCAGGGGCTTCTTACAACACCGAGCCATGTTAGTCTCACTGTGACTATCTGGTCCACATCAAATTAGCCTGTCATTGTCACTGTGAATGATTATATCTAGCCATTCACACTTGAGAGCAAGATAGAAATGGTCAGTCTTGACGCAACACTGTGAATCAACACAATACAGAACCACTGAAAGCTTTTCATTTTGAGTCATTTTTCTCTGTGTGAACTCACTAATGACTCGATTTGTTCCTCCTTGTGCTCTTTTTTGAGTCAATTTCATTTCATACTTACATGGGGTTTAAGTTTTTACCTTATAAAGGTTTCTAATAGATCTTAGCATTGATTAAAAAATTGGAAGAATTAAATGCAGTTCAACAAGTGTGTCTTTCTGAATATTGTTACAAGAACAATAATTAAACTTGAACATAATGAACAACAAGCACAGCTGGCTTTACTTTAGTTGGTGTAAAATATTATATATATTTGCTAGTGATTCTGAGCAAGAGTTTCCTTGTCAAAGACCTAGAGCTCTTTCTCTTGAAATGAATGAGTCTGACCTGTATATTCCTGCTGTGATTATCAATGACATTTGCCATCTGCACTGCAAGGTACTAGGTAGACAAGAATTACAGCTCTTAATAATACCTCTCTGAGTTAAAGGGTATGGATGTGCTATCCATCATAGTTCTTGGAATAACCTTGCCCTTCTTCAGCTCAAACTTAGCTGAGGAATTACTCTTGTCCTTGGAAGCGTAAAAGTAGTCATATGTAGGCTATACAGTGGGTACGGAAAGTATTCAGACCCCCTTAAATTTTTCACTCTGTTACATTGCAGCCATTTGCTAAAATCATTTAAGTTCATTTTTTTTCCTCATTATTGTACACACAGCACCCCATATTGACAGAAAAACACAGAATTGTTGACATTTTTGCACATTTATTAAAAAAGAAAAACTGAAATATCACATGGTCCTAAGTATTCAGACCCTTTGTTCAGTATTTAGTAGAAGCACCCTTTTGATCTAATACAGCCATGAGTCTTTTTGGGAAAGATGCAACAAGTTTTTCACATCTGGATTTGGGTATCCTCTGCCATTCCTCCTTGCAGATCCTCTCCAGTTCTGTCAGGTTGGATGGTAAACGTTGGTGGACAGCCATTTTCAGGTCTCTCCAGAGATGCTCAATTGGGTTTAAGTCAGGGCTCTGGCTGGGCCATTCAAGAACAGTCACGGAGTTGTTGTGAAGCCACACCTTCGTTATTTTAGCGGTGTGCTTAGGGTCATTGTCTTGTTGGAAGGTGAACCTTCGGCCCAGTCTGAGGTCCAGAGCACTCTGGAGAAGGTTTTCGTCCAGGATATCCCTGTACTTGGCCGCATTCATCTTTTCCTCGATTGCAACCAGTCGTCCTGTCCCTGCAGCTGAAGAACACCCCCACAGCATGATGCTGCCACTACCATGCTTCACTGTTGAGACTGTATTGGACAGGTGATGAGCAGTGCCTGGTTTTCTCCACACATACCGCTTAGAATTAAGGCCAAAAAGTTCTATCTTGGTCTCATCAGACCAGAGAATCTTATTTATCACCATCTTGGAGTCCTTCAGGTGTTTCAGGCTTTCATGTGTCTTGCACTGAGGAGAGGCTTCCGTCGGGGCACTCTGCCGTAAAGCCCCGACTGGTGGATGGCTGCAGTGATGGTTGACTTACTACAACTTTCTCCCAGCTCCCGACTGCATCTCTGGAGCTCAGCCACAGTGATCTTTGGGTTCTTCTTTACATCTCTCACCAAGGCTCTTCTCCCCCGATAGCTCAGTTTGGCCGGACGGCCAGCTCTAGGAAGGGTTCTGGTCGTCCCAAACGTCTTCCATTTAAGGATTATGGAGGCCACTGTGCTGTTATGAACATTAAGGGCAGCAGAAATTTTTTTGTAACCTTGGCCAGATCTGTGCCTTGCCACAATTCTGTCTCTGAGCTCTTCAGGCAGTTCCTTTGACCTCATGATTCTCATTTGCTCTGACATGCACTGTGAGCTGTAAGGTCTTATATAGACAGGTGTGTGGCTTTCCTAATCAAGTCCAATCAGTATAATCAAACACAGCTGGACTCAACTGAAGGTGTAGAACCATCTCAAGGATGATCAGAAGAAATGGACAGCACCTGAATTAAATATATGAGTGTCACAGCAAAGGGTCTGAATACTTAGGATCATGTGATTTTTCAGTTTTTCTTTTTTAATAAATGTGCAAAAATGTCAACAATTCTGTGTTTTTCTGTCAATATGGGGTGCTGTGTGTACAATAATGAGGAAAAAAAATGAACTTAAATGATTTTAGCAAATGGCTGCAATATAACAAAGAGTGAAAAATTTAAGGGGGTCTGAATACTTTCCGTACCCACTGTATGTGAAAGAACTTGAATATGTTTCTTCACAAAAGTTTATCACAGATTTGTTTCTAGTTTTCATGAGGAAACCACAGAACAATTAGTGCAACCCTGTTGCCTACACAACTATTATACATTTATAATTATTGTGACTATCCTTAAGAAAATTGCCAATTCTGTCACTTCTTGGGTCTGCTGAGGTATTTAGATGCCAGTTGTAATTTCAAGCACTTGTCCACAATGTTTGAGTCGAGTTCCATGTTTTTATTACTTCTCTTGTTACAATAATTTTTTATTACAACTGAACTGAAAATGTTATATTTTAAGTAAAATTGAAGAAAAAATTAACTTGAGTGCAAGCAGAAGTACTGAGAAATATTATGACTCAAGTAAGAGAAAATAAGTAGTTTGCCAAAAAACTACTCAAATAATTACTTTACTTTCTTTCACCAAGGATGCATTAAATGATTAAAAAATACTGTCAAAATCATTAATTACAAATTATTATTACAGTTTAAAATAATTGTTTTAAGTGATATTTATTACATTTTTTCTTTACCTGTGATGGCAAACATATACTGTTCCACCTATTTCTTGAAAAAGCATTCTAAAGCGCTTATTTGGTACTCAAGAAAATGTTCTTATTATTAGAACAGTTGAAAATGGTTGTGCTACCATGCGGAAATCACAATACAGTGGGGTTTTCCCCATTTTAGTTGCCTTACACTTTTTTTAGTTTTAAATTTTGGTTTTAAAAATAAAATTTTTAATAGAATAAAATTTCTCTAATTTTAAATAAAAACATTTAATTGATTGACAGTCCTAATATATATATATGTGTGTGTGTGTGTGTGTGTGTGTGAGCATGTATTTATCACTTTGTGGGGACCAAATGTCCCCATACGGATAGTAAAACCCGAAATTTTTGACCTTGTGGGGACATTTTGTCGGTCCCCATGAGGAAAACAGCTTATAAATCATACTAAATTATGTTTTTTGAAAATGTAAAAATGCAGAAAGTTTTCTGTGAGGTTTAGGTTTAGGGGTTGTGTTAGGTTTAGGGGATAGAATATAAAGTTTGTACAGTATAAAAACCATTATGTCTATGGAAAGTCCCCATAAAACATGGAAACACAACGTGTGTGTGTGTGTGTGTGTGTGTGTAGCCAAGCACACAAACAGAAGAAGGTCTAAAGACCGTGTCCTCATCAGGTTGCAACACCTGGGCTTTAAGTCATCACCTGTCCTGCAGAAGGCACACACACAAACACTTATACATATACAAACAAATAAATGGCTCCTACAATTATTTTAAACAAGATGTTGTAGTACCTGTATGCAATGACTGTTTTTAACTTTGATATTTTCTAACTAACAGAGTTAAGAGAATACAAAAAAGATTCATCTATTTAGATTTATATACTTATCTAAAAATGATTACCCAAAATAGTTTTGCTTCTTTACTTAAATTAAAATTGTATTATTAATAATTTGTGATTGAATTACAAAAAGATCTTATCAACATTCAAACACAATCATTAAAGTTCAACCTGACATTAATAAGTGACAACCATTAGTTTTAGTCTCTCTAATTTAGTCCCTCTAATGAAAAGAAAAATAGGTGCATTGAAGTCTAATTCTATACTGTGACTCTACAAAAACAAAAACTCATTAACTCTTTTGATAATGGCAGTCATGGGTTAATAACGTATAACCAATGTTTTAAATTATTATCCAATTATGTGATTACATATTATGATTTTAAATAAATAGCATCTAACAATATTATTCAGATTAATGCTAATTTTCTAGATTATGAACCAGTAATATATTACAATATACCTAACTTCAAAGCTGATGATGTTGATATGTGACTTAAATGCATTTGGCAGCGCATGGGTAAACAAAATTCTTAAAGTGTTAATCGTCTCAGGAATTTGAGCTGTGAGGAAGCTGGAGATTTTCTCTCCCTGTAGGTGAAGTTCTCAGAGATGCAGTTCTTTTCTTTCTAGAATCCAAATAATATCCCTAGCTATATTGGCCACTGCACTGATTTCTAACCATTCATAAGCATTTTATCCCAGTTTCCCCCCTCTCAAGATCATTTTTCTTTTTAATAATTTAGACTGAGGGCCAGTCCTGTGAGATGTCCCTCTATGACACAAGATTTGGCTTGGGACTGATCTCATCCCCTTAAGTCTGGCTAATGCCCACCTGTACGTCAGAGCAATGTGATTACATGCACTCTTTCTCTCTCCACTCTTTGACCTCAATCAGATTTATATCGGCTGAAGACACATTCAGAAAACTTTGAGGAAAATAATTATAAAGTATATTTCATTACTAAAAGTTAGTGTATTTTTGAATTTGAATTTTTTAATTTTGCTTGTGACATCTTTTATTTAAATAATGTCCATGAAAAATAATATGAACATTTTGATTGAAATCTTACAAAGTCAAGGGAATTTCTATAGTCATTATATTTATTTTTTTTTTTCTGCGCAGCTCATTGTTTTTTATTAAATTATTATTTTATTTTTCTTATCCAGTAATCACAAATGACTAAAAAATGTATGTGAATTAATTGGCACTGAAAAAAATCACATTATACTAATCAGGTTTAAACACAAAGGGAGAAATTGTAGAAGAAAAAGCTGAAAAGAGAGAGAGAGAGAGAGAGAGAGAGAGAGAGAGAGACGACTTCAAAGCTACCTTTATTGTTCATTGGCAAATACAGGTGCAGTGTTAAGCAAACCCTGAAGAATAATTGGCACAGTTATCTAAAAGAAGGCATTTCATAAAACAAAATATGAGTATATTGACAATACATAACAAAGAAACGAAAACACAAAGAAAACAATAAATTACATTTATTCTGAAAAAAGGTTTTATATTTAAAAAAGAGGGTATAAAAATACAATAATATTTTTAAAGAAAGAGTTTACGGTATAATTCACATTTCATTATGCTTCTTCCGAATAGAGAGTCTTTAGAGCATTTATAACCTTCAATGGGGTTTTCAATCAGTGTAAACATTTAAACAAAGATGGGGTTTAGACTCTAAAAAGAGTGTCATCTCAATATTCTTACATAAATTATAAGCCTATGACATTTTTAAAGGAATGTACAGTATGGTGCATTAACACAAAATTGTCACTTTCACAGTTGTGCTAATGCTAAAGTGTACAACTATACAAGTAAAGGGCCACTGTAAATATGTTTTCACCCATTCTCTGTTTCAAATCTTTGAATTGAACAACACAAGGTCCAAAAGTAGTCTTTCTTATACCGTGTGTACCCTTTTTCTTATTTCAATCAAAGTCAAATACAGCTTTGTAATGAAAAGTTAGCATGTTAGCTTTGGCTCTTAAATTCCGTAGGGCCACAAGGATGTGCGAACTGAAAAAAGTGACAATGCTCTCTTTTAATATACAAAATCTGCAAGCATGTTCTAGCAGGATAATATGTATATGTGTGTGTGTGTGTGCTTCTGTGTGTACACCAACAAGTTGTGAGAACAGAGGGGTCATAAAGTGACAGGTAAAATAAAAAGAAGGGATTCTTGTCAGCAAGACTGTATGTGTGCGTGTATGTGCGCACGCATGTGTGAATGTGAAAGAGTAATTACACTTACAAAAAAGTACCATAAAAATGTTTTGGTAGTGAATTCTTTGACATTTCTTGGAGTACCATGTAATTAGCATAGTATGCAATTGGGAATCATTCATTAATCTGATATGTTTCATATGTATATTATAGATATGATAACACCATGAGTACCATCTGATACCATGACAGTACCATGGTACTGATTCATTAGTTTCTTATATGGGTAATTTCCTTTAGCCACAAATATCAACTATATCAACTAAAATTTGCTCCACTCCGGCAATTACATTTATCTGTATGTTGTTATTGAAGAACATATACAAGTTAAATATATTGTTTAAGTTGATTTAGCTAAACAAGGTCCTCCACTTCTGGTTTGAGTGAATCTTTAATGAGGATGAAAGGATATAATATATCTCTATAATATCCACAAACATCTTTAACTGTCAAAGAGCTGGTCTTCACAAAGCTTAAGTGGCAATTTCGAAGCACCACCAAACACCTCTATATTACTGTCAACCCAGGCCACCACATTCCCAGAGATGTAGGATGAGCAGTTTGACATGGCGATGATATCCGTGGAGCGCAGGACCCGATCCCAGATGTTAAAGTGACTCAGATCCCCCACAAAGGCCTGGTTGGCATCAAAGCGACCCCCTACTACATCCTGTTGAGGCCATAAACGACAGGCCTCGTTAAGACAACAACAATAACTCCTTTTATTCACTCTTATAAAGGATGTGTACTCTCACAGTAACTACTGTGAACTACAACATTGATTACTGCCTGAGGTCAAGCTTTATTCAAAGCGTTTGAAGTTCCTTGAGTCAATAAAAGAATTGCAGATAAAAATAAGACTACAGTTACTGTGTGAGTGAGCAATGATAGGTTTGTGGATGCAGCAGAGCTTCTGTTCTCACCTGCTCTTGTCCAAGGATAAGGACTCCACCAGGCTTGATAGGGTGCCAGGGGGCCAGGTTCTCTCCTGAGCCCAACCGTTGGCCATCCTGGTAGGCTTCCCACAGCCCATCCCTGGTAGTCCAAGTGATGCAGACATGGTGCCATCTACCATCACTCAGTGATAGAGGCAGTTGCACCACCTATTTGACAACAGGAGGTATTAAAGTAATAGTTCTCAGAGAAATATAACTTTTGGACACTTGGCCGATGCTATCATTGAGGAACAACCTACATTTTGGTCTGTACCTCACACAAAACTAATGTGTGACTTCAGAAGACCTACAGTACGAGTCATACGATTTAATTTTATGGTGATTGGGAGTTTTTTGGCAGTATAAATCACTATCCACTTTGAAAAAGAGCAGCTCAGACATTCTGTCTCATATCTAAACACATCTAAACAAATCACAGAAAAATATAAATATTACTGGGTCGGAATGACATGAGGTTGAGTAAACGATGACAAAATTGTCATTTTTGGTGTACTATAAAATAACATATATATAAGACAGACATATACAGTATACTATTGTTAAAGGAATATTTCGTGTTCAATACAAGTCAAGCTCAATCGACAGCATTTGTGGCATAATGTTGATCATCACAAAAATTATTTTGACTCATCCCTCCTTTCCTTTAAAAAAGCAAAAACTTAAGTAATAGTGAGGCACTCACAATGGAAGTGAATGGGGCCAATTACTGTAGGCTTTAAAGGCAAAATTGTGATGCTTATAATTTTATAAACGCACTTTCATGAATTATTGTGTAAAAACTAATTTGAGCTGTAAAGTTGTTTAAATAATAATTTTTACAGTCATTTTAAGGTTTTAGGGTTTCTTGACATTAAATCATCATGGTAACGAAGTTGTAAAATTGGCTATAACTTTATACAGAAAAGGTTAATAAGTGATATCTGTGGCAGCGAGGGCGTGGTCAAGTGCCCGTCCGGGAGAGGAAAGCGGTAAGGGCGCTTACACCTGAGCTAAATTAACACCTGTGACGTCCGCAGGTGGTGTGCAGCGTGCCGTGAATGTCAGCTGGTAAACCCACCGGCCACCCCAAAAGCGCCATTGCGCCCTCTACCATTGATCGAGGTCCCCTTCGAAAGAATTGGGATGGACCTCGTCGGGCCATTAGAACGGACAGCACGCGGGCATCGCTTCGTGTTAGTCCTAGTGGATTACGCGACGCGATATCCGGAAGCAGTGCCTCTGAGCAACATCTCCGCACGTAGTGTTGCAGGGGCACTCTTCAAGATAATCTCCCGGGTGGGGATTTCGAAAGAAATCCTCACCGATCAAGGCACGACTTTTATGTCACGAACACTCCGCGAACTTTACGAGCTCTTGGGCATTAAATTGATTCGCACTAGCGTTTATCATCCGCAGACTGATGGCCTAGTGGAACGGTTTAATAAAATGCTCAAGAACATGATTCGTAAATTCGTACACGATGACGCTAGAAATTGGGATAAGTGGCTGGACCCCCTGTTGTTTGCAGTCCCACAAGCCTCCACAGGGTTCTCCCCGTTTGAGCTGCTGTACGGGCGATGCCCACGCGGGGTCCTCGACGTCATCCGCAAAGCTTGAGAGGAGGGACCTTCTAATAGCAAAAATGAAATTCAGTACGTTCTTGATCTTATAGCAAAACTCCACACACTGGGGCGACTAACACAGGAGAATTTGCTCCAGGCTCAAGAACGCCAACGCCAGCTGTATGACAGGGGTGCTCGGCTACGGGAATTTGCACCGGGAGATAAGGTACTTGTATTGCTCCCAACATCGAGCTCTAAATTACTCGCCAAGTGGCAAGGACCCTTTGAGGTCACACGACGAGTTGGGGATCTCGATTATGAGGTTAAACGTACCGATAGAGGGGGCGCACGGCAAATATATCACCTCAACCTCCTGAAATTGTGGAGAGAAGAGGCGGCCTCTGTGACGTTGGCCACGGTAGTTCCGGAGAGGGCGGAGCTCGGACTGGAGGTAAACAAAGCTTGCAATCTCAACACCCCGGTTACTTGTGGAGACCACCTCTCACCGCGTCAACTCACAGAGGTTTCCGATTTACAAATGGAATTTGCAGACGTGTTTTCCTCTACCGGGCCGCATAAACGCCATACAGCACCACATCGAGACCGAACCGGGCGTGGTGGTACGTGAGTCGCCTCTATCGCTACTCGAACATAAAAAGAAAATGGTTCGAGGAATTAGATGCGATGCTTGATATGGGCGTAATAGAGGAATCCCACAGTGATTGGTCCAGCCCGGTTGTTCTTGTTCCGAAGATCGACGGGTCTGTTCGATTCTGTGTGGATTACAGAAAAGTCAACGCGGTGTCTAAATTTGACGTGTACCCAATGCCCCGTGTTGATGAACTGCTCGATCGGTTAGGTACTGCTCGATTTTATTCGACCTTGGATTTAACAAAGGGTTATTGGCAGATCCCCTTGACACCAATGTCCCGTGAGGAAACAGCCTTCACGACGCCGTTTGGATTACACCAATTTGTGACGCTTCCTTTCGGTTTGTTTGGGGCTCCGGCCACGTTTCAGTGACTCATGGATCGGATCCTCAGACCTCACACCGCGTATGCCGCTGCCTATTTAGATGATATTATCATTTATAGCAATGATTGGCAGCGGCACATGCAACATCTGAGGGCCGCCCTGAGATCGCTGCGGCGGGCGGGCTCACAGCAAACCCTAAGAAGTGCGTGACATGGCGTGTGGAGGTACGGTATCTGGGGTTCCACTTGGGTCATGGCCAGGTGCGTCCCCAAATTGATAAGACCACGGCGATTGCGACTTGCCCTAGACCTAAGACCAAAAAGGGGGTGAGGCAGTTCCTGGGGCTGGCTGGCTATTATAGAAGGTTTGTGCCCAATTATTCGGATGTCACCAGCCCGCTGACTGACCTCACTAAAAAGGGGGCTCCAGATCCGGTTCAATGGTCGGAGCAGTATCAACAGGCGTTTATGCAGATTAAAGCCGCACTTTGTGGGGGGCCACTTCTTCATGCACCTGACTTCTCTCTCCCTTTTATTTTGCAGACGGACACTTCAGACAGAGGGCTGGGGGCCGTACTCTCGCAGGTGGTGGAGGGGGGAGGAGCGCCCAGTGCTGTACATTAGCCGGAAGCTCTCTTTGAGGGTGACCAAGTACAGCACCGTGGAGAAGGAGTGTCTGGCCATCAAGTGGGCGGTCCTCACCCTCCGGTATTACCTGCTGGGGCAGGCCTTCACCCTCTGCTCGGATCACGCCCCACTCCAGTGGCTCCACCGCATGAAAGATACTAACGCCCGGATCACCCGTTGGTACCTGGCTCTCCAGCCCTTTAAATTCAAGGTGGTCCACAGACCGGGGGTGCAGATGGCTGTCGCCGACTTTCTCTCCAGAAATGGGGGGGAGTGGTAGACAGGCCGGATTGTGCCCCGGCCTGAGTCGGGCGGTGGGGGTATGTGGCAGCGGGGGCGTTGTCAAGCGCCCGTCCGGGAGAGGAAAGCGGTAAGGGCGCTTACACCTGAGCTACACCTGTCTCTAATTCCAGTGAGCACGAGGAGAGCGGCATAAAAGCAGACACAGAGCCTCCAGTCAGGGAGGCCCGACAAGCGAACCCAGTGTGCTTGTACTGTACCATGTTATTCTGTGTGAGACCATTGTAGCTACATTATTGTGAGAAAGACGGCAATTAAAGCCTTACCTTTTAGTTGGAGCCTCGTTTCCTGTCATCCTTCCCGTGAGGGTTCTACAATATCATAACACTAAACTCATGTTAATATGCATGTTGTTTATGTCTCGTGGCTACATTTTGAGTATTTGAACATGAACAGATTGGCCCCATTCACTTCCATGTGCCTCATGGTAACACAGATTTAGCTTCTTTTTTTTTAAGAAAAGGATGGACGAGATAAAATTATTTTGTGGCAATCAATATTATGCCACAAATGCTGTCAATTAAGCTTAACTTGTATTGAACCTGGAATATTCCTTATTTATAAGTAAATAAATATTTACAAGATTCTATGATGTCAACACTGAAGCTGTAAATTAAATTAAGATTAATAGTCTGTAGTTGGTTAGTGCACCCTTATCATTGAATTCCATGAAAAATACTTGTAACATTCAATGAAAAACTTGCTTTGTTAATACTGTAAGTTGGATCTGTACCTTGTCATTGATGATCAGTTCTACGGGGTTATTGCCCCATTCAATCAGTACAATCTCATTTGCTTGCCCAGGAACTCCATAGGAAAAAGGGGTTCCAATGCCAGGACTTGCACTTGACTTGAGCCACATGCAAATAGTGAAGGCGTACATTTCTGGCAGGCTTTTCTTTACTTGTCCAAAAAGATAATTAGTTCGTAGAGGAAGAGAGATTTTGAAACTCTCTGGTGATTTGAATCCAGCTCCTCCTGTAGCCAAAAAGAGTGATTTAGTTTAGCATCACCTCTGAAGTGATGCATAAATAAGCCATGACTGACCACAAAACAACCAGATGACTTCCTAGCAGGCACAAAGCAAAGATTTCTGGGCCCCATTCATATAAAAAAAATACAGTTTAGAATTTGTTGTGGGCCCCCCTGGACCTGTGGGCCCTCGTTACCACATTTCAACCCCATTAGCTATGGCCCTGCTTCCACTTTAGGATAACAAACTGTCTAACTCAAATCAAAGATTATTTAATAAATAATGTGGAGGTAAATTATCGAGAGTAGATGTAAATGCATCTGGAAAAGAAGAACGACTACAGAATGAGGGTTTTGTTAATACCTTTTTCTAATTCAGAGATCCTGTTCATGAGAGAGTTGAGGGTATTGTCTGTGCGCTGGTGATGAGCTGCTGTATCATTATATAGCTGAGACTTCTCTGCCTCAAGATCATTGACCTTCTTCAGCAGTTGATTCTCCAGATCCTCCAGTCTACGCTGCAGTAGAGTTCTCAGCTCATTAGGGAAAGAAGCACCAGAGATATTGGCCCGTATTTGTTGTTGCTATGGAAAATAAAATAAAAATGGTTTCCAAGGATTCCTATATAAAGCTTGCATAATTGCATAGTTTTTCTTCATTCACTAAAAAAGACTGAATGTGCAATTGTTACCTCAAGGATCTATTTCTACTTCATTAAACCGATAATAATTACTTTAATTGTTGTCTGCTAAATTCTTAACTAAATTTAGTTAGACTATATACATTTTTTGACTTTAATAAAACCAGTTAATATAAATGTTACCACACGTAGCACATTTTTAGGTTACCAGACAAATAATCTTTACAGTGTTTCAAGCAGAAAGGATTTTGTTGTTTATAACCTATTCACCTCTGTCCTAAGAACAGTTTTGAGTAAGTAAAACACTTACGTGGATGTAATCCAATCCTTCCCCTTTTATAAAAAAAGTGATCCAAACGGGGCGTTATATAACGTTATAAATCTTAAAACGTTAAAGTTGCCATATACACAAGTCAGGGACATGAGTTATATTTTTAAAGTTTAGAAACTTTTCAGAGATTACCATCACTTCTGCATTTATGTTACTTAAAATAACAAAATAAGGACTCAAAACATTCGCGTTGAAAATTTGCGCCCTCTAGAGGTAATGGGGTACAAATACTTCTATGAAAATAAAAGTCCTTCATATAGCACATAAATGGACAAGTCATATATCTAATGAAAGCTCTCACTCTCAGGAATGTGACTGTTTAGTTAATTTTGTTAACCAAATAATACCATAATAATAATAATAATAATACCTAATACCAAAGCTCAGAAGATTTCCAAAAGAATCACAAAATGAAATATGATTTCTGTAAGTAATCAAATATAAATGTCTAATTTATGCTTCGATAACTGCTGCTGTAAGGCCAGAATAGCTTAAAACTGCTTTTACTCCAGGAAGTTCTCTAAAAATATTTGCCATTGTTTACTTGTCTGTGAGCTTGCTTGGCTGAATAATCTAATGTTATATCTAAGATTTCCAGAACAAAATATGACATCCAGAAGGAAAAGCATTCAAAACAAATCATCAGAAAAGAGGATCTCAGCTTTCTAATGACATCTAGATTGAGCTTGTAGTCAACTCATAGGCTAAGATATTCAATGAAACATCAATGGTGGTGCCCAAACTGAAAATTAAACAGCATTTCTATGGACGAGCACATCTGTGAGGAATAAAATACGTTAGAGCGCCACCTACATTTCAGATCGGAATGAAAATTAGAATGAGAAAAAGAAAAAATGTGTGCTTTCTGCTACCTAGTGGAATAAAACGAGACTTTTCAAAGTGAGGTAGAGTAAACAGAACCAGAATGACATGTTTACAAAACAACAAAAATATTTTTGTTTAAAAAATAAAAATTCTGTATATCATAAGATTATAAACACATCCAGTATAATTTATGAATAATTGGAGTTAATAAATAGAGTTTATTTGGGGCGGTTCTCTCAAAAATTTGAAATTTTTTTTGCAATTAGTCCACAGTATGTGTGAATAAGCTTTGAAATTTGAGATTGAAAAATTGTGGGTGGCAGACCAAAAATGCACCAGAGTTTAAGGGGTTATAGGAATAGTTCACCCCCACAAATGAAAATTCGCTCATCATTTACTCGCCCTCATGCCATCCTAGATGTGTGACATTCTTTCTTTTGTTGAACACAAAATATCTCAGCTCTTTTGGTCCATTCAATTCAATTGAATGGTGGCCAGAAATCTGAAGGTCCAAAAAGCTTATAAAGGCCACATAAAAGTAATCCATCCTACTCCAGTGCTTAAATCCATATCTTCAGAAGTGATATAATAGGTGTGGGTGGGAAACAGAATAATATTTAAGTCCTTTTTACTATAAACTCTCCTCCCTGCCCAGTAGATGGCAATATGCACAAAAAAATGTGAATCGCCAAAAACAAAAGAAAAATGTGGAAGTAAAAGTGAAAGTGGAAATTTATAGTAAAAAAGGATTTAAATACTGATGTGTTTTTCAACCACACCTTCTGAGGACATGGATAAAACCACTGGAGTCATTACTTTTATTGCTGCCTTAATGTGATTTTTTGGACGTTCAAATTTCTGGTCACCATTCACTTGCATTGTACAGACCAACAGAGCTGAAATATTCTTCTAAAAATCTTTGTTTGTGTTCAGAAAGTCATACTCTGGGATGGCATGAGAAATGATGATGAGAATTTTAATTTGTGGGTTAATTATCCATTTAAAGAGCTATTTCAGAGAAGACACTTAAACATTTTGTTGCTGTAAGCCAATGTAGTTAGGTTGATCTATTTTTGACTAACTAAATTAACTACATGAAACTCATTTTTAGGCTATCTGATATTTTTCAGTTTATATTATATCTGTTGGGGTTGGGTAGGCTACACTGAAACAAACCTTAACCTTAAAAAATGCGCTTCACATCTAACTTAGCCTATTTGTTTTTATTAAACTCAGAAAAACTCTAATTTAACATCCCTGAATCAACTTAAACTTAACTTTTGGAATGACAGATAAATAAACAAACAAACAAACAAAGGAGTCGGGTGATATTCAGTGGAGAAGTAATACAGATCATTTGGCCAAATTCTGTGTATTTAGCAAAAAGGCTTCAAGCGTTTAATTTTAGATCCACCATCAAACCAGAGAGTCCGATTAACACCTGACAAGTGGCACTGTTGTCGCTTTGGGCATCCTAAGTAACGTTGCTATTTGTGGTTAAGGGTTAGAGATGTAGGCTACTAACTATTGCGATAATCCTTGTAAATCTTCAACGCCTCCGCATAATTACCAAAATAGTCAGGGCGGAGAAATGCACAAATGTACCTTTTTACTATGCATCTTTTCGTTCAAACAATTTGAAGTGCAAGAAAAAATTGAAGAGTATGTTACCTCTAGATTTTCTAATCGATCCTTTAGACTCTGCATTGTTTTTCCAAGAACGTCAATGGTGTCATTCGGGTCTTTAGGCACATCATCCATCGTGTCCTTGTTGTTTTCCCGAAAGGACTCAATATCAGACTCACAGCGTGACAGTTTAGACGTCAGCTCCTTTATCGTTCCTAATTGATTGACAATTGTCTCCTTTTGTTGTAAGATCGTCTCTCGAAGTTGCATGACAGTATTTCTCAGTTCTTCCTCCTGACCCGTAGCACTTTGAAAAGGCAGAGTCTGCACGGGGCAACTTGTATCCTTGTCAATGGGAACAGCTGTACAAAGAAAACGCTCTCCCTTTTCATCTTGCCCATAGACAACTACACACGCATAGACGCAAATGAGTCCGGCGGCCAGATGAAGCATTTTGAGATCATATAAAGTTGCGAGGTTCAATTTACTACTGTTGGGTTGATGTAAGCCAGTGCGCTGGAAGGGTTAAATATTCTGTAAGAGACTGCAATATTGCGCAGCTGTCAGCGTTAAGTCGTAATTCTTAATCTTAAACAATACATAGCGAGTAAAACATTTTCGTCTGTGGTTTTTTTGATAAAAATGATCCTCTGCTCTTCTGAACTACTAACGCCGCAATTCAGTTCTCACTCTATTTGAGTGCGCGCGCGTAGTGGTGAAGAAAAGGACAGCGACAGTTTAACAAATTAACTCCGACGATTGGACGAACTGGATTGGCTGTAGTATTGACGTCACTGAGAGTAGAAATAATAATAATAATAATAATAATAATAATAATAAACCTTAACTATTTAAGTAAAAATAAATAAACCTTCTTAAAACAAGCGTTATTTTTCTTAGTTTATATTAATTTAATGGCTGTACCCATATCTTTTTCATCTTTTGTATTTTTTAATCTATATATTTAATATTTTAGCACTTATGTTTAATCCCCTCAGCATTGAATGTTATTGGTCCTTTTGTCTTTCTGTGTTGAAAACTCTATTATTGCAATACAAAAAACAAACAAAAAAAAAACCAAAAAAAAAAAAAAACGTCTTAACAATTAAAGTAATTAAGCAGACTTAATTTTGTTAATTCATGAAAGTGTTTCTAAACAAAGGGAACATAATTCTCCAAGGACCCTTTTCTTTTGGTGTTTAATACAAACTCATAGATAGACCTTCCTTAACAACACTTCAAGGAATAATTAAGCAATAAAATGCTTTGGGCAATAAACTACCATGTAAACACAAGTCATCATTCTGGCATTTATATTTGTATCTTTAGTAGCTTATCTTACACCTGTTCTGTCAATACGGATGTGGACCGGATGAAGTTAAATGAGATTTAGATTAGTTTGACAGCTCACAATGAGAGTTCAGGTGTCATCTGCAGTAAAAAATGGAGATCAAAACACAGTGTGCTGCATTGCAAGCTTATTTCACACTGACGTGAGCAGGCAACATTGCATTAGCTTGCAAGGTTAGGCCTACTCAAAGGTCATACTGAAAAATAAAAACTGTTAAACTGTTCTGATATTTTAGCTTTATATATTTTAAAACAAATACCCTTTGAAGTAATCTATAAAAAAAAAAAACCAAATATATATTAAATAAATTGACAGCCAATATCATTGGTGTTTTTGGACCAGAGTAGAGGTTTAACAGGATCATGACCAGAACTTGGCTGTCCACCAAGGACACTGCGGAGAAAACTGATGCCAGACGCAATCCAAGCACACAATGCTGAGCCTTTCAGAACTTCTCCCCACTGTTGGTAGAACACACTGTAAAAGGGACATTGAATACATGCTGAGAGCATTGGAATGTACAAACTGAATGTTCAGATGCTCACAAATGTATAACTTAATATAAATTATTGCACCCATTTCAAACAAGGTAAATTACTAACAAGGTGGACGCCTGCAATTTACATTTTTATTTTGTTATTTAATCTAAAGAATGTGATTCATGCGATAGCTTCTAAATTAACTCTAAATTAACAAGTCAAAAATATTGTTTTATATGACTGAATTAACCTGACTATATTAGCTTACGTCAACAAAATTAGTTTTTAAGGGTCAGGTTAAGTAGAAACTTCTTCTCAAAGGGATGGTTCATAAAACATTTTTTTAATTATCTCATCATTTACTCACTCTCGTGGCATGCTATTCCAGATGTGGATTACTTTTTTCTTCTGAAGAACACAGACAAAGATTTTTAGAAGAATATTTCAGCTCTGTTGATCCATGCAATGCAAGTGAATGGTGACCAGACCGCTCAAACTCCAAAAATCAAATAAAGGCACCATTAAAGTGATCCATAAGACTCCAATAGTTAAATCCACGTCTTCTCAAGCGATATGATAAGTGTGGGTGAGAAAAAGATCCGTGTTTAAGCCCTTTTTTTAAATCTCCACTGTCACTTTCACATTCGAAAAGTGAAAGTGGAGAATGAAATAAAAAAAGGACTTAAATATTGACCTGTTTCTCACCCAAAGATTGCATCGCTTCAGAAGATATATATTAACCACTGTAGTCTTATGAATTACTTTTATGTTGCCTTTATGTGATTTTTGGAGTTTTAAAGTTCTGGCCACCAATCACTTGGATGGATCAGAGCTGAAATATTCTTCTAAAAATCTTATCTAATAATTTGAGTTCAGCAGAAGAAAGACATCTGGGATAGCATGAGGGTGAGTACATGATGAGCACATTTTCATTTTTGGGTGAACTATCCCTTTAATGTTGAAAATATATATTTTTTTACTTTACAGTACGGTGGAAAGTAAAAGGAAGCCAAAAAATTGCATCATTTAATTTACTGATCCTGTATCAATTTTAACTTGCAACCAAAGATGTCTGTGGTTCCAAATATTAGACCAAACATTAGACACTAACTAGCTTGATTAAATTAATACACTGCTTTATAGGAGAAATATGTGAGAAATAACAAGTTTGAAAATGGACAATATCATTAATGCTGAGTCTGAACAACACTGTCTGCAACATTGTGAAAAAGCTTTAATCAATAAAATGCCATTCTTCTATAAAACTGTAATACATCCTCTGCAAGAGCGGTACATTAGTCCTCGCGCATGAATAGAGCACTTACATGACTTATACTATCCTATACCGGCAAATTTCATATTTGTGAGATGTACAAGCCAGTGAATAAACAAGGCACTTTACAAAACATACTTAACCGAGTTGGGCCTGCAGATATGCACTTCACAGAGAAAATCAATCCAGGTATTATACTGTATTATGAGCCTCAAATCTACAACCTACACACACTACTGAATAAATGAGAGCTCTGTTTACTGTAGCAACACATTTGTGCTGTGAACCTGTGACCCTTTTTAGAGAAGACTGAATCATCCAATCATCACTGTGCTCTTACAGCTTAAGATATTTGCCTCACCCAGCAAATATTCTCTGAATTTAAAACTTAATTTTACTTTGTAGTTCAATGTTTTACTTAAATGTAAAAAAGTAGATTAAAAACTTGGCATGGAATGAATTCGCACAGAAAACAATCAATCCAGTGGCTACCTTTTGTCTAATTAATGTTTATATAGAATTTAAGTTTAAGGCATGATATGATTATCGGATAGTTTATTAAACTAGAAGTTAGGTCAAACTAGTTTGCCTACTTAATTTAAAACTCTTTTGTTTTGTTTGCAGGTTAAATGGTGACTGGATTTATTGCTCCTTTTATGCTCCCAGCCCAACAGTCATTGAAATGATAATGTAACCTTTTCGCCATCTGGGTGGTTGAAGCTTCACCAGGATTACATTGGCGACCACTGCTGTGATTTGTACTCAATTAAATTGATTGGAAATAGACAGCAGGTATTAATATATCCTATTTATATCAAATCATAAGTCTCCTCATGTTGTGCCTGGCTGAGAGTAACCGAGAGTACAGTTTTTAAATTAACATTATGTCGTATTTTGAACTTAGTGTACTTTCATCTATATACAAAGGCCCTAAAAAGTATTTGGAAACTTAAGACAGAGAAATAGTTCACCCAAAATTTGGGAATTCTCTCATTTACTCACCCTCATGCCATCCCAGATGTGTATGACTTTCTTTCGTCTGCAGAACACAAATGAAGATTTTTAGAAGAATATCTCAGCTCTGTAGGTCTTTAAGTGAATTCAAGTGAATTGGTACCATAGTTTGACTCCAGTGGCTTAATCCATATCTGCAGAAGTGTATTTCTGAACCATATCTGATAAGTGTGCATGAGAAATAGATCGATATTTAAGTTTTTTACTATTGATCCTCAATTTCACTTCTCTTCTTTTGTTTTTGGTGATTTGCAGTCATGCATATCACCACCTAATGAGTACAGATGAGAATTTATAGTAAAAAATGACTTGAATATTGATATGTTCTCACCCACATCTATCATATCGATATGGATTTAATCACTGGAGTCTTATGGATTACTTTTATACTTCTTTTATATGATATTTGAAGCTTCAAAGTTCTGCTCACCATTTACTTGCATTGTGAGGACCTACAGAGCTGAGATATTCTTCTAAAAATATTTGTTTGTGTTCAGCAGAAGAAAGTCATACACATCTGGGATGGCATGAGGGTGAGTAAATCAGAGAATTCCCATTTTTTGAGTGAACTATAACTTTTATATTATATAAGTGTCATTGTATAGTACATTCTTTCTAGGTTTTAAGTTGTACAATATAAAACACTAGCCATACTGTTTAAAATTAAATGGATTTAGACACGTACTGGTTGTGAAACTTAGTGGAACATGTCTGCTAGGGCACTTGTGTGAACTTGAGGGGAACTGACTTGATCTACAGGTCCTTCTCAAAAAATTAGCATATTGTGATAAAGTTCATTATTTTCCATAATGTAATGATAAAAATTGAACTTTCATATATTTTAGATTCATTGCACACCAACTGAAATATTACAGGTCTTTTATTGTTTTAATACTGAAGATTTTGGCATACAGCTCATGAAAACCCAAAATTCTCAAAAAATTAGCATATCATGAAAAGGGTCTCTAAACGAGCTATTAACCTAATCATCTGAATCAACTAATTAACTCTAAACACCTGCAAAAGATTCCTGAGGCTTTTAAAAACTCCCAGCCTGTTTCATTACTCAAAACCGCAATCATGGGTAAGACTACCGACCTGACTGCTGTCCAGAAGGCCATCATTGACACCCTCAAGCAAGAGGTTAAGACACAGAAAGAAATTTCTGAACAAATAGGCTGTTCCCAGAGTGCTGTATCAAGGCACCTCAGTGGGAAGTCTGTGGGAAGGAAAAAGTGTGGCAAAATACGCTGCACAACGAGAAGAGAGGTGACCGGACCCTGAGGAAGATTGTGGAGAAGGACCGATTCCAGACCTTGGGGGACCTGCGGAAGCAGTGGACTGAGTCTGGAGTAGAAACATCCAGAGCCACTGTGCACAGGCTCCAGAAACAGCGGCAGAAGCGCCTGACCTGGGCTACAGAGAAGCAGCACTGGACTGTTGCTCAGTGGTCCAAAGTACTTTTTTCGGATGAAAGCAAATTTTGCATGTCATTCGAAATCAAGGTGCCAGAGTCTGGAGGAAGACTGGGGAGAAGGAAATGCCAAAATGCCTGAAGTCCAGTGTCAAGTACCCACAGTCAGTGATGGTCTGGGGTGCCATGTCAGCTGCTGGTGTTGGTCCACTGTGTTTTATCAAGGGCAGGGTCAATGCAGCTAGCTATCAGGAGATTTTGGAGCACTTCATGCTTCCATCTGCTGAAAAGCTTTATGGAGATGAAGATTTCATTTTTCAGCACGACCTGGCACCTGCTCACAGTGCCAAAACCACTGGTAAATGGTTTACTGACCATGGTATTACTGTGCTCAATTGGCCTGCCAACTCTCCTGACCTGAACCCCATAGAGAATCTGTGGGATATTGTGAAGAGAAAGTTGAGAGACGCAAGACCCAACACTCTGGATGAGCTTAAGGCCGCTATCGAAGCATCCTGGGCCTTCATAACACCTTAGCAGTGCCACAGGCTGATTGCCTCCATGCCACACCGCATTGAAGCAGTCATTTCTGCAAAAGGATTCCCGACCAAGTATTGAGTGCATAACTGAACATAATTATTTGAAGGTTGACTTTTTTTGTATTAAAAACACTTCTTTTATTGGTCGGATGAAATATGCTAATTTTTTGAGATAGGAATTTTCGGTTCTGTTTCATTCCTACTGACCGCCAGAGGCAGTGCAAAGCACTAGTGGATAAATCGCTGCGCCAGCTAGATAGATCGAGAAAAATATAACAACAAAGTCACGTCATGACGCAGACCGAGACGCAAGGATATAACCCACAGCGACTCGGTGCCCAGCCTCTTTCGCTTTCGCTTTTTGATAGGTCGTTGTTTTTCACGCTGTCCGTGCAGCTTTCCTGAGTTGCGAGGATTCGCCCTCTCAAGCTGTGACAGCGCTCTACACTATCATCAGGACGGATATCTTGGATTTTTCCCCATTACGTGAGTGTATACAATTATTGTGGTTGTGTCGGCGATACTCTGTGCTTCACGGTACTATCCGGTGGCTGGTTTCGACCGCGCTTAGGTTAGCGTCCACCGCATACCTATAACGTTATGTCTGTTTTCACATCTTAGATTAATTGTATACTTGCCATTGTGCTTGTCATCGCATGCCTCGTGGTTCTATCCAAAGGCAGACTTGACTTTATGTACTTGTAAGAGCGTTTCATTATAGAATTTTCGGTGGGTGTTATTACAGTTATAAGTGCCTACGGTGCTAACCGAGGACGTGTTATTGACGGAGTCATGGATCATAGCTCTGTCATCTCCGTCTCAAGATGCAAGTTGTGTCCGAATACACTTCTTCCCGACGACGGACACGATCGTTGCCCATCATGTTTAGGCGCTCAACATCTAAAGGAGGCCCTGACTGATCCGTGTTTGCAATGTAGTATGCTACCGATGTCAGAGAGACAGCTTCGCCTTGCTGAGTTAGACATTAATTCGCCTGTTTGCCTCGCGACAACAGCCGCGACAGCTCAAAAGCGTTACGGCGTCAGCAGCGGCCGGCGCCCGCGAGAGCAAAAAGAAATCTGTAATACAGATAGACACTTCAGAACACTTGTTATCGAAGACGGTAGCGTCTCTCTCTTCAGAAATGATGGAGATGAAACGTCTTCTTCAGTCTCTACAACCTCCAGTGTCGGCCCCACATACTGAGAAAACACCAGTGGATGAGAGTGATTTCCAACCCCACATGCTATAGATTTTGACGCTCTCTCCATGAGCTGCGTCTAATTCACATTTTCTTGATGGAGAATCGGTGGAACCTGACATACAACCCACCCTCCCAAACGATGTTTTTTCTAACCTATATGCTACAGGTGGCTCGGCGGTGGGTCTGTACATTCATCGGGCGCAGGCCCATCTTCTCCAGATGATGTGTTATCTGTTCTGCAGATGGCAGTGGCTCGTTTGGGTCTTGACAAATCACCTGTCCAACCCATTCAAACCAATGTGTTCTTCAGACAAGCTGCTGATAGTAATGTGTTCACAATGCCACCGTGTAAGGATTTTGTGACAGAATTCTCCAGTGCACTTACCAGTCCCAATGTGCCTAAGAGGAGGTCAAAGACAGCCCGCACTCTTGCCACAATGGCTGAGGCTGACTCCATTGGGGTAGGACGGGCACCTGCAATTGAACAGCCAGTTGCAGCTTTGGTTGTATCACCAGATGAGGCTCTAAGAGGCAATGTACGCTGCCCAAGTGCACAATGCTGGACGTACTGACACTTTCTTAAAGAAGGCATACGAGTCGGTAGCCTATATAACTCGAGCTGAGAATACTATCTGCCAGCTGCTCCTTGCCTGCAGCAACACATTAGAGTCAGTGAGCGTTGACGCTTCTGCATCTCAGTTCTTACAGACGGCTCTGTTGACTATGGGTCATGTGACTCGGGAACTTGGGACACTTTCAGCGACCCTCCTAACAGCCCAGGTCAGGTATGGCTTGCTCAGGCAAAGCTACCTGAAGATTGTAAGAAGACACTGAGAGAACTGCCAATTGTACCAGGACATCTTTTTGGCCCCAATGTTTCTGAGGTATTGGAGAAGAGAATGAAGTTGTCAGAAGCCACACGACAACTGACTCAGGTTCCACGAGCACCACCTTTTAGAGTGCCTCTGACTCGGCTCGCCCACACTATCTGGGCTCAGAGCATCGAGTCGCGGCAGCCGGACATTTCTCAGCTTCAGGCTCCACGGCAGCATAGAGGTGCAGAGGAGGCTCAGGGACGTCGCCCGTTTCACCGTCACCAGCAGGGGAGACCACGTCAGCGCCCCCACGGGTCCTAAAGGCAGAGGCCAAAAACCCTGAAGCTATGGGGCCGGTGGTCGGTCGTTTCACTGTCCAGCATCTACATTACTGGGAAAATACAGTGTCCGACCCCTGGGTTCTGGCGACTTTGAGCAGAGGATACACTCTACAATTCGGCGCCGGCCTCCGAAGTTTTCAGGAATCTTTCCGACAGTTGTCAAAGATGTAACCAGTTCAATGGCCCTTTCCTTAGAAATTCATTCACTGTTACTGAAAGGAGCCATAGAAAAGTTCTTCCCCTCAGTCAGAGGGACGGGTTTTACTCCACGTACTTCCTTGTTCCAAAGAAAGATGGAGGTTTTCGTCCAGTTCTGGACCTGAGACGCCTAAGCGTGTTCTTGAAGTCTCTTCCTTTCCGAATGTTACGCACAGTCGGCGTTCTTCGATCTGTGACAAAAGGAGACTGGTTCGTGAGTGTGGACTTGAAGGACGCTTACTTCCATGTTCCCGTTGCTCCCCACCACAGGAAGTTCCTAAGATTCAGCTTTGGAATCAAGCCTATCAGTTCAGAGTTCTACCATTCGGTCTATCTCTGGCTCCTCGTGTTTTCACAAGATGCATGAGTGCGGCCCTGTCTCCTCTTTGGTCCAAGGGCATGAGGATTCTGCCCTATTTAGACGATTGGCTGCTCTGTGCCCCAACAAGACGGCATGCGTTACACAACACCAGGATTGTGCTGGAACATATCCAGAGGTTGGGCCTTACTGTGAACGGCACAAAGAGTCATCTGGTTCCAGTACAGACCATAACCTTCATAGGAATAACACTCAATTCAATCACAATGTCTGCCACATTGTCTCACGCACGAACAGACAATATCAAATCAAATCAAAATCAAATCACTTTATTGTCACACTACCATGTACACAAGTGCAACAGTAGGTGAAATTCTTGTGTGCAGTTCCGAGCAACATAGCAGTCATGACAGTGACGAGACATATACCAATTACAATAAACAACATACTTACACAAAACAATTTACATATCAAATGTACACATACTTACACAAAACAATTTACAAATCAGATGTACACATACTTACACAACACAATAATTATATACAATGCAGAATATAGAACAGAATATACAATACAATAAGTGGGAGTATATGAAATATATATGTGTATATATATATATAGCAGTTGTATTGAGGAGAATATGTTGACAGTACAGTGTGAGATTATAGCTGAATAAAGTGCAGTGCTAATTATTGATCCTGATAGATCAAGAGTTCAACAGTCTGATTGCTTGGGGGAAAAAGCTATCATGTAGTCGGCTGGTGCGGGTCCTGATGCTGCGATACCGCCTGCCTGATGGTAGCAGTGAGAACAGCCCATGACCTGGGTGACTGGAGTCTCTGATGATCCTCCGAGCTTTTTTCACACACCGCCTGGTGTATATGTCCTGGAGGGAGGGAAGCTCACCTCCGATGATGTTCCTGGCAGTTCGCACCACCCTTTGCAGGGCTTTGCAGTTGTGCGCGGTGCTATTGCCATACCAGGCGGTGATGCAGCCAGTCAGGATGCTCTCTACAGTGCTGGTGTAGAACCGTGTGAGGATGTGGTGGTTCATTCCAAACTTCCTCAGCCGTCTCAGGAAGAATATTTGTCAGTTACTGACTCGTTTCGGTCAGGGGACAAAACTTACTTATGGTGTTCTTCTGCAACTAATGGGGATGTTAGCGGCCGCTGCACCCGTGATCCCCTTGGGCTTGCTTCACCTCAGGCCTCTTCAGAGGTGGAGCAACAGCTTGGGGCTAGATCCAGCAAGACATCGCCATTGTATGATTGTCGTTTTGCCGGCCTGTGTCCGTGCATTGAAACCCTGGAAAAAGGTAACATTTCTAAAAGCCGGTGTGCCTCTAGGGGTGGTACCCTCTCGCCGGGAAGTGATCACGACAGATGCTTCACTAACAGGATGGGGGCAACGTGGAACCAGAGGGGAATTGGTGGTCACTGGTCACCCAGGAGGCCTTAGAACATATCAACATCCTGGAGTTGAAGGCAGTGTACTTAGCTCTACAACACTTCTTACCAAACCTGATGGGTCGTCATGTGCTTGTCCGGTCCGACAACACGTCGACGGTCTTTCATTTGAATCATCAGGGCGGCACCAGGTCTCTTGCATCTTTAATGCTAACTCGCAAGATCCTCACATGGTCTCAGGGCCGGCTGGCCTCATTAAGGGCAGTTCATCTTCGGGATTGGACAATCAAGTGGCAGATGCTCTGTCCAGGGATCTGCTGCTCCGGGAGAATGGAGACTTCACCAGGATGTAGTGCAGTTGATTTGGCAACAGTTTGGCAAGGCAGAGGTCGACCTGTTTGCATCAGAAATGACCACTCATTGCCGCTTGTGGTTCAGAGCGAGAATGTCCAGCCCGTTGGGGCAGGATGCTTTAGCCCACAAATGGCCGAGTTGCCTATTGTATGCGTTCCTCCATTTCCACTTCTGTGGGAAACATTACATCGTATATTCCTTTACAAGCACAGGGTGCTTTTAGTGGCACCTCGATGGCCATCCAGGCTATGGTTTCCTCTCCTTCTGAGTCTGTTGCAGGGCTGAACCATGGCAGCTTCCCACCAGACGGGACCTTCTTTCTCAGATGAGCGGCCGTGTTTGGCACCCAGATCCAACTCGTCTTCAGCTCTGGGTTTGGCCCTTGGGTCCAGATCACAGTTAATGGATTGTGAACCAGCAGTAGTGAACACTATCGGCAACGCTAGGGCTCCTTCAACACGACAGCTTTATGCTGCTCGTTGGAGGATATTTTCTTCTTGGTGTGGGGATCAAGGAATTGACCCAGTTCACTGTACTGTGCCGACAGTTCTGAGTTTCTTGCAGCATCTATTTGACAACAACAGGGCGGCCTCCACTTTAAAAGTTTATGTTGCTGCCATATCGACTTATCACGACCCAGTTTGTGGTGCATCCCTTGGGTCTCATAACCTTGTTTGTAGTTTTCTAAAGGGAGCGAGGCGTTTGAAGCCTGTTCGTTCTACTCCCTTTCCTGTGTGGGACTTACCGCTTGTTCTAGAGTCCCTTTGTACATTACCATTTGAGCCGTTAGCTGTTGCAGATATTAAGTGGTTGTCCTTAAAAGTGTCTTTTTTGTTGGCCGTTGCTTCCACTAAACGCGTTGGTGAACTTCATGCCTTGTCAGTGAGCGATATGTGTTTACGCTGGTTACCAGAGGATTCTGGGGTCATTCTTCGGCCTAATCCAGCCTTTCTCCCTAAAGTTTTGTTACCACAATTTGTGAATCAGTCTATTCATCTGGCTGCTTTTCAGCCGCCTTCCAATCACACAGATATAGATGGGGGTCTCATCTTCTGTGTCCTGTACTGAGCTTTAAAGTGCTATGTTAAGTCTACCGCTTCTTTCAGACAAACGGATCAGTTATTTGTCTGTTATGGTGAGGTACGCAAGGGTGCACCTTTGTCCAAACAGAGGTTATCACGCTGGATTGTCGAGACGATAAAGTTGGCGTACAATAAATCTCATCTGCCCTTACCAGGGGTGTTACTTGTCACTCCACGAGGGCCGTGTCTTCATCCTGGGCCACTTTACGGGAGTTTCCTTGGCAGATGTCTGCGAAGCTGCTACCTGGTCTTCTCCATGTACCTTCGCGAGGTTCTACAAGGTTAACGTGGCTGCTTCCCATGATGTGAGCTCTGCAGTCCTTCTGGAGCAACCCTGATGTTACAGGTGGGTGGCATTCCTCATGACTGTGTTGATATGCGTCATCCACTAGTGCTTTGCACTGCCTCTGGCGGTCAGTAGGAATGAAACAGAACGCTAGTTACGTATGTAACTGTGGTTCTGTGAATTCGGATGACCGCCAGAGTCCCTCGTCACTCGGAATGCGCGAGAAAGCATTCTGAGGCTGGGCACCGAGTCGCTGTGGGTTATATCCTTGCGTCTCGGTCTGCGTCATGACGTGACTTTGTTGTTATATTTTTCTCGATCTATCTAGCTGGCGCAGCGATTTATCCACTAGTGCTTTGCACTGCCTCTGGCGGTCATCCGGAATTCACAGAACCACAGTTACATACGTAACTAGCGTTTTCATGAGCTGTATGCCAAAATCATCAGTATTAAAACAATAAAAGACCTGAAATATTTCAGTTGGTGTGCAATGAATCTAAAATATATGAAAGTTTAATTTTTATCATTACATTATGGAAAATAATGAACTTTATCACAATATGCTAATTTTTTGAGAAGGACCTGTATATCCACGAAAAATGACCTTGGCACCAGTTTAAAAAAATTAGTTCTGAGAAAAGGACTAACATAATTTGTTTGCAGATGCGACTTTGTGTGATTTTGTTACTTAAAAATGCAATGAACTATGCTGTTAAGTGTGTCTTCAGCTGTCTTATTTCTCGACGGTATTAGCAATATTTCCTGCTTTTTTGTCACCCCCTTTGACCAATGCGCCACCAAGTGGTCACATGTGTACACGCATTTGCGCAAATACTGTACAACATCAGTCAGCATCTCTGTTCATTTACTGTACCATTAAAAAATGAGTGCAACACGTCAATGCAGCAGATATATAAGCTTTGTGAGTGCATTTATAATATCGTACACAGTGATATTGTTCCCAATCAATCTGGCTTAAAAACGTGTCAATAAATCGTTTTATAAATACACAAAACGATATGAATCGATAATTTACAATACAATCTTGGTTAATGTGTTGCAGCTAAATTAAATCAAACGTTTGTAATCTAGTCTGAATGGGAATTAGAAGACCATCGTTTTCGATGCTCTTCTTACACCTGCTTAGTCTGGAGTATCCTTCCGCGTAGAACTATATTGCTGTCAAAATATGAACGTTATTGCTTATAACATACCTCTGATTAACAAAAACACATTTTAAATACATATATAAAGAATTTTATATAAGTTTTACTATTTAAAAATTGATTTACATAGTTCAAAAAAACAAAAACCTGTGCGGCGTATTGATTTCCAATCTTCCACTGAATTTCATTCGGTGTAGCGGAAGTTCATTTAAAACTCCTTCCTGTCCCTCCTCTGGTAAGTTGGTGCTGTTTTATTGCGAATAATTTTGCAATGTATATACACAATAAGTGTAAAAGTTCCTAGTATTTGTGTGAGAAAAAATATTTAGATATTTGCACTAATTCAGGTAAAATGTAATATGTAATTGTGTTTTGCATGTCTTAGATTTGATGAAGGTTAGCAGCCGGCTAATCAGTTAGCGACAGCAGGCTCTTTCTTCTGTGAATGGCCTGGCGTGTTGCTGAACATCCTACATATTATATATATATATATGTATGTATGTATGTATATATATATATATATATATATATATATATATATATATATATATATATATATATATATATATATATATATAAATATATAAATAAATAAATATAACACCCACAAACAAATCATTTCTATTTTGGATATGTGAAAATCTCAGTGTCAGCTTTATGATGGAGGAATTGGTTTTAGGTTTTAATGATAGCACTTTGGCTCGAGCGCATCATATCAATTCAGCGAGCGTGACTGCAGTAGGCGTGCTGTTTCCCAAAACTACACATGAAGATAGAATGTACTGATTGCACTGTATCGTGGTAATGCCAGTCTGCCACAACACTTTTAGTAAGGGTTGTGCTCAGGTGTGTAGCGTTATTGACTGCCCATTTGTGTTTACTCTCCTAAAGATGACATGAACTTCTATTGAGATCAGCGCAGACACCAGTCTGCCCCAATTCAGAGGAATCCTGTCTCTCCCGGCCCCCACCATGTCTTTTGTGCCCACCCCAAGCCCCACTGTGGTGGATCAGACCACTCTAATGAAGAAATACCTGCAGTTTGTGGCGGCCCTCACTGACAACAACACACGTGAGTGTATTACCTTCTGCTTAAAAGAGATAGTTGCGAGAAGAATACTGTTTATATAATTGACTGTGTGCTTTTACACTTGGGATGGTATGAGAAAATGTATTAAATTGTGTCACTGTGAATGCAAGATGCAGTCACTCACATGTTTGTCCTTCATTTAAACATCAGCTGATGAGACCAAACTAAAAATGATGCAGGAAGTCAGTGAGAATTTTGAGGTAAGCCCTTATATTTTGATTATAAAAAATGTGTTATGCAAAATTATTCCTTATGTTCACATGCTAAATCTTTTCTTCCTCCCCAGAATGTCACATCGTCACTACAGTATTCTACTTTCTTGGAGCACATCATCCCTCGTTTCCTGACATTTCTACAAGATGGAGAAGTGCAGTTCCTTCAGGAGAAGCCAACACAGGTGTGTTTTCTGCTATAAATCATAACACAGTCTTAATTATGGCTTCATCTCTGAAATTCAAGCAAGCCTTTGAATTTTGTCGTAGCAATTAAGGAAACTGGTCCTAGAGATCATCCACAGAATCCCTACTAATGAACATCTGCGGTCTCACGCCAAGAATATCCTCTCTGTCATGTTCCGCTTCCTTGAGGTCAGTTTGCGTTACCTGGATGCAAAGCATCCCATATTTTATTCTGGATATCATGCATTGTACTTCATTAAGGGTGCTTTCACACTTCTTTCGATGCTTGGTCAATGTTTGTTTCCTTCTTGGGCTGCACAAATAATCGATTACAGTTACATATGCCACTATGAACTAATTGTCAGTTATAGCAGTCCATGCAGGTATACTGATGTTGCGTCAAACGTTTCCATTTAATTTTTCTGTTTAACTTATGTTTTTGGAGTGGTTGATCAACCAAAGAGAGACATGTCCATTGATCGGTTCTGTATATGATTTATTAAAAACTTGAATAACAGCTTTGGTTTTTAAGCTTCTGAGTGGGCCAGTGTAAAGTTGACCATTTAGGTAACTAGTCTTGATTTACTGATGTATAAAACAGCAATAAAGTCATTCAGGAACATCGTTCTCAGCTTTTTTTTGGATGTGTAGCAAATATAAAGAATACAGTATGCAGTTGATCCACCCCAAATAAATATTTTTATTAGAGCGGTCAGAATTATCACATTAATGCATGTGATTAATTAAAGTTTAGAGGGCAAATTTTTAATTGTTAATTTTTCGATGACTGTATTTACTGTTAGTACAGCATGAACACTTGTGGAACCTTTGTAATGTGTCCACCAGGAGTCATTACAGTGACACACACACAACAGCTCCAGAGCCCTTCTACCAAGGCGAGCCTACAATCTTAGCATAAAATATTATAATAAGGCAGTCCCATAGACATTTAGTTGTCCGTTATGCTCTCTCATATGATAGAGCCGTGAGGTTGTTATCTCAGTAAATAAAAAAGAACCTATTAATTACCACAGAAGCAGGTCAAATCTTAACTATCACCAAAACGCAGAATGAGACGTTTTTGTTTGCAAGCGCTTTTCATGGTGAATTCAAACCTGCACTCGACGCTGGCATTGCTGCCCTGGCGGGAATCATGAACACAGCTTCACTATTGATGTAACAAAGTGGATAGCCACAGTTTGCCGGCAGATTAATATTGTGGCAGGTGACAGTTTGAGGTATTTAATGCCCATTGCAATGAATATGCAACCAATGGGGAGACTAGTTATTTCAATTAATCAAACTCCCTCTTAGACTTTGGGAAATGTTTAATGTTACTTGAATTGATGATATTTTAGTGCGTTGTCTTTATATTGTGGAAGGCTTTGTTTGGAAAATGTTAATAACATATTATATTGCTACATATTGTTTTGTTTCCTTTCCTAAGATGAAAAGATATTAATTTGACAATATAAGAAGTATATAAATATAGTGTCAAATTTCAGCACTTTTAAAATCTGTGATTTTAATCACGATTAACTACAAAAACAATTATCTGAGTAATCACAATTAACAATGTAAATCGACTGACAGCACTAATTTTAATATAAATTCTATTAATTGAAATTAATCGCAATTACAAAATCTAGGGAAATAATCGACAATTATGATTTTTGTCATAATCGTGCTGTATTATTAACGTATTTCTCTCTTTGGATTTACCACAAAAACTTTTATGCACAGAATACCACTTATGTTTGCAACGGAAGCCTTGAATGTGCAATGATGTAATGAATGTTAGCGTTTGTCTGCCACAAGCCTGCAGATACATTGCAAAAGATGTGAAAAATGTGATCTGCTCTCTAGCATGTATGAGAAAAGTATGGTTCAGAATTATAATTGTGATTGAGTGCCTGTAAAGATGCAAATTATGCATCACCAATAGCAGTTCACTTCTGCGATTTGGTACGATTGCATTCATATCAGCCGGAAACCGTGCTAGAGTTCACAAGAACCGTACCCTAGACCACCTTTTCAAGCAGGCTCAGGTGTGGTTCGCAGGTGTGCACCCGAGTTCTGAAAACAGCGATCACATCACAAAAACTAATCGAACTTTGACAGATTTTCAGCTAAGACATTTTTGTGCTGGCTGACATGTCCAGCAATGATAAAGTCTGCCAGACAAATTGGAAAAAATCTGTCCATCTCATATTAGTGTTTATTTTGTGCTATAAACGTGATAGACTATGTTTAACAATGCAATATAGGCTAATAATGACACAATTAAGTAAAATTAATGATAAATATTTGATGATTTTAGCTGCTTTTCCGTAAAAATAAACGTCCGTCATGGAATTAGCATGTAATTTAAAAAAAACTTTAAACAATGTGGACAAAACAACCAGACTGCATCGTTTTTAAATAAATATTAAAATAACAAATCGTTAGGATATGGCTTTATATATTTATGACTATTTTCCTCCAATTTTTCATAAAATCAAAGCGTTTTGCCAAAGCGTTTCAAAGTGAAGTCAAATATGTCCTGTGTTTCTCTGCAACTTGAGATTCACATAAGCCTGATGTCCTGCTCTTTAGTAGACGGCAACACAAGGCTGTTTATGTGATTGTGAATGGAGAAGCTTCTCACTGCAGGAATGCACGAATAACGCAGTTCACTTGACATTGTGTTTATTAACATATGGGGAGTGCCTTCTTTCACGACCTGGTTGAAACCTCTCTACAATAATGGCAATATTCTAATATTATCTATGATGTTTAAGCCCCGCCTATTTTGTTGCAAAGCTGTGTGCTATGAAAACAGGGGCACAAACACCATTTCCTCAGAATTTCTTCCTTCAAGACATCGATCATCTTTTGTCTAGAAGCCCTTCATCTTTGTTGTCGATATTGTCAGCATCCTGATTCCCTGCAGTGCTTTGGCACGTGTTGTGTACATCCTTTCAAAGCAATTGCATCTTGTGTGATATAAATATAAATAATTATAATAAAAAAAACAACTGAAACAATGTCGCTTACGTGTTTGCTTCTTTTTAAAGCTGTTCTTTCGTAAGTGTTCATTGTGCGAGAGACACATCCCGCCGTCAGATCAGCATAAGAGCTGCGTTTACTTTCTGGGCCATACCAACGCAGAGTCAGCTCTCATGGTGACAGACTGTCCTCACTGTGAGGGCATGAGTCTCAAGATGCTTTGCTCAAGAATCAACCTCATTCTGTGAGATGATTCAGCCTCAGGCTCCCTCCCAACCACCTCTTCTGTGATACCCGAGGATTCACACAAGGAGGCACGGCAGGGCCGCAAGGTAATTAGTCTGAGTACTCGAGTAGACCAAAATGCTTATCCCTTCTGAGGAAATGTGAGGCATCTATTTCTCAAACTAGAGACTCTGATGTACTTATCCTGTTGTTTAGTTGTACATCTGGCCTTCCACATCTCTTTCTGTCCTTGTTAGAGCCAGTTTTACTTTGTCTTTGAAGACTGTAGTATTTGTATGAATTTTTATTTATTTTTTGGCAATTTCAAGCTTTGTATAGCCTTCATTCCTCAAAACAACGATTAACTGACGAGTTTCTACAGAGAGCTGTTTTTTTTTGTGTGCCTTCTTTTTTTTTTACCTAATATTGATCCTAAGACATGCCAGTCTATTGTGGCAACTCAAAAACAAAGACAATGTTAAGCTTCATTTAACAAACCTAATAGCTTTCAACTGTGTTTGATATAATGGCAAGTGATTTTCTAGTACCAAATTAGCAATTTAGCATGATTACTCAAGGATAAGGTGTTGGAGTTATGGCTGCTAGAAATGGGGCGTATCTACATTTGATTAAAAATTATGCTGTTCAAAAGTGCTGTTTTTACATCAGTAATGTCCTGACTATACTTTGTGATCAGTTGAATGCCACTTTGGTGAATTAAAGTACCAATTTTAAAGTATTCTGTTTACAACCATTTTAATCACATTTAAGCCTCTTAAAAAAGTTGAAAAAATATTTAAAAAAGTACAAATAATTTCCTTTGTCGTGAACTTGCGTATAAAATAATTCGAGCTGTCCTGTTTGAAAATTCATATCAACTACACATTTTAACACATTAAAAACTTGAATCCTTTCAAAATTAAACCGAATTACATGTATAACAATGAAACACTTGTATCATGAAAAAATGCTGTGTGTCATAGCTGTCTGAATGTGATCTGCCAGGTCCAATTTACCTTTGTGAGTGTCGAAAAACAAACTTGCACTGTGACGGAAAAACACCTGACAAGCATTTTCACGTAGTAAAGGGGTGCTGTAGACACGCACCATCAGCTCTTGATGAAAAATACTTTCTGTGCTCCCACACAATCCATTTTGATCGACTCTTCTCAGTAGCTTAAATACTAACAGGAAGTTAGATGATGAAATTCGGAAGAGTGGAGCGCTGAAAAGGTGCAGGGCTGAATATTGTGATACTATTGCTCAGCTGTTTCGAACTTCTTTTTACTCTGAACGAAGAACGAATAAGAACTTCTTTGGAAGTATATTGAGGCCTTAACGAAAACCCTGCTTTGACGTCATACGAACCCTGGTGCATACCAAAAGTGCTAGTGTGAAAGCACCCTAAATAAAATTAATAATGGGATTGCCTGTTTCTTGGGTCTGCCATGAGTGTTACATCTTTGTTTAATCTTTTAGATTGAAAGTGAGGAGAATGTGCTGATATGCTTACGCATTATCATTGAACTGCATAAACAGTTCCGTCCGCCGATCTCCCAAGAGGTGAGATGCAGCCCTCTGGCACTCTTATTATGTTGGCTAGAATCTGCTATTCTATTTTTCAGTAAAGGTTATTAAAATGCACTCAAAGAAATTCAATCCTACTGCCAAAACTTACAGATTCATCACTTCTTGGACTTTGTGAAGCAAATTTACAAAGAACTGCCTAAAGTTGTGGTAAGCTGTCTTTACATTGTTGATTTGATGCACACTGCTATTCATTTTCTATATTCTAAAGATTCTCTCTCTTTCTGTCAGACAAGGTATTTTGAGAATCCTCAGGTTATAGCAGAGAACACAGTGCCATCTCCAGAGATGGTGGGCATGATCACCTCAGTGATGGTGAAGACCGCACCAGAGCGTGAGGACAGCGAAACCCGGACGGTACTGCCGCTCACATTCATATCTAGCAGACACTTAAAATAAATCATCATCATTCTCACTTGACAAAAATGATCAGCAGAGACACAATGATGAGAGCGATGTACTTTAGTCCAGAGAATGGTACTGTTTGTAAGAGTGAGTGAGTGAGTGAGTGTGTGAGTGTGATCTAAAGTACCAGTAAGCCTGGGCGCTGAAAGTAAAACTGATAAGATCTGAGTGTCCAGCTGCTGATCTGTTTGGATTATAGATGGATCACTTTAATTTAATGATCATTATGCATCAATATTATAGTAATGGCATCAGGCCAGTCCTAATATGCATTTCACATTCATTAGAAATTCCAACGCAAATTATATTTACGTTGTATATACTCTAGATGGTGCTAAGTACATGCCTTTGGCTGAAGCAAACGCTCAAAAAAATATTTTAAAATTGTTTGATTTTCAATTTCATAACAAATTCATTTTTAACTAAATTAAATAAAAAAACTTAGATATTTTAGGTTTAATTTAATTTTATCATAATTTATAAAAATGTATTATGATATTGAATTGTGTAGACCTTAAAAACAGGCTTATTTAAAGATTCCACTCAGATGCTGTTAATACAGTTGGTTAAGGAGTTTTTTTTTATCTTACTCAATGCAGGAAGATAAGTTTTTATAGGTAGTAAAATTAAAAAAGAAATGCTTTAATTAAATGTGTATGTAGTTAGTTATATGATAACAAGTGGTTTGGTGTTTCACCGGTCTGTTTAATTTGTCTGTTCTGTGTCCTACAGCATACCATAATCCCCCGGGGATCGCTGTCACTCAAAGTGTTGGCAGAGCTACCCATCATCGTAGTGCTCATGTATCAGGTGAGGGCTCATAAAAATATTAATTCAATATCAACTTGATGCCAGCCATCTTCTATTTAAAAGGACAGGTCTCGTCAGTCATTGTAAACATCCAGTGTTCTTTAAAAACCTTATACTCTCTCTAAAGCATAAAAAAATTATTGTCCTGGTTGTTTTTCTTTTCTCTCTGTTATTTAAGGTTTTAAGGGTAAATGAAATACATTTTTAGAAATTTGCCATTTTATTATTTGCATTATTACAGGTGAAAATCATGTTTTTCAGTAAAAATGTATAAAACGTTCCAAGATATCATTAGATTATGACATGCTTGGACATAGTGGTAGATTTTTGTAGTCATTTGTCTATTGATGAAAATATGAAAATTCTGTTTAAAATTTTCACTTGCCAAAAAGAGTTTTTATCTTTGAATGCATGCAATAGTTGGTGTAATCTTTCTGCAACAGTACATTCCTATCAAGTAGAGCCCTGCTTAGTCATTTTCCCCACTGTTATTCGACACTAATTGCTTTTCCATATGATGTCTTTCCTAGCTGTACAAACTGAACATTCATAACGTGGTGTCAGAGTTCGTGCCTCTGATCATGAACACCATCATGCTGCAGGTGTCTCCACAAGCTCGGTCAGTGACCTCGTGCATTTAGTTGCATTGTGTGTGGTGTTACATCACTGCTAATGTACTGAAATGGATTTCATAGATGCAATTTAACACGGAGTGACATTTAAAGCTTTTCCTCATTTATATCCATGACAGGCAACACAAGCTGTTCAACAAGGAGCTTTATGCAGATTTCATCGCCGCTCAGATTAAGACCTTGTCTTTCCTTGCTTACATTATTCGCATCTACCAGGTATAGTGTTACCGTCTTCTGGAAAATTTAGTTCAGCCACCTTTTAATTAAATCTTGTTTACATTTTTCTTTTTTTCTGATTAACATTTTTTTATTGATTCATATAGATAACAAAGAAAAGAAAAACGTATATATACAGAATCAACATCCCTGTGGTCACACATGATTATAGACACACACACACACACACACACACACACAAAAAAAAAAAAATAAAAAATATATATATATATATTATAATCACACAGATTTAAAACTACATTTCTCTCTCCACTGCCCCTCCCCAAGAGCCCTCCTAAAACACCAAATAGCTGCCCCATTTCCCCAGTCTTCTACATGACGCTTTCTCGGAAGCCGGGAACCTTCCCATCTCCATGCACCATTCTTGAAATGAGGGTGCTCCAACCGACTTCGATCCCCTTAAAACAATTTGTCTGCCGATCATAACACTGGTTAGAACCCAATTTTTTTAATGTGTTTATCTTCTGTATTGATGACCACCCCATTTCTTAAAATACAGAGCCTAGGGCAAAACAAAATTTGAGTGCCCTATATGTCACATGTAAAACTCTGAACCTTCAACCAAAATTCTTGGATCTTAACACAATTAAAAAACATGGAATCTCCATCTTCTGATTGGCATTGGAGGGGCTCTATCAGGTGGAAGCGACCAATGAGCCAAATGTCTGCGACCGAATGCATAATAATAAAACAAAATCTTGTGTAGACCTATAGCCCACCTTTGTCATTTGGCCTATGTAACTTACTGAATTGCTTGAAAGAAGAGAGGGGGACATCTACAGGTAGAGATTGTAGCAGGTAGTTGAATTTTGGAATACAATTCATTTTAATAATATTAACCTTCCCAATCATACGGTACATACATGTAATAGAATTAGACCTTAAACCAATAGACCTTTTTCACACCCCGGGTTTTGGAATGCGGAAGTAAACGTTTGTAGGGAAAGCTTTGACAGCGGTGAATGGGAGATCACAGCAAATATTATTTTCACTTACCCTTTTGCTCCAAGACCAAAAGAAAAAATCCACTATTAAGTTTAAATTACTTTCCAGAATAGGTAAAAATAGAGCGCGGTGGATTAAGGCAGTAAAGTGTGAGAAGATGCCAAATTCACTATCTCAGCTGTAATCAAAACCCCCTTACAGCTGTGGTGATTCATTTTTTAAAACTAATTCTAGGGTAACATAACAATAAGCATAATGTTAATAGTTTACACTCAATATATAAAAACAAAAATTGCAAGATTTACGCTACTAAATAAAGCGGAAACGCGTCATAATAGTCTGTGAAAATGGTCTATTGTCAAAAAGGCCAATCCAAGCATAAGGGTTAAAGGAATAGTTTCTAATGTTGCTCCAAGTACCTAGTCCTCTCTAATGTTGCTCCAAACTGGGATGATTTTGTTTGGTCTGTGTAACGCAAAAGGAGAAATCGGAAGAATCTTCACACAGCTTTTTGCTATATTATAAAAGTGAATGGTTATTCCATCAAGAGGAGGACAAAAATCACAATAAAACCACAGTAAAAGTAGTCAAACTAATTCATCGTGATATGTGTGTGTCTCAGGACTTAGTTGGGAAGTACTCCCAGCAGATGGTGAAGGGGATGTTACAGCTGCTGTCTAACTGCCCCCCTGAGACTGCTCACCTGCGGAAAGAGCTGCTGATCGCTGCCAAGCACATCCTCACCACAGATCTACGCAGCCGTGAGTCATCCTCTGATGCCACCACTAAACAATCTGCATATCGCAGATTGTTGGCAGATACTGCCAACTAAGAGCTATTGTAGGAGCTCTCACATCTGGTGTTAATTACACTGCTAAGCTTCATGGGGTACCATTTTATAATGGCTGCATTCTCTTTGAGCTTCACCTCTCAATCAATAGCATTTGAGAGAGGAATCTGATACACTCTGCTTAATCATTAGTCCTGTGGAGAAGGTTAAATGAATCAATAGGAAACTCTCACTGTTGAGACCTGGCATTGATGTATCTCATGGTCCGTGGGCCTTTCTTCATGTTGGTGGGCTTCAAAGTCAGTGATGGCATCTGATATAAAGTCTGTTTGTGTTGCAGAATTCATTCCATGCATGGACAAGCTTTTCGACGAGTCGATACTCATTGGCTCTGGATACACTGCGAGAGAGACACTACGGTAAGAGCACAGATCAACCCCTATCTGCTCATGTTTTGAAGCTCAGACAGGTGTAACTAAACTGTGATGGATTTCTAGACCTATATAGCGTTGTCCAATTATAATATAGCTGCAATCCTTTAATTGGCACTGCACACATTTAGATGTTAGATGTTTTATTTTCACTCCATCTTGATGCACCTTGTATTGCTGGAGGGCACAATCTTTTTTCCTCACAAGTTTCTGTGGAAAAGCAATTGGGAAAGTAAAGTTGGGTTCCATTCAGTGCATCATACCAGAATTGATAGTTAATGGTGCGTGATTGAACTAAAAATGCCCCACTGGACAGAGGAGATCCAGGGTGCCCATCTTCATATGCCAGGCTGTCCTTGTGCTGCCCACTGTCTGATTCCCTCCCACAGATGTCATATGCCTGCCAAACCCTCCCCTCTTTCATTCACGGCTCAGCCATCAGCCTTCAGCAGGCAAATTTGGCAGGATTTGCGATCTGTCAAAGTAATTAGTGTTGTTTATTCTGAATCTTTGCCTTAATACCTCAACTAAAATCCCTCAAGTTTCGACACAAGCTATTATCATCATCCATGGAAAAGAGTTATTTGCTCTTTGAGGGATGTTTATGATCACTTTCAGACTTGATTTTTCAACACCACAACCTTCCAGTAGGGATGAATTCATTTGTCTTACAGATTCTTTTGTTCCTTCTGTCGATGGTGTTTTTAGGCCCCTGGCATACAGCACGCTAGCAGACTTGGTGCACCATGTCAGACAGAACCTGCCGTTGACCGACCTCTCCCTGGCTGTGCAACTGTTTGCTAAGAATATTGACGATGAGTCCCTGCCAAGCAGTATCCAGACCATGTCCTGTAAGCTGTTGTTAAACCTTGTGGACTGCATCCGCTCAAAGAGTGAACAGGAGAACGGCAATGGGAGAGACATCCTCATGAGGATGCTGGAGGTGAGACGAGCTACATATTACCTAATGTAAACATAATTACAAACATAATAATCACAGTGGTAACAAAAAGAATAGAAGATTGATCAATTGGAAGAATTTGCAAAGATCACTGTAAATACATTTTTGTAAAGTATTATAAATGTGTCTGATATAATTTAAAAAAATTCTTCCTTATTCCCAACAGGTTTTTGTGTTGAAATTCCACACCATTGCACGTTACCAACTGGTGTCTATCTTTAAGAAGTGTAAGCCCCAATCAGAGATGGGTGTTGTGGACCCAGGAGCATTAACGGCAGTACCAGCCACGCCCACTGTAGCTACACCTGCCTTACCTCCACCTGCGCCCCCAACATCTGTCACCCCTGCACCACCTCCAGCCACACCCTTTGACAGGCCTGGGGAGAAGGAGGACAAACAGACCTTCCAGGTGTCCGACTGTCGGAGTCTGGTGAAGACCCTTGTGTGTGGAGTGAAAACTATTACCTGGGGCATCACCTCTTGCAAAGCTCCTGGAGGTGAGACAGACAGACATGAGTGGTAATGTCTTGGTCTTTGATTGTGTCAAGTCCTAGATCAGTGACCACATTTACATGCACTTAAGGACACGGTTTATTCCTGGGTTTTTGCAGTAAGCGGCATTCTGAAACATCATGTAAACAAGTACCCCAATTTTCTTATGCCGTTTAATGGATGAAGAGAAAGCGGTTTAACACACCCAGGTTTCTCCTGAAAAACGTGGCTTATGTGGTCATGTAAATGCAAGCGGCGTTCTAACAGGTTTTCAAAGAGTATGCAAAAAAAATGCCCATTTATGTACTGTACATCAATGTAACATATTGACGAGTTTTATGCGTTGTGATGGAAAGTTAAGGTTACAAACACAGCAACAACTCTGTAATATCTAGAAATAAAACAAAGCAACGGGGAATAAAATAGCAAAGTCTTCCACGGATACCATGTTTGTTATTTACACAAGCATCATGGAGAAATTACACTGCTATGGAGAAAGCTGCTTACTGAACAAGCCGCATGTATACGGGAGTACAGAGTATTCCACTTATACAGCGCATGTAAACGGGAACGCTACTTCCTCACAATAAACCGCTTTCTGGTGTCCATGTAAATGTAGTCAGTAGTTCTGAACCTTTAGACTCTCAAGGCCCCCCGTTATCAAAAGCCCTAATTGGATGGCAATTATTTTACAGGTAATAACTGTGAGGTAATTCTAGCATTTACAGGGGGTATTCAGTGATTTTACTGCTGTCTGAATCCGAAATGTTGGTGTTTTTCCTCCCACCTCCTGCGAGAAAATTCCAATCCACATCTCTGAGTTTATAATCCAAAAACTGTTTTGTGCCGTACGTTTGCGCTGCACGTGGTTACAGCTCTGGTGGTAATGGACAGTTTTGAAAGTTGGAGGATTGTGTAACAGAAATTTTTTAAATTATCACAATAATACAATTATGTCGCCGCTCCACCATAGGGAAAGAATCAGAAGAGCCAGATCATGTAAACTTTTGAAATGGTCCATTATTATGGGAGCGATGTAATATATCGAATTTTAATGTAGAAACATTTACTAAATATATTTATACATAGGACTTGCATGGCTACTCGTTTATACGGTTCAAGCAGTCCCAGAAAAGTTGCCGGGATAATATCTAATCTTAGTTAACATGTTTAATTTCCACTTTTTAAACGCTGACAGATAATTCCAAATTATGTCCGTAATTTTGATAGATAAAACATAAGTAAACAATTTTTACCATAGCTCCTAAAATTTTATTTTAACTGTATTTACTGTCCTTGATATGTGCAGCATCTATATCTATCTAATATCTATTTATGATGCGGGTGACGATAGATGTGTACCCCCATTAACAGATTTATGAGTTGATAAACAGTCTTGTCCCTGTAGTTTCTGGATTTGTTTAATTGCTCTTCGCAAGTATTTTGGCTTGCTCCGTATGTGAAAATGTACACTATAAATGTGGCTCGCTTTTTTTAAATTTTAATTATTTCTTCTTTTTTTTTTTTAATAAAATTACAATTTTATTTTCACTTTAGAGTAATTCCAAACATATTTAAAGGCAAATACAGAGGACACAGTGTGTGGATTGATGATTTTTCCATATAACAAGTGCAAATGCAATCATGTGTTTTATCACAGAGGAGATATGAAAATGTACTTTTACAGACATCACCCTGAGAAACAATTGCTGTCCGAAAAGGTGTAAAGACAATATTCAAAGGCCCCATAATTATTTGATAATTAAAATATTTTTTTACATTTTGAGGACCCCTTGGAAGTTTGCTGAGGCCCCCTTGTGGGCCCCAGTCCCCTGGTTGAGAACCACTGTCTTAGATGTCATTATATATATATGACTATAATAGTCTCTGTTAAAAAATGTTTATATCTAGACTGAAAGTTTGATTTATGACCTATTAAAAGCATCACAAAGTCTTTGAGTGTCTAGTTGTGGTCAGTATTTCCATTGAATAAGCTAATGTTTGTTGTTTGTGTTGTATTGCAGAAGCTCAGTTCATTCCTAACAAGCAACTCCAGCCCAAAGAGACACAGATTTACATCAAGTTGGTCAAATATGCCATGCAGGCCTTAGATATCTACCAGGTACGACCATCCACTGAATAGTGCAAATTACCCTTAAGAACTCACTAGCTTAATTAGCAGGGGCATAGTTTCCTTGCAGTTAGAATGCAAAAGTATGTTTTAAGAGACATGGCAAAATAAAAGCTTACAGATTATCACAGAGCCAACCCCCTTTTGGCTAGGTACAGATTGCTGGCAATGGGCAGACGTACGTCCGTGTGGCTAACTGTCAGACAGTTCGGATGAAGGAGGAAAAGGAGGTTTTGGAGCACTTTGCTGGAGTCTTCACCATGATGAACCCTCTCACTTTTAAGGAGATCTTTCAGACTACTGTTCCGTACATGGTGGAACGGATATCCAAAAACTATGCCCTACAGGTACTGGTGCTGGGGGAGCCTTCAAGCCTTTTTTATTTTTAAAGAAAGTGCTGTTCTTCAAAAGCCTGTAGCTTTGAACTTTTATGCTTAATGGATTACAGTTTTCATGCAATGCCTTTTCAGGGCTTAACAGTAAGGAAGGCCTGCTGGGCTGGGGCCAATTTGAGAGAGATACAGGCCAGTTGATGTAACGGTTAATTGCCCTACCAGGCCGGTGCTGAATCGTATGCCATTGGTTTCAAGTAAAGCTAGTTTTTGGGAAAGAAAACCTGAATGGGCCAGCATAAAAAAAATCCTTGCCGTTGAGCCCTGTTTATGACAGTTATTTATTGCAGTTAATAAAAATGATTTAAAAATTGTAATGCATCATAAGACAAATTAATCCAAATATATATTGCATCTGAAAGGGCAGATTTGTCCCAAATTACTACATAATCATGTAGAGTGCATGCAAGTATATCTATGCAGTAATAATGTAACTATTGCATGTAAATGTCTTTAAATGTTTTGTGCTGATATGATGTGGCTGTTTAATCCTTCAACAGATTGTGGCAAATTCCTTCTTGGCCAACCTGACCACCTCAGCACTTTTTGCCACCATCCTGGTGGAGTATCTTCTGGAGCGACTGCCTGAGATGGGCTCCAATGTGGAGCTATCAAACCTCTATCTCAAACTCTTTAAACTGGTCTTTGGCTCTGTGTCTCTCTTTGCTGCAGAAAATGAGCAAATGCTCAAGGTGAGTTTTTTCCTATGAAGTGATATGTCAAATACAAATGCAAAATGTCTTTGAGTCGGATAAGTTGCTTATTTAGAGTCTTGATTAGGTAATTCACAATTTTCTGAGGGATTGGACAAAGGAATCACTCACACCCTCTGAGCTCTGATGACACTGTGCTGTCTATTGCCTCCACGCCAGTAGACTTGCTGCATTAATTTGAATGCGTACTGTCACCTCCTCTGATGAGAAATGACACTTGTGCCTCAGACTGACAGGAAAGACCAGAGTGAAGGTCATTGTGAAAAAGTGGAAGGGAAAAGGCTTCTACATCTCACTTCCTATGACCAATCGATCCTGATCCCCACTGATATTATCGTCTAATATTCAGCTTCACTGTTTTAAATAGGGTTTTTTAAGATGGTGGTTGCAGTTTACTCTTCACTGTAAATTTCTGTCAAAAACAGGAATTTTTCAGTGGCATCAGTTTGTTCGATTTGAGCTTGTTTTCTTGTTCCACGCTACTGATCAAATTGTATGGGATTTTCAGTTGGTGATACCAATATTTATAGAGCAGGGTCACTGATGGCTGAAATACTACTCATATGTACATAATACAATTTAATGGAAAATAAGATTGACAGAATCTGTGAGGAATATTTATTCACAAGTCTGTTTTTTTTCTAAAGTAGATTTTTGGAACATATTTTAGGAATTATGCCAAGCAGGCACAGATATTGCCCAAATGTGTCAATTTATCACTATTTCACACTTTTTATTATATTCACTTTCTTCTCATAGCCTCACCTTCATAAAATAGTAAATAGCTCTATGGAGCTTGCTCAATCAGCCAAGGAGCCCTACAACTACTTCCTGTTGCTGAGAGCCCTCTTCCGCTCTATAGGTGGTGGCAGCCATGACCTCTTATACCAGGAGTTCCTGCCTTTGCTGCCTAATTTGCTTCAAGGTGAGTGAGATGGGGGAACTTAAGAAGCAATTGAGATGTTTGTTAACAAGAAGACACTAAAGAACAACTTTAAAATATTGACTCTTTGTTTTCCTTTGGCATCTCTTAGGGTTAAACATGCTGCAGAGTGGCCTTCATAAGCAGCACATGAAGGATTTGTTTGTGGAACTGTGTCTCACTGTACCTGTGAGACTGAGCTCTCTTCTGCCCTACCTGCCTATGCTCATGGATCCACTGGTGTCTGCACTCAATGGTTCCCAGACACTGGTCAGCCAGGGGCTGCGCACACTAGAGCTTTGTGTGGATAACCTACAGCCTGACTTCCTCTACGACCACATTCAGCCGGTTCGAGCTGAACTAATGCAGGTAAAACCTCTGACCTTCTACATTTGTCCTCAAAGAGAGGGCCTGCGTGATGATTAAAATGTTTTGCTTAAACCCTTCTTGAAAAGGCATTGTGGCGCACGCTTCGTAATCCAGCGGAGACCATCTCCCATGTTGCTTACCGTGTGCTTGGAAAGTTTGGCGGAAGTAACCGGAAAATGCTGAAGGAGTCGCAGAAGCTTCAGTATGTTGTGACTGAGGTTCAAGGCCCCAGCATCAAGGCAGAGTTCACCGACTGCAAAGCCTCCATTCAGCTGCCCATGGAAAAGGTAATGCTTTTATCATCTTTATACTGGTGGGATCTCATTTTGATGTCATGTTTATTTTGCACTGGCTGACACCTTGCAGCTTGGATACATCATCATCAAGCAAAAAACTCTTAATGTGATTGATTTATTACACGTGCAAAAGGTTACTGAGATAAAGTATTTGGCTGGATATGCAGTCTTAACATGGTGGCCACAATGAGGTGACCCACTGAATGTAAAAAAGACTACATGATGGTACATGATTTTAAATGCTTTTCAAAAGTATGTTTTTATATATGTGTAAAAAGAATTTAATGATGAAAAAATTACTGAGTGCCCCTTTAAGGGAAAGTAGAACCTTGTGAAATTAATTTAGGCACATCTATTAAAATGTAAGAAATATTTTTATAGTAACTTTTTTCAAAACACAATCACCGTGGCATACAGAAATGCTACTTTTAGTTTCCGGCTTACTTGAGAGCCATTTCTATAAAAAGTAAAAAATCCAGGGGCCTCATTTATACAGTAAGTTCGTAAAATATTCGTACATTTCAAACATTTTGCTACGAACGATTTAGAAAATATCTGTACGCAGGAATTTTTTTCCGTTCATCCTGAAAGGCAGTTCATCTTAAAAATATGCACATGTGAACAAGTTATTCGTTCATACATTTATTCATTCATATGGAATGTTCTTGTGTGGTTGGCAAGGTTTAAAAAAAAAAAATTTGAGTGCAGCTACCACTGTCTATCCAAAAAATACAGCCTATTGAACTACTTATCATCAGTTATTCATTTTTTATTATCAATTATAAATCCATTCATTGACCACCTTTACTGTAAATCTACACTTCAATCAGCATCCGTATTCTTGCTAAAGTTTTTCCAAAAAGAGGTTTACATTCTGTTTTACATATAATGAGTAATGAAATATACATAGCAATCATGTTCTGTATAAACTATATGTTCATTCTTTTCACGCTGTTCTCTTCTGTTCGCTCTTACCATTGATTACGTTGCATTTTATATCCTCAACAACAGAAGACAAAAGGCTTCTTAACTGAAGAGGCCCCCCCCCACCCAATCAGTCTTTCCCTGGCGTGCAGACGGGATTATTTACTCCGGATAATTGCCCTTCCTGCTGCTCCTCGCTGCTTGAGAAAAGGCAACCTGTCATTTCTATAATTGTGTTCACTCTACAAAGATGGATGCCACCGCCGTACCACCGATACTGCTTAATTTAATTTGCATGTGTCCCGCAGTTGCCACAGGCGGCAGCTGCTGTTTGCAGCAGCCCAGAGCCTGGCACAGTGTTTGGATCAAGACAGACTACACAGTGTTAGCCTCGCTCTTCATAACTCATTCTGTAGCCCATAGGACTGCCCTCCACTCTAAAACCATGCACACTTGTGTTTCATTGTGTGTGGAAATCACTATCCCAAGCTTATGTTCACATAGAAGGTTTTTGACACCACCTGAACTAAACTGCATTCTGTTTTAATGTGATGCTGTTCTTCCCTTTACTCGGGGACTGTGGTTTGTGCTAATAGTGCTGATTATGGGTTTTCTTTGTTCTTAAACATTTTGCAACAACATATAGAGATGAATTAATGTAGTGATAAATATCGTAGTTGGTGTTATCATCAACAAAGCTGTTTTGGCATTATGAGAGTTGTCATAGAAACAGATCATTTCCCCAAATGATCATCCCTACTGCTAGTGCAGTGTAGTTCAAAAAAGTTCTCTTTAACTATGTGCAAAATTACATATTTTTTTAATCAAATTGTTAGAGATATCTGCATCTTGCCAACCAACTGTCCTGACTTAAAGAAACCTATTATAATTAGGCTGGCATAGGGTCATATCCAACAGACACAGCGTTGCCATTAGGGGTGTTCACAAATTACCGGTTCTTTTATTCTCAAAAACTGTTTGACCGAGTGCAGAAAGGTACAAGATGTGTTTTTTTTTTAGACCTCGTAAATATATTTTGCATACCCAGTATTTTTGTCACTGGCACAAATTTTGTCCACACAAATTTGGATACCTTTTATATTATGCATAGTAATAGATACATGCTATGCATAATAATCGGATCACAACAGCCGATTTGAAGTCCAACTGTATTTTTCTCAAATGTTATTTGATACACAACAGCCTAATTTTTTATTGACACCACTGAGGAACAGCAGATTTAACATGGGGGAAAACCTAAAGAGTTTAAATAAACTCCCAGTTATATTTGGGATAAAAACACACTGAAAGTCCAGGCCTCTGCGGTGAAGAAGGCCTTGAGCGTTTAAAAAATAGCATGGTTTGTGTAGAGCAGGGGTTCTCAACCTTTTGCAAGCTGGGCCCCCCCAAAGCTGGTTCATTGCAGTTGGGGCCCCAGTGCGCCCCGCCCCATGCTTTATTGTTGTTATTATATTATTATTATTATTATTATTATTATTATTATAATTGGCAGTAGCACCAGACTTCTAATGTGAGCTTGCAGGCATTATTATTATTATGAGTAGTAGTAGGCCTATCATCATTACTAGGCTATTGCTATATAATTATATGAGGTTACATGCTTTATTGTTGTTGTTATTATTATTATTATTATTATTATTATTATAATTGGCAGTAGCACCAGACTTCTAATGTGAGCTTGCAGGCATTATTATTATTATGAGTAGTAGTAGGCCTATCATCATTACTAGGCTATTGCTATATAATTATATGAGGTTACATGCTTTATTGTTGTTGTTGTTGTTGTTGTTGTTGTTGTTGTTATTATTATTATCATCATCAGTAGGCCTATTATCATTACTAGGCTATTGCTATAATGGGGAATTGGCACCAGACCTCTGATATTAATTTATGCTTTATTATTACTAGGCCTAATAGTAGGCATCATCTGCATTTTTTACAGAAGCTTGCTGGTAGGTGATGTTAATGTGAGACCTGAGCCTGCTTTGCCTTGCAAAGATCCTCAATTCTTGGCTCAATGTTTGATAAACATAGCCTCAAATCATCCTCGATTTGTGCACGATTGCGGTATTTCGTTTTGAGAGCAGTCATTTTTGAGAATCCTGCCTCACACAAATATGTCGACGCGAAAGGAAGGAGAATCTTCAAGGCGACGTCACAGAGTTCAGGGTATTCCTGCATCAATGCTGCCCAGAATGACGAAAGAGGGCAGGAGCTAAAGAGTTCCTTCAGTCTACTGTCACGCTTCAGCTCAATAAGCTGTTCCTGCATATCAATTGATAGCTCGTTTGCTGTGCACACAAACGGATCTCGAACCCACGCAAAAGAGCGATAATCCTCTTTAAAGTACGTCGCAAATTGTTTTCTCATTGCTGACAGGTGCTCAGACGCTGATTGAAATAGGGAGGAGAAATTGTGTGACGTGCCTGCATCAGTGATAAAGTCTGCAAGGCTGGGGAACATGTCGCAGTTCCCTCGACTGATGCAGCCATGCCAGAGGTCTAGTTTTTGTGTGAAGGCGTGCACTTTGTCTGCAAGGAGCAAAATATGAGTTTTGCGGCCTTGCAAAGACAGGTTGAAATCAAACAAATGAGCGCCGTTTTGTAAAGTTTATGAGCGCAGCACACACAAATAAACTAAATTGACATACTGCAGTTAAATTTCAAAATGTGGTGTTTTTATATTTATAACATTTGAATACAGTTCAGCAACATACATCACACGACCTGACGACCAAGAGAGCTGACAATTGACCATCACTTAATTTACCATCACTTCACAAATGTGACACTGATTTCATATGACAGTTCAACAAACAAGTTAATAATATTAAGTCACTTACATTTTAGACGAAATAATGACTGTTTTGGTCTATTTTAGCAGCGAAAATAGATCCAATGAATCCAAACAAAGATCACAGCATAGCCATAGCGCATCTCACAGCAATACTCAATCGTGTTTTGAATGATTCAGTGTTGTGAACGAATCGGTTGAGTCAAAGATTCAATGACCCATTCACAAACATCTGTCTCATTCTTGATGAATCGGCCGTTTGAACGATTCGTTTGAATGAACGACTCAATGACTCGCTTAATGAAACCGCTTATGCTTATCACCTGTTGAGAACCACTGGTGTAGAGGAACCTCTTGGGGATGGAACATGTGTACAAAGTTATGTGACACACATAATGATGTCTCGACATGGCAGAACAGCTCAGGACCTGGAGGAATTGTAAAAGAATGCTGTACTGCCAGTTATGGCTCTCTTCTCAGACTATGTGCCATTTATTTCACCTTTTCCAAGAACACAGGGTTATCAGGAGGGAGAACTTTGGTAACATTTCTTTCTGAAATGACCTGCGTAGCTGTCAGTGTTCATGCCGTCTTTGGCTATAATTCATTCAGACAGCTCTGTTTTTCTGCACTGAACTGCCTTCTCCATCCTTGAGTCTTACTAATTAGCTAATCTTCTCCCTTGACGTGTCCCGCCACTTAATGCTGTCTTTCTATAATTTGAGGGTTTAAGAGGCATCTAATCACTGGTGCAGAATGTTTTAATGTATGATGGGGCTTTAAGTGTCATCACATAAAATTTCAGTGAGATTTATACCATCTAAATGTGAAACATATGTTGAATAAAAATGATATGTCAGCCATGCAATCAGGTAGTTTTTATTTATTTATTTGTAATATTTTTGGGATTTTCTTACTTTGGGCATATTTCGTCCATAATGTTTAACATTGTTATTCTGATGTGTCAAGGCTATAGAGACTGCGCTGGATTGTCTGAAAAGTGCCAATACTGAGCCGTATTATAGACGACAGGCCTGGGAGGTGATCAAATGCTTCCTGGTGGCCATGACCAGTCTAGAGGACAACAAGCATGCCCTTTACCAGCTCCTTGCCCACCCCAAGTAAGACCACCACTTGAAAATGCATTATGCCCGGTAGAGATGTAACGGTACAAGAAAATTTCCTATCATGATTATCGTGACCAAAACTATCAATGTTATCATTATTATCTCGGTACTGTTTAAATGTGCTGAAAATGTACAAAAAGTGCTGATACACACACTGAAATAATTTAAACAGGTTTTATATTTGAAAATCAACAAACAACAAATTAAATACTAAACAAGGGAATAGCAAATGCAGTATAATAATAATTATAATATTTATTATTAATATTATTGTTGTGCCTACATTATTATTATTAACTTAAACATTTTAAATTATCAAAATATGTTGGTTGGGTGACTAAACTACATAACATGTTATTACATTGTTGAAATTCTTGATTCTGTTCACTCATCCTGAAACTCTGGCTTCTTTCATTTCTCACGCTCTCTCCTTCCATACAAACACAACTGGTGCCATCGTGCATTTCGGTTGTTATCAATTGTATTGAAAATGAAATTGGAGGACTTCAGTATTTGTATTGGACGGTTGTTTTGTAGACTGCAACGGATTATAAAATAATTATAGAACGGGTACAATTTTAAAACATCCATCTCAAATCTCAGTAACCTATTGTACTCTTTCATCTTGTGTTCGAGATCCACCTATGGGAGACTTTGACAGCTCCCTGATTGCACAATACACTCACAGTGAGGTCCTGCAAGCCAGTTAAGGGAACGGTCGCCTCAAAGAGGCGGTGCTTGACACATCCCATAATCAGACACCTGGCAACCCTGAAGCACACACGTGAGAACTGTGTACAGGTAGAGTTATACAAACTGTACACTCACTACTTTACATTGTAGCAAAGTGTCATTTCTTCAGTGTTGTCACATAAAAAGATATACTCAAATATTTACATAAATGTGAGTTGTGTACTCACTTCTGTGAGATACTGTGTATATATATAAAAAAAGAAAAGGAGCTAACAGGGGAAGAGCTATGAAGAACCCACCCCCAAGACAGAATGAGCTACCGGGGTCCTGGTAACATCCAGCCGGTAGTAACGTACAAAAGTATGGGGAGAAGCCAAGCTGGCAGCAGAACAGATGTCCTGCAATGAAACTCCATTGTCCCTCATGGAGTGGGTTCTGATGCCTTCTGGAGGCAGACCGGACACTGCGTATTCAACCTCTGATCCTCCGAGGAGGAAAAAGGAGGAGGGAGAAAAGCAGAATGCTCCATTACCTCAAATGAGAACGCTGGGAAGCATTTTGGCATAAAGGTTTAAGGAAAACCTTATCTCCACTAAGAGAGAATTTAGTGCATGAGGAATGAACAGAGTCCATGCAGGTCACTGACACGTTTAGCTGATGATAAGGCCAGGAGCAACGCTGTCTTGAAAGACAGCAAATTTAGGGAAATGCTTCCCAGGGGCTCAAAAGGCTGCTGAGATTAAGCCTACAGTACCATAGAGAGGTCCCACTCAGGAACATTTCTCCTAGTAACTGGGAGAGAATAGCGGGCTTCATAAATCTACGAATGAGGGGGTGCTGCCCTGCCGTTGAGCCATCAAACCCCAAATGACAAGTGGAAATAGCCACCAGGTAGACCATAATAGTGGAAAAAGACCTACCTTTATCCATAAGGTCTTGTAAAAAAAACTAAATGTCAAGAGACTGAACACCAATATGATGTGGAACCACGCCCATCACACCACCCTTCAAACACTTGCCACTTACAGTCATATAAGGACCTTGTGGAGGAGGCCCTAGGATTCTATATAGTGGCAACCACACGTGGGGGAGCCCCATCGCGCTTAAATTTGTCCACTCACGGGCCAGGCCCAAAGAGCCATCCTGTCCGGTTGGGGGTGATATACCTCCCCGTTCGCTTGAGACAACAGGTCTGTGCTTAAAGGGAGGGGCCATAAGAGGAATTATCTCTGCCAGCCATGGTTCTTTGGGCCACCTGAGTGCTATCAAAATTAGTGACAGGCCCTGCTCTCTCACCCTGGCCAGGGTGGGTTTTAACAGGCATAGGGGAGGAAATGCATGAAGCCTCACTTTGTGCCATGGGTGGGCTAGTGTGTCCATGCTGAAGGGCGTGTCCTCATCCTTTAGCGAGAAGAACGTAGGACAATGGGAGTTTTCATGTGAGGCGACTAGATCTACGGTCTTCTGTCCGAATCTTTCCCACAACATGCCCACTATCTGAAGGTGGAGGCACCAGTCTCCGTAGAGTGGGTTCCGCTCGACAGAAGGTCCGCGCCCCTGTTCAAAGTGCCTGGAACATGGGTCGTGCGTAACGACAGGAAGTGCCGCCTGCTCCACACAAAAACCTGTGAGCTAGGCCTTGAAGCTTGGGCAAGCGCATACCGCCCTGGCGATCGATATGTGCCACTGCTGTGGTATTGTCGCAGCCAACGAGCACATGATGCCCCTGCAAGCGGGGCAGAAAATGATTCTGAGCTTTCCATACAGTCATGAGCTCCAAATAATTTATGTGGCTGAATGACGTTCGCTTGGCCACAAACCGTTCACCGTCCTGCCCTCCTGAGTGGCTCCCCACGCTGTTAAGTACAGGTCTGTCGTTACCACTTGTCGCAACATAACAGCCCCGAGAGGGGTTCCACGTGTGTACAAGGCTGAGCTCCTCCAGTGGCGCAAGGCTACTGTGCACAAGCACGTCACTGTAACAGAGCGACAGATATCGTGCAACAGGCTGTAGTGGAGGGATAAAACCCACTTCATGAATGCCCTCATTCGCAGAAGGCCCAAAGGCAAAACCTGAATAGCTGATGCCATAAGACCCTGTAATCTGAGACATGTGCGATATGGCACTTTCTTCCACTCCTTGAATTGTGATAGACAATTCATTAGAGAGTGAATGCATTCTTGTGAGAGGTGTGTGCACATGGAGATTGAATTCAGCTCAAGACCAAGGAATATAACACTCTGGGCAGGTGTAAAATTGCTCGTTCACATTCAATCTGAACCCGAGTGATGTGATGTGTGCGAGCACATGGCGAGTGTCTTGCACCCCTGGCTATGATTAACCAATCGTCTATGTATGTTGGGATCCTTAGACCTGTTATTCTCAGTGCCTGCCTCCGCAAATAGACAGAACACCCTCGGACTCAGTGAGAGGACGAAAGGGAGGACTGTGAATTCGTAGCATATGCCCTGATAGAATAGAAAGCATCTTTCAGATCGACTGATGTGAACTAGTCATTCTGATTAATTGAGCGAGCGAGTGTGCTGTGTATGAAATTGTATTTCATCAAATGTTTGTTTAACATTCTGAGATCCAGAATAGGACGGAGAGAGCCGTCTTTCTTTGGAACTAGGAAATAATGGGAGCAAACCCCTGATTGCATTTATCTAGGAGGGAGGAGATTTCTTCTTTCAGAATGTGAGCAGCGCTCTTCTCTGTGTGAGAAAAGATACAGCCGCCGAAAGGGTGGGGTTGTGAGCGAAAGGTGCCGCTTGCTCACAAACCTCGATGAGGATGGACTGGGGGAAGTCCGTGGGAGCGTTAGCCTGGGGAGTCATGGAAGACAGGATGGCCTCCTTGTCCTCCGAACCCTCGAGAAGGCCCGCATTGTCTTCGTCACCAGAACCAGCCGGCTCATTGGTGAACGAGGGTCCTCTTGAGAAAATTACCTTGGGGAAAGCCGGGTTGCTTTGATCAACCCAGCTAAGAGAGACCACGTCATTATCACCGTTTCCCCCATCAGAGTCGGAAAGTTCAAGGTCTGTGCACTGGGTAGCGGTGACCTTGAGCCTCCGGGGCCAGAGTTTTTTAGGCAGAGCCAGGCAGTGGCTACAGTTCTCCATAAATTCTAGAGCCTCTCAGCATTGAGATCCATGCACACAACACAGAAAGGATGAGGGTCTCTGGCTGCGATGAGGGCACTACATGCGGCCGGGCAGGCACACGATAGGTTGTCCCCAGAGTAAGCCATAGTTTTGGAAAACACCATACCTCATACTAGAGTAAAATCCGTAGCGCGCAGCCGTGTTGCAGGGGAAGTGGTGAGAGAGAAAGGCGGGCAGCCTGCTGGTAGTTTAAGCGAGTGTGGGCGACTTGCAACAAACAGAAACCGCTAACCTGGCTGAAGCAAGACAGTCACGTCTGGCGGAGGCTGATTTTGAGCGATGTGTCCTCCTGTAGACAAAATTAGTGAAAGTCCAATTCCAACCGAGCTGAGAGAAAACAGAGGTTGAGAGAAGCGATTGTCAACTGAGGAACAGCAGCGCGTTCAGGTCCTTATAGGTTCTCAGGTAAGGGGGTGGGTCCTTACAGAGCATAGGTCACGCGCTTCTGTCTGTCTAGCCAGACTTGGTGCTATTAGATGCTTCTGCAGAGGTCAGGTACGGATGCACTTTCCAATAGGTGGATCTCGAACACAAGATGATGAAAGAGAACAACAATAACATTGTTGCATGCTGCGCCCATGCATCAGACTCATGCTGGGTTTGTGTGCACTGCATTTACTGCGAGTTTTACAAATCATGATAATCGTGCACGGTTTTAATGATATTTAAATGTGAAATGGTAATACTAACCGTTTGGGAATTTGAACGTGGTTTATTGTGAAACCGTTAATGTTTCATCCATAATAACCTGGCATTGTTTGCATTATTTATATTTTAAGAACAACTTCATAGTAAGGTCCATTTTGATATTTCATATTTAATAGTGAATAAAAATAATTCTGATTATACTCTGCTCTGAAAAGATTTAATTGTTCAGAAATTGCTCTTTTTAAGTGCAATCTCTGTAAAGGATTTTAAAAAATCCAAGTTTGCATACACTCTTGGGCTGAAACAGGCCTCTGCGTTTTCCACTTTGTGTTATGTTTGCTGGTCCTCTGGGCCTCATCCAGCCTGTCCACCACTGTCTACAGTGTTAAATGGGCTAATTACTCAGAGACAATTCTACTGGTTGTGCAGGAGGGTTAGAGGGTCACATAACACCACCACTGACTTTGTCTGTTTGCCCCAAATCCAGTAAAACAGGCCCCTGCCAAAATAACCACGTTTCCGTTATACAGGACGAGAGCCTCCACTGCTTTCAGATGTCTTGATTTATGTAATCTGCTCTCCTTGTTTCATTGTGGCTGTAACCATGTAAGAGGCCTTTTTCAGAAGGCGTAATGCTCTCTTAATATTGCTAATGCCAGGCTGGATAATTAAGTCCCTTTCAAGTAGCAGTGTCATGAATTTGAATTGATCTGGCTGCTCTCACTGCATCTATTTGGCTCAGTCTTCTCCCTAAACCAAGCCTTTTAAATAGCGATAATGAAATGGAGCGATCCATCACCACTGCTGCCGAATTTGGCATTACAGAACACAGGCTTGAGAATGGATAAAACATTCACTCCATCACCGTGGTGCTATCAGCTGGGGTAAATATCCAAACAGGAGACAAAATGTCAGCCAGACACAATGATAGCCTCCCTCAGGGCTCAGCTCTCCAAACACAAAAAGTGTTTTATACTCTGTAATCAAATCAAATTGCCTGGTTGGGTTATTCAACTTCAGGCTCTTGTAATGAAGCGAGTTCATGGTTGTGATGTGAATTGAGCTCAATGACTTTGCTGGTTTTCAACAGCTTTACAGATAAGTGGATCCCCAACGTGATCATCTCCCACCGGTATAAAGCTCAGGATACTCCAGCGCGCAGGACGTTCGAGCAGGCCCTGACAGGGGCATTCATGTCTGCGGTCATCAAAGATCTCAGGCCCAGCGCTCTGCCTTTCGTAGCCAGCTTAATCCGCCATTACACTATGGTGGCTGTGGCTCAGCAGTGCGGTGAGAAATCTTTCTGCCTATGTGCCAATTTATCCATATTGTAGTTCCATTTGAACAAGTGTTATTATCCTTAAATGGATAGTTCAAGCTTGTCTGAAAAGATAAAACTAAAAAACATTGGGGAAAAAAAACAAACAATCATTGATTGAAAACTAACTAAAACAAAACTAAATTTAAAAGACAAATTGAAAATAAAATGGAAATCAAAGCTATAAATAACCCTGATTTGAACATGACTTGAGGTTTCACATAAAACATAAAAAATGTTTGTCTCAGGTCCCTTTTTGCTGCCATGCTACCAGACAGGCAGCCAGCCCAGCACTGCTATGTTCCACAGTGAAGAGAATGGTTCTAAAGGCATGGACCCGCTCGTGTTGATAGACGCTATCGCCATCTGCATGGCCTATGAGGAGAAGGAGCTGTGCAAGATTGGGGAAGTTGCCCTGGCTGTCATCTTTGATGTTGCCAGTATTATTCTGGGCTCTAAAGAAAGGGTAAGAGTTTCACTCGATATTTGACCTTCCCCAAATCTTTTTTGTAGCACATCTTAATGACACAGAATCCAATTTAGGGCTCTAGTGTTAAAATCCATTCTGATTCTTTCTTCAGGCGTGCCAGCTGCCACTCTTCTCCTACATAGTGGAGCGTCTGTGCGCATGCTGCTATGAACAGGCCTGGTATGCTAAACTGGGTGGAGTGGTGTCCATCAAGTTCCTGATGGAGAGGCTTCCACTGATCTGGGTGCTGCAGAACCAGCTAACCTTCCTCAAAGCTCTGCTCTTTGTCATGATGGACCTTACAGGAGAGGTACAAACAATCCCTAACCTCATGAATTGCTGATGTGATGTCCTACTAGCTCTTGTCCACTTTTGGGTTACCAATAATTAACTTGTCTGTCACACAATGCTTTATCTCAGGTGTCAAATGGTGCTGTCGCCATGGCAAAGACCACACTGGAGCAACTGTTGATACGTTGTGCCACTCCTCTGAAGGATGAGGAGAAGAGTGATGAGCTTTTGACAGCCCAGGATAAGTCCTTCCACTTAGTGACCCATGACCTGGTGCGTGAGGTCACCTCACCCAACTCAACTGTCCGCAAGCAGGCCATGCACTCCTTGCAGGTGCTTGCTCAAGTCACAGGCAAGAGCGTCACCATCATTATGGAGCCTCACAAAGAAGTGAGTGTTATATTCTCAAATAGAATTATGGAATCTGCGGAAGTTAACTCTTTAGGGAACATTTAAAACTCCTTTTTTCCTCCCAGGTTCTGCAAGACATGGTTCCTCCAAAGAAACACCTTCTGCGGCACCAACCTGCCAATGCTCAGATAGGCCTGATGGAAGGCAACACATTTTGCACTACCCTGCAGCCCCGCCTCTTCACCATGGACCTCAATGTGGTGGAGCACAAAGTCTTCTACACAGAGGTCAGTCTGAAACAATAAATTTTTTGGATGTAATAAAATTATTATCTCTATACTGTGTACTTCATCTTAGTCTCCTTAAGCCCTGTTCACACCGCCAGTGACTGTCGCTTGGTGTTGCTAGACTCTGCGATCTGTGTAGCTTGTTGGCATTCCTACTGTTTGTCGCTGGAGGACTGCACGTCTGGCCACAACCTTTGAAAATTTGATCACAGATGAGACCTAAAGATATATTTATAAATTGACAAAGAATCAGTTCTCTTTGCCCTAAAAAAGTTACATTCTGCAGTGTAGGGTGTGTTATAAAGCGTGTAGCAGTGTTCGATGCATTAAATCATCTATGAGTGAATCAAACTCACTCGGAATCAGTGGCGGGCCGTGAATTTACAGTCTAGGTCTTCAGTGTGATTCATGCCATTAAGAAAACAGTTTCACAATTAATTAATATAAAAAATCATAATCTTTCTAATAATATTTGCGAATTAAATGTTGCTTGTAATAAATTTAGTTTTGTCAGGGTACATGGTTATACTGCGTTCCATTCAAGTTGGATGTGGGATATTCCTACGTGAGATCTCCAACCATAAATGCATTCCATTCCCGCTCCCGTTAGCTTAGCAGGGGTTTGACTCTCATTAGAGATGTCTCCTAGCAACCCAACTGATAAACAATGCTGCAGCATTTGTGCTTCAGGTGTACAATTATCTAAAAGTAGTTGCATATCTACTTTTTCTTATATCACCGGAAGTCGCCATGCTCTCATTGAAAATGTCTCAGGCGATGTTGCTGGCGGTGTGAACTGGGCTTACTCTCTGAGCTCCAATATGTGTGATTTTCACAGTTGCTGAACTTGTGTGAAGCTGAGGATGCCGCCTTGATGAAGCTGCCCTGTTATAAAAGTCTTCCTTCACTGGTGCCATTACGCATTGCTGCCCTCAGTAAGTGCACTGTACTATCTCTTTTGTTGATTTCTTCCTCTAGCAATCCATATAACAGTTATCTACTTCCTCATCCATATATGAAAGGAAATATATTTGTTCTTTTCCAAAATTTAGTGAGCTGCTTTGCTATCTTCTGCAGGTAGTTGCATTTAAGGCAATATCCTAACTGAAATGTATGGGAGCCCATTTCCGCCTCATAGGGAAAAAAGTCATAATTATGAGATTTAAAAATGCATAATTATGAGATTAAACATTCATAATGACGAGAATCATAATGATGAGATACTGCGTCTAAATGTTAATTGAGATAAAAACAAATCATACTTATGAGATTAAAAGGTTATTATGAGGAGTCATTAAAATAAAAAGTTCAAGTTATGAGATAAAAAAAATATTATTATGTTGAAATAAAGTAATAATTATGATATACAGTCATAATTTTTAGAGTCATTATGAGACAAAAAGTCATAATATGAGATGTCAAAATGATGAGATACAAATTCATATTTGAGATACTAAATCAAACTTATGAGATACAAAGTCATATTTGAGATACTAAATCAAAATTATGAGATACAAAGTCATATTTGAGATACTAAATCAAACTTATGAGATACAAAGTCATATTTGAGATACTAAATCAAAATTATGAGATACAAAGTCATATTTGAGATACTAAATCAAAGTTATGTGATACAAAGTCATATTTGAGATACTAAATCAAATTTATGTGATACAAAGTCATATTTGAGATACTAAATCAAAGTTATGTGATACAAAGTCATATTTGAGATACTAAATCAAACTTATGAGATACAAAGTCATATTTGAGATACTAAATCAAAGTTATGTGATACAAAGTCATATTTGAGATACTAAATCAAACTTATGAGATACAAAGTCATATTTGAGATACTAAATCAAACTTATGTGATACAAAGTCATATTTGAGATACTAAATCAAAGTTATGTGATACAAAGTCATATTTGAGATACTAAATCAAACTTATGTGATACAAAGTCATATTTGAGATACTAAATCAAACTTATGTGATACAAAGTCATATTTGAGATACTAAATCAAACTTATGTGATACAAAGTCATATTTGAGATACTAAATCAAACTTATGTGATACAAAGTCATATTTGAGATACTAAATCAAACTTATGTGATACAAAGTCATATTTGAGATACTAAATCAAAATTATGAGATACAAAGTCATATTTGAGATACTAAATCAAACTTATGTGATACAAAGTCATATTTGAGATACTAAATCAAAATTATGAGATACAAAGTCATATTTGAGATACTAAATCAAAATTATGAGATACAAAGTCATATTTGAGATACTAAATCAAAATTATGTGATACAAAGTCATATTTGAGATACTAAATCAAAATTATGAGATACAAAGTCATATTTGAGATACTAAATCAAAGTTATGTGATACAAAGTCATATTTGAGATACTAAATCAAACTTATGTGATACAAAGTCATATTTGAGATACTAAATCAAAATTATGAGATACAAAGTCATATTTGAGATACTAAATCAAACTTATGAGATACAAAGTCATATTTGAGATACTAAATCAAAATTATGTGATACAAAGTCATATTTGAGATACTAAATCAAAGTTATGTGATACAAAGTCATATTTGAGATACTAAATCAAAATTATGTGATACAAAGTCATATTTGAGATACTAAATCAAAGTTATGTGATACAAAGTCATATTTGAGATACTAAATCAAACTTATGAGATACAAAGTCATATTTGAGATACTAAATCAAACTTATGTGATACAAAGTCATATTTGAGATACTAAATCAAACTTATGTGATACAAAGTCATATTTGAGATACTAAATCAAACTTATGTGATACAAAGTCATATTTGAGATACTAAATCAAAATTATGAGATACAAAGTCATATTTGAGATACTAAATCAAACTTATGTGATACAAAGTCATATTTGAGATACTAAATCAAAATTATGAGATACAAAGTCATATTTGAGATACTAAATCAAAATTATGAGATACAAAGTCATATTTGAGATACTAAATCAAAATTATGTGATACAAAGTCATATTTGAGATACTAAATCAAAATTATGAGATACAAAGTCATATTTGAGATACTAAATCAAAGTTATGTGATACAAAGTCATATTTGAGATACTAAATCAAAATTATGTGATACAAAGTCATATTTGAGATACTAAATCAAAATTATGAGATACAAAGTCATATTTGAGATACTAAATCAAACTTATGTGATACAAAGTCATATTTGAGATACTAAATCAAAATTATGAGATACAAAGTCATATTTGAGATACTAAATCAAAATTATGAGATACAAAGTCATATTTGAGATACTAAATCAAAATTATGAGATACAAAGTCATATTTGAGATACTAAATCAAAATTATGAGATACAAAGTCATATTTGAGATACTAAATCAAAATTATGAGATACAAAGTCATATTTGAGATACTAAATCAAAGTTATGTGATACAAAGTCATATTTGAGATACTAAATCAAAATTATGTGATACAAAGTCATATTTGAGATACTAAATCAAACTTATGAGATACAAAGTCATATTTGAGATACTAAATCAAACTTATGTGATACAAAGTCATATTTGAGATACTAAATCAAAATTATGAGATACAAAGTCATATTTGAGATGCTAATTCAAAATTATGAGATACATAGTCAAAATTATGTCATTTTTATGAGGTACTAAATTATAATTATGAGATTAAAAAGACTATATTTTGAGAAGTTAAAATTGTGAGAGAAAGTGAAAGTTATGAGATGCTTATTCACAATTCTGAGATTGATAAGTAATCATTTTGAGAAATTCATCTCATAATTATGATTTAGTAACTCTCTTAGCATCTCATAATTATGACCAGGGACTAAAAATGGTTGAAGGAACAAAAACCTCAAACAAACTAAATTTGTAGCAGAACAAATGTGTTTTTCAATTGTTCAGGAGTGAAAACTTTATTTTTAAATGCTGGTAACAGGTTATAACTGTTAATTTTGTTTAATTAAGATTTCTATGCTGATAAATGTTTTGGTGAGGCAAGTGGCTTATTTTGGGCTTGCCTTTCCAGACCAGGTTGCTTGTTTCTCTTGCGAGATCTGGTAATGGTGCAATTGATATTTTACCCACCCCGTACTGTCATTTTATATGTATGTCATATATATATGTGCGTCATATATTTTATATATATATATATGCAGCAGCTTTGTTTCTTAATTCAAATTATTGATAGTTGTTTTTGGTATGTACTGTGTAATTGAAAGAAAATGCTAAAGATTCTGGATAATGAGGGTTTGAGTGTCAAATGATTTAACTTTTCTTCCCTGCCCTGTGTATTTGAGCAGATGCCCTGGCGGCCTGTAACTACCTTCCACAGTCCCGGGAGAAGATCATCGCTGCACTCTTCAAGGCCCTCAACTCTACTAACAGTGAGCTCCAGGAGGCAGGAGAGGCCTGTATGAGAAAGGTCAGCCCTCTCCCTTTACCGGCCTCATTTCCTCTTTCTTTCTCCAATCTCTTAGTCTCTTCTGTGCACTCTTCCTCTGTCCTGCTGCTTCTAATGAGTTCTGCCAGAAAAGATCAATACAGGATGGAGTGAAACAGGCAGAGAGGGAAATGAATTTGGCCTTGATGCATCATCTTATTGTGGAGAGCTGGCGTGGCCTTTCCATTGCGCTGGGTTTAGAGTTTTTCTGTCTGGCTGTATTTGAAAGTAAGAATACAGCTCATGAAAACTACCCTTAAGAAATACATTCATGTGTATTTGTGTTTTCAGTTTTTGGAGGGGGCCACTATCGAAGTTGATCAGATTCATACGCACATGCGGCCCCTGCTGATGATGCTCGGAGACTATCGCAGTTTGACACTCAATGTGGTCAATAGACTGACATCTGTCACACGGCTCTTCCCCAACTCTTTCAATGACAAATTCTGTGACCAGATGATGGTAAGTCAATACTGTAAATCAGCTTAGAGTTCATGATAACTTAAGACAAAAGAAAGGTTCCAGGTAACACAACTTAAGCCCTATTACCACTGAAAATACATTTCACTCATCCTAACAAATGTGTTAGCAGTTATGCATTTACAATGGATGTACAGTTGTTGTACCCTCATATTACCTCCCAGATATCCATTGTAAGTGAAAAGAACTGAAAATTGTCAGAGTACAGTGTATTATTCAAAGAGTTTAAATAAAGCCAAGAGTACAGAATCTATGCTTTTCATGTTCTTGCAGCAACATCTGCGTAAGTGGATGGAGGTGGTGGTGATCACGCATAAAGGAGGCCAACGCAGTGATGGCAGTGTGAGTATAAGTTTTAATTTTGATGTAGATATCTGTGGCATACACTGGGGTTTGTTGGGTTTTTATGCCGCATCTTTCACTCTACAAACACTCTCCTCAAGAAGTCAGAGACATGGTGTGTTTCACTCTTCCTTGAATTATCTGTTGAACTTCACAAGCCGGAAATCTCATTATTTGTCTGTGAGCTGAAGGAATCTTTGGATACTGAAAGCTGAGTACTCCCCCACCAGCCCTGATCACCCTACTCAGACTCTGTGAGTGGCCATATTACAATCAATGATTAATTAGGCGCCAACTGCCCTCCAGGCTGACTTGGTAACAAGCCTCAGTGTTCTGGATCCTTGTTATCTTGTTGGACAGATAACCTTGTAAAGGAAGAAAAGGTGAAAGGGGGATAAACAAAAACTAGCCGTTTCCACGCCTCAAAAAGAGTTGCCATTCTTTTTGTCTTGTTCGCCCTGCCTTTCTCTAAAATGTATTGTAATTACATGCAAATTGGCCCTCTGTTCCTGCATTTTTTATTTTATTTCAATATTGACAGAATGACCAACCATACATTATTATTCTCATGCAGAGAAAAAGAAGGTCAGTTCAGGGAGAGCATAGAACTCAGATTTATTCGTTATGAGAGTGCGTTGCGTGCAAGCCTATATGCTGATGGTAGTGTTCTTAAATTTTCCTAAGTTTAAAATAACTTGTCTTGTCTAAAATAACAAATATAGTTCCAAATATAGTAAGATGAAGCACCAAGGGATTCATGTATTTTTTTTGTGCTGAGCAAAACCCATTTCTGTTCGGTAGACCCTTCGGCCACCTAAGCAGGAATGTGCCAGTCCTTTACAGTTTTCACTGTACCATTCTTTACGAAGAAATTCAAATTTAATGCAAAATGGTTCATTTCTTTGATTTGAAATTAAAAATATACATATGCTGTTTATTGCAAATATTTATGCTAACTTTGCCAGGATGATCATTATTTAATATCTGTAAGTTATATAGATAACATGCATTACTTTTAGAAAAATTATTGTTGAGAAATTGTATTATATCGTGATGTGATTAGAAAATAATGCATGAAGCATGGCCTCTGTGGGCTTTTGTATGTTTGGAAATGTTATCTTTGCAATTCCAAATTTAAAAAGCTTTTAAACCATGGCTAGAATAAATCAGTTATTCTAGCCATGGTTTAATAAAGGCTTTTTAAATGTTATACTTAAGTCTGAGTGCCTTGGATATATCCTTTTTTCATGAGATAGACTATCCCTTTGCCGAAGAGTACTAGCAGATTTTGACTTTATACCCAAGTAGCACTCGTTGCATTTTTGTTTCAGTATATATTATTAGTTTTATTTATATTTCTCGTTTTTTATCATTAGACAAGGGAACTGTTGATGAGAGTGAAACAAGCGACCACTTTAACATTATGAGCTCAGACGCCTCTATTGCGGCTCTGATTTAAATGAGAATGCGGTGTATATTATTGTAGCAGCAAGATGGCACATAACAAAAAAAACAGATTGTTCATTTACATGTCTCAGATGTTTCACATGCATGCAGGTGATTCTCGGCACCCTCGAAGCCTTAAGAAAAAAAATTTAGAAGATCGGCCAATTTATCGGCCTCAGCGAAATATCGGTTGACAACTATTTCTAGGATACTCTCCTTGCGAGTAATCAGTGCTGCATATTTCTGCATAAGATTTCTCATGGCTTCAGTTCCATTCTGAATATCAGTGGACATTCTTTTTTTTTTCATACATTCTGGAGCCTTCTGCACAGAAGTTTTTTTTTGGTCTGCGTGAAAGCAACAAAGTGTGCAGCCATGCACATTATTGCTAAACATAGACACACACACACACACACACACACACACACACACACACACACACACACCCATTCAGTGGAACCCATCCCCTCAGTCCATACAGCACTCATTACCCACACAGCTTTGCTGATTATGTCTGTTGTTTCCTGTTCTGGCGCAGCCTGCCATGGAGGGTGTAGAGGTGAGATGGCGGTCCGCTGTGGGGTCTTTACCGGCTCTGCTCTCATTGTGCTTGTGGTTTATCTGTGCTGGTGGAGTCTTTGTAACAGTATTTCTGTGTCTGTGGTGTTGTGTTTGACCCCTATGTCTCACACATCCAAACCTGCTACCATATGATGCCCCATGGATCCATTATGTAAAAATTTTTCCAGGAAACAACCTGTCTGAATCTAGGCAGTCCTTGCCTCTTCATTTTTAACCTACTTTCCTGAATGACTTTCCTGCAGATGTTCCCCAACACATGTCACTGTTGATTATATATTACTTGAGGTACTTCCACTGGAGGTACTTTCAGGTTTTCCACTGCTGGTTTATCACTAACCATCCCTGTGATACATTTTTCCATTCCCCTCTGCAGGAAATGAGGATCTGTTCAGCCATTATAAATCTCTTCCACCTGATACCAGCTGCTCCGCAGACCCTGGTCAAACCTCTGCTGGAGGTGGTGATGAAGACGGAAAGGGCCATGCTCATAGAGGTACAAAACTTGTCCTCTCCAGACTCATTTGCTTATAAATCTGCATGCACAAAATATGAAGATGGCAAATGCATGTTAGTAAATGGTAGTGCAGTTTGTTTCAATTAATGCCGTCAATCGATTGAATTATATGAAATGCTGATTACTCAAATAATCATATTGATATTTGTGTAGGAGAGCCGCCAAATTGAGATAATTCAAGAATATTACTTTTTGGGTGACAAGAAGAACATTAAATAAACTTTACAAACAGTATACTTGTAGTTTCTAAAAATGTCGCAAGACCCCTACATTCTATTCAATTCCTGTCCATTTATGTGTTTCTAACACAATAACACTTCCTGTGTGAATGACCCCTTACTCATTGTGTGCTGCTTGCTCTTAAGTTTGGCAAGGCTTGTTTAATGTAATAGCAGCTGGGGCTTTGCATTTAGCTGGTGCTTCAATCTTGATTAGATATTTACTTGTAGGTCAGGGGGTATAATTAAAATGTTAATTTGTAGTGTTTTTTTTTTTAAATTGATTGTACAAAATGTAAACGTTTAATTGATACCCCTAGTTTGAATTCAATTAGGTGTGGTGTGAATATTGTGGTTTTATAATATTTTGTTTATGTATTGTTACTTCACAGGCGGGCAGTCCCTTTAGAGAACCGCTGATTAAGTTCCTGACGCGTCATCCGTCGCAAACAGTGGAGCTGTTCATGATGGAGGCCACGCTTAATGACCCGCAGTGGAGCCGCATGTTCATGGTGTGTTTTTTTTACTTGCCTATACCTCACATACCATTATAAGCTTATATATATTTATGTCTTTCTCATAAATTGCTTTCACAGAGCTTCTTGAAACACAAAGATGCCAAGCCACTTAGAGATGTTTTGGCTTCCAATCCTAATCGATTTGTCTCACTGCTGGTTCCAGCTGGGCCTGCAGCAACTGTGAGGCCTGGTTCTCCATCCACCAGCACTGCCCGCCTCGACCTTCAGTTCCAGGCCATCAAGGTGGCCCATAGTCTCTTAATTGAGCCGTTTACTGTCATTTAATACAATTCTTATTGTAATTGTAGCTTGTATGTTAATGAACATTCTACTCCCTCAGATCATAAGCATCATAGTGAAAAATGACGAAGGCTGGTTGGCAGGGCAGCACTCTCTAGTCAGTCAGCTCAGACGTGTGTGGGTAAGTGAGGCCTTCCAAGAACGCCACCGTAAAGACAACATGGCTGCAACCAACTGGAAAGAGCCCAAACTATTGGCTTATTGTCTGCTTAGCTATTGCAAGTAAGTATTTTTTCAAGAAATCCAAATTTGTATACATTTTGGTGACTTTGACTTGTTTAAGGTGATGTCAATATTTTTTAATGTTGAAGTACTTTATCCTATCCCAGCTTAATATGCAAAGACAACTAATAGTAAGCTATTTGCATGTTGATTCTCTGAAAAGTGTGAACACTGGCTCTGTGACACTATCAGAATGTTGCTCTGCTTGTTTGAGCATCCCGACAGCCTAAAATTGCAACATTGCCTCAATGAACTTAACCTATGGCAGACAGGGACGGTGTTTGGGAAACACTCGTTATTTTTAGGGCCCAAGGACTGAAAATGCAGAGACCCTATTGTTCTTTTAAAATTCTAAAGGGATTCTTGAGATGTTAAATAGTGTTGCCATGGTAACACATTAAATGTCATCATTCCTTTTTATATATATTCACATGCTTTTGATGTACTTGAGATGCTTGAATTTTCATGATATTTTACGCACACATCAGAGTTGCCATTAGGCCTGGGCAAAAGTTAACTCATGGGCGTGGCCTGGGAGCTCTGTAGTGCCATCTTTTGACAGAAGTGGTGGGGTCAGTTTCTTCTATGGTCACCAAACTTACTACATTTATTGTTCTCATCAAGCCTGACAACTTTCAAAATTAGGGTCTGACAATAGGAAGTCAATTTTGGATTGAATGTGTATTTTTTGTAAATTGCAGACCCTGAACTTTTGAATGCTCCTCCTGGGGGTTCATGTGACTGGCACCAAATTTGTGCAACATTGCCAAGACATAGATGCTAAATTATGAATGTATTTTTTATATTTTCAACGGCGTCGCCATGGCAAAGCAATTAATGTATGGCAAAATATAGCAAACAGAAAGTGCCTTATATCTTCTGTGCACATTGTGTGATTTTGATGAAAATTCAGCTTTATGTTTGCTATTGGGGGCTGATCACATGGTTGAGGCTATTATGGGTCATGGTCATATCGCCACCAATTGGCAGCAGGAAGTATGGCACTTTTAACTTTGAAATAGCCTTCTTATGTTTACATTAATTGCTTCAAAATTGTTTAGAATAACGTCACATGCTAAATGGGTGTGTCCATCTTGCATTGTTTTCCCAAAAGCCACCGGGTGGAAATGGACCCATGGTGCTTGGGCCCGTCATCGCTGCTTGCCGCTATATTTACAATTCTGTTTGGTGATGCTAATGTTGCAGAAAATAAATGCTTGCTTTTAAGTTTGTTCCCATGGTTAAAAAGTTATAAACGACTTTAGAAATGCAGCATGTCTTCACATTTCTAAATTCTCCTTTAGGCGCAACTTTTCAGAGATCGAGCTGCTCTTCCAGCTGCTGAGAGCCTTTACCGGCCGTTTTCTGTGCAACATGACCTTTCTGAAGGAGTACATGGAAGAGGAGATCCCCAAGAACTACAGCATCACGCACAAACGAGCGCTCTTCTTCCGCTTTGTGGAGTTCAATGACCCACACTTCAATGATGAGCTGAAGGCAAAGGTTAGTAATACCACTATTTTAACCTGCAAGTTGAATTTTGCCTTTGTGATGACCTCTCATAAGTGTGACGGATGCCATGACACGGGCCGATGTTCACGCAATTCATGATCAGTATTACAAATACCACCTTTGTGGTAAATTTCTGACAAGGCTGTCATGCTCCCTTAGCGCTGGCTGTGTAATTAGCCTTACAACCAGCCCTGTTGAATATGTATGTTCAAGAGAGGAAGGACAGTAGGAATTGGATGAACATGACATACTCCACCAACCAAGAGGAATCAGTCTTAGAAGAATGCTAATGAATATTTATCTGCAGTTTACTCTAATAACCATTGCTCATAGACTGATGCTTTTCATTATCACTGTAGGAGTAGGGTTAAAAAGTTGTAGAGAGTTGTTTGTTTTGTGTGGGCTTTACTTGGAGTACCTGGACCTAGTCTGAGGAGACTTGTGTCTCTGCAGAACAAAAATGGGTATTTCACAATCAGTGGGTGTTTTTCAACAAAGATGGGCATTTTTCAACAGCTTTACTGCACCATTATTTCATTTTTTTTGTTTATAAGAATCTGGGCTATTATTGTGGTAAAATTTATTTTAGAAACCCCACACCTAAGTGGCACATAAAAACAAAATAAACTGTGACTGGTTGCTTTACATATTAGTAAGATGGTCTTACTGTCTATGTGGGCTGATCTGTATCTGCTGTTAGACTTCCTGCCATTAGTCAGAATGGGTCAAGACTGCTCTCTATGTTACCTCTTCATTTTTATTTTCAAATTATTATTCATATAAAATAATTCACAAGAGTTCAAGAAAGAGGTTCCTGCTCTGCTAAATCACCCCTCACAGCCAAACAGGTGTTACATCCCAAACAATCTCCAGGAGAGCTCAGCAGCTGCATGCTCTTAACACAATACATGTTTAAGGTGATGTTTTCAGGCAGCTGGAGCCTCAGTCGTTTGGGCTGTGATGGATAATGCAGGAAAAGATTTGTTGTGATTCCATCACTCATGTGAATGTTAGACGGGCTCATTAGAACAAGGCATAATGAAGGAACACCTGCATCCCCACGGCCCTGTGATAGAGCAGCTTATGTTTGAATAAATCCACACATAGTCACATGCTCTCAAACTTCAGCTAGAAAATAACACCATTGTCTCTGACAAGACAAACTATAGTTTTGTCTGAAGACTAATACAAAGCTTGTTTTGTCCCATAGCTTAAATTACCTCTCGTAAAATATATGACATGGTTATTAATCTCTCTGAGATGTTTCTCTTAACTTAATAGTGTAGAAGAGAAACAAAGCCATTAGTGGTCAAAGACACTACAGATTGGAGTTCTTTGTTGTATAATTAAAGTCGAGGTTGAGGGAATTAGTATCTTTGAATCTTATAAAACATATAGTCACAAATAGAATAATGATGGTTAGTATAATGTTTATCAGAGTGATGAATATCAGTGACGTTCTCATCGAACCAAATCCAAGCTGCCATAATTGTGCCTGTCCATGTTTATTCTGTCATCGTCACACTTTTAAATTACTTCATTTATGCAAGGAGCTACCCTGTTGTTAATCACTTAAAAGGTATAGTTCACCTAAAATTAAAGTACTATCATCCTTTACTCACCCTCATGCTGTTTAAAACCAATATGACTTTCTGGCTTCCATAGAACACAGAATGAGATGTTAAGCAGCATGTTAGGTCAGTCACCGTTGACCTTCATTGTCTGGAAAAAAGCAATCATCATTCATCATTCTGCCTAACATCTCCTTTTGTGTTTCACGGCGAAGTCATATGATAGTAAATTATAATATAGTAAATTATAATATAATTTTTTATTTTTTTGGGTGAACATCTCCTTTAAGTAGATTCAGTAAATTAACCCTTTTGTTTAGGATGGTCCCGTGGTCCCACAAGAAAATAAATTGTCAAATTACTACCAACGTAAAATAGGTATCGTTTGAAAGCATTGCTGTTCTTTACAATGTATGTAGGCATTATGACCAAAAATGAACAAGCGCATTGGAATTTGCAGACAAATCTAAATCGTTCCATTTTGATAAATTATTAGTAATTTTGCGCTGTTCATATTATTGAAATTAGTAAAAACATCAAACTCATCAAATAGCCATGTGTCAGTCATATGATGTAGGAAAGCTCTAAAAGAGGACAATACAACCAACTTATTTGTTTTACTCTGACAAAAATATAGTGAGATAGCTAATTATATGTCTTTCACATTTATGTTTCATGTGATCAGGTGTTGCTTATATGCCGCATTTTTGCTAATAACGTCACAAAAATTAACAGAACATAAAATTTCCATTACTTAGAGGTGGCAATTCTCTTTCAATCGAGCCCTCACAGAAGGTAATCTATGCATGTATCATTAGATAACCCACATGAAGCACAATGTGCACACAGCATCTGGCTATCTGGCATTGTGCTATCTGGCTGAATACACGTTAGCTTTCCTGGATCAGATGACGTCATTGGAAATTATGTCGTGTCATGGAACTCTAAACCAAATGGATTGGCTTCAGACCGGTGCAAAAATCATTCATATTTGGGCAGAGAGACATGTGCTTGGTGATATATTTTTACATATGACCACCAGGAGATGGCACCAATTACATGACACAGACTCAGTGATGACTCAAATGGCACTCATTTAGTGAAATATCATTACTAAAATCATGCCTCCATGCTATGAAAACCTTTAGTCATTGTTGTGTTTGCATGTGTAATTAGTCCTTATGTACAAATATTGTGCTGTTTGTTTTGAGCGGCCTTTGGACACTTGATGTTTATATATTATTTTTTGTAATGCTATATCTTTTGATTGCTTTGTTGAATTAACACAACATTTTACTCCCAGTTGACATGATTGAAAACAAACAAAGCAGTTTTTTTAAGCAATCTTATTTACACCCAAAGATATATAATGTCAAATTTAGTAAAATAAGAAACAAATAATAATTTTTGGCTCATGATTTTGTGATTTTTCAGCAGAGAGTCTCCGAATGAATCATAATATATAATTAAAAAAATCTTTAAAATGATAATCGACCCTCAAGTTTAAGCTTTTAATTTTGGGTATGTCACTGAAACTGGAAACCTTAACGGGTTAAAACACATGCTTAAAACATTTAAAAATCAAACATATCAACCAATTTGTTAATCTCAAGCAATGACAATACTGCTCTTTTGAGAGTAGACATTATAGTCATTTTGAGGTAGCATTTGTTTATCAAGTTTATTTGTTAATTATGTTGATTATGTGCTATCTGTGTTCACTTTCCAGGTGTTGCAGCACATCCTGAACCCTGCCTTCCTTTACAGCTTTGAGAAAGGAGAAGGCGAGCAACTGCTGGGGCCACCCAACCCAGAGGGCGACAACCCAGAGAGCATCACAAGTGTCTTCATCACCAAGGTAACCAACACTCTCCTGCAGCCCCAATCCAGTACCAGTGGCAGTGCTGTCACTCTCACTTTATCACGTCACCAGTTTATCTAGGATGACCTCTAGCTACTGGCAGAAATGTCAAGGCCACTCTAAAGGTATAGTGTTTGTTTCTGAAGCTACTCCAATGAGACCCAGAGGTGGCGATTAATAGTCTTCATTTATTTCACGCTTAAATTGATTCTCTCCCCTCCTGGTTTTAACCATAGCAAAGAGCAAACCAATCAGTCTATTTTTTCCCAGGGATTTTCAACACTTCTGGCAGGAGATGAACTAAGATAAAATAATCTTTAAAATCTGCCATGTGTTGGAGCCACGGCATACAGCACACATTTAGCCTGGGTGTTTATGTGGCCAACATTAATTTAAATCTAGCTTGTGACATTGCCCAATATTACTCCTCCCTCTTTTACTCATCATTTCCTTTCCTCTCTCAAACAATGCACCAATAAAACTGGCAAAAGGAAAATATTTTATGGAAAAAGATGTAATCAAATATTGAAATTGAAAATCCTTTGAAATGGTCTGAATATTTTAGGGGGGTCCCTAACAGGCTACGTCCACATTAATGCAGATACATTTGAAAACTCCATCTACACTGTCATTTTGAACAGTTTTCCAAATGTTGCTCATCCACTGAGGCGTATGAAAACTCGTGAATCACTGTGCATGCAACAATTCGCCATACCATGTACTGTCTGAAATGCATTTGACTTCGTGCTCCATCGCCGGACAGCAATTCTGAGTAAACTTCCATTTCCTTTGAATGAATGCAAGTGAAGGTTGTACAAAGTACCATTTATCTTTAACAATTATATCAAAGTGAAAGGTATGCACAACAATGCCGCTACAACATGGGCCACCATATTGATTGTTTTGGGTTGAATGGATCGCATGACAGTGTCACATGATGACAAATTTGTAATTATTTTGTCATCATATTTCCATTTCCCCTGTCCACACTACATCGCAAAGATGGTGTTTTCATGTGTATCCACTTGGGAGAGCTTTTTTGAAAAGCTCAATTTTTGCTGTCAAAAGCGCCATCTCAGAATGGACAGAAATCCAAAACGTAGAGAATAAGATCCGTTTTCAAAAGAAAATGTATTAGTGTGGATGTGGTCTCAATGTCTGTGATGGTTACAGACCTGAAAATGGAAAATCTTTTAGTTTCTTTTTACATATTCCCATCATTTTATAGGTGCTGGACCCTGAGAAGCAGGTGGACCTGGCAGACTCATTGAGGATCTACCTGCTTCAGTTCTCCACCCTGCTGGTAGAGCATGCCCCACATCATATCCATGACAACAACAAGAGCAGGAACAGCAAGTTGAGGCGTCTCATGACATTTGCTTGGCCTTGCCTGCTCCCCAAAACCTGTGTGGACCCGGCCTGCAAGTACAGTGGACACCTCTTGCTGGCTCACATCATTGCCAAGTTTGCCATTCACAAGAAGATTGTGCTACAGGTACAGATGCTCATAGAAAACCTGAAATTATCAGGGATCTTTAAATATGTGATTTCCAGGCATGGGAAAGTCATGGAAATTGGTCAAATATTTTTTGAATTTCTATAGTGAATAGAAATATTTCCAGTTATGCTCAATCCACAATATTTTATCACCATGCTGTTTGTGAGTGCAGTCTGTCTAAAATTATTTAAAAACAATCCTGTGACTGGAAAAGTGGAATTTGATGGGTCAAAATGTGTGGGAACTCTGCATGATGGATTTGAAATTGCTTATGGATATGGACTTATGCACCTAATGCTTAAACACATAAAGGGACATTTATACATCATATAAATTGTTATATGAAATTGAAATAGCTGGGAAAACACTTCTGCCTTCATATTTGTTGTAGTAATCTAAGACGTGTATAACAAAAGACACTCTAGGGCTATAGAAGATAAAAATGAATCTATAAAATTCAAATACCTCACATACTCAGTGCTTTAAAGGATAACATAATGTCCCTAAGCTTTTGCTACTCAAGCACATAACATGATTAAATTGCTTGAGGTTTAGTCTCTGGTGAAAACGCTTCAGTTGTCAACTCCAATTTGACTGTAGTCTTTCATTTACTGTGGAATACTGCTAAACATCAATGTGTCTGTTCTGTGCAGGTTTTCCACAGTCTGTTGAAGGCTCATACCATGGAGGCCCGTGCCATTGTACGGCAAGCCATGGCCATTCTCACACCTGCAGTACCTGCTCGGATGGAGGACGGCCATCAGATGCTCACACACTGGACACGCAAGATCATTGTGGAAGAGGGCCACACAGTTCCTCAGCTTGTCCATATACTTCACCTTATTGTTCAACACTTCAGAGTATGTATAATGCAAGTTAACTCTTGCCAATGACAGACAAAATAAACTTCTTCCCATACAACCGCTAATGCACAACTCCATACTCTGCTGGAATGTAATCACATGACTTGTAATGTCGTGATAGGTATTTTCTGTTACACAAAGTTCCTGTACTGTAGATTTGCTTAAGCTTCTGATGAACCTGTATTTGTTTTGCTTTTTTGTTTTGTTTAGCATGTTTATATACCGTATATATAATAAAATGTGGGTGTGTCTCTTTGTTCAGGTGTATTACCCAGTTAGGCACCACCTGGTTCAGCACATGATCAGTGCTATGCAGCGATTGGGCTTCACCCCTAGTGTGACTATTGAGCAGAGGAAGTTGGCAGTGGATCTGGCTGAGGTGGTCATTAAATGGGAGCTCCAGAGAATCAAAGACCAACAGGTCTGTTGCCAGAAAATAAAATGGCATAATCAGTGTTTTTGTCTTCAGTGGTGATAAAATGCCTTGTTTTACATTACAGCAGTTGATTGCCACTAATAACTTTTCTCACAAAACTGTCCTTTTTGCAGCCGGAATCGGAGGCAGATCCAGGAAGTGTGGGTGAGGGTACAAGTGTGTCTAGTGCCATGAAGAGAGGAATTTCTGTTGACTCTGCTCAGGACGTGAAGAGATTTCGAACAGCCGCAGGAGCTGTCGGCACTGTAAGGAAACCTTAAACCATGCAACACTGCCTGAGTGTGACCACTGTAGTCGGTGTCACGCTCTCTCTACCGTGATGCACTATGCCATGTTTGAGTACATTGAACTGTATTGTCTTTGTGTTGTTATATGCAGGTCTTTGGCCGCAGTCAGTCAGTGCCAGGCACTGAGGCTCTCCTCACCAAGCCTGTCGAGAAGTTGCACACAGATACAGTGGTCAACTTCCTCATACGCATCGCCTGCCAGGTAAAGGAAGTCATCACATACCTGATTGTTCACTGTCCTTATTGGAGATTGCCAAGCTAAACCCTGCTCTGCCTCTGCAGGTGAATGATAGCACTAATGTAGCAGGCTCCCCCGGTGAGCTACTGTCTCGTCGATGTGTAAACCTGATGAAGACTGCACTCAGACCAGACATGTGGCCCCGTGCTGAACTTAAATTGCAGTGGTTTGACAAGCTTCTTATGACTGTGGTGAGTCTGAAAAACTTTACTCATTATTAAACAATGCTAAATTTATCTTTTTATTTTTTATTTTACTGTGATTATTCATTTATTTTGATTTCATTTATTTATTCGTTTTTCTTTTTAATTATGGCCTTTTGCCTAAAATGGATAGAACAGATGGGAAATGACAAGAAATTATGGGGTGAAGAACTGGTTTGGGAAATGTTGCATGCCAGATTCAAACTCTTGATTCATGCATGAGCACTATGACTCGTGTTGCAGGAGATGTGGAATTGATTGGCAAAGTTGGCTGTTTTGGGCAAAATATTTGGCGGGATAAGAGATTTTTTAGCTTTTGTCTGTTATGATGGCATCTAATTGTTAAATAATAAATTCAGGTAACTCTTTACAATAAGGTTCCATTTGTTAATGTTCGTTAACACCAATTTATAACATGAACTAACAATGAACAATACTTTTACAGCATTTATTAATCTTGGTTAATGTTGATTTCAACATATAGTAATATGTTAACATAAGTTAATGCGGGGGACTGGGTGGCTCGGCGAGTAAAGACGCTGACTACCACCCCTGGAGTTGCAAGTTCGAATCCAGGTCTTGCTGTCTGACTTCAGCCAGGTCTCCTAAGCAACCTAATTGGCCCAGTTGCTAGGAAGGGTAGAGTCACATGGTGTAACCTCCTCGTGGTCGCTATAATGTGGTTCTCAGCCTCGGTGGGGCACGTGGTGAGTTGTGCGTGGATGCCGCGGAGAATAGCATGGGCCTCCACACACGCTACATCTCCGCAGTAACACGCTCAACAAGCCACGTGATAAGATGCATGGATTGACTGTCTCAGACGCAGAGGCAACTGAGATTTGTCCTCCTCTACTCAGATTGAGGTGTCACTATGCCACCATGAGGACTTGGAATACATTGGGAATTGGGCATTCCAAATTGGAGAGAGAAGAGGCGAAAATCCAAAAAACAAAAACAAATTGTTAATGCACTATGAACTAACAATGAACAATTGTAATTGTTAATTAACTAGCTTTAAAAAGATTAATACATGTTTAAAAAAATTTTAATTGTAAAGTGTTACCGAAATTATAGAAATGTCCTTTTGGTTTGAGTGAAGTCTTCAAGTTTGAGAAGATCTTGTCTGCCTTTCAGTTGCCATATCCTGTTCCTCTTACATCCCTCTTCATTATTTCCAATGCCTTTCCAAGAGCAGATTTGATAACAGACAAATCGATATTCTTGCTCTTATGTCTGATTTTCTTTCTTTGGAGTTTACTGGTGTGACTATTTCAGCTGTCGTCTGAGAGAACAGCTCACAGTTAGTGAGCTTCTGCCGCCTGCACTATTATCACTGTAATCGCCTGTCCCTCTCTCTCTCTCTCTCCCCCTCCCTCCCTCCTTCCCCAGTTATCTGGCAATGGATTCCTGTTGTCAAGGCACACCACTCTTTTGATTCTTTTCAAGTCCAGACAGTTATGCATTTCCCTGTTCTCATGTAGACCTGTGACTGAAACATTTAAATATGGCCAAGTTCTTCTGTGCAGAGAGATGTCTGTCTGGACCATGCCTTTGCCCTTTGCCTTAGCCTTTGCTTGTCTAAAGATTAAATTAAAGTCCTTTCGGAAATCGCGTTGTGCGTTCAAGTTTTTTAACTTTCCAACAGAGACATAAAGCTTTTTAGTGTTATTGCATCAAGATTAAGTGCAAAGGATGTGCGTTAGATTGATCCTAAAGGATAGTCCACCCAAAAAAATGCTAATTGTCATCATTTACTCATGTTGTTCCAAATCCAATTTTTTTTAAAGAGTTTTAGCCTCAGTCAGCATTCATTCAGTTATTTTAATGACATTCTCCCAACATGAGAAAGTCTAAAAAAAAAATACGAAATTCCCACTGGTAATTACAACATCGTGGGGGCATTCGCGTGTGCTCCTCTTGTAAGTACCATCATGACTTGAAGACTACATGTTGTTTCCTGGTGTATTTGACAGGTGTTGCCCTATCGAAGTGCAAAACCTGACAGTGAGTGACATAAAATGTTCTCAGGTGCACCAGTTAAATTTGCCTTTTCTATATTGCCTTGTTTTTGGGGGTCAGCCTGAATTTTCAGCTTTAAAGGGATAGTTCACCCAAAAATTTGTATTCTCTCATCATTTATTTACATTCATGCCATCCCAGACATGTATTACTTTTTTCTGCTGAACACAAAATATTTTTAGAAGAATATTTCAGTTCTGTAGGTCCTTTGAATTCAAGTAAATGGTGACCAGATTGTGAGAGCTTTATAGTAAAAATGGATTGTAATATTGAACTGTTTCTCACCCACGCCTAGCATATCACTTCAGAAGACATGGATTTAACCACTGGAGTCGTATGTGTTACTTGAATTCTGCCTTTATGTGCTTTTTGGAGCTTGAAAGGTCTGGTCACCATTCACTTGCATTATATGGACCTACAGAGATAAAATATTCTTCTCAACATCTTCGTTTGTGTTTGTGACTTAAAATTTTTTGATGAACTATCCCTTTAAATGGTTTTACTGGTCTATCCAAAAAACAATATAATATTGCTTCTTTGCATTTGTGCCTTTTTTTTTTTTAAACCAGCCAGAGAAGCTTATCAATACCACCTTGCCATTCCTCCAGTCTTTATATCTAGATTTTCAGTGTGGGTCAATGACAAGTCCTGTGTCATGGGTGTGTCTTTCAGTGTGCAGAGCCCTGTGAGGTAGTGAGGGGCTCTTCAGTTTCTTATCCAAACTAATGAGCAATGGCACCAATCCGATGGGTTTGTATCATTTCATTGTGCTAGCGAGTCAGTGATTAAAGGACAGGCTGTGGGCAGAAGCTATGTGGAGATCTGTGTGCTGTCTCCCGGCCCTCAGGGGCCAGTCCTAACTCTGTTGTCAATATTACATGAGTCTCACTTTTCAGTGGCCACTGAATTATAAACAACATTTTTCCCCCATTGTGCCAAGCTTGTGCATTACCTGACAGTAGGAAATGGAAAGAATAGTGGGAATCATTTACTCACTCACTCACTCACTTTGTTCTGTGGAACACTAAAATAGATGCTTAGCAGAATGTATGGCAATTTTTTTTTTTTTTTACATTTGGTACTTGGTTTATAAACATATTCTCCTCTTGTTTTTCAGGAGCAGCCTAACCAAGCAAACTTCTCCAACATCTGCACGGGGCTTGAGATTCTCAGCTTCCTTTTGTCAGTGCTGCAGCCTCCAGCCATCCTTGCTCACTTCAAGCCCCTGCAGCGTGGCATTGCAGCTTGCATGACCTGTGGAAACACAAAAGTGTTGCGGGCAGTGCACGCCCTTCTGTCCAGACTCATGAGCACCTTTCCCACAGAACCCAGTGAGTAGATCAGGCTTTGATTATCTTCTCCTAGAGTAGCAAAGTCATGGATATTTAGGACAAAAATATTCCCTTGCTTGAGTTAAACAACATCCAGCGAGCAGGATACAGTTCTACGGGTTAGTGTTGTGCTCAGCAGCTTACAACAGACAAATAAACAGCTCGAATTTCCACATAGAAAAAAATATCACAAGTGAAAAAGGCTCACAGTAAAGGTATCTGCTTGTTTTGCTGAGGCATTGTGCCATATAAGCATTAAACTACAAATTCATATTTTGCTTAGTATGTACTTGATAATAGTACATGCCACATAGTGCACAATACTTAGGTTGAAGGCAGTCTGGTAGTGTTATGTATTACAATCTGTCAGGGTCAGAAATAACCCTTGCCATTTAAAAAATTAAAAAAATAAGTGACAAAAAATAAGATTTGTAAAATGTGCCAACCAACAGCAATTCATTATAATTTGCAATTAAAAATTGTGACCGTTAACCTGCTCATAAACTTATCCAGGTTGTGTTTTTGATATTAAATTGTTTTTAGAGTTTGGCACAGTAAAACACTTTCTTCCAAAATGTTTGTTTCTTTTCCTCAGGCACATCCTCAGTGGCTTCCAAGTATGAGGAGCTGGAGTGTTTGTATGCTGCTGTAGGGAAGGTGATTTATGAAGGCCTCACCAACTACGAGAAAGCCAGCAGTGCCAACCCAACTCAGTTGTTTGGTGAGAAATTTTTTAAAAAGCTGTACTACCAGACCAAAGCTATTCTGGAAAATTAATCACTAAACAGATATTAAGGATTATCAAGAACATATCTTTTCAAAAAACTTTTTTTTAAACTATTATGTGCAGGGCTGGGTATTGATACAGATTTCCTGATTTGATTCTGATTCATCAGCAATACATCGATAATATCGTCTGACCGATAAATCGGTCGTGCACAAGTTATATGTAAGGGATAACGTGTGTTATGTGTGCGTTAAATTATTTTAAATGCTCCACTTGCGTCGGGTGATTCTTCGCCTCCACGTCATGCATTTAAAAGAATTTAATGCACACCTAGCCATGGATTATCCTGCTTACACTACTTAATTACAGCTGTTATAAATGTTTTGCAGCACACATTTTGACTGGAAAAACAAAAAATAACATCTAAGGGTCTTTAGATCTACAGCTCTGCCTATTGAGACACAGAGGAAAAAGTAGTGCAACCACACACTTGTTCAAAACTGTGAATTTAATTGCACAATCCAGAATTAATATTATTCACAGAATGTAGAGGGGTTTGCACTCCAGAAAAAATTTATTATTTAGTTTTTGTTCATTGTCATTTTCACTGACATTATTCAATGACAAATAAGTTGCATGGATCTTGTCTTTGGACACACATTACATGGAACAACTTTTACTCAACATGCTGTGAAAGGATCTTGCCGCTGAATACTCCACCAGTATACTTCACGATTAATTCTCTGGTGAGCGAAATCTAAACATTTACCAGACGGTTGCCAAATATATAAATTTTCGTTGCGATTTCCTCTCATTGTAGTGGAGGGTTGCGCATAGTGTTAAGATCGGATTGCATTAGAAAATGGAAAAATGTTTTTTTTTGAGGTTTTGCCTTGGGTGGCGTTAATTTTACATAACCTGTAAAAACCGATCCATTTCAGATTATATATTTTGAAAAAAATAAAATAAATATAGCTGCAAGCAGCGATGACGGGCCCAAGCACCATGGGTCCATTTCCACTCATTGGCTTTCAGAAAACAAAGCATGATGGACACAGCAACAACTCAACATGTAAACATGGACCCTAAACATACAATGTGTATTAGATATATGCCACCATTCCAGTTTGACTACAACTTCATGTAATTTAATACAAGAGAATGGCCAGCCATAACCAAAATAATAGGAGTAACCGTGTTAGTGTTACTGAGTATCAGTCATATGAGAAATAGATACAAAAAATACATACCCATTATAATATATACCCAGTTTAGGGCTGCATGATTTTAACAAAAATCATAATTGTCAATTATTGCCTTTTGATATTGTAATCGTGATTTATTAATGTCCATTAAAATATTACATTGCCATGATGTCACAAATTAAGCAACCGTGTGGTTCTTCGGAGTGGCAGATTTCAATGGTGGATATGAGCTGCGCTCCAGTTTCTTTTAAGCATTTTATTGTATTATTATATTTTATTTTGTAATAATGTTTGTTAAGGTAAGGCAAATAAAAAAAAAATGTACTGCTTAAATTATGAATTAACATACAGTAAATAATATGGCATATTCAATATTCAAACTTATTAACAGCCGATTTAAATCGACCAAGTTGCTCTGTCCAGTAAGCCCTTTCATAGAGAGACAGGGGACCATTCATCCTGTTAATCTTCAATGGTGATCTTGTTCATGTAAGTGGTTGCAATTTGGAAATTAAAAACAGTAATTTGCTTTCAGAGTTTGTGCAATTCATGAAAATGTTAAATCTACCAATACCAGCTGTGTGGCAAATGAGTCTTATTAGATCAGATATGATAACAATGACGGTGATTCTGGACATATGCTATTCATGTCATATTCTCTATGTTGGCAACACATATTCTCTATGTTGGCAACACACTTGGAATAGTTCAGCCAAATTTAGTTATTGCTATTTTGTACAAATCAAATTCACATTGGCCTACTTATTAACATTACATTTTTCATAATTTGCAGTGTATTCAACATCTACGTTCAAAGCGAGCGGTGCAATATGCAATGAATCCAAAATAATTACAAAGTGCTTTTCGCTCTTGTTCTACAGCTTCTTTTCGAGTGTCAGGTGATGTTTCTTCAGTATTAATTTTACTGTGCCACCACAAACAGACGTGGAACACAAAGCAAGCATCCGGGCATTCAGACGGTTTAAATAAATCAGCTTAAATAAAAGGTCTTAACAGCGTCTACTCTCTGCCTCACATTACTTCAGGTGGATTTTTCACAAGCGACAACATTGGCAAACAAAAGTGCTTGCTAATGTTTATTTAGCAAGTTTCACAGAAATTTGCTTAAAAATAGAGGCTAGCTGCCTGTCCGATGAACAAAGACGGTCATTATCATTTTTAACTAGCATTACTCCTACAAATAAATGCTTCGTAACTAAAACATTATGACTTTCAACTGAAAATATAGACAACACATGTTAAATAACGTTCTTACCTTTAAGCAAGTAAATGATTACTGTAACGGTCTACATTTCAAGTAATAAGTCCAACACTTGAGTAAATCTCCCGGGATATCCCCTCTGTCTCCTCCCAGGCAAATGAAGGATGACGGAGATGACGATACATTTATTATTCACGCCCAGTAACCCCTTAATCAATCACATGTGCCTTAAGCTTATATTGTCATGAGTATCTGACAGATTTCAGAAATAAAATCGGTGATTGGACGGCAAAGACACTGAGACAGGAACCATGGGAATAATTGTTCCCAAATTTGAATGCTCCGGCTGAAAAGGGTTAAAGGTTCTTAACAAAGATTGCATCCACACCTCAGTTGATGTACTGTATATATTGAGTGGGGACACATTGTTTTATGGGATTCAACTGTAAAAGACCAACTCATCAACTCAGTCCCCGCCCATTCTGTACTCAGACTCAGAACTGTTGGAAATCATTCAACAATGGAGCTATTGGACATTTCTTGTGATTGCCAGTCAGATAATTAGCAGACAGTGGATTAGACATGGGTTTTCTTGTATTTTTACATTTCAGTTGATATTTTTACTATATTTTATTTATATAAAATGTAATAAATATGTTTATTAACATTAAACTTTAAAATTAAATTATGCCAAATACCTCAAAACATGTGAATATGCACAAAAAGGATGATGACATTTAATGACTTGCCATGCCAACAGTATTTAAGATGTCAAGAAACCTTTCAGAATTTTAAATGTGTAATGTCTTGACGTTAATCTGTATTTTTTAAGCGATTCAGGCTAACATAATAGGGATTTTTCAACGTCTGTTAAAAGTGACACACTTCCTTCTGCCAGTTGGTGGCGCTACGACCGTGACCCACAATAGTCACATCAAAGTGATCAGCCCACAAGGACTAACATTTGGCTCAATTTTGATGTTTTTAATTTTCTGCACGCAGAAGATATGAGACTTTTCCTTTTTTTTTTCGCTTCGCCATGGCAACACCATTTGATATATCAAAAATCCCTTCGTTATTTAGCAATGTCTATGTCATGACATGGCATGATGTTGCCCACATTTGGAACCTGTACTATTAAATCCCTGGGAGGAGTATATCAAAATCCTCAGCATGCATTTTTCAAAGAATCCAAAATGCCAACTTCCTTTTGGGCAGAGCCTATGACTGTCTGCACGAAAGTTGTCCGGCTTGATGAGATCTATATGTGTACAGAGTTTGGTGACTACCTCAAAAGGGATGTGCTAGATAGCCCCCCCCCGAACATGCCCATGTTCTGGGTTTGCGCCAAAGAACCCCTTCTGCAACCCCCCACCTGTAACACTGCCACGTCCTAATGGCCAGCGACTCTGATGTGTGTGCACACTGTCAAGAGTCTTCACGCAAGTTATGTACACCAAAAGTACTGAAAATCTTGAAAAGAAGCGTTATAATAATAAGAATCCTTAGAAGAACAATAGGGCTCCGCACTTTCAGTGCTGGGGCCCTAATTAAATGGAATAGAAAAAGTACATTTGCTGGTTGTATTTTAAAATGGCTGATTTAAATAATAATAATAATAATAATAATTTTATGAATGTTATTTAAGAGGTTTTCAAGCTGTATGATGGTGTGTTGGACTTTTTGTATTCTGTTTTTCCATTGTTTTGACTATCCTTGAATCTGCCCGCAATCCATCCAGGGGTTTATTGATAGATTACAAATTTTGAAAAGGAACAGTTATTTCACATCGTATAGATTTCATAAATCCAAAGGTGATGAAATTCTGTTGGATAACAATCTAAAGTTGTTGGTGTTTCATTTCAGCCAAAAATGGCTCTATTGGTCAATAAATACCTTCTGGTTCCGCTCTGGCAGTGTTCTAGGGTTACATTCAGTCCTGATGTACTGTACGTGTCTCCATCAAGGGTGACTTTACATTTATCTTTTCTCCCCAGAGCTGTGATCTAAGCAGTGCATTACTCGTTTTATTTCCCCCCCATTTTTTTTTTTCTCCCTCCTCACTGTGTAACTCAGAGTTCTCCAGAAATGTCCTTGTAATACAACTACAGAGACAAAGGAGCTGCACCCAAAGTCATTAGCAGGTGCATGTCGCTTACTGTCCCTGACAGTGTCATGAGAGCAGCGAGGCATCATGTTACCGGCTTCTCTTTGCTCTGCTTCCAGGAACGCTGATGATCCTGAAGTCAGCCTGCAGCAACAACTCCAGCTACATCGACCGCCTCATTTCCGTCTTCATGCGTTCCCTGCAGAAGATGGTGAGAGAGCACCTGAGCCCGCAACCCAACCCTGGAGCCGCTGAAACCAGCACAGGTGACTCTTCTAAAAACAAAGTAATGGGATAGATCTCCCAAAAATGAAAATTCTGTCATCAGTTAATCATCTTCATGTTGTTCCAAATCCGTATGATTTGATGTTCTTTGTTGGAACAAAAAAGTGTATGCTAGATTTTATTTTTATTTAAACATCAACCGCACAAGTATAAATCAGTTCTTATTACCCAGACTGCACTTGGAGAAATGCTACATCATCTGGGTGTAGCTGAATCAATCCAAATAGTCTGCTGTCTCAAAGCAGCCATGTAAAGTTAATGCAATATTACATGAAAGGCTCAATTTTAAAATGTTTATGCTGGAGCACTGGCCTCTTTCTGTCATTAACCAATCTGCTCTTGGTTAAGACCATTTCCTTCCTTACATTAGGCCTACATTTTCAAGCCTGTAAAGATTTAAGCTTTATTTTGGACAGTATATGGAAGCCAGCTGAGGCAGGTTATTATCTATTGCTTTTACTCACACAATGGGTCGTCTTCCTCTTGGCCTTGAACTGACAGTCTGTCAAATTTAGTCTCTTGACAGTAAGATGGAAAAATGTACGCTCTTTATCCCGTTGTCTGCAGTCATCTGGAGCAGTTTAAAAAGTGGGAAGAAAGACAAAAAGACACGTTGTCACCTTGGAGAAGAGTGCTAGAGAGAGAGAGAACTGTTCAGACTTCAGCGTGTGGTGTCGATGTTTGACCACTGGGTGCTGCAGGAGGGCCAATCAAAGGCTCTTAAGACCAGCCCACAAATTAATCCATACTGAGAAATATCTTCTTTGATTTAAGAATCCTTCTTTGGAATATAAAACCTAGACAATCCCATCTGCCCAGTGCCTTTTCTAGATGCTAGTATGGCTTTGAAATGGTACGTGGAGATAGGATTAAGCAGACACACACATTCACACACTGCTTGTCCTGTGCTGTCTGAAAGGCCTTAAACAGCAATGTCACCCTGACAGTGTCGTTCAAGTCCTCCAAACAGAATGAGTCAGCACTGAAACTGGAAATCAGCCTCTAACATATTCTCCCCCTAGGGTTTAACTGATCAGAACAATCACATTTCACCATGAGCAAATCAAGCAGAAAATGCATTCAGAGGCTAGACTAAACTCATAACCCCATCTCCTTTCAGCTACCGCTCTCCATGCTAAAACTCAATCGCATTTCCCCTGTTTTTCAGCGTGCAAAATGTTTTATTTTATGGCTCATATCCTCAGCTGTCTTTTACAATTATGAAAAATGTTCAATGTGGATTTTAGATTTATGTATCATTGGCTGCATGTGTCATTTTGAGATTTTTAAAACGTGTTTGTTAGATTTGGAAAATGATTGAGTATCCTCAGCTATGGCAGAAAGAGTGCTCTGCTGTAACACAAATGTAATTATAACTAATTATTTGAGTTGACTTCTCTCTTGTTCTCATGTGTTGGGTGTAGTGACGAGTGAGCTGGTGATGCTCAGTCTGGATCTTGTGAAGACAAGGCTTTCTGTTATGAACATGGAAATGAGGAAGAATTTCATCCAGGTCATCCTCACCTCCCTCATTGAAAAATCTCCTGACCCAAAGATTCTTAGAGCAGTGGTGAAGATCGTGGAGGAGTGGGTTAAGATCTCTGGTAACCCCATAGCCACCAACCAGGTAAATGCTCAGGCTGATCTCTCAGAATAATTCATTTGTTAATACGTGGTGTTCTGATAAAGGGGTCATACTACAACATATAGATAAGAGGTCATCATAATATAAAAATTTACCAAAACGTTTTGAACTCCAAAAAGGCCATACTGAAATTTTCTACAAGAACAGATTATTCTGAAATCTGAATTTCAAGATCTGAATCTTGAATTTCTTTAGATAGATGTTAGAGCTGGATGATAGGATGGTGTAATCTGATATCGAAGAAGATATCTGACAAATATCCCGATTCTGATTGCGACACTAATTGATAGACGATACAATTTTTTGACTACTTTATTTTAATTGATTTTTAGTTTTGTTTGAAATGCAATTTAAATTTAGAAATATCTTCGGTTTGAGTTTTTCCCATGTTTCAATAAATGAATGAAATTTTAAAGCAAAATCAATAAAGCAAGAAAATTAATTGATCCCTCGTCCGGGAGGTTGACAATGTAATCTGATCTGATATCATGATATTTTTTTATTAAAATAACATGAACATATTTCTTGCATAACGCTCAGCCCTAACAGATACTATTATTCTTAAACTCCAGGAGAACTAACAAGAATAAAAAGTGTGGAAAGTTCACCAAACCTTGCTTTTCTTGTCTGTAGCACCTTCCAACTCTGCATATCCTTCTGAATGATCCCATGATCCATTTCAGGCTGATCTTAAAGGAATAGTCCACACATGAAAATTCTGTCATTATTTACTATGACTCCTGTTGTTCCAAACCCATATGACCACGGAACACAAAAGGAGATATTTTAAAGAATGTTGTGATTGCTGATTTCCATACATTAGCGGTTGATAAGTGACTAAAAGTAGCCCATGACAAGTCTTATGAAAATAATAGTTTTGTGATCCTGTCACAGTGTAATGCAGACTTTGCGAAGAGGCGGTTATTGAAAGAAGCGCCAAAAAATGATGTTATCAACAGCAAACCCACAGCTTGTGTGTGAGGAGACAAAAGTGCATGTAAAGTGGGCATTTTCATGGAAAGCACAACGGAAATAAATTGCCCGTTAAATTTGAATGGTCAGAGAGAAGGTAGAAAATTATCACAATAAGTGGACCACAGGGAATAAAAAGCTATAACAAAATAATGTATTTTATGACCCCTTTAAAGGGACGGTAGGATTACAGTACTTTAACTTTTTTTTGCATTATTAATTTGGACTTTCAAAATTCAATTGAAAGCTTTAATAATAAATGAAGCTGTAAAAGATTAAAGTATCTGAAAACTGTTTTGAACTGACATTTATTATAGCAATTGTGGAATTAAAAATGTTCATTTTGGGGATTTTAACAGATGGTGGGACATCATTTAAAATCCAACAGAGATTAGGGGCCTGGGTAGCTCAGTGAGTACTGATGCTGACAACCACATTCTGGAGTTGCAAGTTCAAATCCAGGGCATGATGAGTGACTCCAGCCAGGTCTCCTAGGCAACCAAATTGGCCCGGTTACTAGGGAGGGTAGAGTCACATGGGGTAACCTCCACATGGTCGCTATAATGTTTGCTGCTCGCTCTCGGTGGGGCACGTGGTGAATTGTGCGTGAATGCCGCAGAGAATAGCGTGGGCCTCCACACGTGCTACATCTCTGCGGTAATGATCTCAACAAGCCACGTGCTAAAAAGCGTGGATTGACGATCTCATATGTGGAGGCAAATGAGATTTGTCTTCCGCCACTTCCGAGTCACTACACTACCACAAGGACTTAGAGAACATTGGGAATTGGGCATTCCAAATTGAGGAGAGAAAAAAAATCCAACAGCGATTAAAACTTTAATGGTTCATTATATATTAATCAAGTTATAGTGTAACATGTACCTGTAATTCTATAGCTTCCATTTCTCCAGGCTTGCCATCCTCGCAGTGGTAAACTAACTTTGTGTTGACTCTTTGAATACACTAATTTGAGCTCAGAGGCTATCCTGCTGTAAATGAGGCATTGTGTATTCAGTGCGCTGTGGCCCGAACAGCTGAACTCAGGGGTCTGCTCTGTTAGCCCAAGGCAAGAGAGCAGACAGGGAGAAAAAGGAGCCGAGCAAAGGTGCTGCACAGCTCTCCTGATAGATGAAAGATAAATATACTGTTTCAATCTGTTCCCCCCTCTTACTCTCCTCTTTAAATCCCTTTCCTTTCTGCTGTCTTGCTCTCTCTCTCTCATCCTTTTTCATTCTCTTTTGCCTAGGTGCCTAATCAGAGAGAGAAGTCAATTCTGCTGGTGAAAATGATGACCTACATTGAGAAGCGATTTCCTGACGACCTTGAATTGAATGCTCAGTTCCTGGACCTCGTTAATTACGTCTACAGGTAATTATGCAGATTAATAACGGGGTCCACAGTCCCTGCTGTCCCTCCATCTATTGCCATTAGGAACAAGACTGTGGCTGGTTAGAGGGTGGCAGGCCGAGTTCTGATTGTTGAAGTGGGTATGGGGGCATTTGGCAAAAGGCATTAGGGGCCACCACCACCCTGGGCGAGATTCTGTTTCTCCGTTGTCAAGAGCAATTTATCCTTGTAATAACCAATAGCCTAAATCAGCAGCTCTAGTTGTAAACATGCTGGAACACATCATGCATTCCCTATTGACAAAGACCCACCAGGTTGTTTGTTATTGTCACGCTCCATTTCACGCTGTCTCAGAAGGTAAATAAAGCAATGGTCTTGCTGCATGATTGTCTGAAGTGCTTTGATATTTGTTTTTTGTTTTTCAGAGATGAGAACCTCTCAGGAAGTGACATCACATCCAAGCTGGAGCCAGCATTTTTATCAGGGTTGCGATGCACCCAGCCGCTGATCAGAGCAAAATTTTTTGAGGTGTTTGATGCATCAATGAAGCGCCGTGTCTACGAGAGGCTTCTGTATATTTGCTGCTCACAGAACTGGGAAGCCATGGGCATCCACTTCTGGATCAAACAGTGCATTGAGGTAAAGACCATCACACAATGATTATTTTTAAAGGGATAGTTTACCTAAAAATGAGAGTTGATAAACAAAAATGAATGGCCTCAGTCATCATTCACTTCACTTTTACTGTTTGGGGGGAACAAAATGCAGTGAAAGTGTATGGTGACTGAGGCTTTTGGTCCCTAACATCTCATTTTGTGTTCTATGGAAAAAAATATGTTGAAAAAATGAGGGTGAGTAAATTATGGCCGAATTTTCATTTTTAGTGAATTAAGGACAAATATTAGGAAAAATACATGCATCCTGAATTCGTTTTTTTTGTTTGCTGCACCAACACAATCATGATTTGCGATGCACCAATATAGACTTTTTGGTAAATACCTACTAATTATTTATGTCTAATGGCTGATAAATTATATGATGGCAAATATTATGAATATGTACTGTTTTGCCACGTGTGGAGTCTTTAGTAATCTGGCATAGAATTTTTCAGATAGATTTTCAGCCAATTAAATTCAAAAGAAAATGCTAATATTGTATGGTATGGTCATTAACATACTGTGTATCTCTTGTCATTGGTTTAAGCCGATTGCACAGTTGATAATACTTCATATAAGCTGCACTTGCATAATTTGCCCAGGGTAATTGCACCATGCATAATGCTAGTCTGCTTACTGCAGTGTTTCCCAAACACTGTGCCACGACACTAGTGTTTCATGAAAGATTGTCAGGTGTGCTGTGGAAAATTATAATATTCCACAAAATAAATAAATGCATGAAAAAAATAATTTCAGGGATCAAATCTCCTCACCTTTTGGAGAAATTCACCGTTTTGAGAACATAATCGGTCACTTTTGTGATTGATTGTGAAGAGCAATGATTAATGTGCAAAAGTGAGTGATATTTATACATGTTAAGGGTCATCACATGACTCGCATCAACTTTGCAGTATACATTGAAGTCTATGAAGTGACTTTACACCAAAGTGTTTTTCACATGCACATTTTTGCTTCACCAATAATGTCTTTGAGAGTACAAAGCAACAACAAATATGTAAAAACTGTCCAAATTTGTGAAGAGATTGAATGTCTCATAATTTATTTTAATTAAATATTACCTTATCGTTTACGAATATCAGAGACCCCAGTTATTGAACTAATTTAAGTTCCCCAAGTAAACGCTTAGACATAAACGAGACCTTTTATTACTTTCTGCTATCAAAGCATCTGCAAGCTATTTTCTCTCTTCCAAAAACATGTTTTCAATGTTTATAGTGCACACATCCTGCTTTTTTACGTGGCAAACTCGTAAAATCGCCCTGCTGTGATGCTTTCTGCAACTCTTGTCATGTGGAGCGCAATGTGACGCTTGACGTGGGGTTCTCTTCATAAATAAATGAATAACCTGCTATAAAAAATAAATATATATGAATACAATTTTTATAAAAAATATTCAAAATAAAGTTTCATGGTTGATAAGAAATGTTAATTGCTGTGAAAATGGTGACGAGGTACAGGAGAGCAATGCTCTAGCAACGGCAAGGTCATGAGTTCAATTAATAGGAAACAACCAGATAAAATTTGTAGCTGGGGCGGATCTAGAAAATAATTAAGGGGGTGGCATGAGGTTTATGCTAATGCAAGGTGTAAATGTGGCCAAGGGGTTGCAGCACCAAAGTAAGTATATAATGAATATATCAAGATATAACATTTTGCGGTGCTATGCTTATTTTTAGGGTAGCAATTGCCATCCCAGTAGATCCGTCCCTGATATTCTCTGTTTGTTGCTATGGATTAAAGCATCTGCCAAATATAAATGGTCTCCTTTCATTTACAGTGTGGCAAAAAATGTGGACCCTGAGTGTCAATAATTGAGAACATCAGCTTCTTTCTTGGTGCGATCTGCACAGAAGGAATAGTTGTGAGCATTTGCGTATGTGTATGAGGAATCGTAGCAGATTTTGATTGGTTGTTTCTGTTCCACAGCTGCTGCTGGCTGTTTGTGAGAGGAACACCACCATTGGCACCAGCTGCCAGGGCTCCATGCTCCCCTCCATCACCAACGTCATCAACCTGGCCGACAGCCACGACCGCGCAGCCTTCGCCATGGCAACACACATCAAACAAGAACCTCGCGAGAGAGAAAACAGCGAGACCAAGGAGGAGGTCAGCTGTGCTGTTTTGTCAATATACACATTTGTACAGAGAAGCTTGGTTGTGCCTTTGCTTAATTGAACCAATATAAAATTCAGTTTTACAGAAAAGGTTTAAATTGCATTTACACTACATTAAAGTGATGAGTTTATGTGCATTAGAGGCCTACTGTAAGTGTACATCCTAAAAATACTGGAATTATCAGGACATTTTAAAAATGTGTTTCAACCATGTATTGTGAATAAATATACAGTAGGTTTTTAAATATTAATATTTTAGCTCTTAAATATTTAATCGGCTTGAAATTGCACTTTATAAAGACTTTATAAAAACTTTTAAAATTTTATCCTTATTAGGTAATCATGAAAAAACATGGAAATTCAGTGGTCAAAAGGTGCAGGTAGAAAATATACCTGGTAAATACATTTTATTATGTGATTTCATGACCTTTATCTCTCTAGGATGTGGAGATAGACATCGAGCTGGCACCTGGAGACCAAACCAGCCTGCCCAAGACCAAGGAGCAGGCGGAGCGAGACGCAGGCAACCAGCTGCACATGCTCACCAACCGCCATGACAAGTTCCTTGACTCCTTGAGAGAGGTCAAGGTGAGCCATCACCTCAACATATGCCACCCTCACATGCATGACACTCTCAAACATCAGGAAAATATAACTTTAAAGGGATAGTTCACCCAAAAATGAAAATTCTCTTCATTTACTCACCCTCATGCCATCCCAGATGTGTTATCCAATAAATGTTATCCAAGTGACTCCAATGTTTTAATCCATATCTTCAGAAGCGATATGATTGTGTGAGTGAGATACAGATCAATAAGTCCTTTTTTACTATCTATCTCCACTTTTACTTTCATATTCTACTTTTGTTTTTGGTCCTTCACATTCTTCATGTATATCTCCACCTACTGGCCAGGAATGAGAATTTATGGTAAAAATATTGGTTTGTTTCTCAAACACACCTATCATATAATTTCAGAAGATAAAGTTTTAACCACTGTAGTCTTATGGGTTACTTTTGCTGCCTTTATCTGCTTTTTGGTGCTTAAAATTTCTGGTCACCATTCACTTGCATTGTAAGGTCCATCAGAACAAAAATATTCTTCAATAAATCTTTGTTTTTCTTAAGCAGAAGAAAGTAAGTAATACACATCTGGGATAGCATGAGTGTGAGTAATTGATGAGGGAACTTAAATTTTTAGGTGAACTATCCTTTTAAAGGACTCTCTTGTTAGGGGGCGTTAGACAGGAATACGTTTTTTCACATGGCAAATTCATACAGGCTTTTGAACACGGTGGTTTAATATGCACCATTTGTTCTGGCTCCTTTAATCTCTAACCTGCTTTTCCTCATTTGGCTGCTTCCTCATAAGTGTCTCTGTTAAAGAGAGTTTGAGGGCGACATTGGTTTGCGTCTCTGAGTGCTTTGAGGTCACGGCGTCATTGATTTCTGTTTAATCCAGGACATGGTGCTGTTTTATATGCACCTCTCAAGCAGGCTTTAGACAAATAATGAAGTGAGGTGTTCAAAGCCCTGACCTGCCTTTGTTGCCCACTGTAGCTACTGTCAGGAACCACAGCACACATTTGGGTTCTGACTTATGCTAACATCTCCTTTCCTCTTGTGGTCAGTGGTCCACACCTTTTTGGGCAGTTATGCTCTTAAGAGTTATTCTGTAGCATAAGGTGTTGACCTTTCATACATATGAAAGCACAGTGATCCCATATTAAAGTAATATTTGGGAAGAATGTAGCTAGTCTTTTTTTTTTACCTTGAATGTCAGGTGTAGTAAGTTGAGATGAATTAGTGTCTCTTTTTGCTTCAAATGTGGAAGTGAGAAATGTATGTTGGAGGCAGTGTCAGAAGTAAACCAAGACTCAAGGCAAAAAGCCCCCATTTAATTTTTTAATATTAATATTTTAGCTCTTAAATATTTAATCGAATAAACCTATGTAAATATGTTAAGATGGGTGAACCATATAGGCTAATGCTAATTAAAAAACAAGGCAATATACAAAGCATTGCTGATATTAAATAAACATTTATTTTACACAATTACACAAAAGCAAAATTCATTTTAAGATATTTGAAAGCAGAAAATGTACATTATCCATTGACCAGGCTGTTGGTAGTGTTTGCAACTCAGTGAAGGTGCTAACACTTCTGTTAATTGGGCAAGCAGGCACTTTTATCTGCTTATAATCTCAAATTGGCTAAACGTCACTGATTAATTGGAGATATATCACCTATCACTAAACAAGACTCCTGTGTGTGTTTGTCTTTTTAATTAGACTGGAGCTCTTTTGAATGCTCTGGTTCAGTTGTGCCACATTTCCACCCCACTGGCTGAGAAGACTTGGGTCCAGCTTTTCCCCCGCCTCTGGAAGATTCTGTCAGACCGCCAGCAGCATGTGAGTACTTCACTGTCCCAGTTCTCTTAAGAGCTGAGCTAACACTTGGCCTTTTTCATAACAGTTTCCATCTAAATGCAGAGTATGACTGCTGCTGATTTTAAACTGACCTTTTTTGCTATTAAAAGAGTAAACTGCCTATTTTACTAATAATAATGCGTATCACTGGAGAAGCTGCATGTGAAATGTAGTTAATGGTGTCAGAGGTCACGACTCTGCTCATCTTGAAGAACTTTGCATGAATGTGGGGATTGGTGGGTGGGTTAAGCTGTCTTCTGCCCCTGCCACTGAACTTAAACATGCAGCATTTGCTAATGAGCAGAAATGAAACCTTTTATGCAATTATACATTTAATGGACCAGATGTCTAAAGTACTAGACATTTCATTAAAGAGATTTCATTTGGAATGACTAAGGATTTAAACTATTACAAAATGCATTCAAAATAGAAATATTCACGGCTTTGTTTTTGCAATGGGTGTAAAAACGATTTATATTTAATGCAATCGTTTTTCTCTGTCACAGTAATACAATGCTCTTTGTTTAGTGTGGGACATTTTCTTTAGAGTTGGCATGCCTATTGAATATTTATAATAAAAAAAATATCATTGATGTTTGGTGTGTAAGGAATTATTGAAGATGTTTCCTGCATCAAAGGGTATTTGGGTTATCTCTACCCTTTTATTCTTCTCAATCCTCATCATTCTATACTGATCAAACACATACTGATATTTTTTTTTTCCTTTCCCCTTTTTAGGCACTGTCGGGTGAGATGGGTCCGTTCCTGTGTAGTGGTAGTCATCAAGCTCAAAGGGATTGCCAGCCCAGTGCTCTAAACTGCTTTGTGGAGGCCATGTCTCAGTGCGTGCCACCCATTCCCATCAGGCCCTGTGTACTGAAGTACTTGGGCAAGACCCACAATCTCTGGCTGCGCTCCACCCTGATGCTGGAGCAGCAAGCCTTCGAGAAGGGCCTTAGCTTGCACATCAAACCCAAACAGAGCACTGAATTCTATGAGCAGGAAAGCATCACGCCTCCACAGCAGGTGCAGTAATGCCTAAGCTCTTCTGCAGTGTTTGTTGCCATTGATATTCTTGTAAAGGAAGTTATGTGATTTGAAGGTTCCCCAGTATCACACGAAATGATCTTGCCTGCTGAATTTTCAATAGCTTTTGTTTTGACTTATCAGCTACAGTTGAAGTCAGTTTACATACACTTAGGTTGAAATCATAAAAAAAAAAAATTTAACCACTCCACTGATTTAATATTAGAAATCTATAGTTTTGGTAAGTCGTTTAGGACATCTACTTTGTGCATGACACAAGTAATTTTTACAACAATTGTTTACAAACCGATTTTTCACTTTTAATTGACTGTATCATAATTCCAGTGGGTCAGAAGTTTACATACAAGGAAGTTAACTGTGCCTTTAATCAGCTTGGAAAATTCCAGAAAATGATGCCAAGCCTTTAGACAATAAGCCAATTAGCTTCTGAAAGGAGGTGTATTGAACTGGAGGTGTACTTCTGGATGTATTTTAAAGGGGACCTATTATGCAAAATTCACTTTTACATGGTGTTTGTGAGTCGCTAGTGTGTGTACACAACCACCCTACAATGTTAAGTCCACCCGCTCCCCTTTCTTATATTTCTATTAATCAAAAACAGTGTGTCAAAATGAATGGATTTCGTTTCTGCTCTAAAGTGACGTCACGTTAGAGCAGGCCTCGACCATGACTCCACCCTATTATCATAGATCCTCCCGAGGGATCTACACACATTCGGCCATATATATATATATATATATATATATATATATATATATATATATATATATATATATATATATATATATATACACACACACACAGCCATCATACCGCTCAGGAAGGATATGCATTCTGTCTCCTAGAGATGAACGTAGTTTGGTGTGAGAAGTGCAACTCAATCCCAGAACAACAGCAAAGGACCTGGTGAAGATGCTGAAGGAAATGGGTGGACAAGTATCTATATCCACAGTCAAACGAGTCCTATATTGACATTACCTGAAAGGCTGTTCATCAAGTAAGAAGCCACTGCTCCAAAACCGCCATAAAAAAGCCAGAATATAGTTTGCAAGTGCACATGGGGACAAAGATCATACATTTTGGAGAAATGTCCTCTGGTCTAATGAAACCGAAATGTAACTGTTTGGCCATAATGACCATCGTTATGTTTGGACAAAAAAGGGTGAGGCTTGCAATAGGGGTGCCATCATCATGTTGTGGGGGTGCTTTGCTGCAGGAGGGACTGGTGAACTTCACAGAATAGATGGCATCATGAGGAAGGAAAATTATGTGGATATATTGAAGCAAAATCTCAAGACATATAAGCCAGGAAGTGAAAGCTCACTCACAAATGCTTCCAAATGGACAATGACTCCAAGCATACAGTACCTCCAATGCTGTGGCAAAATGGCTTAAGCACAACAAAGTCAAGGTATTGGAGTGGCCATCACAAAGCCCTGATTTTCTTGGCAGAAGTGAAAAAGTGTGTGCGAGCTAGGAGGCTTACAAACCTAACTCAGTTACACCAGTTCTGTCTGGAGGAATGGGCCAAAATTCCAGCAAATTATTATGAGAAGCTTGTGGAAGGCTACACAAAATGTTTGACCTAAGTTAAACAATTTAAAGGCAATGCTACCATATACTAACAAATTTCTACAAACCTCTGACCTTTGTTCCCTTCTGGGAATGTGACTTTATTTTAAGAATGTGAAATTTCAGAATAATAGTAGTGATCCTAACTGATCCAAGACAGGGAATATTTCCTACAATTAAATGTCAGGAATTGTGAAAAACTGAATTTAAATGTATTTGGCTATAAGGTGTATATAAACCTCTGACTTCAACTGTAGTTTGGTTTGAAGTATCCGTGCATTCAAGCTGCTTATGCTAAGCAGTCATCTCATAGGGGCACTTCTTAATATGGATGTGTTTGTCCCCTATATTCTTTGTGAATGTGTTCTTGTATTCCCTCAGGAGATCCTCGACTCGCTGGCGGAGCTCTACTCGCTACTGCAGGAGGAGGACATGTGGGCTGGGCTGTGGCAAAAGAGATGCAAGTTCCCAGAGACAAGCACAGCCATCGCATACGAGCAGCATGGCTTTTTTGAACAGGTGAGAAACAAATGTCTTTCAGCCATACAGGTATTGCTCCTCTACATCATCTTATAACAGCATATAAAGGTGCTGCCAACAATAAAGGTGATTCTTTTTTCACTAGGCTCAAGAAACCTATGAGAAGGCGATGGAGAAAGCTCGCAAAGAGCACAATGCCTCGCCTGCCATCTTCCCAGAGTACCAGCTCTGGGAAGATCACTGGATCCGGTGAGTTAAAACAGTTTTTTAATTAAACCTGTCACCATCCACAGCTTATATTCAACACTTGAGGTCATGTCTCACTAAGACAGTCTGAGTCCATATCATCTCAAAGTCTAAATTGGACATACTGACTGTGATCAGAACTTTTTATTCTTGAAAAAACAACACATAAATATTGGAGTTAATTAATTTGATTTGTTATACTGCACCTGGATAAGGAGTGGGGTTGGTCACATGTTCCAAATTAAAATTGACCAAATCCACATTACATAAAAATGTATTAACATTCTGGACATTTGGTTCTATTAATTTCTTTTTTCTAAAATAACTATTTTCCAGCTGTTCTAAAGAACTAAACCAGTGGGAGATTCTGACCGAGTATGGGCAATCCAAAGGACATAGCAACCCATACCTGGTGCTGGAGTGTGCATGGAGATTGTCCAACTGGGCTGCCATGAAAGAGGCCCTAGTGCAGGTACCACACACACTAATCTGCACACACACGCTTGTAAAGTACTTGAGTAATTGCCATTCATTGCTATACTTAAGCATTATTTTGGGGAATTTGTGCTTTACTCAAATACTAAATCATATTTTTATGATTTGTCCTTATAACTTAATTTAGACCAGAGTACATGTATTGCATGTTATCTTTAGTTCAATCTTTACTTTTATCAAAACATCTGATTATGCTTACAAGCTAATGAAATGGCACTCCCTCAAATTTTACTTTTACTTAAAACAATCAATAACATCCATTTTAAATGGCCACATCATGATGTTCTCATCTTATCAGTTACCACAACACAGTCTTTGACCTAAAGAAATATGGTTTAATAGTAACCATAGTTGAAGATGGACAAGTGTGAAACGTTGACCAACATAATTTAAAGTATAACAATTTCAGGTAACAGGAATAATGGTTTGTTTTACATCTGGTGTCCTAGAGACCAACTTAGTCAGGACATTGAGAACATTTTCATCAGACATGTCTTTTTTTTAACCTCCTGAGACCGGAGCGTGACTGCTGTGTGCATTTTCCATTTCCCTTTTTTATTTGTAATTAGTAGCACCCAGAGCATGTGAGTGGAGCAAAGATAATTCCACTTGAGTGGAGAGCACCTTTTTGAAGATTCCACTCCACTCACTCAACCCAGAATGCGAAATAAGCAATGGGCCTGAGGGAGTTCAAACTTTGTTATAGTGAAGTTGCAAACCTTGTAGTCTACATAAATGCAAACTATAAATCAATGTTAAGAACGAAAATATCTAAAGGGAGTGTGGAGAGACCGTAAGGGTTAGCAAATATTCTTTTTGTAATATGTCACTTTCTGTGAAAGCACGAGGATATGCTATGCAAACATGGTAGTGCAGCAAAAGTTGAGCTGGTAGGGTACACTACCATTCGATAATAAATTAATAGCTAAGTAGATAATAAGGTACCTTATTGTTTTGCAATCATGTCAGTGCAGCTGCCAGCTAGATGCAGGCATGGTTCTTCTGGGTTGCGAACATTAGAGCACCCTCAATTGAATGTGTAAGCTTAATAATACTGTATATTGAAGTGGTGTAGTGGTCTAAAGCACATATCTGTTAATCAGAAGGTCACTGGTTCGAGCCCCACAGCCACCACCATTGTGCCCTTGAGCAAGGCACTTAACTCCTTGTTGCTCCAGGTGGATTGTCCCTGTAATAAGTGCACTGTAAGTCGCTTTGGATAAAAGCGTCTGCCAAATTACATAAATGTAAATGTAAATATTGGCAAAGCATATTTCATGAATCCTGGTGAACACACAAAAAATCCCTGCATCAAAAATAATAAACATGTATGATCAGTGTGTCCTAATTTGTAGGTGCAGCATTCTACTTTTATGCCTTCATTGTACAATCGAGCATTTGATTGGTAAAGATTTCCGCTCTCACATAGAGAATTTCATAGCAGAATTATTTCACGCCCGTTGCTTTTGTTTTCTGCTCTGGGATAAAGTGCACATAACTGCTGGTCTGTTTCTCAAAGCCAAATCCACACCTTAACAATAGATTATTGGTTGCAGGTAACATCTCCCAACATTGCTTGCTGCATTCATGTGCAGAGAAAAGCTATAAATGATTGTACATTTCAAAATGTATAGTTTTCATAAACAAAGGTAGTGTGATTCATGAATTAGTTTATATTTGTTTTGGAATCAGTAAACATGATTAATATGTACAGTATTGGATAAAATCTCACTTTATGCAGGATTTTTTATTTGTTAGATCCATGATTAAACCTTGCTTTACGTATAAAGTGCATGCACAACACATGATCGTTTGACGCATATAAAGTCCTGATTCACTTTATGCTGGTTTTAAAATATTAGTATATATACTAATATAATAATTATTAAATAAATAACCACAGTCCTTTAGTCTGCATACAATTCATACATATAAAATTGTAGGGAATGAATCAAGCAACAACATTGAAAAAGAGAAAAACATTCAGTGCTCTTTTCTGGATAACTTAATACATCCTTTAAAACTGAACACAAATATAGGATGAGAAATTGCACATTTCATTTTACAGACCTAAAGTCTGATGTCATTAAATCAGAAACCTGTTAATGTATCAAATCTACAGTAGCCTAATAATCATTCTGTGGAGACAACTGAAAAACAATTATGAATTTCACTTTTACTTGTATTTCCTGGTACCAGTCCATGTTTTCATTATTGCCACAACTCGAGCAAACTTTAATGTTGAAAAGATTGTGGTTGTCTGGGTCGGTTGTGTTACTCAGATCCTGTTTAAACTGAAAAGCAAGAATTTGCGCCTATGGGAGTTTCCGCACCACCACACCTATGTTTTATCAGTTGTAGAGGCATGTCTGATAACTTGTTTAAAGTAAATAAAGGTAATTTAAAACTGAAATAAAAATGTTAAGGCATTATTTGAAGATGTTCAATGACATGCTAATAGAGAAATATTTGACTGATTACAAATGATAATGAAGGTCTGTTAGACCCGATTATCTAACAGATGTTGTAAACCATTACAAAATAAACAGCGATATTTTATATACTAAAACACAAAAATACAATCACATAATTTCAGATGTGTACGTTTCTAAGCATTTGATCATTTAAGAAATGTCGGTCTATAGCCTAGCCTATATTTCACCCAGAGGGGTACCTCAGACCATGTGGGCAAAGGGGTAGTTGCTAGGGCCAATGAACTCAAAGGAACTTAAAGGAAATTAAATGTGTTGCATATAGCAAATCCAAAATACTGCGTCCATGAATGTGTACGTGGGTTCGCACAAGGTTAAGTTTGTTACATTTAATTAGAAAATCACTCAATTTCAAATTCTTTCATCACATTTTTTATTTTTAACACATTTGGACAAGTAAATGTGGAAACATTTATATATACTTTCCCTCAAGTATCATTTTTTGATGAAAATTTGCTGATAATTTACTCACTCTCAGGCCATCCAAGATATATATGATCTTCTTTCTTCATCAGAGCAGGATTTAAGATTTTTGGAAAGTATCCCCGTTTTTTTTAGCTTCATCCAATGCAAGTGAATGGACACCAGTTTTTGACTGTCCAAAAAGCATATTTAGGCAGCATCAAAGTAATCCAAATGACTCCAGTCAATAAAGTAATGTCTTCTGAAGTTAATTGATATGTTTGTGTGAAAAACAAATCACTAATTAAAATGTTTTTAATTTTTAATCGCTGCTTCCACCAGCTCTCTGTAGCTGTTTAAATGTACCTAACTCTAGCATGAAGTACGTTCCTCTGTGGTAAACAGAGCGGAACTTCTGAATTCTCACGTGAAAGTGCCAGCGTGATGACGTCACATGACAGCGACGGGAGGCATTGAGGGTTTACAGGAAGCAATTTTTTTTTACGTTAATAAAGTTTTAATTAGCCATTCGTTTTTCACACAAACATATTGATTCACTTCAGAAGACATTCCTTGATCGGCAGAAGTCGTGTGGATTACTTTGATGCTGCCTAAATATGCTTTTTGGACCGTCAAAAATTGGTGTCCATTCACTTGCATGGGATGAAGTTAAAACCCTGGGATACTTTGCAAAAATGTTAAATCCTGTTTTGATGAAGATAGAATATCATATATGTCTTGAATGGCCTGAGGGTGAGTAAATTATCAGCAAATTTTCATTTTTGGGATAACTATTCCTTTAAGGCCTGTTCACACCTAATCCACGATTTTGCAACCTCAAAAATGAAACTAAAAACTATTTCACCCCAGTACAGTAGGTGGTGCTGTTCTGGTGCTGTTGTTAGACCTGTCTCCTGTTCGCACCAGCTGTTTGAGATTAATATACTGAATGCTGTTAAAGCATTTATTTACCTACTTTGGCATAACTATTTCATTATGTACTTTCCATGTTGTTGATGCATTTTGAGGAGTATATAATCTGTGTTTTTTAAGCGAATGGGATGAGTAATGAGAGCTGTTGCTTACTAGTAGGTCTGAATTCCAGATCCCAAACTCAACTTCTCTTTTTATAATGCCTGGATAATATAACACAAGGTACAGTGATATAAATACAGTACATGTGGAATAATTTATATTGAGAAGAACAGGTATAGTATAAAATTTGATGCATATATAAAAGGAAACATGGTCTTTATTTAAATTATTGCAATTCTTTGTTATATTGTCCTTTCAATAAAAACAGCATTGTGGTTCTGCAATTCGTTTGTCTAAAACATTGAATGTAACCAGTCTTTTTATGGGATATTTTATTACGAGCTTGGTGAAAACAAATTGCCGAACCTCACTGCTATTTTAAATACCTTGCTAAAATAAATTGCAGTTATATACATACTAAACAATGTACATTTAAGACAAAAAAAAACATAAACAGGCTTTCAAAAACAGACCGGGTTTATGTTTGCAGTACTATGGGTTAATTGTTCATGAACTGCAAATATTTATTTTTAAGTATATCATTTTCTGGGTGTGCATCTGCTGCACATCAATGCCGGTGTTTGCCAGTTGATTAGCGCCACAGACACACTGGATTGAGCAGCTGCAATGACTCTGTAAAAATGACAAAAAGCTCTTTTCTCATTGGTCAGTAATTTATCATCGCATTCCAAAGAAAAAATAATCAGGTCACTCTCCTTCTTAAAAACCTTTGTATTGTTGGCGAAAGATTTGTTGAACCTGCTGTGAATAGTGCCATCGGAATCCATTGTTACCACTCAAAAGCTCATTTGGAACGAACAACCGCACCGAAAAATGGGTTTGGTGTGAACAGGCCTTAAGTGCATACACACTTCTCCTTGCTTTAATATCCGCGTCTAGTCAGATAACCCCGAACCACAGTTCAGACTTTTGTATTATACCTTGGTTTATTATTAGTCTTACTATATTGCAGAATGTGAAAGCACACCACTTTTGTCATTTAGAAAGTCACACTAACTGTGCTTGCAGAATTGTTTATGACTGTTCAAAATTGTAGCCTTGCCATCAGTTATTAATTCATGGGCTTCACTTCTAAAACAAAGTAGAAAAAGTGTGTGATAGGGCTGGACACATTATAAATACTCTTGGCTCTTGTTCAAGGAGACTTGGAACAAATCTATTCAGGTTTCTGTCCTAAGGTGACACCTAATTAAATTGTCCAGCCCAGCAGCCCTCATCCTCCCCTTCCCTCTCTGTTCGCTTTGCATCTAATATTTACGGATACGTGCTTGAATAATTGCTCAAACATCTGCTGGGAAGTGATTTGTTTTCTCCGTTCCAGAGCAGGCTGCTTGGCAGCAGCAGTTGCTCTCAGGAAGTTTAAATGTCCCCTCTTTCAATTAAAGGTGGGTGGATAAGGCCAGCCACATCGCAGGGTTATTCATCACATGTCGGCAATGATAAGAGTGCACTGACCAGAGAGCATAAATCCCTCCGTGTTGTCATATTGCACAATGCCTGAAAACTCTATAGATGGTTATTTCTACTTGGTTATTTGGCTATGGTTATTCAGTTGCGATCTGGGTCTTCTTTAGTGTTGCATTATACAACAGTTCGTCACATTTAAAGGATTTTATTGGCAAAAACATCCAATTTATGCAAAGAGTTGATATTTACAGTGTTGACCCTTGTTCTTCATAACCTCTGCAATTCGCTCTGGCATGCAGGATATCAGCTTCGGGGCCAACTCCTGACTGATGGCGATCCATTCTTGCCTTATTAGTCCTCTGAGTTGATCACAATTTGTGGGCTTCTGCTTGTCCACTCTATGGGATTAAGATCCGGGAAGTTGCCTGGCCACGGATCCAAAATTGAAATGTAATGATCTCTGACCCATTTCATTATCACTCTTGCCTTGTGATATGGTGCTCCATCATGCTGGAAAATGCACGGATCATCACCAAATTGCTCCTGGATCATTGGGAGAAGTTGCTCTTGCAGGATGTTTTGATGCCATTCTTTATTCATGGCAGTGTTTTTGGGCAGAATTGTGAGAGCCCACTCCCTTGGATTAAAAGCAACCCCACACATGGATGGTCTCAGGATGCTTCACTGTTGGCACGACACAGGACTCACGGTAGCATTCACCTTTTCTTCTCCGGACTATCGATTTTCCTAGACTATCAGTCTTCAGCTGTCCAATCCTTGTACTTCCTGCAGAATTTCAGTCTGTCCTTGATGTTTTTCTTGGAGAGAAGTGGCTTATTTCTTCCCTTCTTGACACTAGGCCATAGTCCAAAAGTCTTCGCCTCACTGTGCATGCAGATGCACTCACACCGACCTGCTGCCAATATTGGGCAAGCTCTGCAATGGTGGTGACACAATTCCGTAGCTGACTCCTCAGGAGGATACACAGCCCTGGCTCTTGCTGGACACTCTGTGACATCCTGAAGCCTTCTTCACTGCAGTTGAAACTCTCTTTGAAGTTTTTGATGATCCGTTAAATGGTTCTTTCAGGTGCAATATTCTTTGCAACAATTTCCTTGCATGTGAGGCCATTTTGATGCAAAGCAATGATGGCTGCACATCTTCCTTTAGAGGTAACGTTGTGAACAAGAACACAATGATTGGAAGCACTTTTTTTCTCCTTTTATAGCAATCAGTCTGCTCTTATAATCCAATCAGTATGATAGTGATTTCACCTGACTAGTACCCGTTCACACTTTCCCAGGTGCTGCTGATATGATTAGTGAAATTATGTTAGCTGGTCATTTTGTGCCAGGGCAAAAAAAAAATTGGGTTTTTGTGATAGTTCATTTTTTTGGCCAATGAAGGTTTTTGCTATTATATAAAATGCATCTGATCACTCTACACTAGAAACAATGTGAATCAACAACACAACAGATGAAGCAGAAAAATTTGCACAGACAATGAAGCATATGAACAGGTGAACATGAACTAAGTTACGTGCTAGTCATAATATGCCTAACTTGCGTTACGTAACTTGTGTTGTGAATGCACTGTTATCGTAAAAACACCAAACGCAATGTAATGTCCTAAGCTGACAAAACACAGAAGATGAATAGCAGTCTCTAAAGCAGGAAGAATTCAGAATACATTAGACTTATTTCTTAAGAATAGCTTAGAATTTAGTTTATTCATTATATGCTATTATTTCAGGGTCTCTTTACAACAAAGACAGTTGCACAGTATTTTGTATGTACCCTGTCTTTTATGTCTTTGATACATGTTTGAATCTGTTGCACGTTTTGGCCATTTTGCACATTATCAAAAACTAAAAGACATTATTTTTGGTGACTAAAATTAATGAATATGCCTTGACGAAATACTGAAAACGTTAAAAGGACATTTTCGACTGAAGCAAAAAATGAAAAATACACAAAGTAGCTGACCATATTGTGCTTAAAATGCAAATTACACTCTAATAACCTCTGTAGAACGTGTTTGTAGAATGGTTGTGTTAGAGCAATATCGATTTATTATTAGGAATTTCCTCTGCGGGACACAAAAATTGATTTTTAGACTGATAGGCACAGTCATCATTCACTTTCACTGTACTGAAAAAGGTGAAATGATAGTGAATGGTGACTGAGACTGACATACTACTAAACTCCTTTTGTGTTTTACGGAAGAAAGTCACTCATAAGGGTTTGGAACAACAAAAGGGTGAGTGAATGATGACTTAATTTTCAGTTTTGGGTGAACTATCCTTTTAAATATGCAACACCCACAATGAAAGTGTGCTAAAAGACTGTGGTTTTATGTGTGTCAGGTGGAGCTGAGTTGTCCTAAGGAAATGGCCTGGAAGGTGAACATGCATCGTGGCTACCTGGCCATCTGTCACCCTGAGGAACAACAGCTTAACTTTATCGAACGGCTGGTGGAGATGGCTAGCAGTCTGGCCATCAGAGAGTGGAAGAGACTGCCACACATAGTTTCTCACGTACACACACCACTGCTGCAGGTGAGGAACATCACACGCATGAGCTGACAAACACCCTTTTACCAGACATTTTTCTGCCGTAATTTAATGTTCTCTGTTGTTTTCACTTTTTTGAACAGTCCAACTCAGAGCACCACCAGCGATCGAAATTGATCGTCAATTTTAAATAATGATGTCTAAAAAGAATATGTGGTCAGATTTCACCGCTGACAAGCAAGCGACTCAGGCAATCTCATTTCATATAAGAGCGTGTGTTTTTGTGCTAACCCATAGTAGAAGAGAGAATTGTAAAAGCAGACACTTTTCTTATAATTTCCTTTTTCGCGCTCGTTTTTGCATAATATGTCCTCAATCACTACTACTATTGTCGGACTTGACCCCTTCTTTTGCTTTCCCTTCCTTCTTTTTTGGACCTTTCTAAAATGTCTGAGATAGTGTTGACTGCACCATTGTGGTGCTCAATAGGCAGCTTGTATTAATATTCACCAGAAAGAACAGCCTCCTGACTGCCTCACGCATAATCAGGCAGCGCACACAATAGGATGGAGCCGAGGTGATGTGTGCCTGTAGATTAGGGTAATGTGTGAGTGCTGGCCATGCACCCTGTCCTACAGGGACTGTTAGAGATGAGGAGTGCTCTTCTTGAGCTCAGCTGTGGTGTGACAGTCAAATATGCCAGATTGAGCAAATTAAGCATTGGTGTTGGAGATGGTGATTATATCACACATGCTGTTATTGGTAATGGTTGATTGCTCTGTGATCCACGTAATTGAATGGTTGTATTCAGTGGGATTTTTGTTGCTTGATATTAATAGTAAATAGTAAAATGCCACATTACATCAGTATGTCATAAACATGTCGTTCAACAATTTAGTTCTCACTGGACTGTTTTGTCAACACTGACATCAGTATACACTTCTCCTTTTTCCTATTGGACCAGTTTTCATTGAATAACTAGATTTGAATTTCCTGAAAGAAATACCTGTGCTTGCAGGGCAGCCAAAGAATAGTGTTAAAATTGTAGGAATGTTTGGGGTTTAATCTTTTGTTCTGCATAAATTAAATGCTACACTTCTAAATTAACACACTAAGGTGGCTATAAAAGTTTAAATAGGTGAAAGTAACTCAAGATGTATCAAAATTCAGCATACAAATATGTAAGAAAGCTGATCAATCACAATTTAGTATGCAAACATTGATGTCATCATCCTTTAAAATAATTAAAAACGTGATTTATCTGGTTTTGATAAATAATAAATCACGAATAACAAATAATGTATTTAAAATGTTAGTATAAACAGTCATTTTCGGTCTCGTGCATTCAGATATGTTTGAATTTGAGTGAATGGACCACGAAGTGTAGTGTGACCCAGACCCGACTTGTACCCGGCCCGAACGATACCAGCAGATTTGAGGCCAGAACCAAACCCAAAATCGTGAACACACTTTATAATGTCTTCTCCTAGGAAGTACTGTACGCTGTATTTTATTTAAGCATCAGTACACTAGAGCAGAAGGAACCACGAGACGTGATAGTCAAAGATGTTTGTCCAGCATGTGTTTACATAGGAAAGCAGTTGAATAACAGAGCAGACACTGAATTAGTTGCATATGATTAATGCTTAAGGTTAGGTGTTCAGAACAAACTTAAGACCAGAAACCAGAATGTTTGAGGAATATCAATACAGCACTGTAAAAACTATTGATAATTGAATCTGTTTACACCTGCAACCAAACCCAAAAACCAAGTCCAATAAAAGCGATTGAAATGGACAGGAGAGGCAGACAGGAGGGGTGAGACAGAGAGAGTGAGAGAGAATGGCACCAAGTTAAAAATGGCTCGTAATTACTTTTCCCCCATCAGATAGTATTTGATTAAATACCTGCAAGAAAATTTAATTTACATGATGAAAGGGCACTCCGAATGAAGGTTATAATGTGCCATCAGCTGATATTAACAGATAATTGTGAAAAATATTGTATTGCCTAATTTATTTTGGGGATTTAATTCGGCAAGTCAATAGACTGAGTTTGGAACATTTATCCAGTAAACCAGGTATTACAGTTGAATGGATTGTTTTTGATATGTGTATGTGTGTTTGCAGACTGGCATAATTCATTATCATGGCTCTAGCCAGCTACTCATTGTATGCATAGTAAGCCGTCATGTTGTAAACTTTGTAAGTGCCAAACTCCCTCACTCGCATCTTTCTATTCCAATTCACAGAGGAGATTAAAGATCCATGTAGCTTTTCAGTAAGAGTGCATGGCTGCCAGTAGTTGTGTATATACAGCCTGATATGTTAAGTTCATGCATCAGTAGTTTGTAAGGAATGGATAGCATTTTTGGGTCATCACAGTCCGTATTCTATGCTGGTGTGGTCTAAGTGTCATTTAAGAGTGTGATTAGGCATTAGGGGAATAGATGCCTCAGTCAAGTGCTCCCTATTCTCTGGTTAATTGGCTTTAAAATACTTTGATCCATCTATTCGACCAGCCACCTTGAGACGTTGTTTCTCTATTTATATCTCAATAGGAATCATAAGTCTGTAATACAGTTGCTGTAATGGATTTCAGAGTGCCCTGTGTGTGTGGTATTTGGATCCTTGGATGAGTTTATACATCAGAATTAAACTTCTCTTCGGAGATGCATTAAGAGTTCCTTTTGAAGAGGACATGAGGATGTTGCATCTCCCATAAGATGTTTTTGGTAACCACATTGAAATGCTCATAAGTTTACTCCTGGATTATTCCCACTCAGTCGGCCCAGCAGATCATTGAGCTGCAGGAAGCTGCACAGATTAATGCAGGCCTCCAGCCAGCCAACCTTGGCCGCAACACCAGCCTCCACGATATGAAGACCGTAGTGAAGACCTGGCGAAACAGGCTACCGATTGTCTTTGATGACCTCTCCCATTGGAGCTGCATCTTTATGTGGCGGCAGCACCACTACCAGGGTATGCTGGGATATGGTGTCAAAATACTTCACATACAGTGGCCCCAAAAATTAGATGGACACTTAAAGATGCTATATGTAAGATTGACAATAAGCGTTTAAAAAGTGTACTGCAGTCCAAATTCAAAATATTGGAGAGTTGTCTGCCCCGCCCCAGACACGAAGCTCATGCATGTTGCCAGAATGTTGACAAATTAGCCCAACTCAGCATCCATTTTAAAGGAATCTGGGCTTCAAGCTGTCTCCATCTTCCAAAGGCATCTCCAATATTTATCCTTGTTTTACTACGCCTCTGGTCATGGTGGTTTCTAGATGGATGGCGAGGCTTTTTAGGTCGGGTGGAATCTGTAATCTCTAATCCAGTTTGTTTGCTGGCTTCTATGGCTGCAGCTCTCAGTGTCGTTTGCCTACAAACTTGTTCAAATCTGGCAACCCGTCGGTGTCGAATTACTATTGGTGAGTGGGCAGTGGGTGGGATCACACAGGCCAAATCATAAACATAAATTCCAGCCCAGAATAGAAACTTCAAATTAGAATATACTGGCTGTAACATTGTTATCGTAGAAGCCAGTATTCCAACTTAGCATTCTTTCTAATTCTCTAATGACATATTATGGACATTTTATGATTTAGCACAGTAAATGTATTACATATAGCACCTTTAAGTCACAAACATTGGGGCCACTGTATGCATTCACAGTGATCACTTTTAAAGAGTAAATGGCCAACAGTCCATTTTGTACATTCTGACCATGCAATGACTGCTATGTCAGTGACATTCTAAAGCCTAATCACTTTTGCCGCAATTAAAATTATGTTTCCATCTTCCTCTTTTTGCAGCCATTGTGACCGCTTATGAAACCAACACACAGCATGACCCAAACACTAACAATGCAATGCTAGGAGTGCATGCCTCCGCATCAGCCATTATTCAGTATGGGAAGATCGCCCGGAAGCAAGGTTTAGTCAATGTCGCCTTGGACATTCTGAGTCGAATCCACACCATCCCCACCGTGCCTATTGTAGACTGTTTCCAGAAGATCCGGCAGCAGGTTAAATGCTACCTGCAGTTGGCTGGAGTCATGGGCAAGAACGAATGCATGCAGGTGAGTGGACTGTGAATCTTTCAACACCAATATGTGGTCAATCTGAATGTTTAAAAAAAGAAAGAATATTTTATAAAATTGTATTTGTATAAAACCTCCCATAGTGTAAATGCAGCTCAGTAAAAGATATCAATAAAAGTGTCAAATTAATGTAAAAGAAAATTGATATTTTGAAGAATAGAAATAGGAAAAAAATACACTTGACGTATATTTAACACACATAAAAACATTAATACTGTATTAATCAAATTCTAATTTTGCATAAATATTAATCAAACACCTTAGCAATAAATGAGTGCAATACTTTTTAATACATTACTTTTTTAAATAAATATAAAAAATATATATTGTATTAAAGTTTTACAAGATATTCATACCAACAAATTGTCTGCAAACATTTTTTTGAATATCATTTTGATTTATAATTTTGAGATTTAACAAAATATATAATTTCTCTATCATATTATTGGTTGTGTCAAAAAGTTTTTACTTCACTTCATTGCCATCTACTGTGCTATGGATTCACCTATTCCTTTTGCGGTTAACCGGACTCTCTTAATCCAAATAACGTTGCTCTCATTACGTTGAGAATGGCTGCAGTGCTGTCAGAGTAAGGAATGCATTCCAAACAGTGTAAGGAATGGGCTGCTGGGTGCAGCATTCGCTTAAGCCTGATTAATGGAGCTGCCTCAACTGAGCTCAAGTCATTAAAGTACCATTGGATTTAATAAGTCTCTCTCTGTCTCTCTCTCTCTCTCTCTCTCTCTCTCTGTCTCTCTCCCCCTCCCCCCATCACTTTGACCTGCTCTGTTCCCTTTATCATTTCTCTGCCACACTCTTAAACCACTGACTCAACTACTGAGATGTCTACAGCTGATGTACTCTGTTGTCAGTGGTGTTGACTTTTGAGAAGAATTTTAAAGAAGGAAACTACAAGTTGGCTCAATCTGAAAAATCAAACTGTTCTTTTTTTATTTATTTTTTATGGGATGTAAAATGATTCTACTTAAAATTACTTGATTCTACTAAATTCATATTGATTAAATAATCTACTTTTTTGTGCTCTATTATCAGGGTCTGGAGGTGATTGAGTCCACTAACCTGAAGTACTTCACCAAGGAGATGACCGCCGAGTTCTATGCTCTCAAGGGCATGTTCTTAGCCCAGATCAATAAGTAAGAGTTGATCCCTGGCTTTGTTGATCTTCTCTCCCTTTCTGCCTGTCACTTTACTGAGCCCTCTCTTTATCTCCCTCATTCACTCTTTCTTTCTTTGTCATTATTTGACTCTGCTCTTGTTATCTTTTGTTTTGTGTATGAGTCTTTTTTGAGCTGACATAAAGAATCAGACAAAGCGAGATTATTAAGAGCTCACTTTTTCAAATGAATATTATCGACAAAGAGTCATTATGGAAGAAGATAAGCATCTGTGTGCACACAAGTATTTGTTTCACTAATCATCACTCGTAAAACCTAAGGCCAATAATGAGGTCAAAACAGTCGTTAACAGTCAATATGGGAATATGATGAGTAATTAACCTTATATAGAGTGTCTGCAGCAGAGGATAATGGCACTGAACTCATGATGAGTGATTACCCTATATCATATTTCTATTGACTGGCATTTTCATGAGTCAATCAGCATTTCCTGCTGAAAATCTGCCATTTAATTGGTTTACATCTTAGAATACAGTAGATTAATATGTATTGTTATCAGGTCTGGTGTTTTAACAGCCAACAAGACATTAAACAAACAGAAAAACTGTTGTTGAATAGCTGCTTTGTGGTCCTTCGGACTCTCTGTCAGTACTCTGTATACTAGAGAGACTGATAATCAGCTGTAATTATATTTTTTACCGATATTCGCTCATTATACTTAATCAGGCATAGGTTCTGTTATATGGGGTCTACTGATACATGGTACCATTTGTTGGGTCTCTAAAGAATATAACCCAAAAATGCCATTACATCACTATGTTCAACAGGAAAAGTAACATAAGTTTGCATTAATTACCCAACTTTGTATGCAACATCCATTCATTCTGAAGTGAGAAATGCATAGCATTTTAATATTAATAGTTAGCACAACTATTTGAACTGTTAACACAGTTGAAATTACATTTCTGACCATCATTATAATGTTATAAAATATTCATAATTTTTATTGATTCTATTGCTGTAGTGTAATAATTTTGTTATCAAAGAGCAAAATTAAACTAAAAAAAAAAAAATTGGCTTAGCATATCTGTTGTCACTTCAAATTAAAGAAGCTCTATGGGTTGTGAAAACCCAAAGCTCAAAATATACTTCAATATCATGGGTGAATTTATGGTGACCCGTGAGTTTGCCGCTGGATCAGAATAACTTATTAAACGCACATGCTGAATAATTAACTTAATAGCAATTTGTGAAATCTCTGCAATCAGCAGAACTTTTTCCCCAGCCGCAGCGCCTAATGCAATCATTACATTTTTATCCTTTTTGAATATTAACATAGGGATTTGATAAAGCAGCATGAGCGCTGTCAGAGGAAGATGTTTGACACTTGACTAGGCATTGGGGATTTGTATGCTCTCCAGGCCTGAATTTCAGTAAAGGCCATGAGCAGAAAACATATTATACATGTCCACGACTGACGGAAGCCTTCAGTGAATTTGGGCTCTCCAGACTTCCATTGCAATCAAGTGTTATTCTGTTGCTTGCCAAATACTCATTAAAATGTCCCATTATATGTGATTGGTTTTGTAGGTGTGTCATGTGGGGTAACATTTAGAGATGGTGATGGTGAGGAAAGAGGCTTTAAGCACAGATGATGAGCCTCATCCACTGCTTTCAGTCAGTTATAAAACCTTTTATGAGCTTCTCTCTATTTCTATTCTTAAATTGCTTCTGTAAAGGGCCCTAGAAAAGATACTCGCACGGGACAAATTCCTCAAAGCTCTAAAACGGCTGATGAAACAAAATATTGGACTCTGTCAGCTAATTTCAGTTAGAAGCTGGCCGACTGGCTAGATTTTGGAAGTAAAAGAGTTTACCATTGCATCAGATCCCCCTCCTAAATGCTCCTTTTCATCTTTTTTGGAAATACCTGTAAAAATTGGATATATAATTATCACCCATTTTACATGGTTCTGTAAGCCAGTCACAGAAATTTTTGCTGACTCAAGTTTAATCCTACAAATTGAAAGATACCCGAGATATCAAGAATGTTAAAGTTAAATCTGACAAATTTCTTCTTCACCTGCAAATTTTTCATCCTTATCTCGCCCTCTAGGTCAGAAGAGGCAAATAAGGCTTTCTCTGCTGCAGTGCAGATGCACGATGTTCTGGTGAAAGCATGGGCGATGTGGGGAGACTACTTGGAGAACATCTTTGTCAAAGACCGCCAGCCACACCTTGGCGTATCTGCCATTACCTGTTACCTGCATGCCTGTCGCCATCAGAACGAGAGCAAATCCCGCAAATACCTGGCCAAGGTAAGATCTCATCTGTCCTGGAGACTTCTGTCAGGTCAAGAGTGACTTGACAGGTTTCCCACACGTCCTGGAAAGCATGTAATTTTGCAATGCAGTTTTCCTGTCATGGAAAATTTGAAAAATACCTAAATGTCCTGGAAAATAATAATTTGTCTTGGAAAATATTTCAGTAGAATAAAACGGTTTGACTGTGTTGCTAGCAATGTTACATGTACAAAAACTTGGTAACGACTGGGACTCGGAATAGAAGTAAAATACACAAATTTGTATCGTTTTGTCTCTGCATTGTGAAACAACATCAGTGGTTAAGGGCTCTTATGCCCTCGTGATTGATTACAGCAGCAGCCTATCATGAGCTTCGCAACTACGGTCTAACCGAGGCAGATCACGCAGCAGCGCGTGCACAGTGAGAAGCAAAACTCGTGAAACTTCTCATTCATAAACAGTGACCTGGTACATGTACGGACCGACTTAATGAGAGGGGCATGTTGTTCATTTACTTCAGCATCGGCATGTGAGACTATTTTTTTCATCACGGAGAGAAAAGGGTGGAGGAGTTACTTTTTTTTGTTTAAAAGTAACTGATGTTTATACATGTTGAGGGGCTTTCACCAATACATTGAAGTCTATGAAGTGATGCATCAGGGCGACTTCACAGAAGTGTTTTTCTCACACATTTTTGACTCACACAAATTATGTCTTTGAGAATACAAAGCTCCAGTAAATATTTTAAGACATATATTTCAAGTAAATTTATGAAGAGAGATTGAATGTCTCAAAATGTATTTGAATTATTACCTTATCCTTTCTGAGTAACCAGAGACCCCTGTTATTGTGCTACAGTAATTACATTCACCAAAAAAAAAAGAAGACCTAAACAACAAGTCCTCGTTTTACGTTGTGCAATCAAAGCCATTGACATTTTTTTCTCTTCTAAATAAATGTTTTCAATATTTTTTGTGCACACCTCCCGCTTTCTTGTGTGGCAAGCTTGTAAATTTGCCACCCACGGGACACTTACTGCAATGTTGACATGTGGAGGGCAAAGCACCGCTTGATGCTGGTGTTGAACGGAGTGCTGACGCTTCAACTCATGTGAAATGCGCTTTAAAATGACATAATTGAAACTCAAAATTATTATTAGGCTGTTGTTGTCTTTTCTGATAGAAGTCATGCCCAGCAGTTTAAATATTGTAGGAAAATGATACAGTAGATCTGCTTTGTTCTAATAATGCTTAAACATTAAGCAAATTTTAATAAAGGATAAGGTATGGATGTTATTGGTACTCCTTATTAGCCTATTAATGGACAGTCTTTTTAGATGAGAAGTCATGATCTGCAGTTCACAAACTGAATGGAATTTATAGATCTGCTTTGTTCTTATAATGCTTATGTACTATAAAGTTTCTCTTGGCAGACTGCAGTCGTGAACATCTCAAAATGATTCAGTGACTCACTCACTGCACATAAGACGCACATTTGTCGTAACTTAGTGGCATCTAATCAATTAATGAAACTGAACAAATTTGTGAAACAGAAGCAAGCCAGACCAAAATAGCCTTTATTTTTTCAGTTAATTCTGCACAGTTTTCCAGATAATTTTCTATACTTGAATCATTAAAAATACAAAAATAACCCGGAAAACAGTCAGCTTATACCATGGTTACAACATGTAGTATGCGGATGTCACAGAATCTAGTCATAAAAATGCCATTAGCAATAAAACGCAGAATGTCTTGTAATATGACATATTTGAACGAAAATGAATGTTTGAATGTAGAAATAATCTAATTAAAATTGTGATATGTCCTAGTTTGATAATTAAACTTAAAAAGTATCTGATTTAATTGAATAATCTGCAAGTGATGCACACTTCAAAATGAATGTGTAGAGATGGCCGCTCATACACTGAAAACACCTCATGATCATCACGTGCAGTCTTGTGTGTGAAGTGACAGACAGAGGGCGCTCTGAAGTGTGCTGCACATACAGACAATGTATTTTTTAATTCACAGCTTTACGGGCATTAATAATCATACTGGGCCATGGCGCAAACTGGAGGTGAGAGACTGCCATCAAAAACACACATAATAAACGCCAAAATAAAAGCTTGATTTAAATGGGCATGTGTTTTTGCTTAAATATTATAATTGTTGGGTGCATAAAATGTCCTGGAAATGTCAACGGGAACCCTGCTTCATCATTAAGATGCATTCAACTATTGTCTGCACAGGCTTGGCTTTGTCCTGTTACTTCGACTGTGGTTTCATTCCACTCATACAAAGGAATACTTTGGTTTTCTTAGAGACCCATAATATATTGGTGACCAATATATTATTGAACAATAACTGGGGAATTGATAACAAATTTAATTGCATCTGATAATTTGTTGGATAAAAGTGATATATTTATTTGTGAATCAGGTTTTTCACATACAAAGACTTACTATAGTTTGTGAGTGAAACAAATATGCTTGTATTCTACTAGTTTAGACCTTTCCAAAAGAGTAATACACATGACTTTTCTATCTGTTTAGTGTTTATTTTGATCATATTAAATTTTATATATATATATATATATATATATATATATATATATATATACACACACACACAGTATCTCACAAAAGTCCTGCCTCAACGACTACCGTCGCACTCACACACCCATCATCATGAAGTGCTTCAAGAGGCTCGTCATGAGGCACATTAAGACCCAGCTGCCCCCCTCACTAGACCCACTGCAGTTTGCATATTGTCCAAACTGTTCAACAGACGACGCCATTGCCACCACCCTCCATCTGGCCCTCACCCACCTAGATAAAAAGGACTCATACGTTTGCTGAATGCTGCAAAACTTGAATGAAAGTATCGTGCATTGCAATAAAATATCTTCCCTTCCCTGTAATCAATACCAGACACGATACCAAGAAGGACATTGAGGATATTTATATTTTTAGGATTATTTATATATTTTTATTTTTGTTTAGTTTCTTCAGAGCCATGAAAATGTATTTTAGTTTAGTTTCAGTTTTTCCAAATATGTGGATTTTTATTTTAGTTTACTAATTTTTTATTTTTTTTATTTTTACATTTTAGCTTTCATTTTCATTTCGTTTATGATAATAACCTTGATATACTGAGTCAAAACATTATGGCCACTCACAGGTGAAGCATATAATGTTGATCATCTCCAAACAAGGCCACATGTCAGGGTCTGGGTAGATTAGATTGTAAGCAAACGATCAGTTCTCGTAGTCAGCGTGTTGAATGCAGTAGAAATGGGCAGGAGTAAAGACCTGAGCGACTTTGACAAGGGCCATATTGTTATGGACATACGACTGGATCAAAGCATTTTTTAAATGGCAAGGCTTGTGTGGTACTTTTGGACAGTGGTCCGAGGAGGGACAAAACACAAACCGGCGACAAGATGTTTGGCGCCCAAGGCTCATCGATGCTCGAGGGCAACGAAGGCTATCCCATCCGGTCCAAACTGACAGGAGGTCTACTGTGGCACAAGTCAGACAATTTTAATGATGGTTAAGGGAGAAATGTGTCAACACAGTGCATCGCACCTTGCTGCGTATGGGGCTGTGTAGCCGCAGACCAGTCAGAGTGCCCATGATAACCCCTGTTCACCATCAAAAGCGCCTACAATGAGCATGTGAGTGTCAGAACTGGACCTTGGAGCGGTGAAAGAAGGTTGCCTGGTCTGATGAGTCCCTGATAATGCGCCCTGTCACGCTGATGTTCGGGAATGGTTTGAGGAACATGATGAAGAGTTCAAGGTGTTACCCTGGCCTCCAAATACCAGGGATGTGCTGGACCAACAAGTCCGAGCCATGGCTGCTCCACCTCGCAACTTTCATGCCTTGGTGGGTCTGCATTGTTTTGGTGGCACTCAGTGGACCAACAGCATAGTAGGGGGATTTCATAATGATTTGTCTCATCAATGTATATACTTAATAATTGCATTGTAAAGTCCAGATTTAAAACAACAACTGTTGAGTGCTTTTAATTTATTTAACTAGCCGCTCTAGTTAAAGTCTTAAAATGCAAAAAGTTTCTCAATATTGGTCACAACAAGCTGTTGGTTATCGGTAGGCCAAGACTTTTTTGCTTATTTTCGGCAATGCAAATCTCATACACCAAAATTGCATCTCTTTAATAGTTTAATTCCCATCTTGAGTGTGTCAAACTGCCCTTGTGGACTGACTACTTTAATTACCCCACTCACAAGTAGCCCATGCTACCCAAAGGTTAAAAGCTTCATTCCACCTCTGTCAGTCCATTCTACACAGTTCTTGGAAGCCTGACCCTTTGCAACACCGAAACGCCTGCCTAAGCCAGCCAATAAAACATGCCGTGATCCCATGGGTCATGATCAGCAAATAGGCCACTGCAGTGTACATGTATGCAGCCTGAACTACAGATCAAATGGCTTTCACTCCATCTGAAGCCTTCTAATAGAACAGCATACGCTTAGTGTTTTTCCAAAATGGCTAAATGGACAGCTAGAGATGCACAGAGTTGGTAATAAAGGGATAGCATCTTTTTTTCGACAGGCCTGCAATTAGTTTTACCGTTAAACCCATTTACCATAACACAGGCAAACTGAGTGTTCATTTGTGGTCCAGTAAACACTGTCTGCTCTCTGATGGCTTTGTTTAATGGAGGGCATATCCATCACCATGTGCCATTTCTAAATTAATGCAGCTGCAGCAGGTGGGTGCACTGCATTCAGACTGATGAACCTCCAGTTATGGATGTAATTATATTATTAGGCCTGATGAGAGGTTTTGTATGGATATTATACACATGACAGTCTGTTGAGCTGTACACCAGATCAAACAGCTTCACACCATTTTGCTTTTCCTTTTTTTCCCTGTGGGTTTTAACGCAAGGACCACATTCGATTATGTCTGGAGTACTGCTGTCCACTGAAGCTTCAGAGACATTGGCATAGTTTACACTTGATTAATGAAAATGGCTGCTCGCTGATTATCGGTAATTATCCGCACCAGTGTGGCCTGAGCTGTCCTCTATCAGGCAAGAGATGCAGGGTCATCTGTTACCATCCCTACTGCCACCATACCAGAACCCACCAACACAAAGCAAGAGGCGATAGTGGCTTACTGGCAGGAGAGAGGCAGTTGAGATGATTTTACAAGCCATAAGCCTTTGAGTAGAATTTCATGGAGCTGATGGCCTCATCCTTAAATGCAGACATGTAGCTTTAGTTTAAAATTAAATGCATTGCCTAGTCTGTCAGTTCCCCTCTTCATTTGTCGATCTCTGTCTGTCTTCTTCCTCAGGTGCTGTGGCTGTTGAGTTTTGATGATAAGAACACATTGGCCGATGCTGTGGACAAATACTGTATTGGAGTGCCGCCCATCCAATGGCTGGCCTGGATCCCTCAACTCCTCACATGCCTGGTGGGCTCAGAGGGCAAACCTCTCCTCAACCTTATCAGCCAGGTTGGTTTCCTTGCAACACTTTTGTTCCTTAGCAGCACATTCATAATTGGATATTTAGGTCATTTAGGTCATTTTGTGTACTAAAAAATTCGTCAGATATATCAGTCATTTACATTTTCTTTTGGTCTGTTTTTCAGAGTTTCACACCATGAGTGTCACATTTTTAAGACACTTTATAAAGTTAAATATAGTTTGCTGTCTGATGAATTTGACTGAAAGGTAATGCAAGGTATATGCCTTAACTAATCTTAAAATTAGAAAAGTTGTAGAATTTAGATTAGTGTGAAATGTTTTGAAATTAAAAATAATCAAAGTCTTAGTTGAAAGAAGTAGAATGAACACATTAAGACGTGTGGTCCTTTTAATCAAGATTAATTTCTTTTACTTTGCAATGAGATACAATTTCCAGATAGTACCCCTTTTTGTCAAATTCATAGTTTTACCGGTTCCCTCCTGCCTCTTTAATTATTTATGCAAAACATTGTTTTTGGGTCAATTTCAAAGACTCTCAAACTGTGGGAATAAAACCACAAATTAAACAAGAGACTAATTTGCCCTCCTTGATGGAGTATTATTTCCAAGCCATTTAAAAAGCTCCTGAACTTCAAAGAGGAAACGACTGCTCCAAGGGCCCAGAGAGAGAGAGACCAAAGAGGGAGACAGGGGAGATAGATCTGTGCACTTAACCCATGTGAAGAGACATCGAAATCCCTCTCTCCTACACTGACTTATTTCAAACGGGCTTTGCATGCAGCTCAGCGTGCGCTCTCCTCTTCTCACGTACACGCAGCAGACCAGCAACTCCTAATCTCTCCATTTCAGCGCAAACGTACCCATGCAGTGGAAATGCTTCAATTTGAGATTAAGTACACTTGAATCCCTGATAAGCACCAAATGAAATGGATATGTTTGCACACCATAATCTCAATTAATGGGCTTTTCAAGGTTCTCATTGTCAAAGGATCTTTGGTTGTGATCTAAGGCATTGATGATGAGCGAAAGGTAGACGTTTTGTTAATCTCTTGATTTTCAAGTGAAATCTCCAGTGGTTGAAGCTCCTTTATCTTGGGCTCTGAATTATTTAGCTGTGCTCCAGTTGGCACAATGTTTTAAAAACTTTTGGTGAAATATTGATGAATGTGAGCTGTGGGGTGCCTTGAGATGAAACGGAGACTAGGAAAACTCACCACCTTTATGCACGCAGACACCCTTTACATGCCCACACACACACCTTAAAATACGACTTTTCTCAAATTTTAGAGGTGATCTCTTCCCTTTTCACCTTGTTCATTTTTAATGTGATACTTAACAAGCTTTTAACAAAGTCTTAGCCATTTCTGCTTTTCATGTAAAAGCAAATCTGGACTCTGAGGTGTCTCTTTACACCTAAAGGCCAGCCTGCTTTCTGTGTCTGCTTGATGTAGATCAGGTTTCCACTCTAATGGCCTGCTTGAGCTGTGTGCTGTGAGACCTGAGAGGGGCTGTGGGCAGTCTCAGTAGGAGCGCTGTCTGCTGCCTCTATGTATTTGTCTTTATACCCCTCACACCAATAAGACAACATTCACACCCCTCACGCATATCACATTGCCAGGGGAGAACAAGTGATGATAAGCGTGATTTTGGGACTATCACATAGCAATAAAATTTAACCAAAGATTTGGTTATGAGTCAGATGGCTCTGTCTGTTGTATATAAGGTTAGGCTCAGAAGCTGGGGCTGAAGGGCTTTTTTTATTTTAAATAGAAAGTGTGAAATGGGCCTCACAACTTGGTGCTTTGGTTGTTTGGTAAAGCTGCTGTGTGTACTTTCTGCACGACTGGCGGTACCAAATTTAAATGTTCAAAAATATTTAAAGCAGTTTCCCCAAACACTCTGCCCTTCAGTTGGCCAATCAAACAGGTAGTCTTGCCGAAAGTCACACCATTGGTTGAGCCAGTGTTGCTATGTTGTGATACTCAAACAACCTGAGCAATTTTTAATGGGCAACATTGAAAGAATTCTCTAGTATGTTGTGCTTGGCTGACGCAAATTTGAGTCTAGGTCGGTTGATTTGCTAATCCTGTTCCTTTGCTTTTCCCACTATAATTTCCTGTTTCATCTCTACTAATTTGTGCTGTCAAAAAAAAGGAAAATAAAAGAAAGATATATTGATCTTAATGCAATTGCTTCAATGCCATTTTGACAAATACATAAGCTTTTGGGCTGGAGCGTTAAACAGTTTGAACCTTTTTTTTGTATGTGATCCTGTTCAAGTGCAAAGCAGATCTCTGAGAGAGAGAGAGAGAGAGAGTGTGTACAACTGGGCTTGATAAGCTTTTAGCAAGTGTCATATTGAGACATGGTTTTAATCTGCCCTTGATGTTTGTCCATCTCGCTGCTTTCCCCTGACGGTTTCATTTTCAAAAGGCTGACTATCTCAGAAAAGTTTCAAAACATGTCAGCACTGTTTCTCTTGTTCACTCTGTCCCGAGCCAACAGGGACTATCTGAAATGTAATCTGCAACTGTTTCTCTTAGGTGGGACGTGTCTACCCTCAAGCTGTGTACTTTCCGATCCGAACCCTGTACCTGACGCTGAAAATCGAGCAGAGGGAGCGCTACAAGAGCGGTACGACTGTAGTTTTTTTCACATCATTCACACTGAACAATAGAAAGCCCTTCAACTTGTAGGTTAAGCTCTCTGTAGGGTTATTATAATAAAAAAAATGTGTTAGTTTTTGTTAGTTTTCATTCTTAGTTTTAGTGTTTTTAATTTAATTTGTTTTTCAGTATATTTTTAATTCGTTTTAGTAATTTAGGGCTACCAAAGTTGAATGTTAATTGCTTTTAATTAAATATGTTTAACATTATTAAATTTCTCAGGGGTGTATCTAGTGTATTGAGCATCCAGTGGTATTTTAATGTTTAATGAAGACAGGTTGTAAAGTTTTCAAATATTATAATGCTGTGTAACAAAACCAAAATTAATTTGGTCATTTTTATATTTTTGTTCATTTTGAAGATGTGAAAATGTGTTTTAGTTTCAGTTCTTCCTATTATTTAAAATTTAACAAAAATATTTTCATAATGACTCTGCCTCTCTGTGATGTCTTCTTCTTTCCTCAGACTCTGGGCAGCAGCAGCCCAGTTCGGCGGTGGCCCAGACCCACTCTGCTTCAGACCCAGGTCCTATTCGCGCCACTGCTCCCATGTGGCGCTGCAGCCGGATCATGCACATGCAGCGTGAACTCCACCCCACCCTGCTCTCATCTCTGGAAGGCATCGTTGACCAGATGGTTTGGTTCAGGGAGAATTGGCACGAGGAGGTGAGACAGGTTTTAGCTTTTAGAGAGAGTTTTTGTATTCCAGAAGCGAGTGGTTACCTCTTAAAGCACATCAGCCCCAAGCACAAGTTAAACATGACGTGAATGCGTTTTCTGTCCGGTTTGCTTACATTCTTTAAGTCTTACACCGCATGCTCTCTGAGGCACATACACATAGCTGTTTTTAGAGCACTGGCTGATCACATGAAAGTTGACAGAGGGGAACGATTGGGGCTCAGTGAGGCTGAAAAGTGGTTTTGCAGTGCAGGTGGACGCTGGCGCTCCAGTGCTAATCGGGCTTTGGCGAGGGGCTTGCAGTGATTGATGGGTCAGGGGAGTGTAGACGGAATGTGGGGAGATTGAATTGCCATGATCGGGCTGATGCATAGAGACTGGACAGCGACAGCAGTTGGAAGCTCCTGTGGGATACTCACCGAGTGACAGTAGAAGAGGAGGACGAAGAAGGGCAGGGAAAAAAGTTTAGCAAGGAGAATTGGAGGATGAAAGAAAGTGGCATTGAGAGAGTTTGTTGATGTAAAATGTGGGTTTAATTCTCTAGACATTGATGAAGTGTAGTCCCAGACCACATTAGTCAGTTAATGGCGATCTTCACTTGAAGTCTAGGCTCAATCTCTGCAGCAAAGACTTGAAGTGGTGGGCTTTTATTGATCTCTCTGGTGAACATATTTGCTGCTGAAGAATTTGTAGTAATATTCGAGTGGAAAATTCAGATTGTTATCCTTCACGGTAAATTGATAAAGACATGTTAACCATTTATCCTAGTCTCTTTGCTTCTCCCTCTAAATTTTTCATTGTTTTCTTTGCTCAGGTCTTGCGTCAACTCCAGCAGGGGCTAGCAAAATGCTACTCTGTGGCGTTTGAAAAGAGCGGAGCCGTGTCTGATGCTAAAATTACTCCTCATACACTCAACTTCGTGAAAAAGCTGGTGAGCACTTTCGGCGTGGGACTGGAGAACGTCTCTAACGTGTCAACCATGTTCTCCAGCGCTGCTTCAGAGTCCCTGGCCCGTCGAGCTCAAGCAACTGCTCAAGACCCTGTCTTTCAGAAGATGAAGGGCCAATTCACCACAGGTCAGAACACCTCTGCGTATAAAATTATCCTCCTGTTCTTTCTTGATAAATGTCCCTTATAGTGCGTGATTCATCTGTGCACATTATTACAAATAATAATAATTTTTTCATTGTCTCATCAATCTCTAATAATTTTTTGTGCCTCTGAAACAACGTTTCTGCTATCTTTACCAAGGCCATGTTGACGGGGAAAATTATTATCCAAAATGTCATAGCTGGATTTTCACAATCTAATCAAAGCTAGATGGGCAAAATCAAACCCTGTCCTACATTATTTCCTGCTAATAATATTCAATTTCACTCTGAAATATGTCAGAGTACAGAACTTTTCTGTGTTGCAAATGCTGTTTCATGTTGTCTTCACATACCAAAAACTGAAGTGAAACTCCAGTCATTAAGTGCTCTTGAAGGAAAACGTCCCCTGTGCACAATTACACATGACTCTCACTCTTGTCTCTGTTCTGCATAACCACTCCTGCTCTGTGTTAACCAAAGGCCTCTCCACCAGGCCACCTCAGGGAATAATTGGCACGGTGAACCATGTGATTAGATTTAATGGGATGATGACTGTAGGCAGGGCTGTGTGCATGTGTGTCAAAGTGCTGTTGACTAAGGAAATATGTTTGTTTCCAAAATCCAAATAAGACAAAATACCTCCTGAAGATTAATCCGAAAACATAATAGTAATATACAGAATTACCACAATAGCTTTTTTTATTGTCTAATTGCATGCATGTTAAATGATAGTAAACTCATTGAATAGCATTTGTTTTTAAAGGAGTGTATTGGCATAATGTTGATTGTTGGTAATTACATAAGAATAATATCCATTGATTTTATAAGGAATATATTACCAAAAAGCACGCAGTTTACAGCAATCTCCCATTCATTCCTATGGGAAGATCTGCAAAACTTGTCAGAGCAAGCAATGGTAACCGAGGGGGGCGGAGCTTAGTGAAGGGACAGATGTCCTTTTTAAAGTGGAAATACTTTTCTAGGTGGATGAAAGTTTGGTGATTTGTTAAGTAACTCCTGTGAAGTTTACTCCACATAGTGGAAACTGTCAAAAACGACCATTTACATGGTCATGACATTAAAGTTGAAAAATTGGATGAAATTTTGCACAGACAAAGTGGAATTCTGTCACACTTGTCACTTTCAAACACGTATATGGTTTACATCTTTTGCTATACATGGAAACAGTGTGTATTTTAATGTTCATTACCTGGCTCTCTGTACTTCCATTATAAGTGCTTTACTGTAACTTACTGTTTTGTTTTTAAGTGAGGCATGAGTCAGAATTATTTTCTTTTATATTCTGTGCCAAAAATGCTGTTGATAGAGTTCAACTTCCACTGAACCTGGACCGTTCCTTTAACAGAGAGAAAGTGCTGTATTTTTCTGTGACTTTACCTTTAAATCCCAAATGTCAGAACCTAAACCCCCTAGAGATCTGTTTGGTGTCTCTCTTAGTGTTGTGGAGAAGTTGGCACGGCACTTTCCTCAGGCTAGTCTTGTTCACAATGCACAACAGTTACCTTCCAGTACCACTGACTCTCAAAAAGCAAAGCAAAGGAGCTTGTGTGATCCAAAGCCTACTGTAAAAACAAACTCCCCCTCAGCTGTCCTCTGCTCAGGAGAGCAGAATATGTTATACTTTTCTCCCCTGTCCACCTGTAGCTCCTCCAGCTCAGTATGCCTTGAACACTCTTAAACTCTCTTTCCACATTTTAAGCCCTATCCTGAGGCTAGTGTGTGTTCATTGTTTTGGAGGACTGTTAAGGTTGTAAGGGTATAAAACAGATGTTGTGGTGCCAGCTGTCTCTGGGCAGTGAGGTATGGCTAGTGCCCTTAACTCTCTCTGCCCACCTGGCACTGTGTGCCACTGGGAATGATTTTTGGAGGGGAACCATCAAAGCGAGCGGCCCCTTTCGTTCTGTTTCCTCTTCTCCCTTTTCTTTGACATTTCTCCTCTAAGCTCTCCGTTCTCCACTGTTGGAAATTAAGTATTCACCATATATTTGCAATTAATTTGCTGCTGATTATAAGATTTAACAAAATTGTGAATGTCACAATAATTTTATTGCACTTTCGACTCATGAGTATTAAAGTATTAAGAGATGTTTTAAAAGTGTGGTAAGTTTGATTCATTACTAGAATTAGTTCAAACTGTCCATTTAAATGTTTTGATTCAAAACTCTGATTCAGTGATTATCTGAACTCAGATCATTTGCATCTCTAAAATGTGTTCACAGAAGTCTCCATTTGGCATTTTGGACATTTATTTATTTTTTCAGAAATTCAAATGTTTTAGTAAAAATAAATACTAGTAAATATCGCTGTTTATAAACATTTGCATTAAACAAGGATGGATTTACTTTTTTTACTGAAATGATGGTTACTCTTTTTAAAAAAATATAAATAAAAAGTCAACCTTTTTAAGCCATTTGGTTGCTAATGCATAAATATTGAGATATAATGTATATTGAATATCAACAAAAAGCTAAACCTTTTAAGAGGTAATTGGTTGGCAATATCAACCAGCTTTAATGGAAAGTAATGTGAAATCTAAAACAAAATACTGGATGTGGTGTTAATGTTTTCTGAAATGTAGTGAGGTTACTCCATTTCTCTAACATTATTGTCTGCAATGATCTGAAGCAAGAGCATTTCAGCGCTCCTGTCGTGCTGTACACTGTGTTCACTCAGGCATTACAGTGATGGAATTTAAAGTAGAGAATTCACAGGAGACTTCTGCTCAGTGAGTGGTGCAGCCAAGGGGGGAGGAGAGTATTTTTAGTGCTTGGCCACCTCCACCGAGCATTATTAGGTGCACAAAACTTCCGCCTTCGGTGTATCTCTTGCACAGGTCAGAGAGCAGAGACTTTGTTTTCCACAGCAGTGGAGAACTCAAATCCCCCATGAGTTGAGCTGATCCCAGGTCAGTGAGACAGTACTCCCCTGCCACACTCCACAAAAAACTGCCAACAGGCCAACAAATGTGCAAAATTTATCAGAACACAACTTGTGCTGCCCAGGAGGTGCTTGTGAGCAGTGTTATCTGAAAAACTTCTCACTTCAGGGCATAGTCTGTAAAACATTTTTTTATTTTATTTATTACAGCAAGTCAACTGCTGAGTGTAGCTATGCATTTCAAGTCAAATCACTTTCATAATGCTCACTGATCATTAAGCACCTAAACAGTCTTTAAGACTCCAGGAGGAGTCAGAAAGGCCAAGATTACGGAGTGTGTCTGATTCTATAAGACATCATCTAGTTCAGAGTGTGGAATTGGGTGGCAGCAGTGTTGCTTATGGCAGCTAATCAAAATGTCACACAAGACATTGACATTATTATAAGTGTCATCCGGGCAGTAAGAGTTCTTTAAATGGCCCATTATTATGCAGCCACATCTCACTGGCTTTACCCTGAAATGAGTGGCAGCTTAACGCATGAGAGTTTTGAATTAAAGTCAATGATTGGTCTATATAACGTTCCTGCTGTGCCAAGTACATGATATAATTATAAAAAGGATAATTCTGATTCTAGGTGCTAATTGGTCGATACGGCATTCCAGCTGTGCCAAAATACATTTTATAATCATAAAATGTATAGTTCCGGTCCTAGATGCTGATTGGTCTGTACAGCACTATAGCTATGCCAAAATACATGATGCTGTTATTAAACTTATAGTTCCGGTTCTAGTTGCTGATTGATGTATACGGTATTCCAGCTGTGACAAAATAGATTATATAATTATAAAATGGATAGATCTGGTTCTTGATGCTGATTGGTCTATATGGCATTTCAATGGTGACAAAATGCATTTGTAATTCTAAAATGAATATCTTTTGTCCGGGGTGATGGTTGGTCAATACAGCATTCCAGCCAACAGCTATGACGCAAAGAAATAGTTTACCATTTCACTGTACAGCATCCTTAGAATAATGTTCTGGTATTGGTTACATACCAGGGACAATATATTCTAGTGGAAGGCACTTGAGGAATTTCCTTACAGAAATGTTTTAATGAAATTGTGTTCTTAATATTTTATTATATATGTTGAGAAAAATGCATAAATAGCCTTAAGGCACTTGAAGCCGGGCAATATTGTGACTATACAGTTGAAGTCAGAAGTTTACGTACACTCTTAAACTCACAATTCCTGATATTTAACCATAGAAAACATTCCCTGTCTTAGGTCAGTTAGGATCACTACTTTATTTTAAGAATGTGAAATGTCAAAATAATAGTAGAGAGAATTATTTATTTCAGCTTTTATTTCTTTCATCACATTCCCAGTGGGTCAGAAGTTTACATACTTTGTTAGTATTTGGTTGCATTGCCTTTAAATTGTTTGTACTTTGGTCAAAACATTTTGGTTAGCCTTCTACAAGATTCTCGCAATTAGTTTCTGGATTTTGGCACATTCCTCCAGACAGAACTGGTGTAACTGAGTCAGGTTTGTAGGCCTCCTTGCTCTCACATGCTTTTTCATTTCTGCATACAAATGTTCTATCAGATTGAGGTCAGGGCTTTGTGATGGCCACTCCACAGCCTTTGTTTTTCTTAAGCCATTTTTGCGACTGAGCTTTAACTTCCTGGCTGATGTGTTGAGGTGTTGCTTCAATATATCCACATCATTTTCCTACCTCATGATGCCATCGATTTTGTGAAATGCACAAATTCCACCTGCAGCAAAGCACCCCCACAACATGATGCTGCCACCCTCTTGCTTCACGGTTGGGATGGTCATTATGGCCAAACTATTTGATTTTTGTTTCTTCAGACCAGAAAATAATTCTCCAAAAAGTAAGATTTCTGTCCCCATCTGCACTTGCAAACTGAAGTCTGGCTTTTTTATGGTGGTGGTGGAGCAGTGGCTTCTACCTTACTGAATAGCCTTTCAGGTTATGTTGATATAGAACTAGTTTTACTGTGGATATAGATACCTGTCAACCTGATTCCTCCAGCATCTTTACAAGGTACTTTGCTGTTGTTCTGGGATCGATTTGCACTTTTCACACCAAACTATGTTCATCTCTAGGAGACAGAATGCATCGCCTTCTTGAGTGGTATGGTGGCTGTGTGGTCCCATGGTGTAGAAACTTACGTACTATTGTTTGTACAGATGAACGTGGTACCTTCAGGCATTTGGAAATTGCTTCCAAGGATGATCCAGACTTGTGGAGGTCCACAATTGTTTTCTGAGGTCTTGGTTGATTTCTTTTTATTTTCCCATGATGTCAAGCAAAGAGGCACTGAGTTTGAAGGTAGTGTAAGAGTTGAACAAATTATGTTAAAAGATGAATGCTGATGTTGTATTTCAATATGCAATGTTTATTCAGCAGTATCTATTCTGTGTTGTAAAGGATGTTGTTGTGAGGACTTTTATTATGATGAAATATTTTATTTATTATGGGTGGAGAAAAGAGGAGAGAAAAAGAGAGAGGAAAAAGATAAAGAAGCTAAGAAAAGAACTCGTCAGTGTCCGAGGGTTTTATTTTAATATTTCTTTAGTCTTTTAGGATTAAGCCCCGAGAACACCCACAAGCAAGTATTACAGTAGGCTTTAAAATACATCCACAGGTACATCTCCAATTCAGTACACCTTCTATCAGCAGCTAATTGTCTAAAGGCTTGACATTATTTCCTGAAGTTTTCCAAGCTGCTTAAAGTCACAGTTAACTTGGTGTATGTAAACTTCTTACCCACTGGAATTGTGATATAGTCAATTAAATGAGAAACAATCTGTTAGAAAAATGTCTTGTCATGCACAAAGTAGATGTCCTAAATCGAGTCCGACCGTGTAAAGGGATTAATGGAAAGGAGGTGGCTAGACCCGGATTGACAATATAAATAATATTTTAATGAAGAACTTAACCAAAAGACTGTCTGCCTGCAGTTCATACCCGTCTACCTAGATGAGGGAGGGGACAAGGGGAGGAAAAAAACAAAATGTGGCACCTACACCCAGTAACGGGGATCATGCCACATTAACCAAAACATTTTAAAAAGAGTGGGAAAGGCCAACACGGAGCGGCAGTGGAAGAGAGGGGAAAAAAAACACTTACTCTCCAGTTCTCCGATACTCCGTAGCTTGGTCCTCAGCCACCTCTCCAACGGACGACAACCGTGCCTCTCCGGACGAATCAGAGGCAGTCTTCTGGTGGAACGCCCCTCTGCGTTCTCAGGAAACAGGAGGGGTCTCCAGGTGGTCAGTTAGGAGCCCCTTCTCCCTTTGCGGTAGGCGGACATTCGTCTGCGCTCCGAGGGCCGGGCTCCTCCGGCAGATGGCCGTGGCTGCAATGAATACATGTTTACATATTAGCTTCCACTCAGCTGACAAGCAATGAAAGTAGCGACGGGGTTTGCTAATTAGTTATAACCTCGTTGTCACGGAGAGTAAAAGATGGACCAGCATTGCTTCTCACCATCTAGGTAACAACGTAGCGTGAAATGAACACTCAACAGACACAATCCACCAGCGCAGCATTGTCTGCTGAGCTGCAAAAAGATGCTCTGATGCTTACCTTTTAATCTAATACATTTCTGACTGCAATGACAAACAATAGCTGGCTAACAGCAAACAGTTGTGATAAACAGGAGTGACAGGGTTAATGTTATACAAGTTATATTGAAAAGGGAAAATGATGGTGTCATTGTAATTAACTTTCCAGTATGTATTTCACAAACTAGTTAGCAACTTACCGAGAAGACACCGCTTAACTTCGCCCTGTCTGCCGAGCCACTGTCAGCTCAGAGACAGCTCTGTAAACAGTGGAGTCGGAGCACACTCTGCTGGACTAACTACGTTGTGACACAAATTCTAAAGCATTGATTTCTGCATTATATGTTCTGAATTTTTTTTTAATATCTGCTCATATCGGTAAACATACACCGATATATCAGTGAAAGGCCGACCGATATTTCGTTGTATATACTATCGGGCAATAGTCCTAAACAACTTGCCAAACTATTGTTTTCTAATAGTAAATCCTTGAAGTGGTTAAAAATTTGTTTTGAACCTATGTGTATGTAATCTTCTGACTTCAAATGTAGGTACAACTGGAGAGGTCATACCCAACAATGCCCTTCAGCTGTGGCCATATTCACAATATATAGCACAGCCCCTCATAACTTATTGCTTAATTTCTTTTTTTCCCCCTTTTGTGCTGTGGTTCTTTATGTGGCTCATCAGAAGTATGAAAGTGGAACAGCTTTTAGCCTATTTGATAAAGACGTTCTGGCCTGGAGGTTGTCTCTAAAATTGGGGACGTGGCTTGCATTCCGACCAAACCTTTTGTGTCTGCTCTCCAAGTTAATGCGCAATGTCATTTAGAAGTTGCATTGAGCAGTTAATCCTTTTTTCTCTCCTCATGGACCTTGATGTTATCAGCACATTTACGTTGCAAGGGGAACCTGGAAGGAAGTGCACCACTTCTGTTCCCTGATCCAGAGATAACATCATCTTTCACTTTATCAATCAGTTATACTTTACATGCCACATCTACCTCTTTCGCACATGCTGTAATTTTTCTACATCTTTTTATTCTATCTTCTCTTTTTTTTTCTGAGCCACCTATCTATTCCTCTCTTTATCTCTTAACATTTCCTGTCACTTTTTCCACACAGATTTTGACTTCAGCGTTCCTGGCTCCATGAAGCTGCACAACCTCATTTCAAAGCTGAAGAAGTGGATCAAAATCCTGGAAGCCAAGACCAAGCAGCTGCCCAAGTTCTTCCTGATTGAAGAGAAATGTCGTTTCCTTAGTAACTTCTCTGCCCAAACAGCTGAAGTGGAGATCCCGGGAGAGTTCCTCATGCCTAAGCCCACACACTATTACATCAAGATTGCCAGGTAACAATCAATACATATGCATGTTGACTCATAGGTAGCTATTGCATAAATATATTTTTTTATTATTTTCAGATTATCAATTTTTATTGATTCTCATAAATGAACACAGAAAAACAAAACATATATACACAGAATCAATTTTAAACCCTACTCTGGCCCTGACAACATCCCAATGGTCGCGAATAATATAGACACACAAAAACAAAAAAATCACCCCTCGATAAATTATATATACCTGCCCCATTTCTCCACGAACCAGTTGTACTTTCCCATTCTTCTATACGACCCCTCCCCTAAGGCCGCCACCCTTCCCATATCCAAGCACTACTCCTGAAAGGAGAGTGCTCCAGCCCCTTAAAATTATCTGTCTGGCAATCATGACACTGGTTAAGACCCAACTCTTTATGTGTCTATTTTCAATGTCAATGACCACCCTATCACCCAAACTACTGAGTCTTGGAGAAAATTATACACAAATGCCTAATACATTGCACACCAGACAGTGAACCTTCAGCCAAAACTCCTGAATCTTAGTGTTTCTAGCCACAGAATACTGAGGACTAGTTGGTCTCCCATATACCGGTAAACATTTATTTCAGCCTTTAACATTTGTTGGAATTCTGGATTTTGCAAAAGGTATACATTAAAATGCCAACTATATGATTTATTTTCCTCCACATGTGGCAACACCTCTAAACACACCAGGGCGTGATCTGAGACTAAGATGTTTCCAATTGAGCAATCAATAACAGATAAAATGAGGGACTTAGATATAAAAAAAAATAAATTAAAAAAATCTATTCTAGAATAAATCTTTTGTGCTGATGAAAATTAATAGTCTCTACCAGATTGGTTCAAAAATCGGCAAATATCTGCAAGACCAAGATTTTTACACATCCTGTGAAGCGTCAGTGTTGCTCTAGGGGGCTTGCACACTTTTGCTTCACTATGATTAAGGACTGAGTCCTTCAATAGATTAAAGTCTCCTCCCAATATTATTTCATGAGGGATGCCAGAGGCTTGCAGCACCCCTTCAAGATCTATAAAAAATTTGATTTAAGCCAGATAGCACATAATGTACTGTGTGCATATTGTGCTTCATGTGGATAATCTAATCATCTATGCATCTGATTACATTGTGTGTGGACTCGTTTTAATGTTAATCGTATCCTCCAAGTAATGGTATACATAATGTCATGAAGTTAGATGTGAAAATGCACAGAATTATAGCTGGCCTTTCATTTCTGACACTGGCTGAGATCTTAATTCTCAGTGATTACTTCAGAATTTACCAATTTGTATCTGTCTATTCCTCTCCCTCCTAAGGTTCATGCCCAGGGTGGAGATTGTTCAAAAGCACAACACAGCTGCTCGTCGTCTCTACATCCGTGGGCATAACGGGAAGATCTATCCATACTTGGTGATGAATGACGCATGTCTGACGGAGTCCCGCAGAGAGGAGCGTGTGCTGCAGCTCTTACGGCTACTCAACCCATGTCTGGAGAAGAGAAAAGAGACCACCAAGAGACACCTCTTCTTCACAGGTACTGCAGCCAGGACACATTACACAGAAGTCCTTCCTTCCCCCCCCAGAGCTTGCATTATCGGTCAGTTGTTGCAAGTGGGATGAGTTCAAATATAAGATTAAACCTCCATCAAATGGAAAATGTCCTTGTTAATGGCATATTTATTTGTTTAGCTAAAGCAATTTCCCCCAAAATATATTACTTGATTATTTCCGTATATATTCCAAAGCCTTGTCTGCACCCATTGTAGCTCAGTTATAGACTAAAGGCTATAAATCGTGCTTGGGTTAAAAAAAAAAAAATCTTTACAAAATTAAATTTTATTAAAAATATTTCCCATGCTTCGTTTTGGGTAAATTTTCTCCCCAATGTGCTCTATGTCCTTGTGGTGGCATAGTGACCTCAATACAGGTGGCAGAGGTCGAATCTCAGCTCCGCATCCGAGATTGCCAATTGTCGCATTTTATCACATGGCTTGTTGAGCGTGTTGCCACGGAGATGTGTGGAGGCTTCATGCTTTTCTCTGTGGCATCCATGCACAACTCACCACGCACCCCACCGAGAGGGAGAACCACATTATAGTGACCGCGAGGAGGTTACCCCATGTGACTACAACGGTTTGGTTGCATAAGAGACCTGGCACTCAGCACATCCTCAAACTCGTTACTCTAGGGTTGGTAGTCAATAGTCAATGTCTTTACTCGCTGAGCTACCCAGCCCCCTTTGGGGTTATTTAATAGTTTTGATGATTACACAATTATTACATTTTTTTGGAAATAGTTATAATGAGTGTGTGTTCAAACCTTTGACTGGTAGTGAATAGTTTATCAGGATGCCTATTTACAATTGTGCCATGCATATATTTAGATCTGAAATTTTGCCTCAGTATTGATTTGTTGAAGCGTGTTTGAATGCTGTCCGTTTGCTCTGTTCCAGAGTGAGTGGCCTAGTTGTTCTCAGACAGATTGGGGGAGTTGGAGAATAGAGGCGAGAAGAGATTGAGGTGAAAAGTAGCAGAAGAGCGTAGCATGTGTAGTGTTAACAGATGAGGAAAGATAGGGTACAGGAGCCGAATTATTAAAAAATGAGGATGCTGTTCTCCCTGTGGAGACAGAGGGAAGCAGATCTAAATTGTCTTTCTGGTGATAGACAATAAGATAAAACTCTCTTGTCAAAGGTCAGGGGTTCCCTGAAATACCTGTTTTAGAAGTATTTTAGGAGACAAGGTTAGATTTCAGCCAAATGGAATCTCTAAGACAGCTTTTAAGGAAAATTGTCAGAATTGTGGATCAGAATCAGAAAAGCTGCTGAAGGTTCATTCTGTAGCTCATAGCTGTCCAATTATGGGTTATCATGCAGTTTTATATATATTGGTACAATACATCTTTAAACCTGTTCTCTTTTTCCAGTCCCAAGGGTGGTGGCGGTGTCTCCTCAAATGCGGTTAGTGGAGGACAATCCATCGTCTCTGTCTCTGGTGGAGATCTACAAGCAGCGTTGTGCAAAGAAGGGGATTGAGCACGACAACCCCATCTCCCGGTATTATGACAGGCTAGCGACCGTTCAGGCTAGAGGAACCCAAGCCAGTCATCAGGTATGCAAGGAATAGAAGTGTATAAGCTACAGTTTGTACTGGATGAAAAGATGCATAACTGAATCTTATGAAACTGTCAAATTGTCCGGGTCATATTTCACCCCAACATCAAAAGATTAAACAAAAAATGACTCTTATTATTGTTATTATTAAGCAAATAGTAAAAAAAAAATTATAATATTTATGCATCATGGTGGAATATTTTGTATTCCTACAGTGTATTCTGATTTTAATAAAGAAATGTATACCACAGTTTTTTTTTTATTTAATTTTTTTAACCAATGCAGTTAAAGATTAATGTCTTACAGTAGAATTTAATAAGCATCTCAATTGAGAATAATGGGAATTACAAAAGAAAAACAAACAAATTTTTTGGGGTGTATTACTGGAATGAGAATTTAGGTAGGGGTGGGCTTTCTAGTTGTGAAAATGTTATCACAATGCAGAAAATCCTCCCTTTATGTCAAATAGATTTTACATAAAATCTGGCTTAATAATTCTTAAGCAAAAATCTTTTTTGCAGTTTGATTTTAGGCTTAAATTTGACCTAAATATTGTTTTTGTGAAATTTGCCCCACTAGTGCTAATTCACAGTAAAAAAGAATTTTTAGACAACATTTTTCATTTTAAAATGCCATTCTCTGCAATCTCCTATTTCTGCTCGTGTTTTAGGTTCTGCGGGACATTCTGAAGGAGGTCCAGGGGAACATGGTTCCTCGCAGCATGTTGAAGGAGTGGGCGCTGCACACCTTCCCCAACGCCACAGACTACTGGACCTTCCGCAAAATGTTCACCATCCAGCTCGCTCTTATCGGCCTGGCTGAGTTCATGCTGCATCTAAACCGCCTTAACCCAGAAATGCTGCAGATCGCACAGGTAACTGATGCTCAACATCATGGAACTGATGCCATACCTGATTCTCGAATTTTCATCAAATATACATGCATCCAATAAATCCAGAGCATCTTGTTGTGTCATCACACTGTAAAGCAGTGGTGTGCAAAGTCTGACATAGAGGCTACATTGGACTTTAAATGGTATATGAGGGCAACATAGTGTAATTCCTTTTGTATCGTTTATGCCGAGAAATCGTTGTGTACTCATTTTAATACATGCAAAATTAAAACTTTTCTTAAATATATCTGTGACTGCAGCAATTGGCTGAAGTATTGCCCAAAAATCTTTTTCCATCCAACATTAAAAAACAAGGCTGATGAAAATTAAAAATTATTTAGTTTACCTCATCTACTTCCAAATATGAAGTGGTAAAACAAGAGGCTTAGCATCTAAAAACTGAAACGTGATAGGAATAATTTGTATTTCCAGATTGATCCAGTTTTCCCATTAATATCCGTAGTAACTGTAAATGTACAGGATAAATGTTTTGATGGGCCCTCTCTAGCTTTTCTTAATTAAAAGAAAAGGCTATAAAGCGCATGTTTGTAAGTGTATGCTTGTTTTTTTTACTACATTATTAACAATGCTGTGCAGCGTTCAAGATAGGGTCAGTGTGGGTCTATAGAGTGCATTTGAAAGTCTTTATTAGAAATTATTGCCAAGCAGGCGCCTATCCTCTGATAATAATTTGCAGTTTTCTGACAGGAGGAGGAATTGGCAGGGGTATAGTGGGTATAGTAAGCCCCTTTGCTGCCGGTTCCACTCTACAGATCTCATTAGGCAATGGGAGATTACCACGGCAGGCAGAGAGGACAAGTGGATATGTGCTGTCTTTGCCTCTCTCTCTCTCTCTCTCTCTCTCTCTCTCTCTCACTCTCACTCACTCACTCAAAAACCATCATACATTTCCCTTGCATAACACTTCTCGAGTAGCTTTCTGTTTGACTTTAGATATTGAGTTTATCTGAGATTGAACCTAAATAGGGTGCTCAGGGGTCTAACATTTACCCTGTTTTTCTTGGATCAAGTTTGAACCCCTTATTGAGATTACAGCATATTACATTATTCCCACGGTTATGAAAAACCTGGAAATATATATCTGAAATATGTTTGGCTGCACTCTGGTTGACTTATGCTCCACATCAAGGGCATCAGAAGGCAAATGGAGGATTATATTTGTTCATATGTTGAAATGCTGACAGACTGCTGTAGGTGGAGGATCAATATTTCCTTTCATTTGTGTGGTTGGATGTCTACAACACTATCCAGTTTTCTAGAGGGCTATAGATTTGTTGTTGTCTGATGTTGGTCCACTGAGTCCCACATGAGCAAACAGGCTCTTTTCCCAAATTTGATATTTCACTGGAAGGAATCTTAACAACTTTGCACCACATGATGCCCACTCTTTCAAAGTTTATTATACGTTAGCTAAAAGTCTGCAGATTGTAGTTTCCGGGTGACAAGGTCAGATTTTGAGTTTGACATGCTGTGAAATACATGTGAATTACATACAAAGTATTTGTGAACAATGGTTTTCAACTGGTGGGTCACAGGTCTGTTCTAATAGGGGCACTAACAGCAGGGGGAAAAATGCCAAATGCTGATAATAAAACGCCACAAACCATATAAGCAAATATAGTTAGGATAGCAAAATATAAGAAGATTAGAACTTTTTAAATGCTTCCCATATCCCACCATGGACAGGTTGCGTGAAATGCACTTATCTTGAAGAAAACAATGCAAGTCAAAAGAAAATGCCACCCATCATACATGAAATACAGACTTCCTCTAGCACTCGCCATAGATGTGGCTGTCTTGTCGGGCACTTCTCACGCACCTTACAGTCTAGCTGATCCCACAAAAGCTCAATGGGTTTAAGATCCATAACACACTCTTCCAATTATCTGATGTCCAATATCTGTGTTTCTTTGCCCACTCTAACCTTTTCATATTTTTCGGTTTCAAAAGTGGCTTTTTCTTTGCAATTCTTCCCATAAGGCCTGCAGCCCTGAGTCTTCTCTTTACTGTTGTACATGAAACTGGTGTTGAGCGGGTAGAATTCAAAGAAGCTGTCAGCTGAGGACATGTGAGGCATCTATTTCTCAAACTAGAGACTCTGATGTACTTATCTCTTGTTTAGTTGTACATCTGGACTTCCACATCTCTTTCTGTCCTTGTTAGAGCCAGTTGTCCTTTGTCTTTGAAGAGTGTAGTGTACACCATTGTATGAAATCTTCCAGTTTTTTTGGGCCATTTCAAGCATTGTATAGCCTTCATTCCTCAAAACAATTATTGACTGATGAGTTTCTAAAGAAAGCTGTTTCTTTTTTGCCATTTTTGACCTAATATTGTCCTTGAGACATGCCAGTCTATTGAATACTGTGACAACTCAAAAACAAAGACAAGGTTAAGCTTACTTTAATGAACCAAATAGCTTTCAACTGTTATATTATGATGATATGTGATTTTCTAGTAGCAATTTAACATGATTACTCAAGGATAAGGTGTTGGAGTGATGGCTGCTGGAAATGGGTCCTGTCTAGATTTGATCAAAAATAACTTTTTTCAAATACTGATGGGCTGTTTTTTACGTCAGTAATATCCTGACTCTACTTTGTGATCAGTTGAATGCCACTTTGGTGATTAAAGTACCACTTTCCTTCCGAAACAGCAAAACCTGTATTACCTTATTCCAAACTTTTGGCCGCCAGTGTAATTTACACATGTACATATAACTGACAGTCTGAATAAATGAGCAAGTGTTTTTTTATCCATGTTCTCCCCATTCATTGCTGCTTGACTTTGGCGAAATTAAGCCATGTCACTTAATGAAACTAAGACCGACAGCACTAATTAGTACATTTCAATGTTTAATTTTAAGGACATATTTGTTTACTTTGTACGATAAACAGTTTTGGAACTGTGTTGGGTTGCCAGTTGATGCCTAATGTGAAGTCTGTGTCCTAAAGTAAAACCATTTTAGAACCACTTCTTGTGACACCGCCATCCTACTGTGTTCTTTCCTCAACAGGACACAGGAAAGCTTAATGTGTCATACTTCCGCTTTGATATCAATGATGCCACTGGTGATCTGGATGCCAACCGACCTGTACCCTTCAGACTGACGCCCAACATCTCGGAGTTCCTGACCACCATCGGAGTATCTGGACCCCTCACGGCTTCAATGATAGCAGTGGCACGTTGCTTTGCTCAGCCAAACTTCAAGGTAGTCTTTAAAGAATAAGAATAATGATGAATGATGGCATTTGTTGTTATTCTTTTAGCCCTTTTGTCCAAATGACACTTGTTGCTCTTGAGCTCTTGACCCACTCTTAACCTCCAAATTTTTGTGCCCTCACTCAGGTTGATGGTATCTTGAAAGCAGTTCTTCGAGACGAGATAATTGCCTGGCATAAGAAGACTCAGGAGGACACGTCCATGCCTCTGTCCCCAGCTGGACAGCCTGAGAACATGGACAGTCAGCAGCTGGTGTCTCTGGTCCAGAAGGCTGTGACGGCCATTATGACCCGCCTCCACAACTTGGCCCAGTTTGAGGGTGGAGAGAGTAAAGTAAACACACTAGTGGCAGCTGCCAACAGCCTGGACAACCTCTGCCGCATGGACCCTGCCTGGCACCCATGGTTGTAGACAGGCGTGTAAAGAACACCCTAATGAGGACCCCTGCAGATCTGAGATTTGTGTTTCAGAGAATTGCAATACTGTGAAAGTGACTGCTTGAATGTCAGGGTCAAAAACTTTTTTTTTTTTTTTTTAATAAAACATCTTGGTTTGAGTTAACATGTAGAACCATTTGGAAGGGATGATAAAATGTGCAAACTGTCATTTAGAAAAGAATGAATTGATACTTGTAAGCTTGTAGCCCTATAATATTCTCACTTATGTTATTCTCGTTAATCAAGGATTCCTGGGCCAAAGATACATGCAGCAATTAAAAGCTGCTTTGTTTGGTTGGACAAAGACTATTGTTAAACTGATGAGCTTAGTAAGTTGCTTTGTTGAGACTGTCATGATTGTTGGTGAAGAAGTGTGATGGTATGAGACAGCCTTTAAGAAAACAGTTTCCACAGCCTTATCCTGGGCTCTACACAGTCCCACCAGATTTTATGCAACTCCCATAAAGCTCTCCTTTTACGCCGCCTCCATTTGTCTCTCCGACTGATGGAAGCCTAAGGGAATTTTCTTTTCAAATGAGTAATCAACAACCATTGTTGCAGTGTTCATCCAATGGTCAGAATGTTGTTATATGTCAGTATGTCATTATTTAAATTAAAAAAACAAAAAACTAATCTTTATTTTTGGACATGTAAAAATGGCATTGCATCCCCCAATTGCTGTGTACTTTTCTACAGGTTTTTGTTGTTTCAAGCTGTCATGTATCACACAAACTACTTAAGCATATTTTTTTTCTGCAAAATACTCTGAAAAGGCAAAAACCTTTAAAATGAGAGGAGCTCTGTATTTAGCTGTTGTTCAATCTGTAGCAAATAAGATGGACATAACATGTCCTTCAAGTACCAGCTTTTGAACTTTGCCTTTTTAGGACAGCGTCCCAATACATTTGTATCTCACTGATACACCTAAATCCATTTTGTATACATTCCCCTCTATTTTGTAAAGGTACAAAACATTGTGCCAATCCAAGAAACGTTACCTCTGCAGTGTAAATATGCATTTTGTTTTAATAAAATGCTCTTTTTCAAAATCTAAGGTACAGTACTGTATTGTTTTCATAGGAATGGCAGCTTTTTTTTCTCCCGAATTTGGAATGCCCAATTCCCAAAGTGCTCCAAATCCTCGTGGCGTAGTGACTCGCCTCAGTCCGGGTGTTGGAGGACGTATCTGTTGCCTCCGCGACTGAGACCATCAATCCGCACATCTTATTACATGTCTTGTTGAGCATGTTATTGCAGAGACATAGCATGTGTGGAGGCTTCACGCTATTCTCCGTGGCATCCACGCACAACTCACCACGTGCCCCACCGAGAGCAAGAACCACATTATAGCATCCACAAGGAGGTTACCCCATGTGACTCTATCCTCCCTAGCAACCGGGCCAATTTGGTTACTTCGGAGACCTGGCTGGAGTCACTTGGCACGCCCTGTATTCGAAGGGACTCCAGGGGTGGTAGGAATGGCAGTTTTAAGTGTGCTGTCTGTGAATGTGTTACTCAATTGTACGGTTTGATGTGTTTGCATGTGTCTGTGGGTGGTTGATTGTAGGGCTCTTTCAGAAATAATTACCTTGTCTGTGCCTGATTGTCTAGAGTACAGGAGAGGACCTGAGTGAGAACACACTGTAGGTTTGGGTCAGGCCTGCATTTCTTTATTTATTTTACCAAGTCAAGTAATTTTATTTGTATTGTGCTTTTCACAACACACATCGTTTTAAAGCAGCTTTACAGGAAATCATGCATAAAAAAAATTAAACTGTAAAATCAATGTCTTACAGTGATCATTGTGTAGTTTGATTAAAGATGACATTAAATTGTGTATATAAATTAAATAATTGTATTTAGAACCCCTGTGAGCAAGCTGAATGTGACTGTGGCAAGGAACACAAAACTCCATAAGATGTTGGTTAAAATAAAATAAAATAACCTTGGGGGAAACCAGGCTCACTGTGGGGGCCAGTTCCTCTCTGGCTAAACAACATGAGTATAACATGATCATGAGCCAATAGTAGTTATTTGTGTGCAGTGCAAGTCATGGTTTAAATTTGTAAATCAAGTAAGCAGTAAGGTCCAGTGTTTTAAAAAATATAAAGAAAAGATTTTGTATGAACTGTAAGATTAATGACTTATGTGTTTGAAATCCATCCTGGATTGCAGAAGAGCACATATATGCATTGTCCTTTGTTAGTTGGCTGCTGAAGGCTTTTGCTGGCAATTAAATTATAGTCTATGTATTCCATTTCAAGGGTGTAGTCCATCAATAGACAAAGGTGATGCAGGCAGAGATAAACGATGAGGTGCAACGCAGTTCAACCTGCAGGTCATTTTGGTGAGGTTTGGTGGGGTCCATCCTAAGTCCAATGTTCAGGCAGTAGCATATAAAGTATACAATGTCTTACAGTTTGAGCTGGCATCATTTCATCCTCTGAAGTCAAAAGACTGAAATTATGTCTAGCTACCACTGGCTGTAGTTTGTCATCTCAGTGACATGTAGCTGTACACCAAGCAGGAAATTAGCTAGATCTGGAATGCTCTGGTAACATTGGTATATGAATCCCAATGTTGAGATATGGAAAAAATGTTTAATAATATTAGCGTAGATGCCATTCAATTTTATGCAGTTATAGATCATGATGGATATTTCTGGTTCCGGTAGACCTAACTAAAGCAGCCTAATTGTGAGTTGATGAATAAATTAGGTGTATGCCTGGCTAAATAGATGAGTCTTTAGTCTAGACTTAAACTGAGGGAGTGTGTCTGCATCTCAAACAGTGTTAGGGAGACTATTCCATAATTTAGGAGCCAAATATGAAAAGGTTCTACCTCCTTTTGTGGATTTTGATATTCTTGGATTTATTAACAAGCCAGAATTTTATGATCATATTGAGCTTGACAGAATATAGAGTATCAGAAGGTCACTTAAGTACCATGGAGCTCGACCATTCAAAGCTTTGTATGTAGTTAACAGAATTTGAAAATTAATAAAAAATTTAACAGGTAGCCAATGTAACGATGCTAAAATTGGGCTAATGTGATCATATTCCTTGATCATATTTCTCGGCAGCTGCAATTTGAACCAATTTAATTGTATTTATTGAACTTGCTGGACATCCTCCCAGTAATTCATTACAATTATCTAGTCTGGAGGTCATGAACACATGAATACATGTTTCGGCTTCAGCAACAGAGAACACCTGTCGTAATTGAGCAATATTTCTCAGGTGAAAGAATGCTGTTCTACAAACATTGGAAATTTGATTTTTAAAGGACATATTGGTATCAAATATAACACCTAATTTCTTTGCTGAAGAAGACGATGTAACAGTACATCCATCGAGAGTCAAAATTGAGTAGAAGGAAATTTCTGGCCATCCAATCTTTGATTTCATTGATACACTGCTAATTTGGAGAATTGTGAATTTTCAATTGTGAAGAAATATAAAGTTGGGTACCATCGGCATAACAGTGGAAACTTATTCCTTAATTCTTTATAATATTTCCCAGGAGAAGCATGTATAAGGAGAAAAGCAGAGGTCCTAAAACTGATCCCTGTGGCACTCCATACTTTTGCTTGATTTGACAATTCCTCGTTTACACATACAAAGTGGTAGTGTGGTAAATCATGCTAATGCAAGTCCACTAATGCCAACATAATTCTCTAGCCTATTCAAGAGAAAGTTGTGATCTATTGTGTCAAAGGCAGCACTAGAATTTTTTTTTTTACCACTCCACAGATTTAATATTAGAAAACTATAGTTTTGGCAAGTCGTTTAAAACATCTACTTTGTGCATGACACACGTACATTTTCCAACAATTGTTTACAGACTGATTGTTTCACTTTTAATTGAATATCACAATTCCAGTAGGTCAGAAGTTTACATACACTAAATTAACTGTCTTTAAGCAGCTTGAAAAATTCCAGATAGTAATGTCAAGCCTTTAGATTATTAGACATTTAGCTTCTGATAGGAGGTGTACTGAATTGGAGATGTACCTGTGGGTATATTTTAAGGCCTACCTTCAAACTCAGTGCCTCTTTCTTGACATCATGGGAAAATTAAAAGAAATCAGCCAAGACTTCAGAAAATAAATTGTGGATCTCCACATGTCTGGTTCATCCTTGGGAGCAATTTCCGAATGCCTGAAGGTACCACGTTCATCTGTATAAACAATAGCTCACAAGTATAAACACCATGGGACCACACAGCCAGCATACCGCTCAGGAAGGAGACGCATTCTGTCACCTAGAGATGAATGTAGTTTGGTGTGAATGTGCAAATCAATATCAAAACAACAGCAAAGGTCCTTGTGAAGATGCTGGAGGAAACAGGTTGACAGGTATCTATATCCACAGTAAAACGAGTCCTAAATTTAAATAACCTGAAAGGTTGCTCAGCAAGGAAGAAGCTATTGCTCCAAAACCGCCATAAAAAAGCTAGACTACAGTTTGCAAGTGCACATAGAACAATTATCTTATTTTTTGTATAAATTTCCTCTGGTCTGATGAAACAAAAATTTAACTTTTTGGACATAATGACCATTGTTATGTTTGGAAGAAAAAGGGTGAGGCTTGTGCCATCACAAAATAGATGGCATCATGAGGAAGGAAAATTATGTGGATATATTGAAGCAGCATCTCAAGACATACCACCAAAGCTGTGGCAAATGGCTTAAGGACAACAAAGTCAAGCTATTGGAGTGGTCATCACAAAGTCCTGACCTCAATCTGAACTGAAAAAGCATGTGCAAGCAATGAGGCCTACAAACCTGACTCAGTTACACCAGTTCTGTCTGGAGGAATGGCCCAAAATTCCAGCAACTTATTTTGAGAAGCTTGTGGAAGGCCACCCAAAAGGTTTGAACCAAATTAAACAATTTAAAAACAATGCTACCTAATACTAACATAGTGTATGGAAACTTCTGGCCCACTGGGAATATGATGAAATAAATAAAAGCTGAAATAAATCATTCTCTCTACTATTATTCTGACATTTAACATACTTAAAATAGTGATCCAAGACAGGGAAAGTTTTCAACGATTAAATGTCAGGAATTGTGAAAAACTGAGTTTGGCCAAGGTGTATGTAAACTTATGACTTCAACTGTACACTATTTCTCTGTAGAAATTAACATAGTTGGGAGGACACTACCTTTTCTAGTATTTTCGACATAAACGGTAGATTTGAAATCGGTCTGTAATTAGCCAGATCTCTAGGATCAAACCATGGCTTCTTAATAAGCAGTTTGATAACAGTAATTTTAAAGCTTTTTGGACATGTCCTATGGATAGCGAGGAGTTAATAATAATAAAAAGAGGTTCTGAGATTACTGGAAATACCTCTCAAATGGAAGTACAGCTCGCTGCATCCTGCGGTGGACATCCAACCCGGCCACTTCCAAGTGTGACGTCAGAAGTTACCACGCCCATGCCCAAATTGGACACATTCTCATTAACGTTAACATTTAAAAACAGGAAGAAGCATCAAGAAGAGAAGACTAGAAGACAAAGGTAACTGCGAAACAATGCACAAAACACACTTGCAGTTTTAGTATAAACACTGTTCAACATAATACGAATGAGTTGTATGAGAATGAGATGTTTCCTGTTGAAAGCAGCTCTTATCACTTTAATAATAGTTTGTAATGAAGTGTCCGACGTCACACTTGGATGTGGCCGGGTTGGATGTCCACCGCAGGATGCAGCAAGAGGCTACTCCTCAAATGGGGCACAAAAAATGCATGGAGAAGAGAAGGCGCAAATTAACTGCAAAAGACTTGAGAAGAATTAAACTTGAAACTACCAGGAACCCATTATTAGCTACCATATTCCAGAACTGAAACCTACCTGGAGTGTCCAGAAGTACAAGGTGCCAAGTGCTCAGAGACATGGCCAAGGTCTAGAAGGCTGAAACACAACCACCACTGAATATATTCACAAGTTTAAGTGTCAAGATTGGGCAAAGATATACATGAAGACAGATTTATCAAAGGTTTAATGGACTGATGAATTTGACTCTTGATGGACCAGATGGATGGGCCCATGCTCATACCACTAATGGACACAGGGCACCACTTTGAGTCAGGTGCCAGCAAAGTGAAGGAGGGGTACTGGTATGGGCTGCTATCATTAAGGATGAGGTAGTTGGACCTTTTTGAGTTGATGGTGGACTGAAACTAAACTCTCAAACCTACTGCCAGGTTCTGGAAAGAACTTTCTTCAAGCAGTGGTACAGGAAGAAATCCTTAGCATTCAAGAAGGCCATAATCTTTATGCAGGACAATGCTCCATCACATGCATCCAAGTACTCCCCTGCTTGGCTAGCCAGCAAGGGCCTTAAAGATGCCCAAAAAATGACTTGGCCCCCTTCCTCACCTGACTTAAACCCTACTGAGAACTTGTGGGCCCTTCTCGAATGTGATTGTCATTTTGTGTTACTTATTTGTTGCACCTAATCTAAAAATTGAGAATATACAATTGACTTGGAAGAAATTGTAATTTAGTTGCCTGATAATTGTGCACACTAATAGTTGCCTAATAATTGTGCACACTTATATATTCCCCTGAGAAAGACAAAACTCACTTTTTCTTTATTAAACATTCAGGTTTGAGGTTCAATAACATTTTGGATTTGTAAGCCCATTTATCGGTCCAATGGCGGTCTCCAATAATACAGATGAAGGTCTCTGCACGTTACTGTTTTTCCTTTTACGCAACACAACAAGACTAAATGAAATAAATTTTCTCTTATGTATTACCTTGTTATTTCATCTGACTCCATAAATGAAAAAGGTTTTAATGATATCTGAGCATCATTAAAAGTGAGCGAATGTTTGATTATTCTTTTTAACTCTTTTATTAGATTTTACCCGTTCAGATTAGGAAACGCTTAGGATTATGTCGCTTTGAGGTCCTCGCATGTTTTTCTCTTTTATGCAGGTCTCACAATCTCAAGCTCATCAGTTTTGGATCATCAAACAGAGGTAATTGCTATATACCTAAGATCGGTCACATTCACGTTAACACAATCAAAGATGCTTCAGTATAGCACCCATGGAATTGCATACACTTGAATTTAAATTAACGTTTTCTTCAGTAGAGTTCACGGCCACTATTACAGTAAGTTGACCAACATAACTTCTCTTGTAATAGCTTTGGATTGGCCATGCGTGGTTTCCTGCGTACCCTTATCTGGAGAAACATCAAATTAAAACAGAGGTAAGACACCCGGATTTAGATTGGTCAAGCAGCATTTGCTGTTCTAAACGGAAATTCCCCTTTTGTCTTTGCAAACCAAGTACACTTGAATTGATGCCAAATATTAGTCGTCACTAATCTGACGCAGACTTGCGGTAACATACGAATAGTTTAATCTGCTTGGGAAAACAATTTCAGAGTCAGTCAGAATAAAATCAAATGTTTACAATTTCTTTACCAGGTAACATAATAAATTCATCAATTCCAATTAGACAGTAATAAGTCAAATTTAGACATTTTATCAAAACATAAGAAATTCAAATTGCAATTACCTGATATAAACTACACACAGTAAACTGTGTGAGATCGTCTGACTACAGAGAACCATGAACAATGTGTCACATCTCCTTAAATAACCAAATAATTCAATATGCTTACCAAATGGTGGTGTCTGTCATTATAATTCGATTTTGGTCCGCTATTGAGGGGTTCACAAGTGTGGGATCAGAATTTGTAATTGAATGGGTGCTTGATTCCTGTAGATTTACATACAGGAGGTAATTTGTATGGAGGATCTGGGGGAGGGCACACCTTTAAGGGGCACACCACATTTCTCATATTTTATTAACTTATTTTTGCTTTTCATTATGGCTGGGAGAATGAGACCAGTTTACCAGGCGCACTGAGACACTTTAAATGATACCAAACATGTATAGTTACTTTTTGTACACACTTAACACTGCATAGGTTTTTAGTGAACTTTAAGTGAGGAGGAGAAGGAGGGAGAAGGGGGAGATGATGAGACTGTAGGAGTGAGGTGTGAGTTGCACTGTGCGCTGCATCTCGGATGTTGCTGTAACATATGCAAGAGAGAGTTCAGATGTTAATTCTCATGAGAGCCTTTTGTTTTCTTGAGGGGTAGCTCAGACTTGCTGGCACCCGCCTTACAGATTGACTGAGAGCATTGTGTTTGTTCAACAATAATATTAATCCTGAGGAATACAATTTGCCTAATAATTGGGCATGCAGTGTATACTGTAGCAAGAGCAAAAGATGACAGAGATTTTTTATTTATATCTGACAGTGTCGTATTAAGCATCATTAGTTCAAAAGACAAACTTATATCCTGTCCTCTGAGTAACACCAAAAACATCACTGTAAATTGTAGCAACAACTCATCCTCGAGCATTCAGAGGAGGCTCATGCCTATAACAATAACCTGAGGGAGTAGATTCATTTAAACTAATATATTCATCCGTTGTAAGGCAGGTTTCAGTCAAACAGAGTGCATCCAAACTATGATCTGTAATAATTTAATTTACAATTAGTGCTTTGGTAGAAAGAGATCTAATGTTTAGTAGCCCTACCTTTATATAATTGTGATAAGTTTAAGTTTGTGGGCAATGGAGGCGTAAGGAGGCAGCAAACTGTCAGTGTGAGTATATTATTACAACTCAGCATCACACAAAAACTTGAACTCTGGCATGCCATCACTATAATAATTCCTCATCAGCCATCTCTATAATGAGAGACAGGTGTTAAGAGTAATCACAACCCAGGCGAAGAGCCGCTCTCCCTCCAGACACACACATTACCCCCATGCCACAATGATATATATCTTAAACATTTTTCAAGTTGACCTTAATAAACGGGTTTGTGTTTGGTAGTTCAGGGTACAGACACTATATGATATCTAGAAGATACCGTCTCTATGTGTTGTAGTTTATGTGACCTGTGTGACATCTCAAGTCAGCCAGCAGATGTTCAGATTAACCAGTTTGTCTGGTTCCTGACCTGGGCCCCAGTTAGTCAAATATTATCATTATTTAGACTATGAGCCAAATTACTAGAGAGGAGAGCGGCACCTTCCCTGGAGGGATGGAGTTCGTCTCTCTTTAGCAGGTCAGGTCTACCCCAAAAACATGTCTAGAAATCCTATGATATTCTCCTGACACCACTCAGACATCCAGCTATTCAGTGACACTAATCTACTATAAACCTCGTCACCACGACGAGCAGGGAGGGGCCAAGGCATATTACAGTGTCTAACATCCTTTTTGCAAGTTCACACACCTCTTTAACAATAAGTTTAGTGATTTCCAACTGGCGAAGCTGGACATCGTTAGTGCCGAGATGAAAAACAGTTTTAGAAAATCTGAGTGCTGTACTCTTTGAGTTACTCATTCTGTCAGCACTATTTTCAGCCTGTACACTTGAACAGCACAGCACAGGTCGCTCTTCCTCTTATTTCTCTCCAGACCTCTTTCTAACATCAGTCAGGGACCGTGACCTCCCACCTTTGTCCTCCTTTTGAGGACCTCTGCCACCAAACAGTCCTGAAACTCATGTGCAATGACAGTATATAAACACGAAAGAGCTCTGATTATTTATCTCTGAATGTGAGAGATGTCAGGTCCTTGCTGTGGCTTAGATGCCCCCTGCCCCAACCACCCTGGGATTTATGTCTAGACTGTTAGGTGGAGAATATGGGCAAATGGACTGATGGAGCTCCTCAGGGAGAGCTGTGAGTGGCAGACACATGGAGGACAAACAAACCACCATTCCTTCTGCTTTGCATTTTTAAATGAAAATCTCATCTGTCAACTAATATTTTCATTGAACTGATGTTACTATGAAATGCATGATTTATTAAAAAAGTAATATGTTTGCATTTCTTAATAGTTATTAACCTTAAATTTGATTTTCGATGTTAAAATACTTTCTACATCCTAGTTTAATGTAGGAGTCAAAAATAAGTAGGCTTTTCATTGGTTGATTTCCTTGAATAGTGCAAATACTGTCCTTGTTGTGCTTCAAAACATTGAATTGTTTGTTTAAGTGGCCCAACACTACAACATTGACACAACCAAAGGTGTGATTTTGGGACGCGACTATCTGTTCAAACAATGGAATACGTGTGGGTGTTTAGTAAACCTGTTTTCAAACAGTCATTAATGTTGGTTTAACAAGGCAATATGCTGTTTTTTTTTTTTGTAAGTAATTTTTTTCCCCAAAATCACTAAAGCAAGACCAATATTATCAAACCATATTATCAAATATCGATCAACTCATCCTAGACCTTTAATCAAATTCCCTTTTAAGGCAAGTCAGTCCACTAGATGACAATCTTGGGAACTCTCCCTAGCGGCAATTTTATTTGGATAAAAGCTGAATAAAATTACAGCTCCTGTCTAAATGAATGGGGAAAGGGGAAAATCTCCAAAATGGTTGGTCATGATTATGATCAAAGATCATATTAAAATATGACAACAATGGCATTTTATGCGTATATGAGTAGCTTACTGTTTGCATTTTTTTTTAAAGATGTCTTCCGTAAACGTTCCTTGTGCGAGAGGCACAATTCGCCATCAGATCAGCATGAGAGCTGCATTCACTGTCTGAGCCGTGCCCACGTAGCGTCAGCTCTCATGGAGACAGACTACCCTCACTGCAAGGGCACGAGTCTCAAGATGCTGCGCTCACAAATCTCCCTTATTCTGAGGGATGATTCAGCATCCTGTACCCTCCCACCCGCCTCTTCTGTGATAATAATAATAATAATTCCTTACATTTACATTGCTATTTTCTAGGCACTCAAAGCACTTTACATAGTATAGGGGGATTCTCCTCAACCAGCACCAGTGTGCAGCATCCACCTGGATGATGCAATGGCAGCCATAGTGTGCCAATTCAGGGATGGAGATTATTAGGAGACCATGATAGATAAGGGCCAATGGGGGGAATTTAGCCAGGACACCAGGGTTATACGCCTACCCTTTACGAGAAGTGCCCTGGGATTTTTAATGACCACAGAGAGTCTGGACCTTGGAAATAAAAAATTATTTCCACAGAGAGTCTCATCCGAAATAAAAAATTATATAGTGTAGTGTCCGTCACTATGCTGGGGCATTAGAACCCACACAGACTACAGGGTGAGCTGGCCTCCCTAATACCACTTCCAGCAGCAACCTTAAATTTCCCCAGGAAAATCCCATCCAGGAACTGGCCAGGCTCAACCCTGCTTAGCTTTAGTGGGCAACCAGCAACACTTCTTTGTCTATACATTATGTGCGTAACAAACTCCAGCCCTCCACAGGAGTGCACGGCCTTGTCTTGTTTGGTGGTTCTGATGCTGGAATGATGACAATGTCATGTCTTTATCTACATCAGGAGAGTGGTCAGTGAATGATACTACCGCCCCCTCTCCCAGCGAGGAGCGTGTAACAAGTAGATGCTTTGCATCATTTCAAGGGCAGTTGAAGAGCTTGATATCAAGTGGTATCCTCCAGAGGAACCTACACCATCTCGCCTTGATGAATGGTTCCTGCAGTCCAGATGCCAACAAGCGGCCGCATCTTGTAGATCTGCCCCATTCTTACCTGAAGTTCATAACTATCTTTCAAAAACCGAGGCGGTAGCGGCACACCTCTGCCCAGCGATGAGAAGGGCGTGGAAATCATGCCCCATTCATCCTTCCAATCCCTGTCAACTGACATCCACACTGGCTGGAAGAGTATACTCAACAGTGGGCCAACCTGGTTCAGCACTCCACACGATGGTGGTGCTCCAGGTCTTTCAAGCCAAGCTCCTCAAGAAAATGGACGAGCAAGCTCTGCACGGCTACGGACTTAGCGCTGTTCACCACGAAAGTCACTACACAGGCCATTGGCAAGTAGTTCCTGGTAGTTCTGGATCATCACTGGTTAACCCTCATGGAGATGCATGACAAGGAAAAAAACGCTCAGTTGGATGCTCCAGTGTCTCCAGCCAGCCTCTTCGGTGGCTCAGTGGATACATCTGCCAAGCATTACGTCGCGACTGAGCAATACTCACAGGCTATGAGACACTTTAGCCAGTTCACTCCCGCTCTGTTTCGAGTCAGCCCAAAAGCCCAATGCCCGCTGCCTCAGCACTGACACCTGCCGCCACCGAGCCACCGGTGAGGCCGTGCAAGCCGTTGCCCAAATGGAAACAGCTGTATCAGCTCACGCCCCACGCCGGCAGAGTGATTGGAGACACAGAACACTGTTCCCCATTTCCCCACTGTTGTTTGTCGGGAAAGGAATATTGCTGTTCACAATATTGTTCAAAATGTTGTTTCTGTGTCTCGCATTTGTATGAATGCAATAAAAAAATTCAATAAATGCAAAAAAGAATACAGCGCTCGTTGCACATGCACGAGATGCTCTCACAGTCTCATTAAAGAGTTATTTTCCTCTTCAAAGCCCACACATTGTGCACAACTGCTTCCACTGGCATGTGGCGCATTATATCATACAGTGAACAAACCAAATTTCCCTCTGTCCTGTTACATGGATGCGTGGCGAGCCCTTACGGGTATTTCAGATTGGGTGTTAAAAACGATTGTATAGGATCCAATATATGATCCAATTTGCACACCGGCCACCTCATTTCAACAGCGTTCCGTCTTCCACAATTTAATACGAAGATGCCAGTGTTACGAGCCGAAATACACAATCTCTTCGACAAAAATGTGATAGAGGATGTTCCAAACTGTCAACCCCAAAAAGGGTTTTACAGCCGTTATTTTCTTGTCCCAAAGAAAGACGGCGAGCTTCGGCCAATCCTAGATCTGAGACATTTGAATCACGCACTTGCAAAGCACCCATTAAAAATGGTTAATCAGAAAAGGATCTTATTGCACATCCGCCCACATGACTGGTTTGCGTCGATATATCTGAAAATGCATATTTTCATGTCAAAATTGTATAACATCACAGGATGTTTTGAGTTTAGTGTTCGAGGGAATGGCATATAAATTCAAAGTCCTGCCCTTCGTGCTGTCTCTGGCTCCTCACAAGTTCACAAAGTGCATCGATGCAGTTCTCGCCCCTCTGAAACTGAGCGGCATTCGCATTTTGAACTACCTTGACGATTGGCTTTTACTGGCCCAATCAGAGGCTCTGTTATGCCAGCACATAGACTTACTGCTTCAGCATCTAAACAGCTTGGGCCTCAATGTCAACTGGGCGAAGAGCACGTTCTTCCAACAAATTTCCTTTTTGGGAGCCTGCATCGGCGCCGTTAGCAGGCATGTGCACCTCACGAGCGAGCACATTCAGGCCATTCTACAGTGTCTGTCTCAGTTCAAACTAGGGAGAACACTTCCACTGAAGCTGTTTCAAAAATAATTATGGTTATGGCAGAGGCATCCACGGTCATTCCATTAGGTCTTTTACCCATGAGACTCTCAAGCGCCGCATGCCATGACGTGCTTGGTGCCATGTGCGCATGTGTATCACTAAACTCGCCGCTGTATAGCTGCTCTAGCACCTTGGACAGCTCCTGTCTTTTACCAGCGAGGTGTCATGCTTGAGCAGATTTTCAGGCAGAAAGTGGTGACTACGGACACTTCCAACACAGGTTTGGGGATGGTGTGCAATGGACACCCAGCTTTCGGCACCTGGACAGGTGCAAGGAGTGCGTGGCAAATCAACCACCTAGAACTATCGGCTGTATTCCTAGTCTTGAAGGCTTTTCAATTAGAAATAGCGAACTGTCTATTATGGTTCACTCAGACAACATGATTGTTCTGGCCTATATAAACCACCAAGGCAGAATTAATTCACCGCCATTGATGAGACTGATGCATCACCTCCTCCTGAGGAGCGAGCGTCATCTCCTTTCCCTGAGAATTATGGTGCTGACCTACTGTCACGTCAAGGGGTGATACCGGGGGATTGGAGACTTCATCCTCAAACTATCCTGAGGATTTGGGAAGTATTCGGCAAAGCAGAAATCGATCTATTTGGAGAATGCCCACTGTCCCCTCTGCTACTCAAAGTCCCAAGCCCCGATGGGAGCAGATGCAATGGCCCACAAATGGCCGGCGAAAAGCAAATATGTGTTTCCCCTGGTGAACCTAATTCACTCTGTCATATGTAAAGTCACAGAGGACAAGGAAACGGTTCTAATGGTTGCGCCAAAATGGCCCAATCAGACATGGCTTCCGGAAATGAAAGAGATATTATACAGCTCGCCATGGGAAATACTGCTGAAGAGGAATCTCCTCTCTACAACCTGGCACCCCCAGCCCAAGCTGTGGAACCTGCATGCGTGGCCCCTGAATGGAGTGTGCTAAGCACACAAGAACTGACGTATTCAGTCATGAACACCATTTTACAGGCCAGGGCGCCATCCACAAGACGCCTCTACATGCTAAAATGGAATGTTTTCACTGATTAGTGTCTTTCACATGGTAAAAACCCAGTAAACTGCCCCATATATGAAATTCTCATATTTCCTCAAGAGCGATTAGACACAGGACTCACTCCATCAACGCTCAAAGTTTATGTGGTGACTATGTCTGTGTATAATGCACCTGAAGCTGGCGCCACTATAGGCAATGATTTAATCATAAAGTCCCTTAGAGGAGCAAGACGATTAAATTCCCCTCGGCCAGCTACAATCCCGACTTGGGACCAAACTTTGATCCTAAATGCGTGTGCAGGGCTCCCCTTTGAGCCTTTGGACTCTGCTGATTTGCGCATGGTCTCCATTAAGACTGCACTAATGCTGGCTCTGGCCTCAGTAAAATGTGCCTCTGACTTACATGCACTATCAATTGACAATTCATGTCTGGAGTTTGGCCACGTTCTTTCAAAAACCACTGTCAAACCCAGAAAAGGCTATGTGCCTAAGGTTCTAACCACATCCTTTAGAGTGCAGGTGGTTTACCTTCAAGCCTTCTTCCCTCCTCCATTTAATTCGGATGAGGAAAAATTATTGAATTTTTTATGCCCTGTGTGGGCTCTACATGCTTACGTTGAGCACACCCACCAGTTCAGACTGTCTGATCAGCCTTTTGTGTGCTATGGAGGATGCATGAAGGAATTTTCATCTCCAAGCAAAGGCTTTCTCACTGAATAGTTGATGCGATTGCCCTGGCTAAGAGTCGCAGTGTAAGATTTGCCCAATTTGTGTAAAAGCACACTCAACTAGATGAATGGCTTTCTCATGGGTATGGGTGAATGGTGTGTCATTATAAGACATATATTTTGCAGCAGGATGGTCTTCTCAAAACACATTTGCAAGATTTTACAACATAGATGTAACATCTCTCTCTTCACAAGTCCTCTCTGTTAGAGCACTTGCTATTTCATTTGCCAAACATATACTTATGCCCTTCCCCTTAAGTACAGGCTCCCCATCATTTTACACAGCAGCCTGCATTCAGGCCATTGTAATTTACCATAAGTCACAAGCACTTTTATTATAAATAAACTCCCTTCTTGATTGGGTTCATGAAGGAGTTAATTCATACTATATGACTATAGTTCATATATTCATTCTGAGTGCTCCCCTCCTGGCCCAACAAGAGGGTCATTCACTTGGGTCTAACCATTTAACTGACGATCTGACTATCTAGCTAACTGTTTGTTTGTCTTACTCTAATTTCTGTATAACCATCAACACTGCTAAAACTTTCAGACATGGCTTTGTCAAGCCAACATCAAAGTTGATCTTGGGTCAGTCCATCTCAAGTGGTCCAATAATTGTAAAGTTGGTTGCTTGACCATTTTTAATTTTCCATTTTTTGGGGGGAGTGATTACCTCTATGTATTGGTGTTGCAAAACCACCAGTTTTAAATTTTTATTTTACTTGGTTTAACCATGATGTCCGTCTTTGTGTCATGGCACATTTTAGTTAGACAGTTGTTTACGGAAACCTCAATATCTTGGCTCAGGATGGTCCCAGCTCCTTGGGACAAAAACTGATCGCTATAGTACATTAAAAAGTACATGTACATCTATAAACATTTAGCACATTCTTATTCCTTAGACTTAGAACTTCAGTCCTAATGCAATGCTCAGGATTACTCAAAGTTCCACTTTTAGGGTCAGTTAATAATGGGAAGGGTTCGAGTCTCAGTCTTAATTCTTTTAGGGTGCACCTAGTTAAGGATGGTGTGCATGCAAAACATTTCAGGCTTGAGACTTTTCTTTTATTTTTATGGGCTTGAGAATGTGGAATTATTTTAAAATTCGCCTCAATTTTGGGTTGAATATCTTTGGTGGGGTACCAGATAGGAATCTTACATTTTCACAGACATAAGTCCTCTAAATATTTTGAGTTTGAGATTCCACTGGTAAAAGAGCTCGGGCTAGTATAAATCTGGGAGAAAGCCAACTTTATTTATGCATTTTGAGAAATGTACAGATGTAATATACAGTAAGCATAAAAATAACAAAAATTAACAGTATTTTACATGATTACATGTACATTTTTTAATAGAAGCTGTAAGATTTCCTCACTCTGTCTCTCTGAAATGTTGTGGGAGTGTCCGGTGACAGTAGCCAATAAGGCAGGTGTCAGTTTTCTAAGAATATTGTTCATGGGAACCCACACTTTGTCTTCAATAGTCATTTTGAATGATGCTCTTGGTCCAGGTTGGTAGAAGAATTTTACCAAAACATAACAGTTTTCCATGCTGATGTCCTTAACCAATGGTGCATCTTTAACGCATTGCGTTTCTCAGCCAGAGAAACAGAGAATTCATCCCTAGGGTGAAAGTCAGTGATCATATCTGCTCTGTCAATCATAACCCACTGCTTAAAGGTGATGTTATCAGGAAGTGTGTCATCTTTTTCTGGCTCTTCAAGCATCTGCAGCAAGGCCTCTATACCTGGACACTGGTCACACTTGTTGAGCATGCAGTCATAACTGTTTATGTTCAAGCAGGTCCTTGTAGTCCACTTTTAGCTTTGCTGACTATCAGCTTGATGTTCTGATGTTGTGTGCAGACACAGACAGTGAGAGTTCCAGATGCTCCTGCCAGGACACACTAGTTTGGCCTCAGTTCACAAAATTCTGATCTCCCGATCTTTAACTCTGACAGCTCACTAAGGTTACTTAAAGCTAAACACTTTTGTTTATGAACCTTTTGAAGAACCCTGTGAAAGATCATGCTTCACTGTTGCCAATATCAATATTAGTAACATTTTAGACCTCACTGACAAGCATAAGCTATTGTATGTCAATCATAAACATAATTACTGTAAAATACGGTTAATTTGTATTATCTGATCATTTATCAAAACGCATGAATAAAGTAGGCCTTTCCCCAGATTTATACTAGCCCTAGCTCTGTATCCAGTGGGATCTCAAACTATAGCAGAATGATACTATAGAGGACTTATTCATTTGAAAATTTCAGGTTCCTATCTGGTCACTCACCCGAGATATTCAACCAAACGTTAGTGGAATTAAATGTTTGTAACTTTCTTGCCCCCATAAAACAAATATAAGAGAAGTCTCAAACAGGAAATGTTCTGCATGCACACTATACTTACCTAGGTATACCCTAAAAAACAATTAAGACTGAGACTCAAATCTTTACCAAAACAAATGTACCCTAAAAGAGGAACTTTGTGCAATCTTGAGAATTGCAGTAGGACTTAAATTCAAGTCGAAGGAACAAAAATGTGCTAAATATTTATATATGTTCATGTACCTTGTAATGTGCTCTAGTGATCAGTTTTTGTTCCATGGCGCTAAGACCATCCGGAGACGAGATATTGAAGTTTCCGTAAACAGCTGTATAACCAAAATGCGTCATGTGACATGACACAAAGATGGCCGTCGTGGTTAAACCATGTAAAATAAAAAATTATTTCTGGTGGTTTTGCAATACCAATACATACAGGTAATCATGAAAAAATTTTAATAAATAAATAGGAAAAATAAAAACGGTCAAGCAAACTGTATTGGACCACTTGAGATGGATTTGACCCTCTTGACAAACTTTACCTATCTAGTTATTTTGGCAATTTTATTGGTGCCCTAGAAATAACACAGTATACTTGAACTTCACCTTTAACAGTGGTAATTGAGAACAATTTGATCATTTGAACTGAGATGGTGTTCTGAGGATTTGGGCAAATTTTTAATGGAACAACTATGAAGAATGTTTATAAGAAAGATACATTGTTCTGAGTCATCAAAGAGTGTCTGCTATAATTCAAGCAAAAACTGTAGTTGGTTTTAGCCATAGTTATTTGTCAAGTCCAATTGCTTTTAAATTCAACAAGAAAGTTGTAGAGATGCTTTTCAGTCATTATTGTGAATCAAAATAAGGGAATTTTCAAGTGTCTTACAGATACTTACATTTATAAACTGACAGCTGCAAGCTTGTGATAAAATACATGGATAAGCTGACATTAGCAAATGTGTCTGAAAACATAACCACTTTTTTCACACCCTAGACAAATTACAACATTCTGACTGAGTCTTATCCTCGATCTCAATGAGCATACCTTGAACTGAAGAAAATGTAATTGAACACTTCTCTACAGGATTTGAATTTGGGTTGTTTTTGCTGAACAGCAGATTTCTCATGCAGTTGAACAACCGTTATATTCTGCTGTTACAAATTAATGGCAAAAGTTTTCAAGGTGATGTTCTGTGAAGCATTACAAGCAAAAAGTCATTTGAAGGAGTGCCATGTGGTATTACTTACTGTAATAAGTAATAAGTAATAAGACAGTAACAGTTGAGCTGACTCACAGTCAAGCCAAGCATTGGAATATGCATACTGTACTGTAGGCCTACTTCCATGCTACACAGTATGCGAAAAGGAGTTTTTCAAAGAAGGGCACTAAGTGTAAGTTGATATAGGCACCAAGATAGTTGTTCCTTGTGGATAAATTGTACTTGGTTAACACTTCCTTAGACTTGCAGAACTTTCTGACCCATTTAGAACCATTTTAAAAACGGTTAAAATGACCCGAAAGACCAAGGAAGGGTTAACAACACCCAAGTACATTTTCATGGTTGTTGTTATCATTTCTTGAATTAAAGAACACACGGGTCAAAGGACAATGTCAACACAGCCGATGTAGCATGTTTGGGAATGTGCTTACCTACCTAACAGAATGTACTTCACCAATGGTCAAGAAGTACTTCATCAAATTGAGTTCATGCTATGGAAATACAGGAAAGGTATCAGAATGGTATCTGTCTGCCCCTACAGCAGAGTGCTATGGCAAACCTAAAATTACACACTGAAAAGCTTCTGTGAAAAGACCCTCTGCTGAAAAATAAGCTTCATTACCTGAACTTTCCCAGAGCTCCTCCTGAGATCATTCTCTGCAGTTCCTCTGTCTTCGGGTGCTTGTCAGAAGCACTTCACATCCTAAACCAATTAACCAAGCTCTTCTCTAAGTGCCCTGATCTCCTGGCAGGCAGGGAAGAGAGGCTGTTGTGCCTCTGACAGGATCTCCCCCTTTTTCCTCCCAGTTCGTTGATTTAATTTGTTTGGTAATATGAGGATTGGCATGTTCGGCCCAGATTCACTGCAAAGTGAAATTGGACAAGGGCACTGGAGCTTCAACATGTAAAAGTGTTTCACCTTGACAGCTGGCTGAGTGGACAGAGGATTGCCTGCAGAGAGCACCTGAAAGGACCACACACATCAATTCATTATAATCTCCATTGTGGGTATTGAAGTCAGAAAAGGACATTGTAAAGATGGAGGTTAGGGAGAAAACTCAAGTAGTGTTGATCAGAGAAAGGAATGGTGCTGCTATGTACATCACTTAGTCATTTTGGTGGTAGAGCAGTGAACTTTCTCCAAATTGTACATGGTTACTGTAAAATTCCTCATGTTTGTCCATCCAAAAAGGGGCGGCTGATAGTAGGGTGAAAGTTTTTCAGCTGAAATTGGTTTGTGCTTACCGAAATTTTAAGCACTGCCCCCTGTGGCCAAAGTCGGAAGTGTTGTTGAACTTATGGGCATGTGTAAGTTAAATGTCCACAAAGTAGTGCCCAAAGCTTGTTGTTTTTCATTGTAAATAGCCTTTACAGTCAACAGGAATGCATATTTTCTTAACAATACACCCTAACCCAAAGCCCAATTCTAAACCTAATAGGCAGTGGAGTAACAACGATATCTTAGAATAGTCATTGATAATGTGAATGTGATTACTTCCTGGTTTCCATGGGACAAGAAAATATGTCTCATGTTTTATGATCTCATATTAATTGAGTGAATATTTGTGCAAGTGCACTACAAAATGCAGTGATTACAATGGTGAAAAATGTACAGGAATAGTTTACCCAAAAATTTGAATTTTGCCATAATTTACTCACCCTAATGGCATTCCAATACAGTATTTCGTCTGTGAAACACAAAAAGAGATCATTCAGGATGTCCTGGAATTTTTTAAATATTTTTTTTAAGCACCATAAATGTATAATAAAAGTAGTCTGTATGATTTGTGCGCTACATACAAAGTCTTCTGAAGCAATTCAATAACTTTATGTGAGATCCAGATCCAAATGTAGTCCATTATTCAATGATAATATTTCCCTTTGCTGTTGCTCTCAAATATAATTTGTGCTTGAGAAATTAATGTGAAAGTGAAATTAATATATATTGTTTTTATTTTATAATTTTTAAAAATAATTTAATATTTAAAAAAATCTAATTAAGTCTAAATAATAACAAATTCCAGATGCAATGGAAAAGTTTTATGTAATTAATTTATTAAACAGTTATAAATATATGCTTACCGTAACCGAGTCAAATTTGACCCAGAACAGTAAAGGTGTTGGCCTGTAATGAACAGTATCCAAGGGTTAAAAAACCCTAAAAATCATATATGGCAAACGCCATTGGTTCTTGTTTGTCATATGACCAATTGCAGCACGACATGTGTGTGTCATTTGCATTTTCTCGTATATGGCCCCTCAAACCCAAGGGTACATAGGTAAAGAAATTACAACTTATTTACAGTATTCATTAATACATGTCAGAACTTAAATCTAACTCACCTTCTCCTTTACAGAGGTGTTTAGATGGAGAAATGCTGACACTGTAGCTCCTGAAGATAATCAACTTACTATGACCCAATGTCACTGGGTTGATTCCAGCACATCAGGTCCAGTGCTCCTCGTCATATCATACAGCTTTGACTGATATTGATGGATTCCCATGGAAGTTTGTGGAATATATGCTAAGATATATGTGTGAATGTGTCATAGTAAATAGACAGAGTCTCAGTACCAGAAGAATTAGTCTAATTATGTTGTAATAATGTCATATTTATGCAGTGCAAAGGAAGTTGGAAATTTAGTTGAAATAAAATGATAATTTCCTGCTGGTGGGTTAACTAGATAAAGTACTTCAAACCATGAAAAGCCATGTTCTTTTTCTCTTCAGTACTGCAGATATTATTCCCAGACTCACTGCCTAGTCGTCCAGAGAGACCGATATAAGGAGCATCTTAAGTCTGGCTCATTTCCACCTCCAGTGAAGAGAGATGGCTCCTTAAGGTGTGTATATGAGGTACAGCCCTCAGGGAAAACAGCTGATCTCAGCCAATCGCCATGCCATGCAGATAAATGACCCATTTAGGGCCTCGCTTTGAAAGCTTGTTTTACAGTTACAAGAAAGGCTATGTTTTAATTTTTATGCTTGATGTTGTACAGCACTTTGGCTCAACAGCTGTTGTTTTTAAATGTGCTTTATTAATAAATTACTTGACTAGCCCTTTGGATGTACCTGAATCTTTTGTTTAATTTGGTCCTTAAATTTGACTTAAACTTCAATCAAATCACAATAATAGACAAGCATAGTCTGCTTAAACAAATAAGAGACAAACAATTATAAATGTTCATGTCTTCACAGAACACATTGTGTTAACATTCTCAGTGGAACAACAACAATCGCAGAGAGTCAGCCGAAGAGTTACACAAATCTATGACACATGTAAACATCTGTTGACATGTCGAAAAAAAAATACTGCATGCATGTCTGGAGTAATTGAACAATAAAAAGGCATCTACAGAATAAAATATTCCTTCTGGAGTGGCCCATTCAGGATCCTGATGTCGACCAGTTTGAGATGCTTTGGCGTGACCTCAAGAGAGCGATTTTCCAACAGACATTCCAAGAATATTGCTAAACTGAAGAATTTCTGTAAAGCTGAATGGTGCAAATTCCTCTTAAACCAATGTGAAAGTCTGATCCACAATCACAGGATGCATTTGGAAGGTTATACTGCCAAATTAGGCTCAACAAGTTATAAAATCCAACAATTCACATGCTTTTTCTACCATGCATCCACTGTGAAGGAATACAATGTGTTTAACTGAGACTTTAAAAGGACATCTATGTTAGTTTGTAGACTGTTTGTGTATTGTTTTGAATTTGTTGATATCAAATGTTATGAGGAATTTATGCAGAAATCCAAGTAACTGTTTTTTTCAGACATACTTAATACTGCTCATTCAAAAAGATTTACTTCTAAAGAAAATAATTGTAATTTTGAAACATATGTATAAAATCATGAGCACTCACATAAGATGAAGTCTCCAGTCCAATCAGTAACCTTACAAAAAAAATTATTTGATTCTACATTGAAAGGGTCCCATAATGGGGGTTGCCATGTAATGATCACATAACCCGACAAATACTACTAGCTTAATCTCAGTAACTGTCCTATTATTTGGACACTTTTACTCATGGAATAAATTAATCAGGGCTGACTAGTGAATTTCTACAACAGCACTGGTAACTGAAAACTATTGTGTATGAATGATGCTGTATCCATGCCCCTAGGTGTCAGTGTGTAACGTTGTAGCTGGCAATGGCAAAGACGATGTGTAGAACCCAAGTGCAATTTCATTAAATAAACGTGAAATCTTTAAATGAGAACTAAACTAGACATAAACATGGCTAAAACATGGCTAAAACATGGCTAAAACATGGCTAAAACATGGCTAAAACATGGCTAAAACATGGCTAAAACATAAATGTGGCCTGACCTAAACTCGACTTAGCATGGCTTAAACATGACATGAACTTTAAAAGTGCTACCAAACAAACATCAGTACTAGACACCAGACAATGGCAAACATGAGGGCTTAAATACACAGACATGGGGGAACATAAACCAATGATCAAACAGAACACTAAACAAGATAACAAGACTAATAACCTAAAACCAATTACAAACTAGAACTAATAACAAGGTAATCAAACAATGAACCAATGAAAACAAGACACATGAACATGGAGGGAAAACAGGACATCACATAACTAGGGAAACACATGACATGAACTTTTCAAAATAAGAGACATGAAAAACAGGAAACAGCAGAAGAAATATGACACAGTGTAAGTCATGTACAAGATTTTGTGCTTTTTATTGCCTCTATTCTTTGCTTTACATTATAACATTGACAATAAATTCTCATTTTATGACCTGACTATATGAATTCAGTTTGATGTTAACTTCAACTGTTCAGATGTGCAGCTGGTCTTTTGTTTGTTGTTTCCAAACAAGAGATTTAATTTAATAAGCTATGATGATATCATGCTCTGTTTTCCCTTTATGCTTTATGCAAAACAGTGGAGCAGCTCAGGATGGGGCCAAATATCTCTATTTTGCCATCCTGCTGTATCAGCAACCCAGCAGTGTGTCGTCACCCAGCAGACTGACTCTTCTGGTATCGTATGATTATAGCCTTAATGAAACATTCCCCGCACCATTTCTCTTTATGGCCTTTAATGATGATTAAACATGGCCGTGTTGCTATCAGAAAAGCACAATAAAAGCTAATGATGTAGCCAATGGTTTAGCCAGGCTTCATCAAAATACCTGATATTTCTGCAGTGGGAATCCCTGATTAAATCTTTAATTACAGGTTTCATACTTCAATGCACAGAGGACCATTCTACGAGATTTGTTTTCCTTTGGATGTTTGTGAAGTTCTCCTATGAGGTTATTTACCATAGTACTTTAGAGATGAATTGTACTGAATATTAGTTTCGAACTAGTGCAGTTGCGTAACTTAGATGCTCTTAGTTTTTATTATGGGATATATATGCACACACACACACATATATAGACACCCTGACAGCACACGTACATCACCTGGTTTTCTATATATATATATATATATAAGCATTAACCTTTTTTGTTGTTTTTATGTTTCTTAAGGCCTACTTAGTTCTGTCTTCAGATAAACCATTGTTGTCCCCTTCTCAGTCATGCAGAGAAATTATTGTAGATGTAAACAATACATAGCCGAATCATATGCCCAGATGTTGGTATGCAAGTGTCAGTTATCCTGCTATTTGATTTCCATAAAATAAACATCATACTACATCATAGCAGCACTTGCTGATTTTTCCATATGCATAAACCATTAGCTTCCATTACAAGCAATGTGTTCAAGCTAATGAGCAAAGCATCTCTCCCCAGAGAGAAGAGCAAACAACAGGAAAATCAACTAAATCTAGTTTGCAAAACCTCCTCCGCTCATTGGCCTGGCACTCTTTACTACACTAATGCAGCAGCCACTGCTCGACACTGCCAACATTTGTATGTAGGATAATGCACAGGCTGTAATCAGCACATACATTGAGGGGGGAAACCCCATCAATACCAAACCGATATTTAGAAGTGGTTAACCCCGAAAACTTTAAGATTATGTTCCTTGGACTAATAGGACAATGAGTTCAATGTTCTTGTTTGTGTATTAAGGGGAAGTTACACTTCAAAAATATGTCTAATCATGTCAAAAGTTCAGGTACTAATATCAAAAGTAAAACAATATTTTTCATGCCTTCTTAAACTGTAAAATAGTCTAGAGATAATGAAATGTCCTTGACTATGATATTTGAAACCATTTGAAAACGGACATGCAGGAAATATATTTATTATTAACAATTTTTATTGATTCCAGTGGCAGATTAAATAAACACGACAGAATATATGGAATCAAATTATATGAACTTAAACTCTTCCCTCCGAACATCCCCCACTTTACACTGATGACTCATGACCCCAAAGGCAGTAATCACCACTTCTAGAGTATCTACCACTTTAGGGGGGTGTATTCTACACCCAGAAATAGTACAGAGCAGATGGCGTTGCTGTAAATACCTAAAGAAATGAGATCTGGGATTCCTAAAATGTTGAACCAAATTTTCAAAAGATCTCAACACTCCACTTTCATATAGGTCACAGAGTGTGTTAACCTCCCTCATAATCCACTCTGACCAGCAGAAAGGGGACTTATTAATATATCATTTTGGGTTCTGCCATATGCTCGAGGCAACATTTAAATAAATGTCAGAATTAAACACTCTGGACCCTTTTATCCATACAGAGTGCAAATGCGAGATAATGGGGTGTAATTTAACTTCTCCGGTTTGTTTGATAGAAAGGCTTTGCAATGGCAAAATAGTCGCAAGAACTTCCTGTTCAATACAAAACCAGGGAGGGGCTCTCTCAGGTGGAAGCGACCAATGGGCCAAATGTCTGAGACCGAATGCATAATAATAAAACAAAATCTTGTGTAGACCTTGCCTACCTTTGTCAATTGGCCTATGTAACTTACAGAAGTGTCATCTTGGATGCTTACCATTCCAAATGAAGGACTTCGCTATGGTATCAAATTGCGAGAAATATGAGAGAGGGACATCTACAGGGAGAGACTGTAGCAGGTGGTTGAACTTTGGAATACAATTCATTTTAATAATATTAACCTTTCCAATCATAGAAAAATTTAAGGAAGCCCACCTGCCCATATTGCTCAAAAACCTTTTTATAAAGGGGTCAAAATTAACACTAAATCACACAAATTTGCTGGGAATAAAATGGCCAAATACTTAATGACCTGTTAGGGCCACTGGAAGGCACCCGGCTGAAAAGCCATTATTGGGCAGTACACTGTCAGTGCCAAAGCTTCGGATTTAGATCAATTGACTCTGCATCCCGAGAACTTAGAAAAGGAATTAATAATTCTGTGGAGGTAAGGCATAGATCTAGTGCGGTCGGAGACGAATAATAAAATAATATCTGCGTAAAGCAAAAGCTTATGCACCATACCTCCCACCACCACCCCTGGAAAATCATCTTCTTTTCTTATCGCGGCTGCTAATGGTTCCAGGCCAAGACAGAACAATAATGGAGAAAGAGGGGCCGGGTGCCCCTATAATCTGAAATGAATCAATTTGTTTGTACTGCTGCTACCGGTTGCCTATGAAGTAACTTAATCCATCCAATAAAAGTGTTCCCTAACCCATATATTTCCAAAATCTTATAAAGATAATCCCACTCTACCATATCAAATGCCTTTTTGCATCAAGTGAGATGGCAGCGACTGGAGTCTGATCATTCGCCACTGACCACATGATATTGTGATCACCTGATGTTATCAGAAGAGCTGCTGCCCCGAATAAACCCCACCTGATCTATATGTATAAGAGATGTCATAACTTTACTTATTTGGTTAGCCAATATATTTGCCAATATTTTTACGTCTAGCTGGATCAGGGAAATTGGACGGTAACTTTTACCCTCGCGTGAATCTTTGTCCTTTTTAAGAATTACATTGATCCGGGCTTGTGTCATTGTTGGCGGAAGGTTTCCATTCTTTAATGCTTCCGTATAAACTTCTAACAAAAGTGGAGCCAGTTATGTAGCCATCTGGCCCCGGAAGCCTTAATTACCTCATCAAACTCCTCCAAGGTTATCTCAGAATAAAGATAATTTTTTTGCTCAGTCATCAGTTTAGGGAGTTCTAGATGTTCCACAAAGTTTCTAATATCTTCATCAGTAGATGAAGATGTGGAACTGTAGAGATCAAGATAGAACTCTTTAAAAGCTATATTAATATCAATGGCCGAGGTAAATATTTCAGTACCAGCAGATTTCACTGAGGGAAAGGTAGAAAGAGACTCTCTCTGCTTTATATATCTAGCCAGGAGCTTCCCTACCTTGTCCCCCGACTCGAAGTATGACTGTCTTGCCCTGAATAGCCAAAACTACACCTTCCATGACAAAAAAGTATTATATCTGTATTTCAGTCAGGTCTGTTCTCTAAGGCCAACACCAGCTCTGCCTCGGCATCTTTAATATTTCCTTCCAGTTCCACGAGTTCTCATGCTTTGAATTTCTTTGTGAATGAGGCATACTGTATGATCTGACCCCTAAGAGCTGCCTTAAGTGCCTCCAAAGCCACGCCCACTGAGGACCAGTTGGTTTCTATATAAACATTGATTTCAGCCTATAACATTTGATGGAATTCAGGATTTTGCAATGGGATGCATTAAAGCGCCAACTATATGATTTATTGTATGTGGCAACACCTCTAAACACACCAGGGTGTGATCTGAGACTAAGATGTTTCCAATTGAGCAATCAACAACAGATGAAATGAGGGACTTAATATATATAAAAAATCTATTCTAGAATACATTTTATTGACTGATGAAAAAAACATCCATTAAAGATTAATGTCTCCTCCCAATACTATATCTTGAGGGATGCCAGCGGCTTGCAACATCCCTTCAAGATCTCTTCCTAATTTATCTTTAATCTGTTTGAGACATTTTAATTGTCGATGGTTACTTATCAATGTAATGACTCCCCTGCTCTTACTTGAGCCAGCACGAAAGAAAACATATCCACCCCATATCTTCCCAAATTTTTCAGCTTCCTGTGGGGAAAGATGCATTTCTTTAAGAAACACAATAGCATATATCTTACATTTAAGAAAATAAATAACCTTCCTTCTTTTTATGGGGTGCCCCAACCCATTCACATTCCACGTGGAGAGAGACAATCCACTCATATTAACTTTTGACATTTTGACATATAAGAAAAAAATATTGTGTGTCAAATCTAAAATTATAAAGACCACCTTCCAACATTAGAGCAACAATCAAACCCTGAACTTCCCCCCGAACCAAACAAACAGAAAAAAGAAAAACATGCGCATTATCCCCGTGCAGGACAGCGCAAAACGGCGTCCATCACTCTAAACTCAAACAGTCCATGTATGCTTACGAGAGCCCCCACGACATCTGTGCCATCACATTACTCAAGTCTGAAGCTTCTATTCAAATCTTGTGAGACAGAATTACACAACAGAAAATAATCTATAAAACAAATGCCAAAAGGCGGGATAAACACAAAGACGTGTAGATTCATCCACATAACTGTTTTCGAAGGAGAGTTACTCCAGAAAACATACTCAAGCCGCTAGGCAGAAGCAGCTCAAAAACATACAAAGAAAGTGCTCAGTTTCCTTGAACAGTCAAGTGAATTCAGTGCATAGACCGTGTCACACAATGACTTGCTCATTCCATTGACTTTATGAAGGACATCACTTTCTGTGGGCAGGTAAATATTTTACGGCCATCCTTAGGATCTATTCTCAATTTGTCCTGGAACATCAATACAAAGCGGCCTTCCATTGATGTAAGAGTTTCTTGCATTCCTTGAATTGATCACGTTTCGTTCTTGTCGAATTCGCAAAGTCTGGGAACAAAAAGATTTTCTGGTTCATCCAGGAAAGCCTTCCTTTACTCCTTGCCTTGCGTAACACATGGTCTTTATCGGATGATCTCAGAAACTTGGACAGAATCTATCAGAGCCTGCCTTCCTCCGCGGCTCTCCGAGCCAGAAACCTGTGAGCTCGCTCCAGCTTATGGACTGTTATGTTAAGCATACTCTGGAAGAGCCCGTCTAGGAATTTCACCATATCTCGGCTTTCTTTGTCTTCAGGAATTCCAACATTTCAGACGTTGTTTTGCTGGTTACGATTCTCAAGGTCTTCCAACTTTTCCCAAATGCGCTTCAAGTCCGTCTTGGTCGCTAGCAGATTAGTAGCTAATTCCCCCTCCAATAACTCCAGATAATCGATCCACTTCTCAACATCCGACACTTTTGTAACCATATCAGTGAATTTCGTCTCCATGGCAGTGATCGATCGACGTATTACAGCAAGCTCCTCCAAGTCAGCAATGAATTTTGACCTTTGTCACAGCATCGCTGTGATGTTCAACTGTTAATGCAGAATCTCTTTCACTGCACTGTCCAAATTGAGTCCCAGGCTTTCGGCCTGTTGTTTAGGGGCTTCAGTTTGAGCATGTAAGTGTCTTTTAATATCTCCAGAGCCTGAGGATTTTGTCTTCCTAGAACAGTTAAGAGTCAGATTGCATCGTATCTCACCAGTTTATGATCTAAAAAATATTAAAAAAAGCAAAGTGTGAAGAGGTTGCCATTTAGACGTCCGACCCTCGCATGGCGACACACGACCCAGCCATAGACATTGTTAATTAAAAAATTATTCTTATAATTTCCTCATTTGTGACTGATTATTGCATATGATATGGAAAATTGCTAGCATATATGAATGCATAAAATATTGGAGGATTTTTTTTTTTGTTTGAATTGGAAAGTACGTCTGCTTCTATTTTCATCAGCAGGCTAATGTAATGTCATGACTAATATAATCCCCATTGACATGATAGACACAATTTATTTCTTAATACTCTCAGAGGGAAGCTAGCTGAGCAGTGCTTTTCCATCTCACTGATAGCCATCAAACTGCGACCCTCATTTCAAATAGGGCTCAGTCATCGCACAGCTATGAAAAAAGGAGGAATTTAATTCACGCTATTTCTCACTTTGGTCCGTCCACCCAGTCTTCAAGAGAAACATCAAACACAGCACGATTGAATCTTGTTGTCCAGATGCATCCTAGTGACAGATTCATTATTTATTAACAATTAGCAGAGGTGGGTAGAGCAGCCAAAAGCTTTACTCAAGTAAAAGTACAATTACCTTAAAAAAATTACTCAAGTAGAAGTAAATGTAGTAATATATAAAAAATTACTAGAGTAAGAGTAAGAAAGTATCCAATAAAAAGAATACTCAAGTATCGTGTAACTAGTTACTTTCACATATAACATAATGGATGTTTACTCTCCTATATTCCAGTACATGATACACATTTATCATGCATTGCAGAACGATTAATAATAATAATAATGATAATACTATTAATATTATTGTAAATAATGGAAATAGTCCTCATTCACCATGTTGTTCCAAACCCATATGACTTCTTTCTTCCATGCATCAAATTAAAGGGATAGTTCACCAAAAAAAAAAATTTCTCGCCCTCATGCCATCCCAGATATGTATGACTTCCTTTCTTCTGCAAAACACAAATGAAGATTTTTAGAAGAAAATCTCAGCTATGTAGGTCCTTACAATGCAAGTGAATGGTGACCAGAACTTCGAAGCTCGAAAAAGCACATAGAGGCAGAATAAATTTAATTCATATGACTTAAGTAAATATCTATAACTTTATAATACATATTAAGTCCCTTTTTCACTATTAAATCTCCTCCCTGCCAAGTAGGTGGTGATATACACAAATAATTGAATCACCAAAAACACAAGAAGAAGAATGTGAAAGTGGAGATTTATTATTTAAAAGGATTTACACATTGATCTGTTTCTCACCCACACTTATCATATCCCTTCTGAAGACATAGTGTCATTTGAATTCCTTTAATGCTGCCTTTATGTGCTTTCTGAGCTTCAAAGATTTGGTACCCATTCACTTGCATTCAATGAAACAACAGAGCAGAGATATCCTTCTAAAAATCTTTGTGTTCAGCAGAAGAAGAAAACACACATCTGTGATGGCATGAGGTTGAGTAAATAATTTACTTTCACTGCCTGTTTTCCCCCTCCATATTTTGAAAGGGAATAGCGACTGAGACTGTCGGTCCCTAATATTCTGTCTAACATCTTTTTGGTTCCACAGAATACAGAAAGTTTCACAGGGTTAGAAGAACATGAGGATGGGCAAATGATGATATCGATTAAAGGCCAAACGATCACTTTAAGGATGCTTCTCAAATTAATACATTTTCTTAAGTTGGAGCTGCAATTTTAATTTTGAAATATATCCTTGTCTTGTTGTAAAATGAAGGCATTGTGTGGAGTGAAGAAATGTTTGTTTTGCGCATTTGCTGCTGTAGTGTTGAACGCGACACGAGTGACCATGTGCAGCTGTGAAGTTCCGCTTTCAAAAGAGTCCCATTCAAAAATCTAAATAAAGTACGCATTTATTTAACTTGTTAAATTAAAACCAGTAATATAACGACAGGAACTCTATCCATTGTAATGAAGTAAAAGTAAAAAAAATTGTGAAAAGTACCCACCATAAAACATAGCCTACTCAAATAAATTTTTTCCAAAAAGTTACTCAAATAACAGAGTAAATGTACAACTCTGACAGTTAGTTCCGGTACTCAAATTTAATTGGCCAAGTGCCATTACAAGAGTGCTGATATTTATTGTAACATCACTGGGACGTTTGACTATTTGTGTTTGCTGAGGCGATTTTGATTAATCGTTTGTTTTGATTTCATTCACTGATTCATTAACCATTTCAGCCGATTGCATCTTTATGTTAGCAGGTGACAACACATGAGCATATTTTATGTTAGAAATGTGTAATTGAGTTATGGACTCAACTGATTCATCAAACAACACAGAAAGAATTGCAATTGCAGCTTGATGTTTAGGCTTATTTTGGAACAATTTTCCTCCCAGAAAAGGAATTCACGAACTATCTGGTCAATTTTTGTCTGAAACGTAAGTAATTCAATAGTTACTTGTTTGTTAAACTGTTATATTATGTTCACAATTGTGCCGTTGGTCTGATCAACACTCGTATTGTGATACTGCATAAATATACTTGCTGTAAAAAGGGAGTATTCTTACTGATGATGATTAAAATATTTAAAAATAGATAGGATTATTCTGTGGTATAACCATGATGATGATGGTGGCGATACAGTAATGACATGCACCATGGAAATGGGACACATATAGGCTAATGTTGTTCGCTACAACATAAGGCCAGCAGTTTTGTCTAGCTCAGTGGTTCTCAACTGGTGGGGTTATGACCCAAAAATAGGTGACAGGTCTGTTCTGTTCAGATAGGATCATGGCAGCAGGGAAAAAACAATGCTAAATGCATATAATAATAAAAATGACAAATGGTAAATGGTCTGCACTTATATAGCACTTTATTAACCTTAACGGTTTTCAAAGTGCTTTACACTGTGACGCATTCACCCATTCACACACACCAATGACGGCAGAGCTGCCATGCAAGGTGCTAGCCTGCCATTGGGAGCAACTTGGGGTTCAGTGTCTTGCCCAAGGACACTTCGGCATGTAGAGTCATGGGGGCTGGGAATTGAACCGCCAACCCTGCGATTAGTGGCCAACCTGCTCTACCACCTGAGCCGCAGCTGCCCCAAATGCAAGATAAAAGAAAGAAAACTACATCAAATACTATCAAATGTTATATAACAATAATATCATTCTTATGTAAAGCCTTTCAGCTGATGATTTTCATTGGTATGAGCTGAAAGATTGTGCATCAACAACCAAGTTTTTGGAGTCCGTTAATGACGTTCTGTATTATTTTGTCAAAGAAACAAGAGGAAAGACTGACTGATTGTTAGTTACGAGGCACAGAAAACCGTTGAATCGTCAATGCTCTTTCAGGGTACACTTTTTCATAGATGGCAAACAGCATGTAAATGCCTGCAGTGTCATGAATAATAGACTAAATGCCCTTTCTGTATCCTTCACTGTAGCTACTGTACCCTTGCCAGTCCAGATCCCTATGGAGACAACATCCTATAATTTACACAGTGATTGGAAAGCACACTGGCAGGGCTGGATCGTGCAGCTGAGTTGAAGCGGAGACAAACTAATGACTAATGCAAGTTTCTAATTGTAAATTTACACAGAAGTGCATGTGATAAAAACAATTTACTGCAAATGGCATATGAAAGGATTTAATGCTTATTTCAGCTGAAGCCATTAATATTCACTATGTGTCATAGAGTTTTCTCAGCAGACACCAAAACTATAAAGCCAAAACCCAAACACCACATCCATATGTACTTGGATGTGAAAATTTAAATTAGAAACATGGTCAAAAATGGTCCTTTCACTCTTCTAGGCAGGCTTCTGTTGTTGAAATGTTGGAACTTGGCTGTATGTATTTTCTACCATTCAGAAACAAGCATGATGTTGGGCAATGGGACCTCCTTTTAATCCCAAATGTATTCAGTAAGGTTCAGGTCTGAAATTGGTGCATGTATAAAATTATAATAAATCCATTTTAAGTGCCTCACTGTAACCCAGATTTTTGCTCTTTTCAAAGAAAAGGAGGGATAAGTATAAATAATTATTTTGTGGTAATCAACATTATGCCACCAATGCTGTCAATTGAGATTAACTTGTATTGATCCTGAAATATTCCTTTTAATATCAGACTGTTTCAGAAGAGAATGGATCACTTTTCTGTCACTGTCAAATAGAAATGTTGAGCAAAATTAAAAATTCAACGCAACATGATGCATTGAGGTTTTTGTGTTCTCTCAATGATTATCTTAATAATTGTCCTCAGTAACATAATAATATATTTTGTTCTTGTAGAGAGAAATACAAATTTCTTGTTCTGCCAATTATCAATTCACAATATGAGAACTTTCATGTTGTCACCATTTCAATTAATTTTATACAAAGGTAACTGCAATTTTTGCAAGGCAGTATGTAGGATTGTTTGATGTAGAAACACAATAGACCCGTAAATGTTAACACACAAACCTCAATAACAGTGACGATCAACAAACCTCATTGTTAAAAGATGAGCTATTAAAATCACCACACAACGATTGACTAACAATGGTAACAAATAACATCAAAAACAGCATGAAAGCAGCATTTACTGGGGCCAAGTACACCAGTGACAAACATTTAGATTGAATATAGAATTCCAGTGATGATTTTTAGCAGCAGGTGAAAAAAGACATTAGTTTTTTAGTGTTCAGCAAATGATTTAAATTTTTGTCCAATATGTGGCTCTGTCACCAAATTGATATGGTATTGTAAGGCCTTGTTCAAAATGCCATATCTGAAGTTTCATGCCAAAACACCAAAGCGTTCAAGGTCCTCACATCAATTTTGTTGTGCTCATAATCAAATTTGTTGATGCAGGTGTAGGAGAATGGTTGATGTTATCATCACATATTACATAATTTTTTTTCATGAGTGTCTCTAGATATTACACACTCAATTTTGTGCAAATCGCACTTACGTATATACGAGTTCGAAAAAGTTGGTTTTCAATGAAATTCAAAATGGCGGACAGAAAGTATAGCCAATCATGGCAAATTGCGTATAATCATACTTGGCATTATCCAAGGAATCTAAACAGTGCAGTCACAGGATGACCAAATTAATCAAACATAATAAGCATTTTAACACATTTTGTTATAACTTTTGGCGACAAGGTGGTGCTGGCCCCAAACGTTATAGGTACCCTCTGGAGATGGTGCAGATGATGCATACCACATTTCGTTATGGTTCATCAATGCGTTGTAAAATACAACATTTTACGGAAAAATGTTCGAAGCCCAAAATGGCCGTCATAAAAAATGTGGACATTATTTGATTAGTTATGCCCCATGTAATATAAGAACAGTCTCGTGAAATTAGGCCAAACTATTCCGAAGTTAAAAGCAAAAATAGCCATTTTACATATTTTCATTTTGGCATATTCGTTGTTGAATTTGTTGGTGCTTTCTATGAAAACCTTTTATTCTATCATCATGAATTCCATACATTTTTGTCATGAGGATCTATAGATGATACATGCAAAAGTTAGTGCATATTGAACATATGGCCTAGGAGGAATTTGAAAAGATAGTTTTTTTGAGAATAAAAAATGGTGCAACTTTGAACTGTTGGTGGGAGTTAGAGACTCAAAATTGTGTTCAGTTACATTTGAGGTTGTCCTCTATAAGTGTGCCAAATTTCATGACTTTCCATGAATGGCTTTATTTGCTGCCATAGTCTTCAAGAGAAAAAAACTAAAAACTAAAACACCTTTGGTGCTTGGCCCCTATTAAAGTCAGCAAATAGAAAAAATCCAATGGCATTGACCGCATTATTTATTCATGTTGCAGTGCATGCTGGGAACTCAGAAATCAGCAACATTTTTCAGTATGAAATTGTTTGTTCAGACAACTCTGTTAATTGGGACAACATTTGGGGGAATATTGTTGATCTAACGTGTTTTTATGTAAATGCAAAGTAATTCACATTTTAAGTTTCTGTGACTCAAAAACCCCCTAAAGCTGGATAAAATGCTATTTAATTTTTTACAGTGATAGCACAACATAAGGGGCTGTGTAAATCATGGTGGCAATAGGCAAATACAAAATATTTGGTAAACTTGACATGTGCAGGGACACCAAAGCATTTATTAACAAAGGTAATTAAATACATTTGTCTTCTGTCCTAGACCGAGAAATTTTATATCACATTGTAATTCTTTAATTGTAATTCATTCTTACCTGCCCATCCCACTGAATGTGTTCTTTACATACCACAAAAAGGGCCTGAACTCCATACACTATGCCTCTAAGGAAGTTATATGGTGGATTGTGATGAAGACTGAAAATCAAACTTGAATCTTCCAGTGAAAGCTTTAAGGCTGATGCAGACTGCTATTTCATTTCACAGCTGATTTGATTGTATGGCATTGTATTCACCATGCAAAGGTTTAAAGAGTTATGTGACTGTTAAATGATGCAAGGGTGAACGAAATAGATTTAAACTTTTAATATGTACAGTATGCTCTTGCCTCAAAAGGGTCAGAGCCATATAATCATCTGCAATAACATCCTTATCTACCCAGAATTGTAGTTACACTAGACACTGGGGACGATTGTCAAATTAATCAAGGTGTCAGGTTATGGTAGAACAAATAACCTCATTCGCCGTGCCTGTGATTAGTAGATTGCACCTGGACACTCAACTGTAGCTATAATTAAAAGCAGCAATACAGTTGTCAATGTCAATATATCAATTCTCGCTTTCTGCGGGAAAGAAGAATGGCCTTGTCCCTGACTTTTACTGGTAAACATATCTTTTCATTGTGTCCTCATTTTAGTTCAGTTCTTAAAGCTAAAGTGTGTCATTTCTGGGCCTTAACGGAATTCCAAAAATAATAATTGTTTTCAAACAGACTCCCTGAACACTTTCCCCATCTATCATTGGTTTGATAAGCAAATAGTCCCACCCCCAAGGCTATTGGTTAAGCCATCGTTGCCCTATCAGGCTGGTAGGGATGCTCAATCAAACAGAGCAATGTTTTGATAGTACTACGGAACACTTTAAGGTAAATCAACATACAAATGGCTTACTTAATTGTCTCTGCATATTAAGCTGGAACAAGACATTTTATTTTGTAATATTTTATCCCTCAGCTTTAATTCTAGAGACACCTTTAACTGAGCCTGAGCTAAAATAACTACTAATTGCTACATTAATTACCCTGTTGTTTTTTCATCATACAAACCATTTTTTTGGCCAACCTCTATTTAGCCCCTACATTAACAAACAAAAGCTCACTCATACAGTTGCTTTTTATATTTGATAATTTATAATACTGCAAACATTTTTTAAGCCATTTATAACTGCCATTCGTAGAGGCCGGCCTATCTGCTGAATACGTTTATTTACAGTGTAAATAGAAATATAACATCCAAAACTTTCCTCCCTAAAAATTGGCAAGAAAGATGTTTGCATCATTTTTGGGGGCCCAAAACTGTTGAGGTAAGCTTTTCATTGAAACATTTTCCATCTGCTTCTGCTGCTTCAGTGTTTCACTTAAATGAACAAACTTGACACACCCTGGCAATTAAGATAAATGAACAGCATGGACGTTGAAAGTATGCAAGTGTGTTTGAAAGTATGCAAGTACAGGCAAGTTTTTGTGCTGTTGCATCCAGCTCCTCTGCGAATGGGTGGTAAATTAACGGCCAGTTGTAATTACTGATCATGGCTGTGATAGCCCTGTAGATTAAATCCCAGATTGTTTTCAATCAGCTATTTGGGAACAGGCCTTGTCCCATTGGATCTGGAAGGATGCCAGATAATTGGAATTAGACCTTCGGAGGTGTGTTTCAATGGCAGAATCAATCATTGGTATTGGGACATTCAACTCCCACTTCAATTGTTCACGTGAGTCATGTTTCATAGATTAAAAATAAAAGTGGTTTCATAACATTGCTGGGAAGAAAAATATTTGTGATTGTGTGGTTTAAGTGAAAATTATTTTTGTCTCATTTTAACTTTCAAAACAACAGTTCTTTACACTGTATTGTGGACATACTGCGGTTTATATTTTTTTAAACTGTTTTTGTTGGTGGAGCAAAAACAAAAAAAATAGGTGGCCAAATTATGTCTAAAATGTAATTCACTTCTATATTTACTTGTTTACAGAACTGTTGTATAAAAGCAAAAATAATGTTGCCTAATTATATATATTTCTTGCTCGCTATCTTTATTTTGACACGCACTTCATTGTAGACAGATCTACATTTGGATGGTTGGAGAATGTATGCTCATCTTGGCCTACGGAAATACATACATTAGGTTACCCTAACATGAAGAATGATGAGGTTTTTCTGGGAGACAGCATTTTTATAATCCCAAGTAGATGTCATGGACTCCCAGCCCACATCAATGTCAACGAGAAAATGAACACAATATCATCAGGAAAATATGTCTGACGAATGAGCCCCAAATACTCCCAGTGAATATGATTTTTACATTGAAATTTGTAATTATTTAATGAATACTATTAGAAGTACTCAGTGTAGATGATATATTTAAGCAATATCACACGAGCAAGAGTGCGATATGGCCCTATATTACAGCACTGCTGTGATTACCTACGGCACTCGGCCTGAGGCCGAATGACAGCAGTGCTTATTTAGGGCCATATAGCATGATTGCGAGTGTGATATTGCTTATATACAACAGATCAATGAACAAGTCAATTTTTTAAAAATTAGGAAAAACAGAGTACGGTCATAAAAACGCATTTGTGCATGGAACTACATTCTTGCGTTACGGATCAGAATCTGCCGTTGCTGTTTCAAAACAAATTATGCATCCAAGCCTTCATTTGTAATTAAAAAATGTCACTTCAGAAATAGAATCACGGCTTGTGCTGTTTCTACCAAGTTATTGGATAAACAAGGATGGATGTGTGTGTGTGTGAGAGAGAGAGAGAGAGAGAGAGACACGGAGCGTGTGTGATCACCTGTTGCCACACCCAAGCAGAGATGCTATCAGCTTTCTGAAGATCAGCTTTCTCAGTGGAAAAATAGCCATCCAAGAGGGGGCAATTCTCCCTATTTTGCGGTTGCCGGTGAAAGAATCTTTCACCATAGAAACCGCAATGTCCTCTGTCATTTTGAACTGTACTTTTTCTCCAATGTGGAAACTCCTGTTAGAGTTAAGTAATGAGCTGTGTAATTAATCTGTCTGTTGTGTCTCTCAGCTTTGCTGAGCCATAATGCTGAAGTTGTTCGTTTAAAGCCGTTTAAAGCTATTTTCTAGCTGTAGTTGTGTAGTAGTAATATGTGCGATCATGGACCGCTGTTGTATGTAAACAATGACTGACGGATTCACTTCATGTCACCAACTGCTCATATTACGTACAAAAATTATATTTTGCCACCACCTGCTGGCTAACATATGTAATGTAAAAAAAAAATACAAATAAATGTAAGAGACACTGATACTGTACAGTAACTCTTACTTAACACATATGCACTACTCTTACACTTTAGTTTAGAACAACATGAACACAAGCGGAGTGAAACACACAGTGTGAAGTGTCGGAGTGCTGATGGTGTCAGACCGTCAGTGCTCATGGAACGTCTCTCGTCCAATCAGATTCGAGGACCGTAAATAACTGTTGTATATATATATATATATATACATATATATATATATATATATATATATATATATATATATATACACACACACATATACACTACCGGTCAAAAGTTTTGAAACACTTACTAATTATTTAATATAACTTTTCACATTTTAGAATAATAGTAAAGTCATCAAAACTATGGAATAGCATAAATGGAACTATAAGAATTATGTTGTGACTAAACAAAATCCAAAATAAATCAAAACTATGTTATATTTTAGCGTCTTCAAAGTAGTCACACTTTGCCTAGAATTTGTACTCTTGACATTTTCTCAACCAACTTCTTGAGGTATCACCCTGGGATGTTTTTAAACAGTATTGAAGGAGTTCACATCTATGCTGGGCACTTATTGTCTTCTTTTCTTTATTATTTGGTCCAAGTCATCAATTTCAAAAATTTATTTATTTATTTATTTTTTTTTTTATAAATTTGAGTTTTATAATTAAATTAATTAATTTGGTGGCACAATTATATTTTTGTCTACAAAACTAATTTCAAGCATTTAAGCACACACATTTTTCAGATCATGAGAAACATTTCAGTCAAGTGTTTTGTCTGGTAGTATATATATATATATATATATATATATACATGTATATACTACCATGATTTTACATAGTTAATCGTGGTTAACCACAGATTTTGAAAGTGCTGAAATTTGAATCTACATATACATTTTCCCTTCAAAATTAATTCATTTACTTTTTAGGAAAGAAAACAAAATATGTGAAAATATGAACATTTTCCAAATAACACATTCCACAGTATAACGATAGAAATGCACTAAAATAGCAACAATTCATGAAGCCAGGAATCAATTCCAATGGAATATCTTGAAAGCTGAAGGCAGACATTTGGGTAGGATGCTTCTAGAGACAATGATGCATAAATCTCATGAAAACAACAACAACCTCATCTAATAGGAGTGTTAAGGCATTGAATACCCTAATAAAAGATTAATAAAAATATAAATCATAAAGTAACAATATTGTTTACAATGCTAACAGTCTTCTACTTTCAATCTTCCAGTGTGAGGCTACAAATAATTAATTGTAAAAAAACCTTTCTAATGTGATTTATAATAAATGGTTTATTTTAAATTTCAATTGTGGTTGTTGTTGTTGTGAATGAGATGTTAATGTAGCTGTGGTTAGATTATTGAAAAGTTTTAGTTGTAAAAGTGCAGTTCAATTACAGGCTGACTCTGGTTATTAATACTTCAGTGTGTTTGCTGATAAATTTTTTAAGTATTTTCATGTGAATTAGTTTTGCCTCAGTGCCCTGTAAAAGTGCCTAAATAATGTAATGAGCTTTATTTTTGAACAACACTTCACTGCACAAATCCTAAGGCCCGAAGCACTAACTAAAACATTGAGCAATTAGCAATTATTCAAAAGTTACAGAGAGATTGAAGATTTTGTGGAAAGGGTTAATAAAACACACTCAAAACTCTAAGTTGACTTAATTGATTAAGTAAACCAGTTAACTCAATTGAATTGAGTAATGGCATTTTCATTTACATTAAGTTAACTACATGCAAGTACACTTAACTATTTAAATGTTGTTAAATAGAAATACATAGAAATGTATCAATTCTTCGACTACAAACTCTTCAGACATTGTTTAGTAAGTTCTGTTCTCTGTTTTGTGTGCAACTGTGTTGTGTTCTGTCATCACTATTGCTGTGTTGGACCTGTTTTTAGATAAACAAAATTAGTTTTCGCTTGAATGCCTCAATGTCGCGAGGAGGCTCTGTGAACTGTTGTTCTCGTGCCCTATCATGAACACGCAAAGGAGATCAATGGTCAGTGAACATTTTCACAAAATAATACATTAGATTTCAGTTTGTTTCTCACCAAACCTTATAGATGCTTTCATAACAATCATGAGTCTCATGGAATAGTTTATTAGACTTCTGAATGATACTTTTGCATATTTTTAGTCACTATAAACTGCCATTGTATGACATCACTGAGCACAATATTTTTCACAGTTTCCCCCTTTATGTTAAGAAAAAGAAAGTCATACAGGGTAATAACAACACAGGGGTGAGAAAACAATGTCTAGATTTGTATTTTTGGGTGAACTAATCCTTTAAGAATATAGCGGAAGAAACAATGAAGTTAATGACTTGCAATACCAATTAAGTAATTGAAATAAATAATTAACGAAAACACTGATGTCATCAACAATGTTATTATTAGTATTTATGTTTCCAATTTGTTATGCAGCCAGTACTTTTAAAATATAAAGGACAATTATTAGCTGCATGCGTCTTTAATAGTGTATATTAAGCCTTTAACAGTGTAAATAATCTAAATATACTGCGCTAGTTTAATTTAACAGCCAATTATGTTGAACACATGCATAAATTCAGCTGTGTCCTTTATAGCAAGAGAGGTTTAATGGAGTCTCCGAGGTCCATGTCACCAGTACTTAATATTGTCTGTAATTAATGCTAACAGGAGATGAATATTTATTAAATGAGATCAAAAAGTGCTCTAGCACTTGCCTTCATTCAATATTTAGCGACTATGTTATTTTGCGTATGTGACTTGGAAAGGGGTGGGAAAGTATCTGTGTAACTGTGTTGTACTCTGAGTGTCAGCTAATCTATACACAAAATGGTGTTACTATGGGCTAACGGCCCAGCAGCCTACAGCATTGAATATCAACTTTCAAAGCACTTATGAATTTTATATTTTGAAATGAAGCTCTAGCAGTCACACGAGTGCTATCCATTTCATCTATTTCATAAGTTGTATCTATTTCATAGGAACAGATCACAGATTCTTCTTTGATGTCATCTCCCAGCGGTTTTCTTATTACCATTCCTTGTGTAGGCCCTCCATTGTTTATTGATTAGGAGTCCATAAATTGTAAAGGATGAAGTTGTTGAAAGCATTTTTTTAATCGATTAATGTTGGCAAGTGGCAAACTGCTAAAGCAGCGGAGAACTTCAAAATGAGCGAGTGCTCACTGCAAACCCGAGAGTCACATTGAGAGAATACAGGCATAGCAGTCAGGATTTATTTCCTGTCCCCTTTGGTTGTAATATTGTGTTTTTAAACTGAATATGGTTATGGTAATGTTTTTGACCAAGGATGGTAGCGCTAAATAATTGAGTTGTTTAGATCAGAGAAAGCATTTCTCCGTGCCATTACCGACATGACTGCCTGGACGGCTAGTGCACACAGCGAGGCTACTTCGGGCTGCTCCTAGCCATGTATGGAAAATAATGTTTGAATTGTAATGCTGCTGCCGTGAGTCAGAGTCATTTGTCTTTGTTCTCTGCACTTGTGTCTCGCTGTGTATCACAGGAAAGATGAATGCAGCTAATAGACTGTGACACAACCATTAACTACAGCTGTAATGAATGTGTAATAGAATCAAACAGCCATTTCTCTGCCGAGTCCGAGCAGATAAAGGTGAACATCTGAAGGCCGGACACAAAGGCGCACACTTTCCACCAGATTTTTCCCTTGAACTCCCATCAGCCTCACTTGAAACATCAAACACCTGGAATAAAAAGTGGCTGAGTGATCATATTCTCTAAAGTTTTACAGATGAAACAAACCCACTGACTGCATTATTCTTTCAGACTCAAGCAAAGGCATGAAATACTCTTTCATGTGTATTCTCAGCCTTTGTGATCTCATGTCCTTGGCCTTTAGGAAATTAACGTATTGAATATTGACAGTAAATATATTCCTTCATTTTATTGCACTGTAAAGCCCCCAGAATCTAGTGTCAAGATCATAAAGGACAATAATATGCTCTTGTTATTAAAGGCTGCTTTAGACCAGAAATAATGCAGGCACAAGATCTGAGATTCAGCAATTGTTTTGTAAATAAGGAAATGATTCCCTGAACTAATTTAAATGTTTCTTCATATCATTTACATAATATCAATATTTGTAACTACCCCTGGGTTTTCTGTGTAACTTGAGTAAAAATAAAGCAGTGCTCAGAAATACTGTAAAAGGCTGGCTGGGCACGAAGATGCCTAATTATTAAATGATTATTATTACAGTTGAAATCAGCAATCCTAAGTGAATTTCACACTTTAATAAAACAAAATCTAATAAGTGACATAATAAAGATAAATGACCAGAGGTATTGCTTGAATCTAAAATGTATTATATTGGATCTTGGATGAAAAACGATTGTTTATCACATTTTCTTCTGTATAATAATTTTAAAGGGGGAAAACATGTTTTCTTTCATGACCACCTATCTGGTGGATCTTTCTGTGATCAAAAGGCTGTTTTAGACAGAATCGCTCTGTTCAACCACATTTGTGACACAAAGATAAAGACACATGAGTCATAATTAGCACGAAAGCAGAGTGGCTTGTCACTCACAAATTCGTGCTACACTAGAGTGGCTGTTAGAGAAAAGTCTTTTTAAAGGGATAGTTCACCCAAAAATGAAAATTCTCTCATCATTTACTCACCCTCGTGCCATCCCAGATGTGTGTGACTTTCTTTCTTCTACTGAACACAAACAAAGGCTGTGTCTCGTTTGGAAGGCTGCGTCCATTGGAGGTCGCATTTGTCGGCCGCATATGTCATCGAGGCTGTATCGTTTCATAAAAGCGAGTAGGACGCTTCAAATGCAGCCTTCGAATGCGACCTTCTTTCATGAGAATTTGGAGGATGCAAGAGGTGTATCCTTTGTGGGGACTCACAACCCAAGTTGAAGTACCTCAGTAGATGGTTGCAGAGTATATAACATGTATAATTATATTAATATATAATTAAAATATAATATTAGACTAAAACTACACCTGTAAAATCTATTTTCTTTTCTCTTTACACCATTATAACTCTCCTAAAATGTGCCTCATACATTTCCTTCTAAATGGACTTTGTTCCCTTCTCACTCAAAGCGCTCGTACTTGTTAAAGAGTGGCGTGCTGTCATAGCAACCATGTTACGATCCATTTCTGTTTGTCCTACGAAGGCCGTCTTGTTTAAATTAAACTTGTTTAAAGAAGGACGCTCGGTACACTGCAGCCTTCAAAGGACGCGTCCTACCTAGTATGCAGCCTTCAAAACGAGACACAGCTACTTTTGGACGTATATCTCAGCTCTGTAGGTCTGCACAATGCAAGTGAATGGCGATCAAACATTTTTAGCTCTAAAATTCAGCTAAAAAACATAATGATGCATAAGAGTCAGTGGTTAAATCCATCTCTTCAGAAGTTATATGATAGGTGTGGGTGAGAAACAGATTAAATTTAAGTCATTTTTTTACTATAATCTTCTAAACAGGCACCACATGTGGCTTTCAAATGTAAAAGTGAAAGTGGAGATTTATAAAAAATAAAAATAAAAAAAAGGGCATATTTTACTCTGTTTATCACCCACACCTATCATATCGCTTCTGAAGACATGGATTTAACCACTGGAGTCATATAGATTAGTTGTATGTTTTCTTTATGTAAATTTGGAGCTAAACGAAATTTTAGTCACCATTCACTTGCATTGTATGGACCTACAGAGCTCTAAAAATCTTTATTTGTGTTCTGCTGAAAAAAGAAAGTCATACACATCAGGGATGGCATGTGGGTGAGTAAATGATGAGAGAAGTTTCATTTTTGGGAGAATTATCCCTTTAATAACAGACAATTTTTCTCTGATGCTATGGTGCAATATACAGTAAATTACAAGCATCTGTGGTGTAATGTCATGCAGAACACATGACATTACACCAATAATGCACATACTTTTATATATTGATTTTGTCTTTGCAATGAATTCTCATGATAGGTAGGTTACAATAAGCATATTAGCTTTAAATGATTCTCTCTCTATTTGAACATGTACATACAGTTAGGAAGATCCAGCAATATATCAAGAGGTCTAGTGATTAAATTGTATCTTGATGATGAACCTCTTATGGTTGTATGTCTGGGGAAATCATACGATTGAATTTAGTCTGATGAAGAGGCGTGTTGCCTTCCACAATCTAATTATTTAATAACTGGGGAATTAGGATGTGCAAAGGCAAGGTGTTTCAAAAGCTCCACCTCATTTTCCCTTCCTTTTGGTTTACATTTTTAAGAATGCGGCATTAATATAATGTTGGAAGAGTAATAAACTCCATAGAGTGACATAATGTATATGACTAACATAAAAATAAAATAACAAAGCCTCGATTTCTGGTAGCCATCTAAGTGCATCATTTTATTTTAAGCAACATTTTTTTAGGGAAAATACACTTCACAACTGAGGGACCATTTCATGTGTCATTAGAAACATATTGTTCAGTCCATACAGCAATTTTCAGCTTGTGGAGATAGATACATCTTTTCAAACATGATGTGGCCTGTTTGTCAATACGAATCCAACGTGCCAAAAAATGGGTGGATTAGTGAACATCTCTCTGGTTTTTCAAAGGTATTCAAACAATTTTCAAGACCAGTCAGTTTGAAGTCTATAACAATTGATTTGTTTGCCATGGGAGCAGACACATTTAGACTCTTTGGGGCGTGAAATCTTTGTGTGAAATAGGAAACACGAAGAGATATAGAGTATGGTTTGAGTTTAAAACAGACATTGTTTGATATACTGAATCCCTAGATTATAAAACAAAGAAAAATAAATACTGCGGCACCACTGAGGTAGAAATCTGTCCTTTACACACCCAAATCCACCAAAAGAGATTTGCAGTGTTGAATGATCAGAAATCATTTTAGAGGAATGTAAACTTTTATTTTATCTAAAAGAAGATCAGATGATTTGGAAATATTTTTTTCATTACAATAAAAACATTTTAAAAACATTTTAATAAAAGAGGTCCCCAGGACACATGTCCCTGTATTGTGAAATGTGTTTAAATGAGAAACGTCTGGTTCAGAGATTTCTATCACCTGGAGCTCTGAATTCTCATTGCATCCATCATTTTAAAGAAGAAACAAAAAGAATGGTAAAAATGATAGCACACTGCAGAGAACAGTGCATTATATTTGCTTTCTATTTTCTTCCTCTTTATAGCTAATTTAAAATTCAATTGTGGTGAGGGGAAAACAACTGAAACACTGTTGTGATTTAACTTAATTATACACTGAAAAAAAATGTTTAAGGAATATTCCAGGTTCAATACAAGTTAAGCTCAATCGACAGCATTTGTGGCATAAAGTTGATTACAACAAGAAAAAATTAATCCCTCCTTGTCTTTTAAAAAAGCTAAAATTTTAGTTAAAGTGAGGCACTTGCAATGGAAGTGAATGGGGCCAATATTTGGAGGGTATATGAAGTATGAAATATGAAGCTTATTATTTTATAAAAGGACTTACATAACTTCTGTTAAATCTTGTGTATTATTGAGCTGTAAATTTGTTTAAATCGGCATTTTTTACAGTCGTGTTGGGGTTTGTTGACATTACATCAACATGGCAACAAAGTTGTAAAACTGGCTCTAACTTTACATAGAAAACATTAATAAGCGATATTATCACACTAAAATCATGTTAATGTGCATATTGTTTACGTCTTGTGGCTATAATTTAAAACAGTGAGTATTTTAACGTTTACGGATTGGCCCCATTGACTTCCATTGTAAGTGCCTCACTGGAACCCATTTGTTTTTTTTGTTTGTTTTTTTAAGAAAAGGAGGGGAAAGTAAAAAATATTTTTTTGTGGTAAACATTATTATGCCACAAATGCTGTCGATTGAGCTTGACTACATTAGGTTGCAACAACAAAGCAAATTTTAAGGGTTAGGTGTGAGTGGCATGCCTGTATTATTTTTCCTTAATAAAATATATTAACCCCATAATCAAACAAGAAGACAATCAACTAACCACTTCCATTGATATAAGTCATTCATCTAATATTTTAACATAGTAAAATATCGTTTACTCCTTAATAGCACAGTTCAATGCCATCGGTGCTCAGTGAGTTCTCAGACAAGCGAAAGCTCAGGATACTGATGTATGTGTGGTGGAGGTAGAGGTTGCTAAAGCGGTTTGATGAATCACATGTCATAATTTTCCATCTTGTATATCAAGCCATAAATCTTGTGATTTCTGTCGCCAGTATTTGTTGCTTCATTCTGTCCCAAACCTCAACCCCTGAAATAAGAACGAAATTAATCTTGTGTGAATGCCAGAGTAATTAGCCTTTACTGATATGTTACCATACCATTATGCTCCTATTAAGGTCCCTATTAGACCCAATAATATATAATATTATAGATAATCAACTCAGATGACATAACTTAAAGTGCAATCATCTGTCTGCAGGAAGAGATAAAGCTGTGTAACTGATGCTAATACGTTCTTTAAGCAGCTTGTTGTTGACAGAGATTTCCTGTACTCTAGTCTAAAAGAGAGCTGTAACTTTATAATCATATATTTGACACATGACTGACGCAGCCTGAATAGTGTCTGCGACAGATACAAGGAAAATGCGTGAAATAGAATGGTTGCACCCAGGGTCCTAAATTAACACTTGTCAAATGCTAAATGCGAGTAAATAAGATGGAGACTCGCCCGAGGCCAGGAACTTAAAGAACTGCAACCTAAAACATGGTTTAAATCAAACTGTAAGAATCATAATCTGACCCTCGCTGACATGAGGCGAGTGATTCAAAGACTACTAAATCATCAGAAAACATTTGTCCCGACATTTTTTTAAATTACAAGCAGAATCCATTTATAGTGGGTTTATAGTTCCCACCAGACATGTGGCGACACAATTTCCAGACTGGCCTTTAGTGGCTGAAGCTGGAACTACAGTCGTGCTCATGCTATGTTTGCACGACACACTGCGCAAATGTGACACGTGAGCAAACAAGTACATAATATACACCCATCAGCCACAACATTATTATGCTTTATATCTACCTTATTTTGTGTAGGTCCAACTCGAGCTGCCAAAACAGTGCCAACCCACATCTCAGAATAACATTAGGAGATGTTATTCTTCTCATCACATTTGTACTGAGCGGTTATCTGAGTTACCATAGACTTTGTCATTTCGAATCAGTCTGGCCATTCTCTGTTGATCTCTCTCATCAACAAGGCATTTCTATCCACAGAACTGCCCCTCACTGGATGTTTTTTGTTTTTAGCACCATTCTGTGCAAATTCTAGAGACTGTTGTGCAGTGGTGGATGAAGTACACATACCATGTACTTGAGTTAAAGTAAAGATACTCAAGGTAAAATATTACTCAAGTAAAAGTAGAAGTGCTGCCTTTAAACATTCACTTGAGTAAAAGTACAAAAGTATTTGCCTTCAAATGTAATTAAGTATCCAAGTACTATGATTTTTTATGGCCATAATGTCCTATTATAATTTGTCACAAGACTCTTGCTTAACTCAGTCTACATGAAGACTAATGTCACTCTTGGCACACCAATCTATTAATAAAATGACATTAATTAGTCATATATATATATATATATGTATATGTATATATTTGAATTGAATACATTGATTGTGTGTTTAATTTTGGAGGGAAGGGGTTCCCATAAGGTATAATACATTTACAGTATTTACTGTATATATTTTTCTCGAGTGTCTATGGTCATAATTATTAACATCCTAATGTTATGATACATTCACATAAACCTGCACAACGCCATTAAATATATATATATATATATATTCTATGTTATGGGAGCAGCCAATTTCCCTCCAAAATTAAACACAAAAACGTATTAATGCAGTGTTTCTGCTACTCCCCAGAAAAAAAAAATGCTATTATATGCAAGTCATTTTAGTGTCAACATAATAAGCAATGTACATTATGCGTCAATATTTACCGATAATTTCTGCAATAATAGCTGCTGCTCTCTGCCCCGCTTAAAATCATTGGCAACGCAATTTGTTTGGAACTATTGAGAGCTACACGAATCACGTGACCGCGCGGCGGCGAGATCACTATCGCAACCGTCTATGTTCGCAACTCTCATATTTAACGGCTCTGGGGTGCGTTTCCCGTACAACGACGTAACTTGCTGCTCCACTACCGTAGTACGATGCACTGTTGAAGAAATCAACTTTCTAGTCACGACTGTTTCCCGAAACCGTATTGTCGCAAATTGGTTGTTCAACCACGTTGGTTAATGATGTCACACATGTGGTGGAGTTAAAAACTACTTTTAATGAATCTGTTTGCGATCGAATTAATGCTAGATGTTTTGCTATAAATTACGGACATGTCATCTGAGGACTATCTCATATTTTTCTCAGTTATTTGCTTTATTTCCAGATTCAATCATTGGCTCGTTCTTACGCACTAGAGCACGTTCACGCGCACTCTTCAAAAACGGTGCTTTAAATCTATTGACAAACTAAAAGACATAAAGGACATTTGTATGTCTTCTAAATAAAAGATACTGATTGTACTGAATGTCATCTTGCTTATTTGGCTCAAGATAATAATTTATTAAGCCCACGTTATAATAACAAGAAACTCTGCTTCTAACCACAGGTCGAGCGAGAGCTGTCCTTCCAACCACACAACTCTGCCATGCTGTTTGCGAATGTTCATTGGAACGATGGTTTCGGGAAACACCGACTCGTTGAACTATGATGATAACGACGGAACTTGCGACCATAGTTGGCTAACGATGCTTTAGGGAAACGCACCCCTGGTTCGCGCTTAGATGCAGTTACGTTTTTATCCACTCATAAATAAAAAGGAACGACTGATTTTGAAAATGTAGTAGAGTAAAAAGTAAGATATTTTACTTTGAAATGTAGTGGAGTTAAAGTAAAAGTCTCCCCAAATTTAAATACTTCAGTAAAGTACAGATACGCAAAAAAGCTACTTAAGTACAGTAACGAATTACATTTACTTCGTTACTGTCCACCACTGCTGTTGTGCATGAAAATCCCAGGAGATCAGCAATTACAGAAATACTCAAACCAGCTCATCTGGAACCATCCTGTACCATACTATAAATCTCCACTTTCACTTTCAAATTCTTCTTTGTTTTTGGCAATTGCCATTCTTTATACATATTGCCACATTCTGGGCAGAGAGGAGAATTTATAGTAATGAAGGTGATTAAATGACAAGAGAACAATTTTTTCTCTTCTCCAAATTAGTTATCTATTTACTGTGCACACTTCCCGCTTTCTATCCTGATAATCTCATAAATTTGCCCTTCCTTGATGCTATTTTCGACACACTTGATGCTGGATAGCACTTGATGGAGCACTTGTATAGAGCTGTTCAGGTTGTATTCTAAAAACTCAGAAGAGAATTCGCCATGGCTTACTTTGGGATTTTCCCATGGGTTTATATAATAGCAGTTTTGGAGTTGAAAGTAAAATAAGGCCTGTGATAAACATTACTTGACGATACGTTAACGTTTTGTTCTACAACATAAACTACACAAAGTCATACCTCAAACATGAATTTTGTAGCTGTATTGAAGGAGCCCGACCCCAGTACGGAGCACCTGTGACTCGCAGTGGGTCTGGCCGCGAATTGCTTCACTGAATTCGCAGGCTAGAAGGCTAGGGAGGAGAACATCCAGGGAGCGACGCTTAGTGGCTAACCTGGGATAGAAGGCACACTGGATCAACTTGGTGAAGGGCGCTGTGTACAAGCGAAACACCCGGTCGGTTGTGTCGCGTTACCGAGTTCTACCTGCTCGGACCTGACAAAACACAGGACGAGACCGACTCAACCCTGAGATTGTAAAATCTGGCAAAGGTATTGGGTGTTGCCCAGCCCACTGCTCTACAGATGTCTGCTAAGGAGGTGCCATGGGCCAGTGCCCACGAGGATGCCACACTTCTCGTAGAGTGTGTTCGAACCCGCAAGGGGGCGGGCACGGCCTGGGTGTGATAAGCTAAGGAAATAGCATCAATGACCCAGTGAGCAACCTCTGTTTGGAGACGCCGTTCCCTTTCTGCTGTCCGCCGAAGCAGACAAAGAGCTGCTCAGAACATCTAGAGCTCTGCGTGTGGTCCAAATAGATACGCAAAGCACATACCAGACACAGCAACGAGAAGGCTGGGTCTGCCTCCTCCCTGGGTCTGACCTGGTCCCTGAAGGGGGTCGTAGGAATCTTGGGCACATAGCTCAGGATAACGTGAGAATGTGCCGGCCTGAACTCCAGGCAGGTGTCGCTGACAGAGAACGCATGCAGGTCCCCAACCCTCTTGATGGAGGTTAACGTGATCAGGAGGGCTATCTTCAGGGAGAGGGGCTTGAGCTCAACTGAATCAAGCGGCTCGAAGGGGGGTCTCTGAAGGCCCAAGAGGACCACAGAGAGATCCCAGAAGGGGAAGAGGCTAGGCCGGGGAGGGTTCAGTCTCCGGGCGCCTTTCAGGAACCTGATAATCAAGTCGTGCTTACCTAGGGACTTGCCATCTACTGTGTCGAGGTGGGCTGCGATAGCAGCTAAATACACCTTCAAGGTGGAGGGGGACAGCCTCCCCTCCAGCCTCTCTGCAGGAATGAAAGCACTCACCGAACTGCGCACCTCTGTGGGTCTTCGGCTTGAGAAGAACACCAATTCGCGAACAAGTGCCACTTCAGGGCGTAAAGTTGCCTGGTGGAGGGAGCTCTGGATATGTTGATCGTGTCTACATCTGCAGGTGGTAGATCCACTAGATCTACCACATCCCATCTAGGGGCCAGACGTGAAGGTTCCAGAGGTAAGGATGCGGGTGCCAGAGGGTGTCCCGTCCCCAAGAAAGAAGGTCCTTCCTCAGGGGAATTTTCCAGGGAGGTGCTGTTGTGAGGAGCGTAAGATCCGAGAACCAGGCCGGGTGAGCCAGTAAGGGGCCACCAGGATGACCTGTTCCTCGTCCTCCATGACCTTGCACAGCACTGGTGTAAGAAGGCTCACTGGGGGAAATGCGTACTTGCGCAGCCCCCGGGGCCAGCTGTGTGCAAGCGTGTCTGTCCCGAGAGGAGCTCCTGTCAGGGAGTACCAGAGCGGGCAGTGGGAGTTGTCTTGGGAGGTAAAGAGATCTATCTGTGCCTTGCCGAATTGGTCCCAAATCAGCTGGACCACCTGGGGGTGGAGCCTCCACTCTCCGCTGGGCAAAACTTGCCATGACAGCGCGTCCGCCGTCACGTTGCGGTTGCCAGGGATGTGAGTGGCGTGCAGCAACCTGAGTTCTGGCTGACTCCAAAGGAGGAGATGGCAGGCGAGTTGTGACATATGACGAGAGCGCACGCCGCCTTGGCGATTTATGTACACTACCGTCACAGTGCTGTCTGAACGGATCAAGACGTGCTCGCCCTGGATTAGTGGGAGAAACCTCCGTAGGGCAAGAGATACGGCCAACAACTCTAGGCAGATGATGTGCCAACGCTGCTGGGGTCCTGTCCAGAGGCCAGCGGTAGCATGCCCGTTGAACGGATCAAGACGTGCTTGCCCCGGATTAGTGGGAGAATCCTCTGTAGGGCAAGAGATATGGCCAACAACTCTAGGCAGATGATGTGCCAACGCTGCCAAGGTACTGTCCAGAGGCCAGCGGTAGCATGCCCGTTGCACATGGCACCCCAACCCTGTCGAGAGGCGTCCACCACAACATGTCTGGATACCTGCTGCAAGGGGACTCTGGTCCGCAGAAAGCAGAGGTCTGTCCAAGTGTTGAAAGTCTGACAGCAAGAAGGGGTGATTGTCACACGGTATGTGCCGTGGCGCCATGCCCATCTTGGGACTTGAGTCTGTTGCCAGTGCTGAAGCGGTCTCATATGCATCAACCCGAGCGGCGTGGCCTCTGGAATTATTTCAGATGGACCGCTGTGCCGGGCTCGAAGTGATCGAGGCACCTGAGCACTGACTGAGTTGGTGAGACGCGCTGTCATTGAGACTGAGTCTAACTCCATGCCGAGAAAAGAGATACTCTGAACCGGGACAAGCTTGCTCTTTTCCCAGTTGACCTAAAGCCCTAGATGACTGAAGTGCCTGAGCACCTGGTCCCTGTGAGCACACCGTAACTCTTGAGAGTGAGTCAGGATGAGCCAGTCGTCGAGGTTGTTGAGTATGCGGATGCCCACTTCCCTTAGCGGGGCAAGAGCTGCCTCTGCGATCTTCATGAAGATGCGAGGGGACAGGCCGAAAAGGAGGACCTGGCTGTCAAACGCGAACCGTACGAAGGGCCGGTGTCGAGGCAGAATGGAGACGTGGAAGTACGCCTCCTTAAGGTCTACCGCCGCAAACCAATCTAGTTGTCGAACGCAGGTAAGAATCTGTTTCTCCATGAGCATTTTGAACGGGAGTCTGTGTAAGGCCTGTTGAGAACTCGCAGGTCCAAGATTGGTCGCAACCCGCCACTTTTTTTGGGTACAATGAAGTAAGGGCTGTAGAAACCCTTCTCCATCTTGGCTGGAGGGATGGGCTCTATCGCATCCTTGAGGAGCAGGGTCGTGATCTCTGCTCATAAGACGCTTGCTTTCTTGCCACGCACGGAATTGGAGCGAACACCACTGAAACGTGGCGGTAGCTGGGCGAAATGAATCATGTAGCCGAGTTGGATGGTCCTGGCCAGCCAGCGCGATGGATTGGGAAGTGAAAGCCACGCATCCAAACTCTGCGTGAGGGGCACTAACGGGACGATCGCTTTTGATGTAGCGGGCGGGGCTTCGCGGTGGGGGGAGCAGGTAATAGCACTTCGGGAGGCAGAAGGCGCTGGCCTGCCGGGGCTGAGCAGTAGTGGGGCCAGAGGCAAGGGAACTGCATCCGGGGAGCCAGGACTGTAGAGTTTTGGGGCCGGGGTGCCGTGAAAACGGCTCGCACCGGCTGGATGACTCAGGGAGTGAGGAAATCGCTCTTATTGAGAATGTGGGTGCCGCAGCCTCCACCGGGGGAAGGAGTGGTCTTGGTACCAGCCCGTCTCAGGAGAGCTTTGGAGCTTTCCTGGTCCTGGAAGTGGTCCTGCAGATGGGGGGCGTACGCCGCCTGCGAGGTGCTCGACGCTGGGGCTGAGAGCTGGGCCCAGGTTGTGGCAGAGCTACCTGTTGTTTAGCCGCAGGGGGACGCCCTCGGCGAGCAGGCAGGGCACACTGGGTTGGCGGTGCCACGGCAAAATGTGCCATTTGCTTCTTCACTGCCGAAAACTGCTGGGCGAAGTCGCCAACGGTGTCGTCGAAGAGGCCAAGCTGGGAGACGAGGGCATTGAGAAAGCGTGCCTTGTCAATGTCACGCATCTCTACCATGTTCAGCCAGATGTGACGCTCTTGGACCACGAGGGTGGCCATCGCCCGCCCTGTGCTGTGACCTTCGTGGCTCTGACAGCGAGGTCGGTGGTAGAGCGCAGTTCCTGCAGCACTTCGGGGTTGGAACTACCCAGGTGCAGATCTTGAGCTTGGTGAACTTGCAGGAGAGCCATGGCATGCAGGGCAGAGGCGGCCTGTCTGGTGGCGCTGTAGACATTCGAGGTCAGTGGTGACGTCATTCTTCAGGCTCTGGAGGGGAGTACCGGGTGGTCCCACCAGGTGGCGGTGTTCTCGGGACACAAGTGGATCGCAACCGCTCTGTCCACCTGGTGGACCTCCGTGTACCCATGGGCCACCCCGCCATCCAGGGTAGTGAGAGCGGACGCGCGGATGGATGGGTTCTGAGCAGTAAAAGGTGACCTCACGATCACGTCAGCTTGTCATGCACTTCCAGGAAGAACGGAACCAGGGTGGCGTGGCTATGAGCGGCGCCCTGACCCGAGGGACCAATCGAGTAGCCGTGAGGGGGGGGTGGAGGTTTTCTGTCCAGCCTCGCGCTCACGGTGGCCCAGGAAAGCATAGCGGACATCTGCGCGTCAGCCTCAAACTGGGCGTGCAGACCCGAAGGTGGCAGCCCAGACGAGTCATCAGCATCAGACGCCACTCTGACACTCTCCGATGCAGCGGCAATGTCGTCATTCAATTCTGGGGGCTCAAGGGAGAATGCCAGCTAGCCGCGAGGCAAGCCACACTCATCCCAAGCTCGGACGGAAGCAAGCAAGCGTGCCAGTGGCCGGGCGGTTCGTGGGGAATTAACCGGCGAAACCGAGCCCGTCGTCATCCCCAAATCGCCTTCATCGCCAGCCGGGTGTCCTCAATCCCATGGGAAGAAGGAACGAGGCGGGGGCGGCTGAAGTGGCTTTCTCTCGTGAGAAAAGAAAGCCACGACCGCAATGTTGCCATGGCTATCTATGGTTCTCGCACTAAGAACATGAACCATTCAAAAAGACGCATCCTGAAAAGGACGTTGAACGCCTGCTGTGTATTGCTCTTTTATGAGTGGGAACTCAACTCTTTAAGAGGAAATAAATTCTTTTTAGGAGGATATACTCTCTTTCAGGCAATGAAAGCGCTGTCGAAGCGCCCAGGGGGATGGACTGCACAGCATGCAGAGAGAGAGAGAGCGCCAGCTGGAAACGGGCCGTAGATCCAACAGCAATGCTTATCGCCAGTAGAGGTGAGTGGAACAGTGGTGAACTCAGCTTGCTGTTGCACAACCATTCAGCTCCGAAGAAAAATTCTGACTGGCATTTTCCTTTATACCCGTATGTCCGGGGCGGGGCATGCAAATTCTGTCTGCCAACTTGACATTGGCCTTTTCTCAGGTTCAGAGGTACTTTTGGCATCCCAGGAAGACCCCTTGTATCACTCCATTCAACACAATGTCGAGAGAGTGACTGAAGGGGAACATCCACGTATCATCAAGTACTGTTTACCACAGACCATATTTGATTAATAAATTGAAAAACCCCATTATAAAAACCCATAGGAAAATCTGGAGGAACCCCATGGTGAATAAGCCTTCTGGGTTCACCTACAAATTGATGTCACAGCTGAACAGCTCTATTTAAATGAATGAGAGAAATTGCAAAAAGCCAATATGGCAGATGTAGAAAAGGAAGTCCTGCCTATAATATTTTAGATACAGATGTCACCTGTCAGACATTTTAGGAAGGCACATGTGCATTAGCTGTACCAGCCTGAAAAATATAATTTTTAGCATGATCAGAGTTAAAGAAGCACAATTTGTGATACCATTGTTGTTAGATTTTACTGCTGATTTAAAATATGTTCTTTGATCGTAATCTTGGCCAGCTTTTAATGCCACTTGTCTCCGTAGAACTGCCCGGGAGCGTTCTCAAGATGGGCGCCCAGTTTTTTATATTTGCCATTTTTTTTATTATTTTGTGTAAATTTATAGCATAATACTTTGTTTTATATTACCCTGGAATAAGTTTTAAAAACTAGTTACCACAGCAGTGATGAGGTTTCTAATACAGCTGCTGAGGGATTGAGAGAAAATGTGGCCTCTTTCTCTCTTCTTACTGCTGAAATCCACCGCTCTCTTTTTTTTTCTTCTTCTTCTTTTGGAAAGCTGTGAAAGCATAGTAGTGGATTTTTCTTTTATTGTTTGAGCAAAAGGATAAGCAAAAATTATATTTACTGTGGTCTCCCATTCACAGCTACACAATTTTACCCTGCTGTCATTTACATCCACATTCCAAATATGTGAAAAGAGTCTGTTTAGATGAAGAAGAAAAAAAAAAAAGATTTCCCATGTGATCATGTTTATTGACAGGCATTGTTTTAGTCATGCTGTATAGTATGCAAAGAATTACACAATAATGATCTTTGCTGTTTGTCACAAATATGCAAGTGAAGAAACAGCTAAATAATCCTATTGCCATAAGAACAAAATAAAATAATGCAAATTACAGTTTTGTGACTGGTAAGAAATATTTATGACTTGTAAATTTACTCACCATTGGCAGGTGTGGTAAAAAGTTCATTTGGACCCTGTTTGAACATGAATCAAAGGGCACACAGGAGAACGGTACTCACAACCATTCCTTGTGCCTGCTAACAGCATTGTGTGCCTTGGGGATACTTAGCAAAATGAGACCAGGCTAATGTGTCTCAAACGTACACGCATGGGACATGCAAAGTCTCTCTCAGGCAGCTTTTTAGAGAAGAATTGCAGAAAGGAGAAAATTGATTTAAATTAGGGTTAATAGAACTTGCCGAAAAATCTAAAGCAGCATCCATTAAGTGTCTTTAATTCTCCTTTCATTTTCTCTCTAATCCACCTCTTGGCCTCCAGCCTCCACCCACTGACATGGAGGATAATGAGGACTGGCAGATGTTAATTGCTCCATCCATTTCACAAAAACATCATCCTCCAGCCCTGACCATTACCTCATCTTTATGAGCATGAGACTAACTGCAGTTGTTGGTCATGAAAAACACAGAATTCTGTCTTTCATATATCCCAGAGGATTTCTTTACAAGGCAGATTTCAGGATAATTAATATATAATTAAAGTGTCATCGACCATAAGTAAGACACACTTCCTTCTGTTAATAAAATGTACACGCTGTGTGAAAACTGAGGAATCCAGTCCCAGGAACCGTGTTGCTGGTATTCTGATGCTTTGTATTTATTTTCTCCACATGGCATAACATTCTGCATGGAGTCTGCTCTGACCTCATCACCATCTGTTTTCAAAGAAGAAAAACAAATTATTTACATTTTATATATATGTATAAAATGTGATTTGTTTGTTTACACACACACACACACACACACACACGTAGTGTTTCCATGTTTTATGGGGACTTTCCATAGACATAATGGTTTTTATACTGTACAAACTTTATATTCTATCCCCTAAACCTAACCCTCACAGAAAACTTTCTGCATTTTTACATTTTCAAAAAACATAATTTAGTATGATTTATAAGCTGTTTTCCTCATGGGGACCGACAAAATGTCCCCACAAGGTCAAAAATTTCGGGTTTTACTATCCTTATGGGGACATTTGGTCCCCACAAAGTGATAAATACATGCTCACACACACACACACCCACACACACACATATTTTAATCTTAATAAATCATTCAGCTTTTAAACTTCCCTAATAAGACAGAACATTTGGTGAGAGCAAAACCTTAATGTTTGTCTTCTCCATACTCCCAGCACATAAACAATGGTGAAGTGTAATTTCTGTGCTGCTACCAAGTGGAATTTCAAAAATATTGTTTGATAATGGCTTGAAAAAACCTGCCAATTAACAAATAGTTTTAAAAGCTTAAAGTTTGAAGGTTTTACATTCACAAAGAATGTAAGATAGATAGATAGATAGATAGATAGATAGATAGATAGATAAAGACCATGTGTGTGTTTACATTTGAAGGATTTGACAGTTGGAATTTGAAAGTTTGTTTTTGAAATCACGAACATTCCGTGGCCAGTTTGAACACTCAGTTGAAACGGGTGTTCAATCTATACCACTGATCTATATAGATAACTGGATAGCTCATGACGTCACAACAGTGAAGCTACTGCGCCGCCATCTTGGTATTCCCTAACATTCTGTACTCCTATGTGTCTCAATGGGAAATCGTCTGTTTTGGTGAGTAATTTGTACCCATCCAGTCACATTAAAACACATTTCTTATGTCTGCATACACTGTATCACAATGCAATCTTCCTAAATATGTAATTCATTATTTATTTTGACTTTAATTTTCCCCCCTGCTTATTCTAAATGTGAGCGTGTTATGTTACTCTTTATTGCAGCAGCATTACGTTCAGCGGTGCACGTGCGCACGTGTTTCAATAGAAACAAGTTTAAGAAACTGAGGTAAGATATCAGTAGACATTTGCAAACATATTTTTTGCAGGCTTTAAAGTTTTTATTCTGAATACATAATTATATTTTGTAGCTTTTGTTTACGTTGAACGTGCATTGTGGTTATTTTCTTAGGATAAATGAATATTAGCTATGCAGCTAACGTTAACTTAGTGAGTTATACTGTTATTCATTGTGGTTATTTTCCTAAGTCAGCTTTTTTGGTCAAGTTGAATATCTAATTGCAGATCAACACCGGTTACATATGATAAATATAATGTGGGCTTTCATTAATTCTCTGTGTGTGATTTGTACTTTTTGCAGTGCAGGCCTGAATACGGTCCAGCTCACGGGCATCATTTATAAAGTGATCAATTGGAATAGACGAGGAGCAGGGCAGGACTGGTAATCTGGACTACCGGACATTTTTCCGGTGGACCGACAAACTTTGGGGCCGATCAGGGTGGACTGGCCATCGGGAGAACCGAGCGGGTCGCTGTGTCGGCCGCGATAATCTAAAACGAGCCGCCGCGTTAGCGAACACTACCCACCCAACAACTTTTTGACAGTTATGTCAAATCCCGGGCCGATTTCTCTTTCCAGTCCAACTCTGAAAAGGTGCACATGGATATTGTTGAAGTTAAACAAGGTAAATTTGCCGTTTGGATTTCAATAAACATCGCACTGAATGCTAGATAAAACTGGAATTGGTTTGCAACAGGAGGAAAAGCTGTATGAGGAGTCAGCCTGGCTTCACTGAAGAGCTGTTTTAACAGAGTAAAAAATATTATACTGTCTGTTTTTATTTGCAGTGAAGATACTTTTGCAACATGCAGTATAAGTCTCATAAAATTACTGTGTTTCAGATAGTTATAACATTTAATATTAATAGAAAAGTTGACCCAAATATGTAAATTCTGTCATCATATACTCAACCTCATGTCCTTCCAAATCCATGTGACTCTTTTGCAGAACCCCCAAAAATGTATTTTGTATTCCATATAATGAAAGTAAATGGTGAGCAAAATAGCTTGTTTTGGTCACCAATGGCTTTCATTATATGGACAAAAAATTTTTTTTAAATGTCATCTTTTGTGTTCCACAGAAAAAGTCATACAGGTTTGGAAGGACATGAGGTTGAGTAAATAGCTGTGCGTAAGGTCTTAAGTTGGGGTATAAAGTTCAAGGCTTCGTAACTACTAGTTAGTTTGCAACTAAGTTGGTGCTTAATTTGGTTGCTCCACCTGTTCTTTAAGTTCATTTTTTTTTTATGTACTTGGAAGCTTTTGTTATTGAACAAATAAATATGTATGATTTCCTTGAGTGTGCATATGTCAATAAACCTATTTCTGATTATGATTTAAAATATCAGGGGATTGTTGAAATAATTAAATGCTCACAAGCTGGAATGTACATGTTCCAGAAATGAATGCAAATGGATAATTCCATTAAGTAAAGGTAAATTAATGTGTGTGTGTGTGTGTGTGTGTGTGTGTGTGTGTATATATATATATATATATATACACATACTACATATGAACTTGTGTGTGTATACTATGCTACATTTTTATATTTGGTTCTGGATTTATTCTAAGAGATACTGTCTAGTTACAATATCAACACAAAGCTAGTCGTTTTTCTTAACTTTAAAATTTGTTGATGTGCATGCACCCCCCCTAAATTAGTTCACATTTACTATATAATCTAGTCAAAAATGGTTAATAATGTTGGCAAATTATGCAGATGTATAATTTGTCAACATTATGAACAATGAGCATCAACAGATTTAAACTATGAAGGCAGAGAAACATTGCATCCTGTAACAATCTGCAGATGGATAACTTTGCTTTAAAAAGGAGTATTAATACACTTTGGTGTTGTATTTTTACTGTTGATTATTAAAGATTATGATCGTTATGGACACTCTACATGGGGATAACGACTAATGTGTGCTTAATATGTACATAGTCATAAATTACAACCTGTGGGCACTTTAGCCGCATCCTTAAGTGAGTGTTGTTTCGCAGTTAAACGCTGCACATGCCGCGATGCCCTCTGTCGGTAGGGAATAGTAAGATGGCCGCCAGAGCACTTCCGGTAGCTTCACCTACTGCTGGCAGTTTAGAATTCTATGAGCTATCCAGTTATATATATAGATCAGTGATCTATACACAATATTCATGAGTCCCATGATGCCTTGTGGGGTGATGTGGGTGGAACTTCCGGTTAAGCGTAAACAGTTGTTAAGTTATTTACTAACGCAGCATTAAAAATAACAGAAACTTGGGAACAAATGAAAACAGAATAACAGCAAAGCGATATTGTTCTTCCGCGCCAATCTTTTTTTGATGGCAGGTGGGAGGATGGTGGCCAAATGTCACACATAGAAGCATTTAATGCCGGCCACACACTACAAGACTTTCAAAGTTGTCGTATTGCTGTTCTTTTCACATTAAACAACTGTCTATTTATAACGGGGTATCTTGAAGTTGCTGTGGTTTGCACATTAAACGAGGGATCGGCGACAGGGGGTCACACATTACAAAACATTTCACTAGGAAGAATCCCGACAACTCTGTCTGGTCTCCAAACTACGTTTCACAAGGGATGGGCGGATTGATCCTAAATTATCAATAGTTCCAATACTGGTGTATCAAAAATATCAATCCTCACATAAAAATATAGATTCTTTATTAACTAAGGTTATCATTTGGTTACCATGAACAATAATCCTAGATTCAAAGACAGTTTAAATGATTAGGCTATATTATCAAATACCTGTGCAGGATGGGAACTATTTCTTCTTCCGCTCATCTTAACATGCATGCTTAAAAACACAAGCACACAAGCGATTGCTCCATCAAAAGACTCATTCAAACCAGAGGGACCAGTGCCTTGTAGAGGTGATGATATAAAATCACAGAAACAGCTTCTGGAGTTAATTCATGCTAAAATACAAAAAAAAAGGTACATTTTCTTATTTATTATAATTGTATGTAATTGTTGTTAATAAGTTTAACTAAAGGTTAATGGTTTTACTAAAGTAAAATTGTAGTAAGTGTATACAAAACAGAAGTCTATTAATTTTCTGTTTAGGCTCACAAATGTAAAAACTAAAAATGACAAATTATGACTACAAATAATATTTTTAATTACTCATTAAATCCCAAGAAATTGCAAAATAATAATAATAGAAGTATCGTATCAACGATACTGGCCTTGAAAGTATTGGTATCGGATCAAAGTGATACAGGAAATGACGTGAGGACATGAGGTCACCCTTCAGTTTTTTCCTCTAAAAATGGTCGTCTGCAAGAAGCTTGCAATCTAAGTTGTTTGTGTGCTGATTTGCAGCGAAAAACAAAAAAAAGAAAAGAATATGGAGAGAATGGTTGGGGAGATGCGGGCAGCAAGGATTGTCTGTTCTGCAGAGACAGTTGGAGGTAAAGAAATAATTTCAGGGTGTTGTGGCTCGACAAGGACATGATTGTGCATTGTTTTTATTTCATATAGTTGAAAAGCTTATGTGTATGTGAATGTATTCTGATAGAAATTATATTATTGTGCTCACCATACAAATAGATGCATGATAACACTATGTCTTGCTCTCTCATTGGCTGTAGGTCATCGCTGGTGTCAAAACACAGTTCACAATGCAGGACTTGGAATTGCAGATAGGTCTAGATATTTTAACCTGCTAAATATATCTCGGCATCTGCGACGCATCGGTGCATCGCTCAGATTCACATATAGCGATTGAAAATCAAGACTAAAATCATGTAGTGTAAACTTGGCATAAGTTACATTTTTGAGACTTTGTCTAGCAATGGAGAAGCTCTGAGTAACCTGAAATGCTCTGAAGCCTATCACTTAATTCAGAGCTGTAAGGATGGACATGTTGTGAGGATTGTAGATAATTTAAAGCAGATAATAAGTCAGAACCTGAAGTCCATTCTACTGAGACTGGGTACTTACTGCAGAGACAGGGGAGATCCAGACAGAAGGATGCTCATGTATTGCGATGAGATGGTCATGCTGCTGTTATTGTTTGGATAAATTACAAGTATTTTATGGTAGATGACTTTGTTGTAGGCTCATTACAGCTTTATTATTTTAAGTTTACACACATAAACTCTGTATTTTAATGTGTGCATAAACCTACATTAAATGTTTTGGTGTTGACAGAACGACTGATCTTGTTGATGGATTGATCATTCTTGTGTAAGAAATCGGGATGCACGTACCGTTCAGAAAGAACTAAATGTAATACATACCATTACATTTATTTGGACATACATTGTAAATATTGCACACAAAACTTCAGTATTCTCTGTGAAGAAACTTTGAAACAATATATATTATGAAATGCACCATACAAATATATTTAATTGATACTGAATTAATGACCACATTATTTTCCAAATCACTTTTTTCCCCTTAAGGGAAGACATGCACATCCTGCAAAAACACTCAAATGAAGTGGATTACAGGCAGGAAAAATGCAGAACAGAAAAAAATCTAATTAAAATGAAGTTAAAATGTCAAAAAACATCTCACTACTCTACATGTTGCATAAATAATTATGGTCTTCCAGTGTAGAATTAATCCATTAAGCATCACAGCATGAAACATGCAGGTGAAAACATTGTTTCTGATCATTTCACCGCACTCATCTGAAAGGAATAACACAGTTTGTTATAGTAGTAACGTTGCTTCAAAACATTTGAAGTTCTTCCAAAGGCCAGCGATGAATAGATATGACCATACTTAAAGTTTATAATGAAATTTCCGCACAAATACTTTTTTTTGAGAGAGAGGTATTGTTAAACATCTCGGATATAAAAATGTAACACTAATGAACAGTGTTGATCTTCCTTCAAATGAGCTTCCCTGAAGTTTCTTCCCTCTGCTCTGTCTGTTAGATTGGAATTCAGTTGCTGATTTGTCTCCATTTAAAACTCATCTCAATTTGAATTTCATGTCTAAATCCTGCAGTCTTAATCAAAGCTATGCTTTATGAGTTAATTGTGATCCTTTAATAAAAAGGTTTTCGAGTGATGTGGGCAGGTGGGCTTCATTACATTTATATATGATTGGGAAGGTTAATGCTATTAAAATTAATTGTATTTCAAATTTCAACTACCTGCTACAATCTCTCCCTGTAGATGTCCCCCTCTCTAATTTCAAGCAATTTGATAGCATGGTGAAGTCCTTCATTTGGAATGGTAAGCGTCCCATATTACATTTCAATAAGTTACATAAGCCAATTGACAAAGGTGGGCTAGGCCAACCCAGGATGTTTTTTTATTATTCAAGATTTTATATTATTATTAGATTATTCTATTGGACCCCCTCTAGATTGTATAGGCTTGGTCTTAAAGACACACCCGCCTATTGGCAATGCCAATCAGAAGATGGAGATTCCATGTTTTTTGATGGTGTGTTAAGATCCAAGAATTTTGGTTGGAGGTTCAGAGTTTTATGTGTGACGTATTGTGCACTCAATTTTCATTTTGCCCCAGACTCTGTATTTTAGACGATGGGGTGGTCATCAATATAGGGTATAAACACATAAGAATTGGGTCCTGACCAGTGTTATGATAAGCAGAATGATTGTTTTAAGGGGTTAGAAGTCAGCTGGAGTACCCTCGTTTTGGGTGTGGTGCACGGAGATGGGGAGGGTATTGGCTTTCGAGGAGGTGTCATGTAGAAGGCTGGGGATCTGGGATTCGTTTGATGGGAAATGGGGCAGTTATTTGGCGTTTTTTAGGGCTCTTGGGGAGGGGCAGTGGAGAGAGTAGCATAGTTTTAAATATGTGTGATTTTATATATATATATATATATATATATATATATATATATATATTTTTTTTTTTAGATGTGTATACTTATATGTGACCACAGGGATGTTTGTTGAAGGTCAGGGTGGGGTTGAAAATTGGGGAGGAGGATGGGTAATAATGTGGTTAAATGTTGATTCTTGTACAGTATGTTCTGCTTCTCTTTGTTATCTGTATGAATCAATAAAAAATGTTAACAAAAAAACAAAAACTGTGCTTTATAAGAAACATTAATGATTTATGTCTGCATGAATCTGTCCGGAAGTGAATGTCAAAGTCTCTTCTGATTCACTCAAAGGTCAGTCAAAATGCCACAGCCCAGGCTTTCTCACTTTATAAAAGCAACCTTTAGTTTAAAACAAGAGAATGTTCTAGATTTTCAGCTCTAAATGAATACTGACATTACTGACAGTGATTTGTAATAACCTTCCAGGATAAGTGATTGAAATGTTGGTCTTTATTCAAGAGATTGTGTATTACTTGTTAACCCTTTTTTTTGTTTTTGTTATGGTTACTGTTTACATGTTAATATTATATCCTGTATCTCTCATCTCAATAGCATTGAAATAACTTCATTAGACATTCAGAGATCTAGAAGTAGATATTAAAACAAATTAGGGACAGTTCCTGTTCTGAGCACATCATATCTGACAGTAATCTATCCCCTCTTCCTCGGCTACTAAGAAATCAATGCCAGTTGTGGCCTCATTGACAGAAGTGTAAATGAGTTAGAGATCAATTTTCTCTCTCTACACAAGATCACTGCCAGGTAATTGAGGGGCAGGATCATAAAGAAAGAAAGAAAGAAAGAAAGAAAGAAAGAAAAGAAAAATCATTGGCTTTTGCAAACCGGACAGTTCTGTCCCAGCCCACCACGTCTAACAGAGTAATGTAGATATTATTTCAGACTTGGTCCCATTTTCCTTTCAATAAAATGATGATGTCCTCCACCCAGAGATGCTGTGTAAAGGAAGGAGTCAGATGCAATATGAAAACTTTATTGATGTGGACAATTACTGCATAGGCTCCTCTGTAGGTCAGATGGAAAGGGGCTGGGGGTGTCTATGTGACTCAAAGCAACCTGGGACTGATGGGGGAAAGATAAATAACCTTATCACCTGATAAACCTTTATCACCTGATGGATGAACCTTATCACCTGATGGATGCACAGCAGAGATATCTCCAAGGCCTTTACACGTCTTGATGGTCATTTACAATCCTGTGTAATATGACACAGCCATGCCTTTTATAGAATAGGCAAAGTGCATTTAAACAATGATTATTGTATTAATATTTAGCCTTTTACATACAAGAATTGGTAACTGGTATAATATTCAGTATGTAACAAATCTATATTTCTGTAAATGTAATTATATACAGTATATTTATTCTCTTATTTCTGACCTCATGATGTGAAATAATGGTTCATTATTATGTGGAATAACTGTCAGTGTTTATATAGCTAGTGTACACCCATACCCAGCAATTACTAGTTTTGTGTATATATCCCCAGTTCCCCTTCTGTCACTCTCTCGACGGTGTGTCGAAGGAAGTGACACAAGGGGTCTTCTCAGAGGCCGAATCGTACCTCTGAACCTGAGAAAAGGCCAATGTCAAGTTGGCAGACAGAATTTGCATACCCCGCCCCGGACATACGGGTATAAAGGGAAGCGGGGCAGTGAATGCCAGTCAGGATTTTGCACTGAGGAGCCGAAAGGATGAAGCACGGCCATTAACAGTGGTAGGTCTAGTACCGTGGCAGGAGGGACACAATGTCTCGTTCCCTCCCTCTGGGAACGGAGGTTACAATAGTAACCAAGACGTTCCACTATTGTGCATATATTTGTCGTTGTTTAAAACTGTCATATTTGTTGCATTTGTGGTCTGTAGTTTACTGCATATTCATCCTGTATGGAATGCCGATCACACTTTATAAGGTTCCGTTTGTTAACATTGATAAATGCATTAGGTATCATAAACAAAATAGCAATAAGCAAAATATTTTTACAGAATATTTAGCGTAATCTTGGTTAAAGTTAAATTAGAAAGATCCAATTGTTCATTGTTAATGTAAGTTCATAATACATTATCTAATGTTAACATATACAACATTCAATTTAAAAAAAATTTTTGTGTTGAAATTAACATAAACCAAGATTAATAAGTGCTGAAATAGTACTGTTCATTGTTAGCTCATATTAACTAATGTAGTTTGCCAATGTTAACTAAAACAACCTTATTGTAAAGTGTTACCAGAGTGCTTGCTAAATTTACATGTCTGCACTGTAATTTCCTGAAAGAACCATATTTATTTTATTGTCCATTGCCCTACAATATGTGAACAACAAAACAACAATAAACCTGACCTTGATTTTATTTTTATATACAGCCGTTATTCAGCTTAATAATCATAGCCGTTTTAATGCATTAAATGCATACCTTGTGTCTTTAGAGACCTGGGTCCTCACTCCATCCCCTGTACCTCATCCATTTTTTGGAATTTAGCCTACACCTCTTTAGTATTACTCAGTCTTTTAAAAATAGTGTAACACAACAAAAATTCTAAATTGTACAATATAGATTCTGGCAGCGTGCATAGATGCAGCGGCTCAGTGCTTTCCTTTTCGGTGCTTTGTTTATTTGTTTATGTACGTACTGTTACTCATCCTCACGACATTCTGCTGGGCAAATAACATCTACAGCCGGCACAATCTCATAAAGATAGGACTACGTAGCGAGCGGACTGTTACAGCCTAGTTTTTCCGCTCCCATGACATCCCGGTGGACATAGTTAGGTGCCCGGGCTCTTTGTGGATTACCATCCCCTCAGGCAGGAGATTGAGATGGCGCAGGGACAATAAGCAAAAGCGAGGCTGCAGGGCTGGCATGCTGGTGAGGCTCCGGAGATGGGCACACAAGCCGCCTCTTCCTAGTATATTTTCACCAACGCGAGATCCCTTGCAAAAAAGATGGACGAATTGAAGCTACATGTTTACATGATCAAGGATATTAAGGACAGTTGCATTATGTTAATCACAGGTTGGTTAGCACTGGGGATGATATGGGGACCTCAGTGGGAGCCTCCCCGCTGGGGTATTCCCCCACGGACCTCCCACCCCCTGTCACGCTCGTATGCTCCAACTGAGCGTTGGTGCGAGGTTGCCGGTTTGTTTCACGGTGGACCCGTGATCTCTTTCTATGGATCGCGGCATCGGAGGGCGTGTTCGTCATGTCTGACGCTGAGGACTCGGCTGGACTCCCACCCTCGGGTGCAGCGGCTCAGTCGCAGGCCGACGCGGAGCTGACGGCCATGCTTGCCCGGGCAGCCGCGAGTGTCGGACTGGAGTGGAATATGGAGTTGGACTCAACCTCAATGACAGCGCGCCTCACCAACGAGCATGTGCAGTCAGTGCTGAGCTGTCTGCATGCGTTCAGACAGAACACGTTGGTCCCACTGAAATCCTTTCAGAGGCTCCTGGGCCATATGGCATCCTTTGCAGCGGTCACGCCGCTTGGGTTGATGCATATGAGACCACTTCAGTACTAGCTACAGACCCGAGTCGAGAGACGAGCATGGTGCCACGGCACACACCGCATCCTTGTCATGCAGGCTTGATGCCGCTTTCTCAGCCCCTGATCAGACCTAGCATTCCTACTGGCCAGGCATGTCATGGTTACGACAGATGCCTCCCAATGGGGCTGGGGCGCCATATGCTATGGGGACTCAGTCGCCGACCCTTGGACCAGCCCGCGACTGCATTGGCACATCAACTGCCTCGAGTTGCTGGCGGTACTACTTGCCCTGAGGAGGCTATTGCCGTTGATCCGGGGCAAGTACGTGTTGCTCCGGATGGACAACACAGCAACGGTGGCGTATATCAACCACCAAGGCGGCCTACATTCTCGCCGTATGCTTCTCCTCCTTTGGAGTCAGCACTGGCTCAAGTCGCTGTGAGCCACTCATATCCCGGGCCACCTCAACAGCACAGCGGACACGCTGTCGCAGCAGTTTACGCCCAGGGGAGAGTGGAGGCTCCACCCTCAGGCGGTCCAGCTGATCTGGAGTCGATTCGGCCAAGCACAGGTAGACCTGTTCGCTTACATAGAATCCTCCCATTGGCCACTATGCTACTCTCTGACTGAGGCTCCCCTCGGCACAGATGCCTTGGCACACAGCTGGCCCCTGGGGATGCGCAAGTATGCGTTTCCCCCAGTGAGCCTACTTGCACAGATGCTGTGCAAAGTCAGGGAGGACGGGGAGCAGGTCCTCTTAGTGGCCCCTTATTGGCCCTCCCGGATTTGGTTCTCGGACCTCATGCTCCTCGCGACAGCCGATCACTCAGGCGAGGGCCCCCTCAACCAGTGGATAAAGACAGAAAGTTAAGAAAGGTAAGTATTCATTTACATTTATTCATTTGGCAGACGCTTTTATCCAAAGCGACTTACAAAAGAGAAAAACATAAGCAAATCATCTTTAGGAGACATTTGTATGAAAAGTGCCATACTACAAAGTTTCACTAGCATCAGTATAGCATTCAAAACAGATTTAAGTGCTCTTGGAAAAGATGTGTTTTTAGCCATTTTTTGAAGATAGAGAGTGGGGCAGCTTCACGGATGGAGTTGGGAAGGTCATTCCACCAATGTGGTATGAAGAAACTGAGAGTCCAGGAAAGTGTTTTGGTGCCTCTTTGTGTTGGTACAACAAGGCAACGTTCCTTAGCTGACCGCAGGCTTCTGGCTGGAGTGTAGATCTGCATAAATGATTTTAGGTATGCTGGAGCAGACCCAGTGACTGTTTTGTATGCCAGCATCAGAGCCTTGAATTTAATACGTGCATCAACAGGCAGCCAGTGGAGAGAGACAAAGAGTGGTGTAACACGCTTTGGTTCATTAAAGACCAGACATGCTGCTGCATTCTGGATCATTTGCAGAGGTCTAGTTGCACATGCATGCCTGCAATGAGAGAGTTACAGTAGTCCAGTCTAGTTATGTCAAGTGACTGAACAAGCAGTTGTGTGGCATGTTCAGAGAGGAAAGGTCTTATTTTCCTGATATTGTAGAGGTGTAAATCTAAATGATCTTGCAGTCTTTGAGATGTGGTCTGTAAAATTTTGCTTTAAGAAGCTTTCTCTTACCGACTTCGAGTGGAGGATTATTATTCTCCATTTCTTTAGCTAAAGTTAGCGTCACCGGAGCTGCGCCAAGCAAGCAGTCATGTCAACAATGTCATGCGCATAGCGGTCTTTAGATATGGGGGGTTACATTTTAAAGAGACATGACAACTAGCCTATAAACAAACTTTAATATAAATGATTGTAAATAATTAATTTACGAAATTAACCATATCCACTGCATGAATTTAATCAGATTTGTCATTATTATTTTTACTAAAATATAAGTATCTTGGGGACCCGTAAGTCTATTTTTTACTTCTTATGGGGGTCCCTAATGCCTTATAGTGGTTACCGGATCCCCCCCCTCCCCCAGCCCCCCTCAATTCGAGCACTAATTTAGACAAAATAAGTGCCTGTGAAAATACTTATTTGTATCTTATGTGTAGCGTATACAGTGCATCCGGAAAATATTCACAGCGCTTCACTTTTTCCACATTTTGTTATGTTACAGCCTTATTCCAAAATGTATTAAATTCATTATTTTCCTCAAAATTCTTCTAACAATTCCCCATAACGTGAAAGAAGTTTGTTTGTAATCTTTGCAAATGTTAAAAAATAAATAAAATCACATGTATATAAGTTTTCACAGCCTTTGCTCTATACTTTGTTGAAGCACCTTTGGCACCAATCACAGCCCCAAGTCTTTTTGTGTATGATGCAACAAGCTTGGCACACCTATTTTTGGTCAGTTTCTCCCATTCCTCTTTGCAGGACCTCTCAAGCTCCATCAGGTTTGATTTTCAGGTCTCTCCAGAGATGTTCAATCATGTTCAAGTCTGGGCTCTGGCTGGGCCACTCAAGGACATTCACAGAGTTGTCCCGGAGCCACTCCTTTGTTATCTTGGCTGTGTGCTTACGGTCATTGTCCTGTTGGAAGATGAACCTTCACCCCAGTCTGAGGTCCAGAGTGCTCTGGAGCTGGTTTTCATCAAGGATGTCTCTGTACATTGCTGCATTCCTCTTTCCCTTGATGCTGACTAGTCTCCCAGTTCCTGCTGCTGAAAAACATCCCCACAGCATGATGCTGCCACCACCATGCTTCACTGTAGGGATGGTATTGGACAGGTGATGAGCGGTGCCTGGTTTCCTCCAGACATGACACTTGTCATTCAGGCCAAAGTGTTCAAACTTTGTTTCATCAGACCAGAGAATTTTGTTTCTCATGGTCTGAGAGTCCTTCAGGTGCCTTTTGGCAAACTCCAGACGGGCTGTCATGTGCCTTTTACAGAGGAGTGGCTTCTGTCTGGCCACTTTACCATACCATGATTGGTGGAGTGCTGCAGAGATGGTTGTTCTTCTGGGAGGTTCTCCTCTCTCCACAGTGAAACACTGGAGCTCTGTCAGAGTGACTATCGGGTTCTTGGCCACCTCCCTGACTAAGGCCCTTCCCCCCCGATTGCTCAGTTTGGCCAGGCAGCCAGCTCTAGGAAGAGTCCTGGTGGTTCCAAACTTCGTCCATTTACGGATGATGGAGGCCACTGTGCTCATTGGGACCTTCAATGCTGCAGAAATGTTTCTGTACTCTTCCCCAGATCTGTGCCTTGATACAATCCTGTCTCTGAGGTCTACAGACAATTCCTTGAACTTCATGGCTTGGCTTGTGCTCTGACATGCACTGTTATCTGTGGGACCTTATATTGACAGGTGTGTGCCTTACCAAATCATATCCAATCAACTGAATTTACCACAGGTGGACTCCAATCAAATTGTAGAAACATATCAAGGATGATCAGTAGAAACAGGATGCACCTGAGCTCGATTTTGAGTGTCATGGCAAAGGATGTGAATACTTTGTACATGTGATTTTCTTTGTAAAAAATATTTTTAATAAATTTGCAAAGATTTCAAACAAACTTCTTTCACGTTGTCATTATGGGGTATTGTTTGTAGAATTTTTAGGAAAATAATGAATTTAATCCATTTTGTAATAAGGCTGTTACATAAAAAAAAATAATAATTTCCGGATGCACTGTATGTGCAGTTGAAGTAAGAAGTTTACATACACCTTAGCCAAATACATTTAAACTCAGTTTTTCACAATTCCTGACATTTAATCGTAGAAAACATTCCCTGTCTTAGGTCTGTTAGGATCATTACTTTATTTTAAGAATGTGAAATATCAGAATAATAGTAGAGAGAATAATTTATTTCAGCTTTAATTTCTTTCATCATTCCCAGTGGGTCAGAAGTTTACATACACATTGTTAGTATTTGGTAGCATTGCCTGTAAATTGTTTAACTTGGGTCAAACCTTTTGGGTAGTCTTCCACAAGCTTCTCACAATAAGTCACTGGAATTTTGGCCCATTTCTCCAGACAGAACTGGGGTAACTGTGTCAGGTTTGTAGGCCTCCTAACTTGCAAATGCTTTTTCAGTTCTGCCCACAAATTTTCTTTGTGCTGGCCAATCCAATACCTTGACTTTGTTGTCCTTAATCCATTTAGCCACACCTTTGGAGGTATGCTTGGGATCATTGTCCATTTGGAAGACCCATTTGCGACAAAGCTTTAACTTCTTGGCTGATGTCTTGAGATGTTGCTTACATTTACATTACATTTATGCATTAGGCAGACGCTTCATGATGCCATCTATTTTGTGAAGCGCATCAGTCCTTCCTGCAGCAAAGCACCCCCCACAACATGATGCTGCCACCCCCCCTTGCTTCACGGTTGGGATGGGGTTCTTCAGCTTGCAGCTTCACCCTTTTTCCTTCAAACATAATGCTGGTCATTATTGCTATTTTGTTTAATCAGACAGAGGACATTTCTTCAAAAAGTAAGATCTTTGTCCCCATGTGCGCTTGCAAACTGTAATCTGGCTTTTTAATGGTGGTTTTGGAGCATTGGCTTCTTCCTTGCTGAACAGCCTTTCAGGTTATGTCGATATAGGACTCAGTTTACTGTGGATATAGATACTTGTCTACCTGTTTCCTTCAGCATCTTCACAAGGTCCTTTGCTGTTGTTCTGGGATTGATTTGCACTTTTCGCAGCAAATTACATTCATCTCTAGGAGACAGAATACGTCTCCTTCCTGAGCAGTGTGATTGCTGCGTGGTCCCATGGTGTTTATACTTGAATACTATTGTTTGTACAGATGAACGTGGTACCTTCAGGCATTTGGAAATTGCTCCAAAGGATGAACCAGACTTGTGGAGGTCCACAATTATTTTTCTGAGGTCTTGGCTGATTTCTTTTGATATTTCCATGATGTCAAACAAAGAGGCACTGAGTTTGAAGGTAGGCCTTAAAATACATTCACAGGTACACCATAAAATTAGTACATCTCATATCAGAAGCTAATTGGCTAATTGTCAAAAAGGCTTGACATCATTTTCTGGAATTTTCCAAGCTGCTTAAAGGCACAGTTAATTTAGTGTATGAATTGAATTGTGACATAGTAAATGAAAAGTGAAACAATCTCACTGTAAACAATTGTTGTGAAAATTACTCATGTCATGCACAAAGTAGATGTCATAAACGACTTGCCAAAACTATAGTTTGCTAATATTAAATCTGAGGAGTGGTTAAAAAATGAGTTTAATTACTTTAAACTAAGTGTATGTAAACTTCTGACTTCAACTCTATCTTATGTGTAGCTTAAGCATTATGTGAAGCTTATTTGTATATTATTTCTAGATTATGTGTTATGTGTAGCTCAATATGTTTTTTTAACAGCCAGATGTGTCTCATGAAATTTCAGTTTAGAAGTAATGAATCCTGTTCTAGATTTGTTCTGATTTGTTGCAATATCTCTTTGATATATGAAAGATAAATCATCAACAAATATTTAGTTTTATAATTTTCTAATTGTCTTGAAAATATTTTGAAATTTTTACACTAATCATATTATTATTTCTACATTTTGTAGATCCATTTGTGATGGATTTGTGCTGGGTCTCTAAAGACCCAAATATGTGTTTGGTGAAATTCCCATGCATTTAAGAGTTAATAACTGGAAACAAGCAGAACATTTTATGATACAATTGATCAATGCTTGCTTGCCCTAAAGTGTAGAATGATATTGAATGTTTGTTAAATTAAAATAGAACATATAGGTCTAACTTTATAAATAAATTCACATAAAATACATTTAAAGGTGGTGCGGTAAAAGAAAATGTACGCTGGAAGCCATCAGTCTGCGTTTTTATCTTACATACATTTTTCAAAATAGATGTGAGCATCATGACATTTGACTGAACATGTTGAAAAACCCATGTTGCATTCCCTGATGGCTGATCTAATATTGCTGGGGAAAAGTGAGCCTGCAGGGCCAGAGCTAACTGACAGAGGGTGTGCTCCCATGTGTAATGAGAAGAGACCAATGTGCGTATGTGTGTGTCAACCCCCTAATTGGATGTTTGATATACCCTGACCCTCTGACAAAGCACACTTCTGCAGGTGAAGAGCACAGAAGGTAGAGCAAAGTTAAAGGTCTTGTTGAACAAAGCTGGGGATGTTGGGGCTGTTTTTCGGCTGGTGCATGAGGTAATGCTCTAATTGGATTTCTCCTGGAAAATTCCGTTCTCAGATTGCTGCTGCAGACAGACAGCGTGACCTTTTTGGTCTTAATTTGCATTGTCCTTTCACTGAAGAGGGAAGGTGCTTAATTCATATACACAGGCATGGTCTAAATTGCTCATTTCATTTGTTCCATGTCAACTACTGAAGCTGGAGAATATTAGGTTTCATTTAAGGCATGTATGAGCTGAATTAAAGAATGGGACACACACACTCACACACGCGCGTGTTGGGATTCCATGTTTTATGGGGACTTTCCATAGACATAATGGTTTTTATACTGTATAACCCTAAACCTAACCCTCAAAGGAAACTTTCTGCATTTTTACATTTTCAAAAAACATAATTTAGTATGATTTATAAGCTGTTTTAATCATGGGTACCAACAAAATGTCCCCACAACTGTGAAACTCTTGCTTGTGTTTGCTGCTTTCCAAATAGTGGTTGGGATCCAAATAGCACATGTACATCTCTAAAATGTCTGTTTTAGATCTTTTTATCTGGAAAGCATTACAATCTAATGAACATCTGCTAAACATTTTAAAAAGATCAGATTTACAAACATTCTAAACCATAAATGTCTCAAAGACATCTGCTGAATGTATTATTGGCATCTGAGACATAACTTTTGACATGCTTCATATAGACAGAGCAGATTTGCAAACAACATAAATGTCTTTGAAATGTAAACATCAAATAGACGTCTGGGTGATGTATGTGTGCTATCAGGGGATTTTGATTCCTTATTTTTTTTATTTCATTTACTGATTCATTCCGTGACCATTTCTGTAGATTATGCAAGCAGGTGGTAACAACTGAGCATATTTTATGTTGTAAGTGAGTCACTGAATTATCAAATCATCATCAGTAATTTATTAAACAGCTCTGAGTCATTCACAACCAAAACACTGGAAGTGAACGAGAACAATTTGTTTGCTTTAAAGATTTGTTAAAAAATACTGATTCGTTTACGAACAAAACAACACAAAACATTAAAATAAAAATTAGATTGATGCTTTGGGTTCTTTTTAAATATTTTTGCAGGCGGAGAAGAAATGATTGAACTAACAGGGCAACATTTGTCTGAGATTAAATGTATTGAATATTATTTGCTTTTTACCTTTTTATATTTGTTTTGTCTAAAACAAATATCACACATGCTATTGTGTGAATTGAGTTGGTCTGAATATCAGCACGGCTGTGATCACCTGCAGCATATTCAAAAAGTCTAAATAATTATATTGCTCAACTGTAGGACATTTTAAACACTCCAGCACAATATTGTACTTGTATGGTCAGCTTCAATATTTGTCTTTTGTCCTATTTAGAGAATATCATTAGTTGTGGGGTATGCAAATAGTTCAAGATGAGGGTCAAGACCTCATATTTCACATGATTAAATGAATGCCTATTTATTCTGCTCAACTGAGATATATATATGAATTGCCCTCAGTACTGATGAGTGTAAATGTAAATTCAATGCCTAAAGCCATTGATTATGCCTACCAAACATATTGTTCTGACAGATCCTGATCATTTGGCCATTAACAATCTGGATTTTCAATTATTTTCTACGGTCACTAACATCTGTACAGAGGGTCTTTATAAAGTACCATCATTCTTTGTTCTTCACTGAATTAAATAACACTAACTAACAAACAAAATTAATGCATTTTCTCTGTCATCATGAACCATCAAATCGGTGGGCTCATTAATTATTTTTTTTTTAAGTTCACAATTCCTCCCATCTCAGTAAATAATTCTTGAGATGTACCCATTACAACAGTCACATGTATCTCTCTTTATAACAGTACAGCATTATAATAAAAATAATAGCAAAAACCAAACAAAGAAACAATTTCAACAGTAAAAAATAAACAAAATGCAGTTCTGCTCATGCCTTCCACAAATCATTAAACCAAGGGTGAGGTATTTGTGTGGCACGGGTTTAAATGATAAAAAAATTCATCAAGGAAATAAATATAAAAAAATAGATAAGAGATAATACAGAAATGGAGTTGTACATTTTTGGGGTTAATTTTCCAAATAAAATACTGTAAATATTATAATATTAAACTTTCTTCTAAAACAAATGCTATGGAAATCCCTTTGAGAGCAGAGACAAAGGAAAAGGACAGAACATGACATAACATTTCCCATGACATTGATAAGGCAATGCCACAGTCACTGTTCAATAAAGCTTTTGTATCTTAATAGATCAGCAATGCTCCTCAATTTACTCTCAGGGAAAGTACCTCACACTTAAGCAGAGAGGTTAGTTTCCTTTACGAAATGAGAGTTTAATGAGTAAAAATCTGGCCCTGTTGTCCGATTGTCATGAAGGGACCTGGCCATTGAAACATACACATAATGTATGCACTTTAAGTTATTTCAGCAGCTCTAATTTGGAGAAAGCCAGTCTTACACCCTTCACTCTTTAAACACTGTCTATTTGTGAAAAACTGATAACAGATCCTGCACCCTGCTAGACTACTAGCCCACAAACCCACTCTCAGACCTCACTGTGTCTGAATTAGCATATTGTCAACAGACTACTTCAGGAGACAGTAATATTTTTAAGCTGGTAATTGGCAAACCTACAAAAACACTTAAATATGTGTGAGACTATTAAGAGACTATTTCTACTTTTTTCTCATACAAGACATTTCACATTAATTTAAACAATGCTAACTATAGAGGCTCACTGTTTAGCAGTATCTGTTTTTGAAATTATGAAGTACATGCTGTAAAATCTTAAGAATAATTCTAAAGCAAGGAAAATGGTAATTAAGATCTGCAGAGCCATTTTACTGTCCTGCAGCTGCAGCTCTGAGGGCACTAGTATTTCACAGGGTTTCTTTTGCAGTGCCAGCCACATGGTGATGTACTTCATGTAGTGATGTACAGAATAACTAAGCCATGAGTCAAGTCACCATGACCCTTTACTCCTTCAACCTATCTCAGAGCCCAGACAGAACAGCATTGCCATTGGACCATAACCTCATGATTATGCAGGTGTTTGAGTTGAGCCCCCTAACTATGCACCAAAATGACATTTTGCAGGTAGACAGCACTGGTAATAAAGGTCTTAGTGAGCAGTGCAACCTGCCACAGCCAAGTGTCTATTAAGTTATAGCTGTAAGAAACTGCTATAGAAAAACCCCCAGTCAAGTCTGCAGAGAAAATTTGGGGAAAACTTTGACTTCACTAAATTGTTATGGTGATTGGCAATACATCAATACGACACAAGCTGAAAGCCTGTCAAAGCATCAATAAGGTGAGTCAGACATGCATGTCAAGGGTTTATATTCTACACTACATGGAGTGGTGGTGGCGTAGTGGACAAAAGCACATAACTGGTAATCAGAAGGTCGCTGGTTCGATCCCCACAGCCACCACCATTGTGTCCTTGAGCAAGACACTTAATCCAGGTTGCTGCCCTGCCATCAAGCACAGCCTTTTATACTAATTTATCCTGGCCACGCTGGTCTTGTTCATTGATTTTAGAGGGGTTTTGGACACTTGTCAGCTGGTCAGCTAAATTAGCTAAAGTCAAGCTTGGCCAGACTGGGAAACCAGCTAGACCTACTGACAGTCAAGACCAGCAGAAGACCAGGTTGGCCAGGATGGAAGACCAGACCAGCTGAAGACCACCTTGGCCAGACTGGTATATAGGTTAGGCCAGCTGAAGACCAGCTTGGCCAGACTAATAGATAGGTTAAACCAGCTGAAGACCAGCTTGGCCAGAATGAAAGACCAGCTAGAACAGCTGAAGGCCAGCTTGAACAGATGGGTAGATAGGTTAGAATAGCTGAAGACCAGCTTGGCCAGGGTGGGAGACCTGCTCGATCAGCGTAAGATTGGCTTGGCCAAATTGGTAGATAGGTTAGACCAGCTGAAGACCAGCATGGCCAGATTGGTAGATAGGTTAGACCAGCTAAAGACCAGCTTGGTCTGGCTGGAAGACCTTCCAGGCCAGCATAAGTTCTGCTTGGCCAGGTTGGAAGACCAGCTAGAACAGCTGAAGACAGCTTGGCCATACTGGAAGACCAGCTAGAACAGCTGAAGACAGCTTGGCCATACTGGAAGACCAGCTAGAACAGCTGAAGACCAGCTTGGCCAGGTTGGAAGACCAGCTAGAACAGCTGAAAACCAGCTTGAACAGGCTGTGAGACCAGCTGAAGACCAGCTTGTCCAGACTGGTAGACCAGCTAGACTAATCTAAGACCATATTGGCCAGACTGGTAGATAGATTAGATCAGCTGAAGACCAGCTTGTCCAGGCTGGGAAACCTGATAGATCAGTTTAAGATCGGCTTGGCCCGGTTGGAAGACAAGCTAGATCAGCAAATCAGCTCAGGCTGTTTTAAGCTGTTGTTTCACCAGGGGAAAAAGAGAGAGAGACTAACTTTAGAGCATATGAATGGCAACAGACCCAAGGGAGAGACCTTCCATCCATAGCTGATTACTGAATCATCACATGGTTAAAATAGCAGGTGGTGGCAGAGAGGAAGGAGAGTGGACTACACATTGTAGCCACATTCAGACAGGAAGCTCTACACCTCAATCGTCTGCATTGGCACATCTCATTTTTCTATAAAATTAAGTTGGGGGGTGGGGGGTGTTTGTACTCAAGATTTTCTGTTATGGATAGCAAGCCAAATATGTTTACCTTAATGCGCTTCAGGACTGCATGAACCAGTGAAGTCATGAAATAATAAATATTAGAATATTCAATTAGAATGAACATTGCTGCAGTATGGCGTACTTAGCTGAATAATCATAAATCAATGGAGTTTGGGGTTTTTGGGTGATATTCTACCATACAGACACGTGTGATCAAGTTCACACAAGTAGGATTGGCTAATCTATGTGCTAATGACTACAATCCCCTTTAAATTACCATTTATTATCCAAATCAATACTCAGATTCAACAGTAATATTCTTTACCTTGGCCGTACAGTCAGATTCACGTCTGAATAAGTATCTTTTAATAAATCATCCAGCTGAGTTTCTTCACTCAGCGATGCAAGTCTTTGAAAACAAAACAAGTCTCCTTGGCTGTCATTTTCAGCTTCAAATAATGTATATATAGCACTTGAACAAAATAATAAACAATATGGCACAGATGACTGTTATTTGGACTGGGCAAGAGGGTCGTTACTATAATCAGTGCTGACCAGCCATCCTTAGGGAGGCACATTAAAACCCACACACTAGAATAAATACAAGCCTAACGAAATCATTTGAGCTAGAAAGCTTCACTGTCAAACCTCACACTCATTAAACCATCCTCACAAAGCTAATTATAGTGTTATATGGGGCCTGCAGTGCACAACATATTCCTTTGGATCATCAACTCAAGACACAAACATTGCATGCTTCGGCTGTGTGACCTCTCACACAGCCGAAGCTGCTTGCGCAAACAAACATATAAACTACAGAGGTGAAGTTGCAAAATACTGCTATAAATAAAAAAAAATGAAAAGGGAGGAGGGTCTAAGAGTCCAGGGATAGGCAGACATTTCATAATGTTACTGCTCTGGTTTATTTTTGTCTTGTGTGTTACCACATATCTGCTGGCATAGGAGTACAATCCCTTCATGGGGTCAGTGTTTACATCATAAAAAATCATCCTATTTATATCTATCATATTAAACTGTTTGTTTACGTGTGACCGTGTACACCAAGGTTAAACAAATGCGCACCTAGGTGAATAAAAATGTCAGTATTTGTTTTTTCTTCTTTATAATATATCTGGAGTGCTATTTCAGACTAGTAAAATCAATCTTACCGGTAATTTAAACTTAACTTTAGTTCTGTTAAATGTATTGATAACCCTATACCCAATGTATTTTCTTTAAAAAAAAAAAATAAATAATAATAATAATAAAATCAAAAGGCAGTTAAAGAAGTGTGTTATCACATCAATAAGATAATTGTAATGTATTACTAAATAATTCAGTATATAATTGCTATTACTGTAAATACACTATACACAATACAAATAATTGCTATTTATGTACACTGTAAAAGAAAACTAGCAGCTGTGGTTGCCAGAATAATTATGTAAAAAATACAGTAGAATTGTTAATAACTTTACAGGACAACCTGTACATTTTATAGTTTCAAACTGTTGTAATTTACATGACCACGATGGCACTGAAAAAATTTTTTTGTTACATTTACAATAACAAACATCTTGATATATTAAACTTACGAAACTGTAAAAATCTGATTTTTACTTTATAAGATATTGTTAATCACCGTAGTAATTACAGAAGGGCTCATGATGACATTAAGTTCATCAGTAGTGGCTGTTCCAGGATCAATGACTAATAAACATGTAGAGACAGTGCTCAGTGTCACTCACACAAACACTAAACATCATCAGGGTAACATATGTGAAATTAAAATAATGCAGTAAACATTAACTAAACCACATCAATATAACACAGAACATCCAAATGTAGATAAGTGATATTAAAAATAAGAAGAAACATAACTATTCCCATACAATATAATGAAATAGGAGGGGTCATGCAGGGAATTGTGGGAATGCCCGATTACTTGTTTTTTACTGTCATTTTAACAATAATGTATTACATTTATTAAACATTGTCTTTTAAATATTATATTTTTTACTGTATATTTTACAGTTAATATTCTTTAATCAATAAACATTTGATTTCTGTAGCATTTTTACAGTATTTTTCCATTAAAATTACAGACATTTTTTACAGTGTATAATTGAAAAGATGCACTTATGCCATGTTACTGTCATGCTGCATGCTAACGATGTTCTTCCATTCTGTATGTTGCACTTTTTATCTTCAAAAATAGTGTTTTAAAGTATAGTTCTAGAAAGATTATCATTTTTGGTTCTTTACCCATTTAATTGCATGATAAAAATATCATATAAATTTGCCCATTAATTCATGCCGAGTCTATATATTCTTTAGTGTTTAATTTGCACATTTATTATGTTTATTTGTTTAAAGACATTTCAGTTCACACGTCAAGTCTATTTAAGTCACAACCTTGGGCACATTTTGGTCCTGAGGTACTGTAAGTGGTAAGTAGTCTTCCCCACTGTAATTTCCTGAAAATTACAACAACAAAACAAAAACCCAATCAAAACAGACTTGTAACTTAAAAGTGTATGTGCATAATTATGTCCATTAATTACAAGCTGGTAACAAAGTGGCAAACGATTCTCAAAGTCTCTACAAGAAAACCAGACATAAATAATAAGCATTCCATTTATTTGCAGTAAAATCTTAATACCATAGAAACAAATTCTGCTTTCTACTAATGCTTTATGTAGTTTTGTTGAAGTCATAATTTCCCTCACACTGAAATATGACAGTACAGTATATTTCATGCAAATTTTAAGGTGAAATCCCTCCTATTACAACACCATTCTCTTTTGATGGACAGGTATCATTTAAAGAACATTAAATAGCCTACTCTGAACTAATCCAAACCCAAACTCCCACCAAACCCACACTCTCACACTCTATCGCCATCCAAGTAAAGTGTAGTATAAATCTCTGACTTAAATAATGAATAGACTTGTCAACCAATACTTTCATGCCCTCACCCTATCTGTATCTTCAGCATAATCCCCTATCTCTGTCCACAGAACTGTATCTAAAGGTCCACCCTGATACCTTGCAGAGACATAGGACTGGTCATAAATCTATTATGGCTTATTTACAGCCTCTGCTGTAGTCAGCGCTTTGAAAGGAACAAATCCTCTGTTGCTTTTGCCATTTTTTTGCTGGCCTACTCACTACTAACAGGTGAGATGGAGATGGACCCAGCATTGACTGGTACTTCAGTCGTGCAATCTGGTTTAAATGATTTATCTCAGTCATTTTTGACATCCTTGCTTTTGATACAACCCTTGTCCTGACACTGCTGGTGAAGGACACTGCTGAGCTATTGCTATGGGAAGAGTTATGGTTGTGTTATGGTCCTCGCAGGAGGCTAACTGTTATGGTTCCTATACAATGACACAAGTTAGAACTATGCTGCAACTGGGGAAGAGAATAGATACTCTCTCACAGTGAAATCAAACCTACTTTGAAATCAAAGCTCAGTTATTAAGTCTTTCCCCAGGCAAGCACCCAACTAACAAACAACACTCTGTTTTGGAGCATTATCACAAAATACCAAAGGGAATTTGAGGAAAACTCCTTCTGAAGACAATCAACCTTTTATTGTCATCTTTGTCTAACAGTTCTCTTGTCTTAAAAGTAACATTAGACCCAGACAAGTATTACTATTAAGTCATTATTAAGTCATTGTTATTTACATCACTTCATGATACACTGAACCTGCCTTGTCCATTTGATGTTCCTTACATGATCAGGTTAAAGTGAATTTTAAGTTTAAATATGATTTAATTGAATTATTTAAAGGTCTGATTGTTCTGGTCCCGCAAATATATAGTAAATTAACTGAAAACTGTCAACCTTGTTAGCATGAACCCAGTTACTTTTTTAATCAAATCGCTTTATCCAGCATATATAAAAATTATTTAATTTAGCTGAGATGGCACATATTTATTGAACTGTCCTTAAATACATTCTTTGTCTGATAGAATGTTAAAAGATATCTTACTGAAAATTACTTTAAAATTCACCTTTATGAAAAAGTCACAGATTTTGTGGACTGAACAATATATAACTTTTCAAACATGAAAAAGAAAAAAAAAAAAAAACTTGTGGTGAAGTAAATAAAGACAAAAATCTACATTTAATAAGTTAAAGCACAAACTTTAAAATATTAAGTAAATTCTACATTCAAAAGTGAATGCTCTAACTTATAAGTATAATATTATTTATGATTGTTTGTTATTTTTTACAGTGTGTCATCATGTATTAATCCTAAAGTAGAAAACAATGTCATATATAATTTCACTGATAATTAAAATGCTTGTGTTCCCAGCATGCACTGGGCTTGAATAATTAATAAGCTTGCATGGTTTCACTGGTTGCAAGTTTATTTACACTGGTTTAATTGTTAATTTCGTTGTTATGTTTGGTAACTTCTTGTTTTGTGCAGCCTTAAGTTCATTTTCTACTCAAAATTACCCATTTATGATGTCAACATCATTGTGTTTGTGCACCAAGTGAGGCCTGAGTGCACAACTCAATATCTTGTTTCTATTGCCAGTAATGTAGGCTCATTTCTTTCTCTTAGTTTATTTGAAATATGCTTTTTAACATGTTTATCGCAATAGTTTTCCTGGAATAAAGGATTAACCATAATATATATATATTATACTATATATAGTAGACCTTAATCAGAAAACGACACATTTAGAGGTGGCATCAGTTAGGGTCAGTCAGACCATGTCTTCAGCAATTTCAGTAAACCTATTACAGGTATCTTACAGTATGTGAGGCCAACATACACACAGATGACCTTGCTCGCTTTGACACAATTTAAGCATATTCTTTATACTTGTTTTTGTCAACTGGTCTAAGACATGTCACGGAGTGGACACAGTTAAGAGATTTTTCCACCAGGATGGTGGTGGGGAGTGGTTAGGCGTGCGTGTTAAGTAGTACATCTTAAAAAGTAATTTCAGACAATAATAGGTAGTAATGTGTGTTGAGACGCCCTCTTCTTGCACAATTTGACGCTACATGAAGAAACACGCTTGGGCTGTATGTACTGCTGTCCACAAGCTCAGCCAATCCCCTATCTGTGACGCTCTCTTGAAGTGGTTTCAGCATCATGATATTTAACACACCCACCCTAAACATCCGACAGAGGTATTTCCTCAAGCGCCTGTCAACTGGCAAAAATCTCCTTCATATGTCGTTACAGCGCTCGTGCCAACGGTGTGTTGGATCTCCAGCACTAAACGGTGAAACTTCTCATGATCGCATTTATGTCGACGGAAGGAGGTGAGATGCAACAAAGCTTGTTACCAAAGCTGGAAAGCCTTGCTTTATTCTGGATACAAAAGAGCGAATGCACTTCTGCACAGTCGCTTGTCAGCATCTGTCAAAGAAAGATCACTTGCGACGTTGAATGAACAGCGGCAGATGTTTTATATGTACCAGTTTTCGGTGAACCGGTGAATTCGCCAGCAGCGAGATGGACAGTTGCGTTTTCGGTATTGCGAATTGTGGGTAAGATATCGGAAGAGGCTTGTGAGCTCGCATTTCAATATTTGAAATATAATGTTAAAATAGTCTGTAAGTAATAATAGTGCGTTAATATCGGGAACTATTCTCGCGTGTTGCCAACTCTGATTGCACGGGAGGAATTTAGTCGCGAGCGCACGAAAATAACTGGATTATTGTTTCACGTGGATGTGGATGGGCGAACACACTTCGCCAAATAAATCCTCATTTCTTCTCTTAAACTGGCAAATGAAAACGAAAACGTTCCATGTTTTCTCATAAAATTGGGAGCCCGTGTTTTATGTACTGTTGGCGATGTAGTGCGCTTGCTCACTTTTATCCCTGCCTTTCCAAACAAGTCTTTTCTCGAACAGGACACAGTGAAGATGATTCTCTTCAGAAAATTCCGCGTCTTGATTTTAATGGTGTTTCTTATCGCCTGCTCTATGCACATTATGATAGACTTGTTACCCAAGCTGGAAAGACGGGTCAGTAGCGCCTGTTCTTGCTCCCACACACCCAGCGAAGAGCCGCAGAACTGGGCTAAGCATCGAGCCAAGCCGGGATCAGAGTCCGGCTGGCCTAATAAACACACACTCCGAATACTTCAAGACTTCAGCAACGAGCCAAACTCAAACCTGTCCTCTCACTCACTGGAAAAGATCTCCGTCGGGGGTAAAGCTGAGGCGGTAAGAAGAGTTGAGCAGTTGAAGACAGGTGACGATAAGAGGCACGCTACACGGGACACTACCGTCAGCAAGAATGCAGCCGTTAAGGGTTCAAGGCTTTCTGCACTATTTGAGCATCCTTTATACACGAGGCCATTGCCTCCACTGACTGATGAAGACACGCTTTTCAACGTCAACACTGATATACGATTTGACCCTAAAGCTGCTGAAAACCCAGAGTGGTAGGTTTAAAATCTCATTTTTAACCCCTCTCTTTAACAAGCACATGAACACACAAGATTTCTTATATTCTTGTAAACAATTGTGCAATATGTTTTCTTCCATAAATATGTGGATTTATGTTGATTCACAACATAAATCCACACTGTAAAAATGTACCTTATTCTAGAACTACTTTTCTTGATGTAACCTGGTTGATTTGGCTTTATTAAATTTATTATTTTAATACAAGATTATATTAAATGTCATATTAAAACATATGTTTACATAATCTTTTATTACCATATGAAACATATTTTTAGCTTATCTGACATTTTACGGTTTGATCTAGTTCATGGAAAACTTCACCTCAGTTACTGTTGAATGCAAATAAATGCCTTCAGTGCAATGGATGTTGGGCCATGCTTTCTTTCCATAGGCACGAGGAAGGGAAAGAAGGGGATTTTACTCCTACGGGGGAGATTTCCTCAGACACCTACCCTAACTGGCTCCGCTTCCATATTGGGATCAACCGTTATGAGCTCTACTCCAGGCACAACCCAGTCATTGATGCAATGCTGAAGGACCTGGTCTCGCAAAGAATTACCAGTGTTGGTAAGACAATATCTGAGGTTACACAATAGTAATATTATAAGATTTGAACATCTAACAGAGAAGTTATGTAAATTTAGCATTGAGATGGTTTAGTCTTATGATGCATGAATTGAGTTCTGCTTTCATTAGTGTGACTCTTCTTAACAGATCGAAATAGATTTGTTAAATAAAGTTCATCCAAGATAATGGCTAGAATTTTCCTGTACTCCAACTGTGGAAGCATCAATAAAATTGGACTGAGATTTACAGGTAGTGGATTCCAGCCGGGTTAAATTAATTAGAAGAGTGTGCACTTTAAACTTAATCAAACGCCATGCTGTGGAGAAGTATCTCCTGCCAAGCATGCATATCATCAAGTAGAAACGAAAGACAGTGCTGATGGTGTACACTTATGTGGAGCTCCAATGTCAAGGTGTTAAATAATATGCTGTTTAGAGTTCTTAAGAACTCTAGAAGGAATTTGAAAAGTAAACTAAAGAAAGGACATTTCTCTTCACTAACTTGAGGTGGTGTCTCCTTTTCCTTCATTTGTTTGTGTTTGCCTGAGTGTTCAGTAGAACAAGGTTCTTCACAGAAGTCTTATCAGCTTCACAAAAGGACAGTGTGTGAGTCCAAAATACATAGAGTTGGGAGGGTTACATTTGAAATGTATTCCACTACAGATTACAGAATACATGCTGTAAAATGTCATTTGTAACATATACCGTTAGATTACTGAAGGTCGGTAATGTAATCTAAATACTTTAGATATAGAATTACTTCAGCACTTGCAGTTTTTTTTTCTCACTTGTTTGACAAGATAATAACAAGATAATACAAATATTTTATTACAGTAAGACAAAATCCACTTATATTAAAAATACATTCTCTGAAAAATACCTAAATATGTTATGCAGTGTAGTTTTTAAAACAAGAAAAAGCCAACTGATCTAGTTTTAAGGATTCTCATCAAAAACCAGAGTTTTGCCCTAATATTAAAGGTTTTACTAAAGAAAGAAAAATGATGATCTAATATGGATTTTCTTGACATGATCGTGCATGGTAACAGGTCCATGTAAAATGGCTAGAAATAGCATTTTAGTTTAGAATAAAGCTAAATGTATACAAGACACAAGGTTTATTTCTATTTCTGCTGCTCCAGACTTGCTTCAAACTTGTGTTGTCACAGTACCAAAAGTTTCAGTAGTCGGTACCAAGACCTGTGAAATTTCATGGTTCTCAGTACCAATTTAGAAGCCACAGCAAAAATATGCTAATATTATAATGTGCTATTGAACACACCAGTTTAGTTATTTTAAATCATTTAATAATTATTTTAATAATTAAAGTTTAATGAGTATTATTATTTTCCAGAATTTTAAAAAAAGTTTAATTTCATTATCAAAATGGCATTTAATCAATACATTCTTAAAACATTTAACAAGTGAAAATAGTACTTTTCAACATGTCATTGCATTTTTTGCCAAACTTTTATTCAACAGCTATCTTGCTTGTGATATATTGATTAATTATTATTATTACAGTGAATATTACATTTTACTTCACAGTTGTAATATGTTTTTATTCATTTTCTCCAATTTCAGTCATCTAGATTTTATTTTGACGTGTGTTTTTTGCCTGAAGCTTCACTTTCCAGATAAACAGTTCGCGACAGGAGCAGTGTGATCATTGAAGACTTTTAAGTAAAGTCTGAAATCTCACTTCTTTACATTGACCTTTGAGTCTGACAAATAACATGTACGACACAGTTTTGGACTGTTTGTATTTTGTGTTTTAGATTACTGGTTTTTGTGTATGTGGTAATTTTGAAATGTTATGATTTAAATTGCATTACTGTGAAGCACTTTGGTCAGCTGTTGTTTTAAATGCTATATATAAATATAGTTTGAGTTGAGATTAAAGCACAAATGCTGTGATTTTATTCATATAAATATATAGTTTATATGTGCTGCGTCGTTCACAGTAGATTAATACTCTGCTCTGTCATCTGATACGTGTCGTGAATGATTCTCAATATCTGTGGAGTTTCCAGTGTATGAGCGGTCGGATTTATTTAAAGTATGCAGCTCGTCCCCACTAAGATTGCAGCCTTTAGCTTTTTCAGCGTAAGGAGTAACAGAGCACATGCTCAAAATGAGCATTTTAAAGCTGTCCTGTGTCATTCATACTGCGCTCTGTATCGGACTGAGTCGGTGCTCGGTACTACCGGTACTGCAGAAACACTGGTATCATTACATCTTTTGAATTTTTGTATTGACTTGGTACCAAAGTACTGGTACTTTTGACAACACTTACTTCAAACATACTTCTCTGTCTGCTAGTATGAATGTAACACATTGTAAAAAGTGTTTCCACACTGTATGCTCCTCAGATCGCATAATTTATGTGTATAAAAGTTTTCCAACTGTATAGACTAAATCTTAAATGAAACAAATTACAATAAAAGACAAAGAAATCTCTTCAGTAATCAAAATACCTTTTGAATGTATCTGTATTCTGATTACAAGTGATTTAAATTGTAACTGTAGTGGAATACATTTACTAATTTTTAGAATTCTAAATACATATTCCTGTTACTCCCCAACCCTGAAAATACACTTGTTAACCGCGTATAATCAAAATCAAGACCTGCACCATCTGCGATGATAACAGGACAAAGTCCCACGGCTTTGTTGACAGTTACAATACTTTTTCAATATTTACATTAATATTGCTATTTGCATAATGAGTTCACAGTAGATTTTATAATGAGTCTTCTCTTAAAGATTCTTCATTGTAAGAGGGCTCCTAAAATAGGTTTTTAGTGACTGTCTTGTTCTCTCTATAGCAATGAAATCTGGAGGCACACAACTGAAGCTGATCATGACATTCCAGAATTATGGCCAGGCACTCTTTAAACCCATGAAGTAAGTAATCATAGCTAAAATGATGATTGTACACTTTTAAATGTTAAGTATCCCTATGGTTAAATACTGTAATTGTGTAAACATCTATGAACTCTGGATCAGTGAATTTTATGTCATTAGTTACTGCTCCTGCGTTATAGTCAGGCCCAGAGAGAACATGCAGATTTTTAATCGCATTTGCTGTGCTGATTTATGTGGTGGTGTTAGTGTTAGGTAGGTTAGGGTTAGATGAGGGTCAGGAACCCTTAATGGAACTGAGAGAACTACAATCTTATTGGTTGGGTATTTATAAATATATTAAATAGACTAACATGCAAGGCGCAGAATTTGTGGAGAACTTTGCATCCCGCATTCCAAATAATCTGTGGAGTGTTTTGCAGAGTTCTGTGGGTGCAGGTTGCATGTGGTCCTGCTTATAGTCAATGAATATGTGCACTATTCTTACACCCTGTGGCGCGGTTTGTTAAATGTATTCTATGGATTTTCATTGTATGTGAATTGTCTTATGGGAATATTTTCGGTCTTGCATGCAGTATCGTTGTCTATACGTTATAAAATCTTTGGACAAACACACTGCCATTGTGTGGTAGATTAAGCTTGGTTGCTCAATTAAATTTGGATATGTCTGTTATTATAATTGTGTGATAATATGTTCAGATCAGGGCTTTTGAAAAAGGATTTAGAGTCGCCGGCATTGTGATCCACAATGGACGGATCATATCCCATTTGAAATGTAGGTTACAATGGGAGGGAGGTTGTTTTTATGGATTTGACAACCCCTCAGCGCAGATAATAGTTGCCTCCCTGTAATTTTCTGGATCTATAAATGGCAGCAAGTAAATCTTTGGTGTCATTGTCAGATGTTGAGCTGCATAGCCCCTTCATCTGTGTGAGCTTTATCTATCGGTTTTACACACAACGCTTATGCATTCTCTGGCAGATTAGTATTTAACTCCTGTTCTTCTTTCTCAGTCAACTGTATGTCTTAGTGGTCTTATTGCATAGTTGAGGTCCACTCTGTTTCCTCAATGGGTTTTCATAGCACCAGTTAAGGAGTAACATACACAGGATGTGGGCTTTGGTGGTGGAATCATTACTAATATGTCGGTTAAGCGTATGTCCTTTCAGCCTAGAGACTTTTATTAGCCATGAATCTTTTGTTCAAAATGCAAACATCCTGTATTCATAAAGACACATTTTAGCCTTGGCGTACTTTAATATGAGAAGCCTTTTCGTGTGTGACTGTGAAATTGAAGAGATGATCAATAATCTATTGATTTGCTTGATTACACAAAATGTTAGATAGATGTATGTATCACTTTATTTTTTCTGTATTCTTTGATCGAGAATTATAAATTGGGCAGGCTCAACAATATGGATGGCCGGGCCACCACTTGAGCGAACTGTCACTTGTCTTTTGGGGCCATATAAAATCTGGACTGGTCCCACGAGGCACATTTTGTGCGTGATCGTGTCCCAGAGGATTCTGTTGATTTGAGATGCTCTTGGTTGTGCTTTGGGAGTATTTAAGGAGAGATGAGAATGATGGCTGTTTGGTGACAAGAAGCTGATAAATGTTATTAGAGAGAGGAGGTCTGAGCCCAGACTATTCCTGCTATAATTAGCACAAATCAACAAAGACACACTCATTTCTTCCAGCCACAAGCTAAACACTTCACCCCCATCTTGCTTTTGAGATCATCTTCTCTTTTATCTTTCTCCTTTTTCACTAGATAATTTGAAAAGCAATACTTAAATGACATTCTTTGAGGACAAAGCTGTTTGAGATGTTAGCCTCTATCACCTAGCACATTGCTAATCTAATAAAAGTCAAAATATATCTTAATATCTTAGATTTTATTGGAAAGCAATTTACTCTTTTCAAAGTACTTTTCCTGGGACCTTGTAATTTCATTTTTAAATATGGTTTTCACAATCTGATTTGGCTACATGCTTTCCAACCCCTCTCTGATGAGTTTGATAGACATGTCATTGCAACACGTGTGGTTAAGCAGAATAAGTCTGTGTCATATGATTCATGCCTGTGTGATCACATATCCCGCACATTCAGACCTTCCTCATGTATTACCATAAAGCCTCAAGAATTGCCTAATCAGCTTTAATTCTCATAATCATATTAGTGCAGACTTTGATCTGTGTGAAATATTTCCTTCATTCAATCATTTTGTTTTGAGCAGAATAACTGTGCCTCTGAAAATAGAGAAGCAGGATCTAAAAACGTTTCGCCACACGTGACGCAATATATATATATATATATATATATATAATGTTTTATTTTTTTTACAGTAAATATTTCTTGCTGGCCTGAAAACAGTATTTTGCATAATTTGTTATTTAAAGATATATTTATTTTCTATGACAAGTGAATATTCGCAACATACGATGAGCCAGCCAGGCTTAAGGCAAGGAATATTCTGCATATGTGTCACCATATGATGTTCAAGAGGAAAAATAGGCATCATAAATAACCCATGTTGATAGATTTGTAATTGAGGTAAAAGTCGTTTTTAGTAGTTATTTTCTATACTAAGTGATTTGTATAGCTTTGATTAGGTTTACTCTTGTCACTTACATCAGCAAGGGTCATCTTCATTCTGACAATCATTCTTACATGATTGTGTAATGTTTTAGTTTTTTTTAAGTTCTTAATTACGTTACTGGCCAACTGCAAGTTACTTTTGTTTTATTTACACACCAAAGACAATTTTTTATTACATTTGGCACTCAGCAAGTATAAATGTGGGACCCTGGACAAAAGGCATCAAGTTAGGCAAGATTGACAGCAAAGTCACTATGATCATTTAGTAGAATGAAAACCTTCAAATGGCCCCAAAAGTTGATTGTTTGGTCTGGAAATCCCATGTAGTTTGTCAGCTTAAGCAATCGACTTATGCAGACGCACTTAGGCTATTTACTGAGAATTAATGAAAATCTGTGGTGAATGGAAGTGTGAGTGGATTAGTGGGTGAACAAATCAGAGAGAGCGATGAGGGTGAGCAACTTCCACAGTAGGACTCCTCAAGGTTTAATAAAGATGGGCCATGGAGTAGATATAAGAACTCACTGTAGGGTCGATGAACTGCTTTGAATGCATCATTGCTCAGGCACTATTTAAAGATAAAGGAGATTCCATAGCAAGAAGACATGTCTTAAAGGCTGCTCTCTGAGGCATGAAATTCTCCAAAATGGATCTCTTTCTGTCCTGAGACAAAGATGAAAAATGGACAACAACACATTTGTTCTCATATACTTCCATTGTTTGACATGTTCCGCTAAGTGTCACATGACAAGCACACGTCTATGATGCTGGATATGTTTGGAATGCAAAACTAGATTACTATTTACTGAATACTTCGTAATGTATACTATATACTGCATTCTATTCTTTAAAAAACATTAGTCATATTTGATGATACAAATTAATATGCTACATTGTTGTCACATGACCACCTTTGCATTGAATGCCGTCCAGTTGTTATCTGGAAATACATTTTTTTAATAGTTTTAATTTGATCAAATAATAATAAATAATAAGATGTTGAAAATCACTGCATTTATTTCAGTGAATTTAACATTATTTCATTAGTTACACTGTAATATTTTAATGAATTAATAAAGAACAATGCATTAATCATTCATTTTGGTTAAAAATAATTTCTGTTAATACTACTTATCAACTATTCCTACTAATTCTACTAATCATTTTTAACATTAAAAGTTGTATATGTCAACATTAGTAATGCATGTTGATGTATACAGCCTTATTGTGAAGCATTACCTATACCATATTCTACAACAATAGTAAGAATATTTGGATAGTTTGCTATTCCAAACATAGCCACTGGCTATCTTTTGGAAAAAACACTGAGTAAAGAACATCTCACAAGGCTGCAAGGCTGTGAGTTTGAGAGGGTTTGAAATGAGTCAGATGAATAAGTGTTTGTCTGTTATCGCTCACTCATGAAACACTCATTAGTATTGATGCTGACTCCAGCCTCACTGCCTCTGAAACACTGACATGTTTCATCCATAATTAGCTCCTCCCTGGTCACATTAGATGGGATTTTTGGACAAACATGCTGTCATTGATTATGATGATCTGATGAGTCATTTCAGTGCTGCTTGTTTAGCTGTTTGAAAGATGAGACAACATAACATAAAACTTCTGCTAGAGGTGTGTGTTCTTCTGAGGAGCAAATAATTATGATAGGCCAGTGGGAACTACAGTAAATGTCAAGGTAAATGCTTTTTTCACAAACATATATCCTGTATTTTATATAGGACTGTCTAGTAGTGGCTGTGCTTTTCAAAAGTGTGAAAACACAGACTATTGTTTTTGATGTCTGCAATGTTGCTCACAAAATCTGCTCAAACAACTACTGAAACAGTGAAACTTCTTAACAAAAATAGGCTCAAAACAAAGTAAGCAAGATTGGAGGAGGCGGGAACTGGCTGAACAGTCAAAATAATAATTTAATGAAAACTTTAAAAATTACACAAAATGCACACATGGCAGCTGCATGTGGCTCTCTCTCTCCTGAACTGCCACGTTCTGCCACATTTATCCCTTTCCTCTGCTGATTAGCCCAATTGGTGGCCGGGCGTGTGTAGTCACCCTGCCCTCCTCCTAGTCAAACACCCATAGCATCATATAGAGAAGCCAGGCTTCCAGGTGGACAAAAATATCCTAACTTGAAAGCCAATTGTTTAAATTTACAAAGCTCCCATAGACTTTAAGAGAAGCAAGGCATCCAGGCGGGACCCAAAATCACAAGTTTAGACCCTCTCGTTCAATTAACAGCTATCTTTTGCTCCATTGATTTGAATGGTACTGGTATCTGCCATAGACTCTCATTTCAATGTACATATTTATGTAGAAAACAGCAGTTTGCATTACTTGAATGAACAGCGTGACAGTGATGTGTGATATTTCACACTTGTATTTGCTGTAATATTGAAATGAGTAAAATGTAACATAGATAGAATATTTGCTCATATATAAACTCACCATTATCAAAATTCTTGTGAAATTTTAGGGAAAGACTTGGTTCCTGTGTAGTCTTGAAGCAATCGCAACTGGGACTGTTATATGATAATGCCAATTATATAAATAATTGCCCCCAAATATAGATGATTCAAATACATTACTGTATTGTGGCAGATAAAAACATTGAGTTGACTTTATATAAAGAGACTTTGTTTTAATCCCAGATGTGTATGACTTTCTTCCTTCTGCAGAATACAAACAAAGTTTTTTAGAAGAATATTTCAGCTCTGTAGGTCCATATAATGTATATTATACACAGCAGAAGAAAGAAAGTCATTCACATCTGGGATGGCATTAGGGTGAGTAAATGATGAGAGCATTTTTATTTTGGGTGAACTATCCCTTTTAAAAGCAGAGAGATATATTAGAGCCAACACAGAGCACTACAACACAAACAGATATATTTTATAACCTGTAGTTACTGTCAGGCTTGCATTTTTTGGAATAATTACGGTAGATGATAATGAGGCACAAGGTAAAATACTGTAAAAATCACAGTTGTTGAAATTCTTGATTGCCACTCTTAATTATTGCTCCAAAGACATTAGATGCACAATTTTTCTCCCTTCACAGTAGGACAAACTCTCTAATTGGCCCTGGATGTCCCAGAGTATTTTAAACATAACAATGAATGTTAGAGATAATTGGGAGACAAACAGAATACACAGCAGCACCAACTCTGTCAAGCAGTATAGTTCAGTGCAGTGGACTGCAGCTTATGTCTCCAACCAAAGCTTTGAACACATCTGTTCGACAGCTTGGCTTTGAATGAGCGCAACTCTGTTTTCTCTTTGGAACTCTGGGATTGGCTTTCAGATAGAGCTGATATGAGGAGGATGTGAACAGCTTGACTGAATGGCCTCGACTTTTCTTGTGTTGGACTAATGGTGAGGTTTGGTAGACAAAATAAATGATGTATCTGGCCTTGGATTCAAATGCCCTCCACTAATCTTTGTTAGCAGGCAAACTCCCCCCCTCCTCTCTCTCTCTCTTTTTTTTTTATCTAACATTCATTATATTTCTCCTTCTCCCTCTTCCAGGATTACTGCAAAAACTTGTTTGTGTTGTGATAAGCTCTTCACTATATCCAGGAAAAGCACAGGGCATTGTACCTCTTAAGCCTCTGCATTGGAGGCTCTCTGTTCTTCTGTTCATAGGCTTTTATGCTGAAAGATCAAGAGCAAAGAGAATAACATTGCCATTCTGATATCCTAAAGATAGTTTAACACTTGGTAAAACTGAGGAAATACAAAAGTGGCAATAGCATATGCCTAAAAGGGTCAGTACACCCAAAAATTTAAATTCTGTCATAATATACTTAAGAATGGCTTCAATCGGATCATGGAGTTACTGACTTGAACTCGAGAACCTGATCAGTCCGATTTGTGAATGAATAATTGAGAACGGTTTTGGATCAACCAATTCACTGAATAGATTTGACTCAACAGAACGATTCGTTCACAACTTGTAGTATATAATGACTGAATTTTCTCTGCATTGGAGGCTCTTCAGTTCATAGACTTTACAACTGAAAGATTAAGAGCAAAGCTAACAACTTAGCCATTCTGATGTCCTAAAAATAGATTAACATCTGGAAAAACTGAAAAATAAATCCAAAAATAATTGTATAAGCCTTATCCTTGAATTTTCTAATGGACTGTTACACTGGGGGATGTGGGCTAATGACTGTACAGCACTAGAGCAAAACAGCTTGTGGAAATCCATTGATTTGTTTTCTCAGGATTGCAGAAACAGGTAGACCTGAAAAAACACGAAACCCCATTTTTTGTTCAGCATATGCAAATATGAGCTTTGGAATCTAATTTTTCCTCTAAGCTTGTGGTTTTGTGACTTATCTCAAATCATGCAAAATAGTGTGTATGCATTATATTTGTGCATTAGAATACCATTGCACAGTATGAAGATTCAGAATTTTGTATTTTTTTTTTGTCATGCTGAGGAGTACCATAGAATTCCAATGTTCACAGCTAGACACACCTTCACAATGGCCAACACCCAAAAACCTCTCAATGAAAAACTCTCAGAGTTCTTTGTAATCCCTGCCTCTACAATTAAATGGACATTATCTAAAACCAATGAGTCATTTTTGGAGAAAAATAAACAAAGTTATTTGTAGTGGGTCAAAAAGCCATTGAAAACTTCTCATACAGTACATTAAACAGCAAGCATAGACCCAAAAAAGTAAAGTGGCCACAGCAAGCGTACACAGTATTTTGACATTTTTGGACACTAAAGTCACATGTTAAATGTACACTTTTTGTATATAAATCTGATTGCATTAGAAGCAAAATATCAAACGAAGTGGCATCAACAAAAAAATAATGCTAAATAGTTTTTGAAAACTTTTTAAACTTTTTTGCTATTAATTTTAACCACCTGGTCCCAAGGCAATTTTTTGTCAATGTAGTGTATGAAGTCAGTTTCCCTCAAGTTCATACAGGTGTCCTAAGAGTAACCACACCATTAGTGTAGTTTGTCACTGTGACGAGGAGTGTGGGGCCGGGCTGTGACTATGCACGCCCGGCCCCCAATTGAGCTAATCATTTCGGGAGAGAGAGAGAGAGCCACATGCAGCTGCCCCTGTATAGTTTGTGTAATAAAGTTCACGAGATGGGCAAGGAGGAGGCTTGACAACATGTTAGACACTTTAATGTGACCCTTTTCAGTGGACATTAAACACCATAACGCAGATGCTTTTCAACAGCTCCAACACACATTGCTCTCGGCATTACACTAACAACGCTGACACGCAGACAGACAGCTTCGTATGTCTCTATCTCTGTCGTCTGCTGCTGTCTCCTGTCCTCAAATAGGTTTGCTTTTCAGCTTCACTACACATAAACTCGGTGGGGCTTTTCAGCTCAACACACTACACACAAACAGCTTCACGCATCTCTCTCTGTCTCCTCAAATACTCCCGCCGCCCCTCACTGGAATGCGAGACCGGTGTAACAAAACAGATCCAGTAGAAATATTACAACATTGTAAAAAAAAAATTTAAACATTCTAACAGTGCAACGTGGTAAAATCCTTTATTGCATAATAGATGGACACTTAAAAAATTTAAAATACTGTATATTGGTTCAAGAACAAGGTGTAAAAACACATTGAAGACAGGAATTTCAAACTGGCAATAAATTATAGTCTTACAGCACAGAACAACAAGACAGATGTAGAGAAAACTAAATGCAAAGCTGCTATACAAGAGGTGGATGGAGGAGGGTGTTAAGTGCAGCTTGCATCCATCCAATAAAAAGGCATCTAAGGCAATGAATATAATGGAGGACTTAAAAAGAAGCGCATCTGAAATGTATTGGTAGACATCATGATCAGCTGAGCATCAGCTGACAGCTGCTTGATTGATGTAACCTGCCTGAACTGACGCTACTCTTGATTCGTCTAACAGTTGACTAGTCGATTAGTTAGGTCGACTACAACTTTTTAGTGGTGGTGGTTTTAATGGGAGACGCAATTCTCTAATTAGTGAAGAGACACAACTTCTTAGGAAGCATTTTTGCATGATTATAGCTTGCTGTGCTTAACAGTGAATAAAATTAAGAATGGTTTAAACCCTCTGCAAGAAGCATTCATCTCTGTAATGCTTTAGGTTTATTCTTTTTATGCATTTTTGTTACAGCAAAACACCACATCAACAATACATTTCAAGAGGATCACTTTCGAACATCAATCCTCTGCAGAGAGTAATATTCCTGTATTTGTGATGTGCTGTGGAGAGATTAAAGTCTTTTGCTGATACTGTTTGACACTGCTTGAATAAGTAGTTGCAGTAAGAAATGTTTAAACTGCTTGATGTCGTGAACTTGATGTGTATTGATACGATTATCTTACAATTCTGCGCTTTTGAATGCGCAGTGGGCAAAAGAAATACAAACACTGGACAACAGATAATTGGAAAAGAGTGTTATGGATCTGAACCCCATTGAGCATTTGAGGGATCAGCTAGACTGTAAGGTGCGTGAGAAGTGTCCGAGAAGACAGCCACATCTATGGCAAGTGCTAGAGGAAGTGTGGGGTGAAATGTCTCCTGAGTATCTGGACAAACAGACAGCTAGAATGCAAAGGATCTGCAAAGCTGTCATTGAATAGAATAGAATCCTTTATTTTGGTCACACATTATACACACAGTTTTTTGCATATATACAGTGAAATTTATTAGTTTTCACATATCCCAGCTAAGCTGGGGTCAGAGTGCAGGGTCAGCCATGATACGGCACCCCTGGAGCAGATAGGGTTAAGGGCCTTGCTCAAGGGCCCAACAGTGGCATCTTGGTGGTGCTGGGGCTTGAACCCCCAACCTTCTGGTCAGTAACTCTGAGCCTCAACCACTGAGCCACCACTGCAACCATTGTTGCATGTGGAGGATTTTTTGATGAGAACTCTTCAAAGTAGTTTAAGTTAAAGTTTTTCAAGTTTTTCAAATTGTAATAGTAATTGTGATCAGTTGAAGAGATGCAGTTGTCTCTGTTGTCTCCTATTCCTCTATAATCTCTCTCATCTATAATCTAGTCACAGTTCAGTAAACACAATATGCCACGTACTGCACTCTCCAATATAACAGTGAGACTGCTGAGGATTTCAAGGCTTGGAGCCTCCAGTAGCAAATGTGTTTTTTTATTTTATTTCTCTCTTTCCCCTGTCTTTTGTGTCTGCGCTAGGGGAATTATGAAAGGACCTTCTACATAGCTGGAAAATATGAACTCTTCAAACCAAACAAGCGCCAAAAGTCTAGTTAATCCAAGCTTTCTCTCACAAACTTGTTTTTTTCCTCTATAAAGCATCACAGACTGTTCCTATAAATGTTTAACGGTTTTCATTCCTGCTCTGCCTTCCACTGTGATGCCGACTTGTTTCTTATTGTTCTACGACCAGCTACTGGATTCCACGTTCCCACCACATGGTCAATAGTATATGATTTAAGTTGAATTAAAGGATCATGACCGTTTCACCAAAGCCATATTTAATTGTGTGAGATCTCAGAAGTGCAGATGCCTTTGTCTCTTTTAGTCTTTGTGGATTTGATTACAGTTTTCAATCTGTCATCTCTTCAGAACTATAAAAAATCAGACTAGGCCTTGCAATATTTCTATTCCTGTAGAGGAAGCCTTCTTATCAGGACTAAGTCTGCTAAACTGAGAAACGATTGGGATTTTAAAGAGATCTCTTTTGTGATTTTTCTGTTTAGATTAGTTTAGATTAGGATCTTCTAACATGGGCTAGGTTTTTTCTTGCCATTTAGTTTGTAGAGCTCTTCTTATCAACTCTCGCTTTACTTTTTCACCCACTAATTTACCTATTTTCATGGTGGGACGCTTACCACAGACTTTTTTCTTGTTCATTGCTTAAGGCTGCGGTTCACTTGAGCATGATTTTTAGGGGGAATACAAATATATTACTTCTCTGGATACAGAAACTGTATCCAGAGAAGAAACTGCAATTGTGCAGACACATTTAATGTGTATCTTTAGAGAAGTGGTATACATAACAATGATTTAAACGTATAAGACAAAGGGACGCTGCCTTTGCGGATATGAAAAAATGAGAAAACGTTTTGGGTAGAAGTTGAGCCTTGCCAGTGCCCTTGCAACCAACAGCCAGGTCAGACACCAGCAGTACAATTAATCAAATTGAATCTGCAATAAATCAAAAGCCATACGTGAAAGAATTCAGGAAACATATTTAATTATACACAGTGGGGACCAAATAAGCACAGGTGCCAAAGCTTAAACCTTTTTTTTTTTTTCTCCCCAATTTGCAATACCCAATTCCTAAGTTCTCATGGTGGCGTAGTGACTCGCCTCAATCCAGGTGGCGGAGGATGAATCTCAGTTGCCTCCATGTCTGAGACCATCATTCTGTGCATCTTATCACATGGCTTGTTGAGCGCGTTACTGCGGAGACATAGCACGTGTGGAGGCTGGTCATTACTGCCTGTGTCTACCTACTTCCTTGTCACTGCCATTTCCAAGCACAGGAAAGCTGATTGATTTTGCATTTAAAGCAGACTTCCTGTACAATATGTTTTTGTCATCAGTACTTACAGTGCTGGTTGAACAGGTCAAGCAGGTCAAGCTAGTGTGCTTATGTGGCAGGAATGAGGCTCTGTGCTGTTCGGGTGGCTATTGTCTGTTTTCTTATTGGTCTGCAAAAATAAATGTTACCCCAGTATATTGTATTGATCCATGATCATGTATTCTGATGCCAAGAATTTATATTTTTAGATTCATTTGTCACATTAATAATAAAAAAATAGATTGCACCCCTCAGAGAAAGTGTATGAGAAGGCAAACATTCTGCCATTCTATTCGACCAAAATGCAAACTCGGATGAGCTAAAAATATCTGGTCTACAAGGCTCAACAGTGAGGATTGTTTAGTAGTTAAGGCCAGTATTTTTGATTTTTACTTTGTATGCCAACATTTTCATAATCCCACCACAAAGAAAATCATAAATTTTATTTTTAGCTAAATATTTTTGTCAGAAGTTTTTTTTTTTTTTTTTTGTGGTGGGGCTTGTGAAAATGTTGCAAAAAAAAAGCTTTTTAATTTGCAAGAATAGACTGGTAGGCTGCAAGCTTTTTTTTGTTGTTGCTATGATATGTACCTATGATATTTCTACATTATTATGATGAAGCGGGCAGTGAAGTTCAACATTCGTTATGCAAAACACCAAAGTTCAATAAAGATATTTAAGAATATAGTGAGAAAACATTGCAATACATCGCAGCTTTTTTTTTTTTTTGTTAAAACTATTGAAAACTAGTCAGTTTCCTAAATAGAATCTACTGTAAAATAATCAGTCCAGTCTCAGGTTTTCACCACACATTAGTTTCTTCTCTTTTTCTTCTTCTTAAACCCCTCCCCTTAACAACTCCCTCTCTTAACATTTATTCATAGACAACAATCACAGCACTTTTCACAAATCACATTAAAACGTGAATTTAAATGGATAGTTCATCCAAAAATGACAATTCTCTCATTAATTACTCACCCTTGTGCCATCTCAGACTTGCTCTCTTCCGTGGAACACAAATAATTTTTTTTTAATGGAGATATGATGTGAATATGTCCATACAATGCAAGTTAATGGACACCAACACTTCCAAGCTCTAAAAAGGACACAAAGACATATAGTGGACATAAAAATACATATTTTTGTGGTTTAGTCCATGTCTTCTGAAGTGATATGATTTGTTTTGTGTGAGAAACAGACCAAATGTAATTCCCATTTCACTATAAATCTTGCCATCTGCAGTCTTATGAGTTTAAGATTGTATAATTAAGAGAGAATTATAATTTTTGGGTGAGCTATTCCTTTATCAATATCAGGATAACATCTAAAATGTAATAATATTTTTTGTATGTTAAAAAATTATCATTATTATCATTCATGACCCAGATATCAATACAGTATTATCGCAAGGTCCCTCCCAATTGTATTGCAAGGTCTCGCCCCTACAAAAATGTCTTCACAATACCAGAACAGCAGTGTTTTTTAGAGTGCGGTTACATAGTAGGCTGTAACTTGGAGACAGAAGGGGGTAGAGACTATATAAAAAAAAAGATGACATGTAATAGTGGTTGTAAAGGGATTAATGGAAAGGAGGAGGCGAGAACCGGCTTGACAATATAAATTATATTTAATTAAGAACTTAAACCAAAAGACACAAACACACACAGCCCGTAGACGTTCTCTCTCTGTCGGACCACCATCCGCAGTCGGCCTTTATCCCTCTCGGAGGCTTGATTAGCCTGATAAGGGACCAGGGGGTGTAGAATCACGACCCGGCCCAGCCCTCCGCCCTGTCACAGTGTGATTATGTTATATTGAGAACAGAAGACTGTTCATGTCATAAACAGCACCAGCCCAAGGTCTCTTGGATGAGTCTCTAACAGCAGTGACAGTTTTACCGCTTCTGCCAGAGCACCAAGGACAGAAAACAACTGAACACACTACCGCAGGCAGATGTTTTTTCCCTTCATAGTGTGGCCTCGTCCCTCTGGGCAGAGCAGCTGAGCTGTTTACAAGGAAAATAGAGACCAGCATCCCAGCAAAGAGGAAATGTCTCTCAATTACAGTTGCTCTTCTAAATGATCTCTGCATAACTGTAGCTGAAGTTGATACCATTCTGATCTGAGAAAAGCTCTTCAAATGTCAGTAAATGTTAAGTGCTTGAACCGAATCTGACATTGTGATACAGAAAGAAAAACCCATAGGAAAGACATATCGCAATTGAGATCTATCTTGCTTGTTTCCCCAAGACAGCAATGTAATTAAAGACCCCATGAAATCAAAACCGGAGTTGAATGGCTTTTAGTCTGTGTCTCTTAGCTTTGAACCATCTATATGCTAGAGCAGGGGTTCTCAACCTTTTACAAGCTGGGCCCCCCCAAAGCTGGTTCATTGCAGTTGGGGCCCCAGTGCTCCCCGCCCCGCCCCATGCTTTATTGTTGTTATTATTATTATTATTATTATTATTATAATTGGCAGTAGCACCAGACTTCTAATGTGAGCTTGCTGGCATTATTATTATTATTATTATGAGTAGTAGTAGGCCTATCATCATTACTAGGCTATTGCTATATAATTATATGAGGTTACATGCTTTATTGTTGTTATTATTATTATTATTATTATTATCATCATCAGTAGGCCTATTATCATTACTAGGCTATTGCTATAATTGGGAATTGGCACCAGACCGCTGATATTAATTTATGCTTTATTATTGTTATTATTACTAGGCCTAATAGTAGGCAAGCTTGCTGGTAGGTGATGGTAATGTGAGACCTGAGCCTGCTTTGCCTTGCAAAGATCCTCAATTCTTGGCTCAATGTTTGAGAAACATAGCCTCAAATCATCCTCGATTTGTGCACGATTGCGGTATTTCGTTTTGAGTGCAGTCATTTTTGAGAATCCTGCCTCACACAAATATGTCGACGCGAAAGGAAGGAGAATCTTCAAGGCGACGTCACAGAGTTCAGGGTATTCCTGCATCAATGCTGCCCAGAATGACGAAAGAGGGCAGGAGCTAAAGAGTTCCTTCAGTCTACTGTCACTCTTCAGCTCAATAAGCTGTTCCTGCATATCAATTGATAGCTCGTTTGCTGTGCACACAAACGGATCTCGAACCCACGCAAAAGAGCGATAATCCTCTTTAAAGTACGTCGCAAATTGTTTTCTCATTGCTGACAGGTGCTCAGACGCTGATTGAAATAGGGAGGAGAAATCGTGTGACGTGCCTGCATCAGTGATAAAGTCTGCAAGGCTGGGGAACATGTCGCAGTTCCCTCGACTGATGCGGCCATGCCAGAGGTCTAGTTTTTGTGTGAAGGCGTGCACTTTGTCTGCAAGAGCAAAATATGAGTTTCGCGGCCTTGCAAAGACAGGTTGAGGCCATTCAAGCGGTCAAATATATCGACCAAATAGGACAGAGACGCAAGCCACATAGTGTCATCCAGATGCTTCGCCAGATCTGATTTGATTTCTGTCAAAAACCACTTCACCTCCTCTCGCAGCTCATACAACCGCTGTAACACCCGCCCCCTGGAGAGCCAGCGAACTTCAGTGTGCAGAAGCAGCTGTTCGTGCCCTGACCCCATCTCCTGGCAGAGGACCCCAAACAAGCGAGAGTTTAGCGGCCGTGATTTGATGAGATTTATTATTTTCACGGATTGGTTCAGCACGGAGTCAAAGAGAACCGGCATTTTTTTAGCAGCTAGTGCTTTGCGATGGACCATGCAATGTGTCCATTTCACAAGTGGAGCTACTTGCTGAACGCGAGCAGCTAGGCCACGCTCCCGCCCCGTCATTGCCTGCGCACCATCCGTGCATAGGCCAACGCATCGGTCCCAAGCCAAACCATTTTCAAACCATATCAAGGACATTGAAAATGGCTTCTCCTGTAGTGTGCGACTGAAGAGGCCGGCAAAACAGGACATCCTCCTCAATCGCCTTGTCCCGCAGATACTTGACATAGGTGAGGAGCTGTGCCTGCCCAGCAATATCAGTGGATTCGTCCAGCTGCAGCGCGTAGTAAGGACTCTTTTTTTACGAACTCTATCAGTTGCTCTCTGATATCATTGGACATGTCTACAATTCTCCTAGCGACTATGTCATGGACTGTGGTACTGCACCGAGTTTGGCTGCTGTACTATCGCCTATCATTATTCTGCACATGTCTTGCGCTGCCGGCAAAATGAGAGTCTCTGCAATTGTACCCAGTTTACCGATCCTTTTGGCCACTAAATACGATGCCTCCAAACACTGTTTAGACACAGTGCTGTGCACTGAAATGGTTGCCTGTTGCTGATGGAGGCCATCAAGCTTTTTTTAAAATATTCAGCTGGTTTATTTTTAATGCCAGCATGCTTTGTTTCGAGGTGCCTTTTTAATTTGCAGGGCTTCATACTGTCGTTTGCCAGCACCTGGGCACACACGACACACTGAGGTCTCAGATCAGCCGTGACTGTAAACCCAAATTGCAGGTATGCTTCATCGTACCTTCGAAGCTTTTTTGCAGCTGGGGTGCATCGGTTGGCTTGTTGGTCCTCACAAGAAATTTCTCCATTTTGATGTGTTTTCAATCAAGTTTAGGCAATATGTAACTGTGTGTGTGGTGTATGTTGAGAGACGTATCAGGGTCTAATCAGTCGGGACTTAGGCACAATCTTTAATTAAACGAACAAAATAATTATTTTGCAGACAATTCAGATTTTATTTTAATACTTAACGATTGTAGTCCTCGTCAGTGTGTGTGTGTGTGTGTGTGTGTGTCTTAGTCGTGTGGGTATTTTTAGCTAAGTGTAGCAACTGCCTAGCAGTTAAAAAAAAAATACTGGCTAGGGCTGAGATTTGATCTAATCTTAAAAAAGAATGTTTGTGGGTTTTGTAGTAAAGGCCTATGTAAATCGAGATTGATAAGACTAGCGAGAGCTGGCACAAGCGAACTTGGCAAGAGACTAGACTAGAGTGAATGGAAAGCTATGTCGTGAGTCAATTTAAATGCAGTGATTTATTTTTGTGTGAGAGTGAGTGAACATTTACATTTATACCCCGCTCTGTAAGCCAGGGCGGGAATGGCGGCGGCCATGCGCATGCACGATTCATTTGCAGCCTGGACGCGGATGGGTGTGTGTGTCTCCTCTCTGCTCTGACTGCTGCGCGAGGCTACTGAGAGACTGACCGCCTGTGAGTGCTTTTGGATGGGAGAGGGGCTCACAGCAGCATCCGCTGTTCATTGAGCACAGTAGGCCTAACTGCAGAGTGATTCGTGCTTTCGAGTCTCCAAACACCACAAAAGTCTCCAAAAACACCAGTAAAAGTCGCTGGATTTGTCGCTTTTGACAAAAAAAAAAAGCCGCCAGGAGGATGATTTGTTTGTGTTATAATCAGTGCTTGAACTCTCGGCACTCTCTTTGCATTGGCAAATCATGACATTTTTACAGTGAAAAACAAAACTTGGAGATATTGCTGTTACAACAATGTATTGTTATTTATTTAGCATAGCGCATCTCACAGCAATACTCAGTCGTGTTTTGAATGATTCAGTGTTGTGAACGAATCGGTTGAGTCAAAGATTCAATGACCCATTCACAAACATCTGTCTCATTCTTGATGAATCGGCCGTTTGAACGAATCGTTTGAATGAACGACTCAATGACTCGCTTAATGAAACCGCTTGCTTATCACCTGCATTTGTGCTCACTATCGACAAACCAATCAATTTTGTTCAAAACTTTTTTTTTAAATCAGTCCAAACACATTTTAATTTTTTTATTTTTTATGTATATACAAAACTATAACTTTTTATGACAGTAGTTTAATGATTAAAAAAAAATGTGCCCAAAAAAAAAAAAAATTCCAGTTCCCTATCGAGAGGTCTCTCCTATTGCGTAAGTAGCTTACGCTATGGGAAAACTCAGTTTCTCGAGAAATATTGAAGTCTTTATGTAACACGCATTGCAGCTGCACAGCAGACAGTGATGAGCGAGGCAGCTCGGTCATTGGCTGTGCTGCGGCAACTGCTCGAACCAGTGACGGGGCGACTTAGAACGCGCGATCAATGGGGGCGCGTCCCGCATTCGCGCGCTCAGAGCCTGCTGAAATTAGCATATGAGGGCTATATAATGAACGTCCCGTCATGCCAGTTCTTTTAGATTTAATCTCCTTCAGCGAAGACCTTCTCTTCGCTGGATCCTCCGGATTTTTGGAGTCTTTCGCCGCCGTGGACAAGCTTACAGTGGGACTGCTGAGAGGACGCCGGCATCTTCAGCCGCCTTCGAAGCCTTCTGCTATGCCATCCGGCGCGCATCGCATGTCCTTTACTGAACAAGCGTTCGCCCCCGCGATGCTTTTAAGAGTAAAAGAGTTATTTTTTAGGCGTTGTTTCAAATGCCTTCAGCCTGCGCCTCGTGCAGAGGCCCTCTTTCCGGCGGAGATCGGCTCACCATCTGCACTCGCTGCCTGGGTCTGGACCACGCAGAAGCTGCACTCATTCAGGGCGGCTGCATTCGATGATGGTTCTACAAGTGTTTCAGGCCAAACTTCTCGGCTCTATGGACGAGTCTGGACCTGAACCCAACGCGTTTAAGGACCTGCGCAGTGCTACGGACGTAGCTCTGCGAGCCACAAAGGCCACCGCCCAATCCATTGGCCGGGCCATGGCTAATTTGATCGTCCTTGAGCGCCATCTGTGGCTAACGCTAACGGAGATGAAGGACGCGGATAAGGCACCCTTCCTTGACGCACCTGTCACTCCGAGCGGCCTGTTCGGATCTACGGTGAGAGATTTCATGGAGCGCTTCACTGAGGCGCGGAAGGATTCGCAAGCTATGCATCACTTCCTGCCTAAGCGCTCCAGCTCATCTCAAAAACCGCCCCAGCAGCAGCAGCGAGCCAGGGCAGAGCCGCCCGTCTCCCAGCCGAAGAGCAGACCTGAAAAGGACGCTCTACGCCACTCGCGTTCCGCTGGCCGAAGAAAGCCGCAGGAGCAACGAGGCCCTCGACCCAGAATCACCCTGAACACAGAGCCTCGTAAGTCTTCCTAGCAGCAGGAACAAAGAGAGGGAGTACGCGTCTCGCAAATGCCGGACCGCTCCCTCGCAAACATTTAAAACATTACCCAGTCCCCTTACAGGCGGCTGGAAATGTCTATACAGCAGTCAATGGGCCAGTCATAAAACTCGCTCACCTGCAATCAAACGCCGTTTTCACGGCGACACACAGAAATCACCAAAAGAGTCATTTTCTGCCTGTGTCACTAAGGGTTCACATGTCCACACTAAAGTGCGCATTCCCACATATCAATACTGTCCAAACAGTGCCAAACACCTCCCCAGCTCAGGCTGGATGTCTCAAAAATGTAGATCGTGTGCCTATTGTCATGTATGCACCACTACACACAAGCACTGTTCCCACAGTTATAAACACTTCCCCAGTAAAAACGGGAAGTGCTTTAAGTGTAGCGCGTGTGCCTGCCGTATTGCATGCACCCCTACACACAGCTACCCACACAGTTTCAAACAGCTAGGCCGCAAACTTCACAGATGCAATACGCGAGCTAAGAAACTCCCCGCTAAATGCGGAAAGCTTTATGAATGTGGCGCGCGTGCCCATAATGATGAATGCACCCCCACTTCAAAACACTGTTCATACAGTTTCAAGCACCTCTCCGACTCATGCTGTGAGCATTTCGGAAATAGCGCATGTGCCTGTACTCTCACACGCACCTCTGCACTCGGCACTCAATACGGCTGCTCAGCGCGCACTTGCGCCTCTGAGAGCCGTAGATTCTGTGTTAGCACAAAGCGATTTGCCGGCGGGGCCCATACGTCACTGCGACATGCCCCCAGCCGGCATTCAGCCCATATCTGTGCGAGCAGAAGCCTGGGAAAAAATCCCCGACATGCCGAAATGGGTTTTGAACATAATAAAACACGGATACTCACTTCAGTTCGCTAGCAGACCACCCCGCTTTTCAGCGGTGGTTGAGACGAAAGTGAGGAAAGATGTGTCACATGCTCTACGCACCGAGGTGCTCAAACTGATAGAGAAGGGCGCTATAGAAACTGTTCCTCCCTCTTTGAGCGAGGCGGATTTTTACAGCCGCTATTTTCTCGTCCCGAAAAAGGACGGTGGCCTTCGCTCCATCCTGGATCTCAGACATCTGAACAAAGCGTTAATGATTCGCTCGTTCAGAATGTTAACAACCAAACATATCCTCGCGCAAGTTCGCCCCAGGGATTGGTCAAATCAGTGGATTTGAAAGATGCTTACTTTCACATCCCAATAGCGCCTCACCACAGGCCCTTTCTGAGATTCGCTTTCGAGGGACAGTCATACCAGTACACAGTACTACCATTCGGCCTATCATTGGCCTCCCGTACATTCACGAAATGTATGGACGCGGCACTTTCCCCCCTGAGACAGCGGGGAGTGCGGATACTGAATTACCTCGACGATTGGCTAATCATAGCACAATCAGAGGTTCAGTTAATGACACACAGATCTTGGACTATCAGCCATTTACAATGCCTGGGTCTGAGAATAAATTTTGCAAAGAGCGTGCTATCCCCCAGCCAGAATATTTCTTTTCTGGGAATAGTGCTAGACTCAGTGCAGATGACAGCGCGCCTCTCATCAGAGCGTGCGCTCTCTATTCGACGCCTTGCAACATCGTTCAGAACGGGCGCGCACGCCCCCGTCAAACGATTTCAGAGAATGCTCGGTCTCATGGCCTCGGCATCAGCTGTACTCCAGCTAGGATTGTTGCACATGCGTCCTCTCCAGCGCTGGTTCAAGAGCCGTGTCCCCACTCACGCGTGGCGCTCGGGCCACTTTTTGATCAGAGCGAATCATGGCTGTATAAAAGCCCTGACGCCCTGGAAAGCCATAAACTGGTATCAAACCGGCGTGAGTCTGGGCGTGAATACGCGGAGAAAAATGATCACGACAGATGCCTCCAAAATAGGATGGGGGGCCCTTTACAAGGGCAGGCCTGTTTCCGGCTTTTGGTCAAACCCGGAAAAGAGCCTACACATAAACTGTCTGGAAATGAAAGCGGTCGCCTTGGCTCTCAGAGCCCTTCTTCCGTACCTGCGGAAGATTCTTCATCCCCGCCCCGATCTGTGGGCCCTCCATGCATGGCCCCTCAATGGGTTTCCGAGAACCTCCCCAGTGGAGTTCTGAAAACCATTACTGAGGCGCGAGCCCCCTCTACGAGGCGCTTGTATGCCCAAAAGTGGAAAGTGTTCAGTGACTGGTGTGATACCAAGAGCTTGAACCCCAAAACGTGCGAGATACCAAGTGTACTCGCCTTTTTGCAGGAGCTGCTGGAGGCGGGCCGCACACCCTCCACGCTCAAAGTCTATGTGGCTGCCATAGCAGCGTCACACAATCCTGATAAAGGACATTCATTAGGAAAAACGATCTGATCGTTCGTTTCCTAAGAGGCGCTAGGAGGATGAACCCTCCTCGCCCACCTTCGGTGCCGATCTGGGACCTGGCCACGGTCCTGGACGCACTCAAAGGTGCCCCGTTCGAACCTCTCCGAACCGTGCACCTCAAGCAGCTCTCGCTCAAAACCACGCTCTTGCTGGCACTCGCTTCAGTTAAAAGAGTGGGCGACCTGCACGCGCTGTCATCAAGCGCTGCTTGCCTGGAATTTGGACCTAACGACTGCAGAGTTGTCCTTAGGCCAAAGCACGGGTATATTCCTAAGGTGCTCTCTACACCCTTCAGAGCACAGGTGATATCTCTGGCAGCGCTATCGTCCTCAGCAGACGAAGGTGATGCAAATTTACTCTGCTCGGTCAGGGCGCTCAGAGTATATTTGGAACGTTCTGCCCTGTTCAGACAGACGGAACAATTATTCGTATGCTTTGGCGGCCAAACTAAGGGTCTCGCTTTCTCAAAGCAACGAATATCGCGCTGGATAGTGGATGCTATAGCGCTAGCTTATGGAGCCAAGGGCCTTCAATGCCCCTGCCAGAGCTCACTCTACGAGGAGCATGGCCTCCTCATGGGCATGGTCGAGTGGGATACCCATTGAAGATATTTGTGCGGCGGCAGGCTGGGCCTCGCCTTCGACATTTATCAGGTTTTATAACCTACAGGTCCCCTCACTGCATTCCAACATTCTATCAGTCTGACTGTGGAATGAACTGGAGTATGTATATGCTGGGCATCATCTCCTCCCTTATAAGGTCCGTCTCTGACCGACTTAGAGGGTTTATTATGCGTACCAGTACAGAAAAGCTCAGTACATGAGATATGTGCTTGTGTTTGTACAAGGAGCGCCCCACCTTGAAGGCAAGGGCGCCCTGTCATACCCCACTATATAGCTCGCTGCTGGCCGGCTCGTGGAATATCACTTTGCTTTAAGGCTCAGGCATCTGCCTCTGGCTTTATAGAGCGAAGTCAGCACGCACGGCGTTTTACATGGTGTTCCCATAGCGTAAGCTACTTACGCAATAGGAGAGACCTCTCGATAGGGAACGACTCGGTTACTAACGTAACCTCGGTTCCCTGAGAGGAGGGAACGACTATTGCGTAAGCTGCCGTGTCTGTGCTTGGTCAGTTCGCTTCAGTCGATTGAACCTAAAAGAACTGGCATGACGGGATGTTCATTATATAGCCCTCATATGCTAATTTCAGCAGGCTCTGAGCGCGCGAATGCGGGATGCGCCCCCATTGGTCACGCATTCTAAGTCGCCCCGTCACTGGTTCGAGCAGTTGCCGCAGCACAGCCAATGACCGAGCTGCCTCGCTCATCACTGTCTGCTGTGCAGCTGCAATGCGTTTTACATAAAGACTTCAATATTTCTCGAGAAACTGAGTTTTCCCATAGCGTAAGCTACTTACGCAATAGTCGTTCCCTCCTCTCAGGGAACCGAGGATACGTTAGTAACCGAGTCGTTTTTTTCCCCCTTCCATCGTAGCCTACTTGCGCCCCCCGGGAGAGTGTCCAGAACCACTGTGCTAGAGTAACCCTAAACTTTGACAGGATTCACTCTTTACACATTTAAGATTTACACTCTCTTTCAGGAATACAGACCAAAATTATTGTTGACCTATGCCTGTTTTACGCCGCACGCCGTAGTAAGACAGAAGCAGTGCGTATTATTTTGGTTGGTCTGTCTGTCTGTCTGTCTGTCTGTCTGTCTGTCTGTCTGTCTGTCTATCTATCTATCTATCTATCTATCTATCTGTCTATCTATCTATACACCTTATAAATACTATATATAAATACTATTATAGGTTAAAAATATAGGGTATAATAGGCGATGACAGTGCCGATAACTTCACCTTGGACACAATTGTGAGTAGCTGTGCAGTGCAAACAAAGATGCAAATGAATCCCTTGCAGTCAGCTGTCTCTCAAAAATGCAGTTTGCGAGCAGCAGCAATCTGCCTTCCTCTGGACATCTGATGAGTTACACCATGAAGCGCACATATGCGCAGTTGTTGTCCACTCTGCTGTGCATAATGGCACCAAAACAACAAAACAAAAAGGATGATGAGTCGTGTTGTGTACACCATGCATGTTTGTGATGGCATAAGATGGACCGGGGATAGACCAACGCTGCGGGGGGGGGGTGAAACAATCGCACTCAGAATCGGACCGCAGCAAACGTGACCAGTGTGAAAGCCCCCTAAAACTACAGTTTACTCTAAGTCATAGCCTTAAACAAATGTGCCCTTTTAAACAAAAATGCCCTTTTATATACTATATCATCAGATCTAAAGGGTTAACAGCAATACCCATATACAGCCGAGTGTGCTGCCAAATGTAAACAAATGCATGTGACATCACGTGTGGTTGGTAAATTCGGAACTTATCTCAGTCTTGTATTGAAAGACACTTTCATTAAAGAGCTCTATTGCCCTCAAATTTTTATAAAGATTAATTAACAAAGGAAAAAACTTATACCTTGCTGTTGGTGAAGATTGGGAGTTAACATGGAAGTGCATCCTTTTTGTGAGGAAAGTACTCAACACTTAAAAGTTTTGGCTGGTGTTTGAACAAAGAGACATTGCTATTCAGTTGTTGTGCATAATTACTTTTTCTGACTATATATTTAAGCTGCAGTATTTAGTGTGATCGAGCCAAAACCCAGTGATCAAACCATCCTCTGTTGTGCAAAACAACATTCAGGCTCATTGTCCTCCCCTTCCACTAAATAATGATGTTTAAAAATGAGCAGAGTTTGTGTGGGCTGTCACTACATGAAATTATTCTTCAAGACTGCATTAGGTTACACCAGCATCATGTAAATATGATTTCATGACAATCAAGCTTGTAACACTTATCGATAGCTCACTTCTGATAACCATTTTATAACTTTGTTTTTTTGTATAGTTTCTGCAGCAGAAACACGGCTGGTATAAAAGCACACACGTTTTTTGCTGCAAAATTGTTGTGAAGCTCTATTTAGGTTTGGCTTATGCACTACTTCGGCATGTGATGTAAAACAGGTGTTATACTGCACTTGGCCATATCTACTAGCAGGGCTCTACAGTGTGAGCATTGTACTTGCATGTGAGAGTGAAAATGACAATGTGCGATTGTGGACAATTAATGGGCTCATCGGTGCGTGTGAAATCTTATCTGACACTCGAACATATGAAATAAGATTGTAGCATACCATCAGAATAAAAACTCCGTAATGCATCTACATATGCAAAGTAATTTTAAAAGTGGCCATTAGTATGGCTGGATATCGAGTTCAATACATTTTAGGCACTGACCGAATTGCCTCTAAACAATCAAGTATCGAAAAATATCTTGTCGTTTGTTACCAAATTTCGATACCTAAGGGGTTAATCTCATCAACGTCAGTGATAAGCATGTAACATTGCTAGATGTGCCCAAATCTAAAAGTGCTGGTGATTGGCTGTGTTGAGGCATCAAGGAAAAACACTAGTATCAGAAAATGAGTTCCAGGGCATAGAATGTTATCAGTAACATTGCTAACACTGTTCTACATTACAGAGAAATACTAAACCGTAACAATGAGCTTTTAAAATATCATTTTTACAAGCGCACGCATGAAGTGAGCCACAGCGACACTAGCAAAAGCGGTAATGATTCTGAATGTGTCGGAAAAACCAGCAAGAGACTGTCTGAACATTTAGTTAATTTATAGAGAGAAATGCACATTAGAGTTGTGCCGACAGATGATGATCTCGGGATCAATGCTGGTCAGAGTGATCGCCAATAGCTGATGCCTTTGACCATGTCATGATGTTATTTGGCTCATTTTCCCATTAATCTGTTAAATTATTATTATTATTATCAAATTAATATAACAAATAACTTGCCCGTAGTCACAAAGACACGTGTTTGAAGAAACACTCTTTGTTATATTATTAAGTACAGATGACAGAAAAGCTGTATATGGGCATATATTACACGCTGATAAAGAGCCTGCAGTCTTGTGGAACACGCACATCTAAGGATCTCACACTTTGTTTCTGCCTTCCGATTGTTTTTTTTATGAGTTTATTACCTCAGACATCTCAGTTCAGGAGGTGCTTTTAGTTCAGTTCACTTTATTTCCACAGAGCAATTTATTGTGAATGCAACTCTGCAGCCTGTAAAATAATACAAAATGTATAAATAATACAAAAACACGTTCACCTCGAACCATGATTTATATTTTAGTGATTATTATCATCATTATAATTGTTTTTATGTCTTCCTTGAAAATGGGCATGAAAGGGGGATCTGTATGACCCCCATTTTCACCTACAGTCACCAAAATTGGTACATATATAGATCTCATCAAGCCGGACAACTTTCGCACGAGTCATAAGTTCTGCACAACATGAAGTTGGCCATTTTGGATTATTTGAAAAATGCATGCTCTGGAATTTGAAATAATTTTCCTAGGGGATTCATGTAACAGGTACCAAATGTGGGCGACATCGTGCCAAGACATTGATGATGCTAAATTGCGAATGTATTTTTTATTGCCATGGTGACGTGATAAAGTAACGTCAAAAAATGTGAAACGGGAAGTGTCTCATATCTTCTGTGTGCACTGTGTGATTTAGATCAAAATTAAGATGTATGTTTAGTCTTGAGGGTTAATCACATGGATGTGACTATTTTGGGTCATGGTTATAGTGCCACCACCTGCCAGCAGGAAGTGCGGCTCTTACAACAGACTTTAAAATAGTCCTCTGATATTTACCCAAATTGCTTCAAAATTGTTTAGAATAATGTCAAATGCCAAATGCATGTGTCCAACTTGCATAGTTTTCCGAAAGCCACCTGGTGGAAATGGACCCATGGTGCTTGGGCCCGTCATTGCTGCTTGCAGATATTATATAATATTATATTCAATAGTAAATCATGCAATAGTAAAATATTTCACAACAACATATAACATTTGCCATTAAACGATCGTTAAATTAAAGTGAAAGCTCATGGGAGTTTGTCGTGAACCTCCACAGATGGCGAGTGCATCACAGCGCTTCAAGTCCAGTTCAGAAGCGGTTAATTTCTGCAGGGCCTGTACACTGTATATTTAAAAATAGGCACTTCCTGTTTTAATAGAAAATGTTGCAACACAGGAAAGAAATCTGTGCTCATCAAGCCAGTTCATGGGTGCTTAAATTGAATGGAGATGCTTGCTAAAGTCTCAAAAAAAGAAAAAGAAAAAAAAAGGCCCCAGTAACCTCATGTTTCTGAAGTTACAAACTGTGTCACATACTGTGTTCAGATTTTCCAAGTTACTATATTAGTTATTATAAATATAAACTCAAACATTTGCAATTTAATTCTTTCCAGAATCTGAGCTGTGCTATCAACATTTATTTTGGCATCTGTACTATTACTGTATGTTAACAAATGCACATTTTTGTCTATTTTTATTCCTCCTAAGGACATTTATGAGAAACATCTGAGACTACGTTGATACTTCATTACGTTTTTTCAGCTATAAAAGAGCAACCATTGAAAGTGTAGTATTGACAAGTAAGTAGAGGTGGGATCGACCCAAGTCAGACTTAAACCTGGGTCCCTGTGAGTCAACAGCTCTTATGTGTCCTGAGCATATTCACAGCCCACTGAGCCACACTTTTTACCCATTTTTATTGGTGAGTTTTTCCAGTTTTCTCTGTGTGCAACACATCATTTTGTCATCTTGAGAGCAGGGATCAGTCAGTGCTTTGTATAAGTGCTGTGTGACTTTAGGCCTGCCATCTCAGTGAGTGGTCTGGTGTTTGTATTTTCACATATCAGGCTTTTAAAAGCAGCCCTTTATTTTCACACCCATTCCTGCCTAGAGGGATATCACTGCCGTCCGAATGACCGTCCCTTCTGGAGAGGGTTTTCTCTTCTCTTTCTCTCTCATCCATGTACTGCTCTTACTGTCTTTGTGCCCTCACACTGTGCTCTGGCTTCGGATCCTGTCCATTAAGCTGTTTCCAGCAGCTCCGTAATATGAAGGAATAGAGTGCCCTCAGCGCCCTGACACTGACTGTGTCATCATTAACCTGCCCATCTGTGTATATGCCCTCCATGGGGCTGCGTTTGCTGCATAACTGAGGCAGGCGCTGGAATGGCACAAATGATGTGCTTTTTATTAGATGTTGGGGTTATCCTATTAAGGGAAAGTTAGAGTGAGGTGGGACATAACTGCCTGTAAAGCATAGAAAAGCTCTCTGAATGCCATTTACAGCTTATCCCTACCCTCACAAAGGAGACGTGTGCTTTTCTAAGCTATTTTCTCATGCACTTATACTCACTGATCTAAGAAGACTCCAAACTGCACTCTGAATGTGCGGTCTGTTTGTGAATTAATGTTCTCACATCAGTAAAGCTAAACTGATATTAAAGTTCGGGGGCCGGTTGCACCAGCTGTGCGTAAGTTCAAACTTAGCCTAGTTGTTGCGTAAATGCTCACTAAGTCACAATTTACGCTCTACTAAATATTTTAGCGTTGCACCATTAAACTTATGTTGGACATAACCCTATGTATAAACTAAATATTTACGGCAGCCTTAGCCCTTGAATAACGAAAGGATGGAATGAGATGGCAGCCAGATTAGAGTACATCGATGAGATTATCATTAATAATGAAGATAATGAGCCACAAATTCGTTGACGAGTTTTACTAGACAGACATCATCCTTTGGATATTTATAATGATGTCGACATATATGCTCGATTCTGGTTTAAAAGAGAGGGAATAATGCAGATAACTGATTTGATATTGACTGATATCCAACATGAAACAGCCTGAAATGGCACACTCTCTCCAAGCCTCCAAGTGTGCGTTGCGTTATGTTATTTTGCCACTAGATCAATGCAAAATGTAACAGGCGACAGTATACACATTATTTTGTCCTCCATGTGTAGGCTATGAAAGATATTTTAAATTAAATGTGTAATGTGTTAATATAACTTTTCAGATTGTACGTCTTTGTTTTGACAGTTCACGCAAGGCAGCAGCTTGAAATGATGTGCTCGGTTTCTGTTTACAAATTTGAAGGCTGCTGATTGGATTACAAATAAATATATCATTCTGTGCGATTACTCATCACTTTATGGAGAGCTTACGATGTACTAGTTAAGTTCTGCCTTAAGAACAGGTGGTGCAACTGAATTAAGTACTGACTTAGTTACAAACTAACTAGTAGTTACTAAGCCCTTAGTGTGAGCTTTACGTCCTAACTTGCGTGAGAACTTACGCACAGCTGGTGGAACCCTACCCGGATGGGGATATTTTAACCTGTTAACAGTCATTAAAAAAACACTTAATTTACTTAAAGGAATAGTTCACCCAAAAATGAAAATTTGCTCATCATTTATGTTCATTCATGTTGTTTCAAACCTGTATGACTTTCTTTCTTCTGCTGAACACAAACTAAGATTTTTAGAAGAAGAATTCAGCTCTGTAGGTCCATACAATGCAAGTGAATGGGTACCAAAATTTTGATTCTCCAAAAAGCACATCAAGGCAGCATTTAAGTAATCCAGATGACTCCAGTGATTAAGTCAATGTCTTCAGAGTGATATGAAAGATGTCGGTGAGAAACAGATCAATATTTATGTCACTATAACTTCCCCCCTGCTCAGTAGGTGGCGATATGCAAAAAGAATGTGAATCATCAAAAACAAAAGAAGAAGAATGTCAAAGTGTAAGTTTGTAAAAAAAAGACTTAAATATTGATCTGTTTCTCACCCACACCTATCATATCTATCAAATCGGAGTGGTGGTGGTGGTGTAGTGGTCTAAAGCACATAACTGGTAATCAGAAGGTTGTAGGTTTGATCCCCACAGCCACCACCATTGTGTCCTTGAGCAAGGCACTTAACTCCAGGTTGCTCTGGGGGGATTGTCCCTGTAATAAGTGCACTGTAAGTTGCTTTGGATAAAAGTGTCTGCCAAATGCATAAATGTAAATATTGCTTCTGAAGATAATAATTTAACCACTGGAGTCGTATTGATTACGAATGCTTTTTGGAGCATCCAAGATTTGGTCACCTTTCACTTGCATGGAATTATATGGACCTACAGAACTCACACACACACACGCACGCACGCACGCACAAGCCCATGCCCACAAACTCACAACAAACACAATTAAACTCATAGACATACACATAGTGGCTTATGTCCATTAGGCTGTGTTGGAATGCCAGAAATTCCTGGTAAAGCCCCTTAAGAGAGGAGGGGGAATATGGGATATAAATTATGTAAAGCCTTTTCCAGAGATGCTCTCACATCCTGCTGTTCCTCTTTTGACTCTGTGCTTTGCTGTGTACTTTGTGTTGTCTTCCCGTCAGAAAATAACACCTTATGCTGGAGACTGATATTCGCCTCAGTAAAAGGTTTTTCCCAGAGTTCCCTCCCACTGTAACACAAAGGCTGATGTGGTTGCCTTCTCTTTTTTTTTTTTTTACAATAGAGCAAACTACTTCTCGTATAGGCTTCCATTTTGAAGAGTTGCTTGTCCCTTGAGCAGTTATTCTTCCATTCCTTAGGTTAGCATTAGCAATGTTTCGCTTCTGATGGGAAGCTTTTGTCTGAGGAGAGACAATCAAGGTTTGCAATGTGCACAGAAAACCAAATCCAAAATGGTGGCGACAGCCCTACTAATTAGTGCTAATTGCACTATAGGCAAAGCAATTTGCTTGTTTTTTCTTCAGTGCTGTAAGCCATGCATCTAAAGTTACGGCTTTCCATTCAGAGCTTTGGGATGTGCACCAGTTTTATGATAGCCAACTTTCAAATGATTATATTGCTGCAACGGTTTGGTATAGAAGCATAACAATTATATAATTAGAAAACGGAGCTATTTCTTTTTTACTTAAGTGCATTTTGTTGCAGACAAGTAAAATATTGATTAAACAATACACAAAGTGGTATAGAAGTCAGTATTTTGTTTGTTTTTTCACATATCATTGAACTTTTGTCAATCTGTCATGTTCTTACTGGACGCGTTCTTGCGTTCTCATTTGCACAATTTTCAGTTGGCGGTGTATGTACATCAGATGGATGCTTTTGGAGTGTCTCGTGGTTTTCAGCATCATAAATGCCACATTTTGCTGTGTCAAGTCAAAAGTACTTGAAACTTTGAAAATCACATCTCGAGATCCCTGCAATCTGTTGTGCTTTGTCCTGCTGTCAAGAACATGTCCTGTGTTATTGACTCTCTTTCTGTGGCTATGCTGCTTGTGAGGTTTGTTGAGGCACGCTACATATCCCCTGCTGACATGGCTTATAAAAACGCAAAGTTCCATGAATTGAATTGCTCCGATGGTAGGAAAATACTTACTTTTATTATGAAATAGGGCTGGGCGATAAAACTTCTCGGTTACGTACGTAACCTCGGTTCGCTGAGACGAAGGGAATGAGACATTTCGTTTACTAACGCATATATGTGTTAGTAAACGCAACGTCAAGTGGACTGAAGTCGTAAGGGAACGATTCGATATATATCACAATAAAGAAAATCCACGATAAGCTTTTGAGGAATTTTCAATATTTACTGCGTGTCGCTAAAACAAAAGCAGTTCGGCTTTCTCAAGCTGTTTTTACACTGGGGCAGACGAAATCCGCTCAATGGCACTCACAGCACTAGGAGAGAGCTTGCTCCGAACCGCTGCCAATCCTACAATACACCTTGCGAGCATGACGCTCGGCTTTCATAAGAATGAATTGAAAACGCTCTCAACTTCGCTCACAACGCGCCAGTGGTAACGTAGTGTCAGACTGGATGAACTTGCTAATGCTAGTTGCCTTGCTAACGATTAGGTTACGTCGGACACCGGATTGATTCCATCCGCACCGCAAGACTTCATGACAACGGTTGCGCCCTCTAATCGTCTCTAGTGAAGAGTGCGACAGAACAACAGTGATGTGGACAACAGCTCTAATCTTTCTGCACTGTAATCTTGAATATTGTTCTCTAGCACGTTGCCTCTTTTCCCTTTATGTGTGTTGACATGAAGCGCCGCATGAGTTAACGTGTTTTCAAAGCACCTTTTAGACCATAACGTTTTTCCCTTCTTTCTCTTATCTTTATTAATCAGCACGTTACGAGCCTTTAATAATAAACAAATCAATTTCTGTTTTAAGTTTGTGAAAATTAATTAGATGTCTGGAATGGATAAGGAAAGACTACAATTACTAGTTGGTAGACTAGTCTCTCACTTTAATGAAAATATAAAAATGTTTTAAAAAAAATATTTTTTACGTTTTCAAAATTTTCTCTTGTGACACCCCTGAACCCACATTCAGCATCATTCCACAGTCACAAGGGCTTCTTTGCCCCATACTTGGGTATCTGAATTTAAAGAAATATAAAAAATATTAAATTTTTATGTAAAAATATTCCAACAAATACTGGACTGCTGTCACTATGCTTCAGAACAAACAGATGATCTTTTTATATTCATTTTGATAAACGGTAAAAGACGGTAAAATTGGTAAATGATCCCGCAGACCCCACTGCTTTGGCCGTCTCTGGACCCCCTCTGCAGTTTTGTTGAGACTATTTTTACTGTTTAGAATGAATTTTTTCTTCTTTTCTTCCATCAAAATAAAAAAAGAAATTGCAATATGTAAATGTATATTGTGATAAATATCGATATCGAACAATATGAAAAATATTATCGTGATAACAATTTTGGCCATAGTGCCCAGCCCTATTATGAAATTGTTCAGGGGGCATGATTAATTGTGTTATTTCGTATTAATACTTAATGTATTATGAATACATAATTTTTTTTGATAATTCATCACACTAAATTAACCATATTTAAATAATCATACTAAATGAACCAAATTAAGTGAAATCTAAAGCCCTAATATACACTCACTACATACTTTATTAGGAACACTATAGCCCGTCCACCTCAAGGTTCAACATGTTGTGCATTCTGAGATGTTATTCTGCTCGCTACAATTGTACAGAGTGGTTATTTCAGTTTCTGAAGTCTTTCTGTCAGCTTGAACTTTCAGAGCCATTCTCTGCTGACCTCTCTCATCAACAAGGTGTTTCTGTTCGCAAAACTGCCGCTCACTGGATGTTTTTGTTTTTGGCACCATTCTGAGTGAACTCTAGATCAGGGCTAGTCAACTGGTGGCCTGCCAATCATCTTTGTCTGGCCCTCCGACTGTCTTTTGATAATATTGCCTCGGCATCTGATATAGAGTCTGCGCAGAACTCAGCCTTTTTATACGCAAGCCTCAGCAAACAGGCGTGAGTATAACCAGAGATTCATATATTTATGGAGATTACAACCTCTGCGGACTTTCATAGGAGAGAGTGTAATGGTCAGCTAGCATGTTATGACAGTAAGTCACTGTGTTAAGTCACAGTTTGCTAATACCATTTTAATGAATGGGGGGAGCCATAAAGTAAAACCTACCTGTCGCTAAATCGTCCATGACTTCTCTAATAAATTATCCATTTATCGTAGTAAACTCCACACATAGTTCATTCCAAAAGTATTGTTTAATGTAAAACATTTTGAGGATTAGCAGACACGTGGTCAGTTTATAAAGTGATTTTGTTTCCTCACAAAAGCAGTTTACTCAGCTTACTGAAGCATCTCCTCCATAGACATCCATTCAAAAAGAACGGCCTCTTGTCTCCACACCAGTGTACCATCATTGAAAGTCTATGGGAGCGCCGCGTTATGCTATTTTAAGTTAAACTTTTAGGCTCCCATTTAGAATGGCTCTGGTTTAACAACACTCAATGACTCATGCAAAAGAATTCAGCCATCATCAGTTGTCCAGACAGGAGTGTTTAAGCCTTTCTGGCGATAATTTAGTTACACTGCTTTGGTAAACATGGATCGCACCATTTAGGTAAGCATTTGGTTGTGTCATTTTCAATAAATGTATTTATATACATTTCTTAATTAAGAGTATATGTCATCTACAGATGTAAAAATTGTTACCACATTTGTTACAGAAATGTGGTCTGCATATTTGCACATATTATGCAACAAAAGACAAATTGATTATGAAAACCAAACATTCAAAGAAAATGCACTGAAAGGTTTGCTTTTATTTACTATTCTTATCTGTTCAGGGTCTGTAGGGTTTGTAAAAAAAGTGATAACATGAAACTAAATCTGCAGATATCTTGATAATATTTGGTTCTATATACAGCTGTGAGTCAGCCCTTTCAATCTCGAACAGTAATTTGTTATTCTTTTCGCTATGACTATCTGCACAAATATGCTCCTGCACTGACTATTGTGTACAAATTCACAATAATTTCAGGACAAATTTTTTCTACACTGAAAAGGCTGATACTTTATAGAGAAAATGGAGAATAGGCATTTTATATTTTTTTCCCCCCCAAAAAAGAAAATTTAATTTAAATGCATTCTTAAGTAAACATGGCATTTCTATATGACCATAGTTTTCATATGTGGGTTGATACAATGATAGTGCTTTAGCAAATCTAAATGTTTCTCCTCGTGTTCTGTATTTGTAAACAATAGCCCTAATATGTTAAAATATTTTTTTTTTTCAAATTAAAATTGTTTTTCAGCCAGATCTTATGAAGAAATGTATGGCCAGTCCTTAAACAATTAAAATTCAATATATACCTCATGAAAGTCCCAGGAGATCAGCAGTTACAGAAATACTCAAACCAGCCCTTCTGGCACCAACAATCATGCCACTGTCAAAATCACTGAGATAAAATGTTCCCAATTCTGATGGTTGATGTGAACATTAACTGAAGCTCCTGACCCGTATCTGCATGATTTTATATATTGCACTGCTGCTACATGATTGCATGATTAGATAATCGCATGAATAAGTAGGTGTACAGGTGCTCCTAATAAAGTGCTCAGTAGTGTGTATACGATATCCATCCATCTTGTATAGCTGCCTCCTATGCAGGTTTGCAGGTAGTGCTGGAGCTGCCAGCTGTCTCAGGCCAAAGGCAGGGAAACAGTCCATTACAGGGCAACCCACACATATATACACATTCACACACCTTTGGGCAATTTAGAGTCTCCAATTAACTTAACCTGCATGTCTTTTCGGACTGTGGGGGAAACCGGAGCACCTGGAGGAAACCCACACGAACACGGGGAGAACATGCAAACACAGAAAGGCCCAGTTAAGCCAGGACTTGAACCCAGGACCTTCTTGCTGTGAGACGACTGTGCTACCCACTGTGCCAGTAATATTATAATATACTTTAAATTAAGTGTATGGATTATATGTACAAGATGCATTCTGGAAAAAGTCCTAAAAAGTATCATGATAATAAAATTATTTTTCTGTATTATATTTGTACTGTATTTTTAGTATAGTATTTTAAGTAATTTAACCATATTAGTCTAATATTTCTTGTGTGGAATGAATAACAAAAATCACAGTTGATGCATTTGGACCCTGTCAGGGCTTTGTTCTATTTACATAACCAATGAAAAGGGCATGTTTGCCTTGAAAGGCATAACTGAGCACCAGAAAACAATGAGCAATACTCACCGGTTCCAAGGGTCAGTTGTAATTATAAATGATAATGACAGCTGCTTTCTTTCTGCTGAAATGCATTGGCTGAGATGGATCGATCAATTCAATTATATGAAGGTGATCGGAACTGCACAAGTAGTATTAATGTTAACATGAATTTGGTTACCATTCAATGCAGACGTCTGTCATTTTATTAGCCTAACAACCCAACAAAACAGGTCAAAGAAACTGTATTACATCGTTGCACTAATGATTTGAAAATATAGAAAAATTATGATCTCATAAAAAATTGACAACCGAGTGTTTGAAGTTTAAATTACTTAATTTTCTTGTTGTCATCTGGCTTTATGACCATTATTCTTGATTAACGTGCACGGTCACATTTGATTTCAGGTCATTACAAATCATGTGCCCCATCTTGCCTTTTATCATTAACCCACTCCGAGGTTTTACTGCCAAGCAGAAAGTGATAAAGCTCAGTAACAGAGACTGATAGGGTCACAGCCTTGATCAGGGATACATGGTTCTATTTCACAGCACAAGGTAGCAGAATTCACCCCCCACAATAGAGACACCTGTGCGGAATTCATGGCCAAATGTCCCATAGACTCGCTCTTAAACAATTTGCTTTTAAATGAAAATAAAGAAAGAAAGGATTGAAGATTTGATACTGTGAGTTCAGCCACCCAATTTAAGAGGGATCACCGTCCATGAGAGGAAAGACAAGCAGACCTGCAGGGTAGATAAGTGTCATTTGTCACTGGCTATTTTGGCTGTTTGGATTAGAGTGGAAAATTTAGTTTCCATCCACTGAAAGAAAGGAGAGTCACAACTGCTTTTCAATGGATGATACTGGGCTCTGTTAAAAATATTTACTGTATTTCCAAGCTCATTATTGAATCAAAGACATTTTAATTAATTTGAATGCCTTAAATTTGAGAAGTGAAATAAGGGGAAAATGAGAAACTTCTGAGAGTATCTGTGGCTCTAGTAAGACTGTCAGTGATTACAGCAGTTTGTGTTGGTTTTTAGAGAGAAACCCACTGGGTGTAATGTCCACAGAGGGGTGTCAAAAGCGAGTTATGAAGAGAGTTATTTTCAGATGTACAAGATGTAATACAGTGAAGAGGAATGCATATTTTATAAACTGAACCCCCCCAAACCTCAAACATAAACCTAACCATCAGTAAAGTGAAAATGCAATGTTAGAAGGAAAAATGCAACCTGGGAATTGCACTCATCACTGATTATGTGAATGCAATAACCTCCTAGTTTCAATGCGGGATCTGAACCCAAGTCAACCATGCTGTTGATGCAACCTGCTTTTGGTCATGCCACAGGGGATGGTAAATACACTGGAGCCGGTGCAAAAATGTCCGATAGGAGATGGTGTTTGTCGGTAAGTCTGCATAATATGGCCAATCCTAGGGTTGCCGGAAGTCTCGAAAACATGTTGACATCCCGTGTATTCATTTTGGATTTTCACTAAAAGCCTATTGCAGAGTGTTTTAAAACAGTTAAATTATTATTGTATGATTAGCAATATTTTGATTATTGTTGAGATATTTTATATATATATATAGTTAGATGTTGTTTAATAATTTTTCTTCTAATTTAAAATAAACAATTATTATTATTATTTATTCTAATAATTATTATTATTGTTGTTATTATAATAATTAATAATATTTGTATTATTGTCGTTGTCATCGTCGTTGTCATTTTTTATTTTATTAATAATAAAATAAATGTCTACATAACATTCAGGTTTCCCAAACACTCCCTCTGTTTCCCATTGGTTCGACAAACAGATCAGGATAGTCTATGCAGATTCGTGGTCAATTCCATTACAATTAATATGTTAATGAAATTTATTTTTAAATAGCAGGAAATAAGGAAATACATATTCTGTGGTAGTGGGGGCACATTCCCTGTCGAGGAAATTATGATGGTGTTGCAGCACAATTATTTATCTTGTGATTCATATTTATAGTTAAATATTATTATTATATGATATTATTATCATTCAGTATTACATTGCATCCAAATAGTAGTACTGTAGTATACTAGTAGAAGTAAATATCAGTAGTAAATACAAAAAATAGCAACAAATAATTATAGTAAAAAAAATAAAATATTTTGACCACACTCTTCAGAGCACTAACACATTTTAGTTTCACTAGTGCCACTGCTAACACCTAAAAAATGTATGTTTACAGCCATTGGTATCTTGTTACAAAATATTTTATGCATCTCAGAACATAAAATAAATTGCGATATTTATCATATTGTGGCCTATATAATATTGTATGTTCCCACCCATACTATTCCTCCAATTGTAGTGTGAAGCAGCGAGTAGCCGATACATCTTCAAACCCCAGTTATGTGTACTGGCAGCCCCTTCAGCATGTGAAAGCCCTGATCAAACCACGGCAAGCCTGAGAGCACACTCTCCACACACGGCACACCTTAACCTGATAGCACAGCCATCACATTCACTTGTCAGAGGGAAGAGGTGCTGTGGGTTTATATATGTGTATATGTGTCTGTGTGTGGGTTTATATGTGCTGATGCATGTGGGGTTGGGCTGGGGGTGTTATCCCAGACTTGCTATCATACAGGGTAGCCTGTCAGCCCAGGCCAGTAAATCTGCCAGAGATTATGTGCAGTTGATGGATTCCTCTTTATGGCCTGTTGATCTGGCTGGAATATTTACATGATGCCATTACAGGGATGATGTGCATGAGAATGCACTTCTGATGCTGCGGTCTCACTTATTTAGGCCTGTCTGTCTGTCAGCTTAGTGTGTGCTCTTTTATTTTGCCCTCTGTTTCTCTCTCTCTCTCTCTCTCTCTCTCTCTCTCTCTCTCTTCATCTACCCTAACTATCTCTCTCTCTCTGCCTCTCTCTCAGTTTGTGTGTGTGTTTCCTGTAAGTGGCTGGCTGTTCTGTGCAGTCAAGATCTGTTAGTAAATTGTCATTTCAGAAGTCTCATATTCAGTGATTGTAAGAGAACAATTCTTATCTTATAAACATTATTAAATCTAGTTCTGTAACTGAAAAACCCCATTCATTTTCTCCATAGGTTGAGTAGATTTTTAATGATAACTTAATAAACCTTTAAAGATAGATCTAACATGGGCTCCGAAGTAGTTATTCAATGGTATATGTTTCTGTTAAAGCCACCAGTCTGCATTATTTTTTCTTCATTTAAAAAATTACATCTTATTTAATAGTGGAATTTCTGGTGAAGAACTACACTACCCAAGAACCTGAAGGTAAACGATCCACCTATCAAAGTATTGTGCTCAATTATGCTCAATTGCAAGCTATTCTTAATATTCATCTATGTCATCCAGCTCGATAACGTTACTTTTTTTTGACATTTATTTAATTCAGCAGAGCACTGCTGAAATTAAAATGCTTTATTTTGCAAAGCATAATAGCCAAAGCAAATCTTTTGATCCACACAGAAAGCCGCCTGTTCCTAAGAGGTATTGTTCCATGTCAAGTCACTTTTCACATTCGTGCTGGACTTGAAACAGCTGGCTCACACAGCTCCGCCTCGTACCCTGGAGCACAGCTGTGAAAGTGTGAAGACCAGATGGGGGTGAAATACAAACAGAATACTTAATATTAAAGGTGAAGTGTCATTTTTTCAATGTTAAAATACTTCCTCCTTTTCAGTTTAATATGCATTAATAACTATAAGTAAGACATTGGTAGGTTGACTTCCTGAAGAGTCGAAACACCTTTGTGTGACAAAGAAATGTTTGAGTCCAAAAAAAGTGAAGCATATTTAATATTTCTAGGTCATTAATAAAATAACTGTTTTTGACACAGACCATGTTATCTAATTTGAACAAAAGGTCAGATTTCCTTCCATCCACTGAAGCACAAAAGATGCTCTTTGGAAGAGTCTCAAATCATGCTGGGTTAACATGACCATCAGGTTTGTGGAGTCCATGACAGCTTAAGTGCATGCTGTCATTACAGCAAAAGTGTGGCCTACCAAATACTAAGAAATTAATGTACATTTTTCAATGCAACTTTTCATTCATATTATTATGCTGATAATATCATTTGTAACAAAAAACATATTTTAAATGAGAGAAATGCAAAAAAGATGCTTTATCACTAGCGGTCTCAGACTTTTGGTTCCATCTGTTTGTATGACTTATGTTCTAGTAAATAGTGTGACAATCATGTTAACACTAACATTCAAATACATACATTAAATTAATATAGGCATTATTTAACAAATGTTTAAATGCTCAACTAATGCATACACACATACAGAAAAACTACCAAATAAGCTTTAGCATGTCAGAGCTTAAAAAAAACCCAGAAGAGACAGGGAAGAAAAGTTTCTCTGTGGAATTTTTATAGCATAGCTGAATATCCTGTCACATAAAGCAGGCTCAAGGCCGACATCAGCCTCCGCTTTCCCTCTCGCCACCAATAAATGGCTCTACTGCCACTGTCAGATGCAGCACTAAATACCAGACATCCCCACTGACCTGCCAGTAGCACTTCTAGGCTGACGAGGAGGAATGGGCAGTCCTAACTCAAGAGAGGTCGCCCTTGAGAGATGGAAAAACATTAACCACTTATATTTTCAAACTGAGAAAAATGACACCAGCTTTTGTTTTGACACATTTCTTTAGAAAAATGTTGTTCTTTTTTTGTTTCACAATTGCAAAAGGGAGGGGATTTTTTTTCCTTACTAAATATTTAAATTTTTCACTGTTGCTTTTCCTTGTGTTTTGCCCCTGTCATCTGTTTCCCCTGGACTACACTTCCCATAGTTCCCTGCCCTCATCATACCAGCTGTTTCCTATTGTTCTCACCTGTGTTTCATTTCCTCATTTACCCCTGTGTATATAATGCCCTGATTTCTACCCAGTCTTTGTGAGTTTCTGTTTTTCTCTCTTGTTCACATCGGTATGTCTGTCGTGGATGTGTCGTTTGTGTTATTTCTTAGTTCAGCCTTGTTCCTGAGTTCTCTGTAATATTTTTGTACTTGTACTTTTTTCTTTATTAAACTTCTTTAGCTGCACCTAGATCCTGCTCTCGTTACAAATATATACCACATTTATTTGCAGTGGTGGCTTTTTTCGAACTCAAATGTTGAGTGTTCTTTGCCCATGTTATGCAGAGCTATAAGAAACCGCCACTGTGGTAGTTTATAAAATGAGATGCTTCTTGACATTACCTGTTATCACAAACAGGCCACAAAAGGCAGCTTTATTCCCCACCTTGCCCCTCCTCCTGTAATATTTGCTCCCAACACCATGACGTTAGCTCCAAAGGTCACTTCAGCATTCATTTACAGTTTAAACAATGCTCCATCTGATAGTCATTCACAGTTTAAAAGTCACAGAGTGGCCCTTGTGGAAATTGTCTTGTGAAGTGACCAAATTTAGCACTCGGTCCATCAGTTTTTCCCTTAAGGCCAAGTGTCTGGTTGAACATGTCTCCTTGCACCATCACTCTCTGACCAAAACGCTTCCTAAGAATGCTGGAATAAGCTTTTATAAGTGCTGCAGCCATCAGGCTTTGTGATGAATTTGCTTTCACAGTTTTTGTGTGAGCTGATTTTGGTGTTTGTCCAGTGAAAAGCCAACAAAGGTATTTGGCAGTGCATAGTGTCCTAGATACTGTGTCCTATTTGATTCATTAGTTTGGTCCCGTGTGTTTTTCTGATATGTTTCTGTGGTTTTCTGTGTCTTTTGCACTTTGTCCATCAGCAATTTTCTCATCTGCTCCTGTTTTATTGTTTGCAAGGCAAGCTGTTACGTGTAGCCATGACCATCAAAGTATTTGTGACAGTGTGTATGCGGGTGTGCCATTTAAGATAGATTTGTGGCTTTTAGTCAAATAGTGTGGCTAATAGTTCACCTAGACTTTTAATTTCTGTCATCATTTACAAACCTTCTAATACTGTTGTTTTAAACCCACTTTTTTTCTTTTTTTGGGGGGTAGAATCTTTAACCAAACAATGACAATGAATGGTGAATGGAAATGTCAACCACATCATGGAAAAATAAAAAGTTACCAAAGGAAAAAAAACACACTTTTAAGTTCTGTTGTGGTATAATGGATAATGCTGTCCAGACTGCTTTGCTTGCTCACACAATGTTGACTGAAGCGATGAATGCCGTTCATTTTAAGCTTTCAGGTCTCAATCAACTCCCTAGTTCAGTAGTCAGGGCTCTGATCCCAAACAAATCCCACAATGCACCGTAAAAAGCAGTTGCTAACTATGTTCCATTCTGAAGTCTCTCAAACCGTTAGAAGAGGAGCACAGGTGTAAATATATGATGTCAAAGCCTTATTTTCTCTTTTAAAGAGATGTTTTATACTGCGATGGTGCTGATTAACAATAGCTGTGCTTGAATGCACAAGCTCGTCATCTTGTCGCAGGTAATTGAGTCATTAGTGTCCCAATATTATGTGTGAACACCCTTGCTAGTGCCTGAAATTGTGTTCACGATATACTGATTCACGACATAGGGAGCTAGGGAGCTGAATGAGACCATGATTGTGATTTCAATCTTAACTCAATCAATTGTGTATTCTTAATGAATACCATACCAATGTCTAAGAAGTCAAAGTTAGCTGGTTTCAAAGCATTTTGGGTGGTTTTATAGTGTGATGATAATTAATTATAAATAAACCATTGGTTTGCATGCTTAAAACCTGTCTGCGGATGGTTTTAATTTGGCAATAATTGTCTGATAAATATCAGTGGCCGGTACATTGGTGCATCCCTTAAATTTACATTCTTTCTTTTCTGGGAAAACAGACCAAAAATAGTGATGACTCATGTTGCACTACACAGATTCTTCCAGTCAAATGCTCTCTAGAATGAGAATGTCCATCCCTCTATATCGCCTGCAACCGACTGGCAAGTAGCAAAATCATGGTTCATACCTGTAACATAAACTAAAGTCATTTGGCAATTTAAAAAGACCCCTCCGATATGTCCCACCAAAAAAAATTGTTTCAGAAGGAAATAAGTCAACACAGGACAGAAAACTGTGCTCCTTTAATGATTTCATGGGGTCTTATGGTGAACCACATCCACTGAGCAAGCTTTTAAAGAAAATAGAATGGAAAAAATCACCTTAAGCTCTAAACCTCCCACACACACAGCCAAACTGTCTCTTGTGCCAACCAATTTTTGGGTTTGTTCGTTTTTATTTTAAGTGCCTCATAAACTCTTGTTGCTAATAACAGAGGGAATTTTTCTTCTCTCAGAGGTGTTGTTCGTGTTTCATGTAAGAAACTAAAAGCTTTACCGAATCCTTCTAAGGGATTGTTTTGACCTTGTGACAGGCTGGCCTGTCTCTGCTTTCCTTTGTTATAATTTTCTGGTCCAACTGCCAGTTGAGTGTTGTTTTCCTTGCGTCTCTCTGGGGTTTTTCGGGAATAAATGAGAGCTCTCAAGCTCCAGCTTAACAAGGTTGTTTGGAGTGCCAGTGCTAGAGGAGGGGGTTTAGGGTTCTCCACTCACAGAACACTCCTTGGAGGCATTTGCCATCAGCTGCTGTCTCAGAGCCTTTTAAAAAGCCTCTGGTTTCCTGTTGGGACCATTTGCGTGATAGTCCTAATGTTAAACACTGAATTTGTGTTGTTGGAAATCCTATTTGATGAAAAGCATTGTAGTGTAGCGCAGAAGCGGATCTGTGCAGGTGCTATGTGCTGTCACTGCAGTGGAGGCCTTGGCAGGGTCAAGTGCTCAGGCATGGTGGTGCTCAACAAGTACTTAGAGACATAATATTACTCTTGCAGTGCGTTAGACAGTGAGGTATAATAATTTCTGTGATAACAGGCTGATGCAGTTTACAAACACTGCAAGCCAAAGCAATGCAAAAAAAAGTCCACACGCCTAATTTTCTCTGTCAGTTAAACATGAGCATCTGAGGGCAAGGGGCCAGTATGTACACCAGGGGTGGGAAAAAATTAAGATTTTATGATGCACCATGATCTTCCTTTGAACGATATCGATTCTTAAATCCCAAGATCGATCCTTTACTCTATGTGCACCCTTTGGGGGCAGTGGTGGCTCAGTGGTTGAGGCTCAGGGTTACTGACCAGAAGGTTGGGGGTTCAAGCCCCAGCACCACCAAGATGCCACTGTTAGGCCCTTGAGCAAGGCCCCTATCTGCACCCTATCTGCTCCAGGGGTGCCGTATCATGGCTGACCCTGCACTCTGACCCCAGCTTAGCTGGGTATTAGTGAAAACTAATACATTTCACTGTATATATGCAAAAAACTGTGTGTATAATGTGTGACCAAAATAAAGGATTCTATTACTTGCATTTGCAAGCAAATTTTGTACTATGTGAAATAAAATGTATATATTTGGCAACTGACTGGTAAATGTTTTCACTCACCAGTGATTGTGTAGTATAGTGGTGGAGTATTCAGCAGCGAGATCCTTTCACTGCGTGTTGAGAGTAAAAGTTGTTCTGTGTAAAGTGAGTCCAAAAACAAGGTCCACATGACCCATTTGTCATTGAGCACGTTTACATGTACGTTTTTACACTGATTATGCTAAATTAGCCGACAGTGTGTGTGGTCATGTAAAAGGCGTTCCTTTTTCGGTGTAAGGTCATAAATGGCGTAAGAATAAACCAGTCGACACGGGTAGATTTTTGCCAATTATGTTTTGAGCCTATGTCTTTACGGCTTGATGTCAAAAGTAGAGAATAACGCGATTATTTCAAATGTCATGTAAATACAGTTTTCTTGCTTTATCAGATTTTTTAAATAAACAGATTTTTGGGAGTAATCAGCATATTGGTGTGCATGTAAACGTGCTCATAGAATAATGTCTCTTTTAATACCTTTTCTGTTTTCTACAGTCAGTTGTTGATCAAAAGCAAAAAAAGAAACATTTAATTCTAATCAGGCATAGCACAAATGAGACAAAGCCATTCGAGTCTCTCTCATTAACATGCGCTCATTTACAGATGCTCTTTACAGAAATGCTGGTTCCTGAAAGAGACAGTACCGTTTTTTAGCACGTAAATACCTATAAATAGTACAAATCATACAATTAAACAATAAACATGTAACAAAATATAATATATTAAATATAATATCATATTAATTGATTGAATACTTGATTTGTTTATTTTTACTAATCTAAAATATGAACAAAATGACTAAAGATTATTAAATATAATTACAAAATTAATATTTTCGTAACGTACATAGTTACAAGGCTCCTTGTATAATTAGCACTAGCTTGGAGATAATTTATTTCTTATGTACACAAAAGATACATTACACCTGAAATATACCCATATGAATCGATATCGAATTGAAATCAGAATCCAGTCGAGAGCTTGTGAATCAGAATCGTATCAGGAAATCTGTCAATACCCAGCCCTACTTTTAGAGAGAGCTAACAAAATTTGTGAGGTTTATGCTTAAATACATATATTGACCAATGGGGGTAAAAAAAGAAATAAATTTAATTCAAAAGGAAAGCGAGTTGTCAAAACAAAGTGTAATTTTGCTTCTCAAGTAAATGTATCTGGTTTTAAGAATATTTAGATAAATTTACAGGGAAACAAGACAAAAATATTGAGTGATTAAATTGTTGTTTTGCAGTCTAGAGTACAAAAAATGTAGAGTATAAAAATTGCTTTGATAATGATAAATCAATTTATAGAATACAGAAACTGCAAAGTCAAGGAATATAACATTTTGGTACATTCTCGCACAAGTGTGCACACTTTATCTTCTCTTGAGCATCTCAGGGCAAGGGTCCAATGGGTTCACTGCAGGGACAATTTTGGGTTCGTTGCAGAAGTAGGACTATTTCTTCCGGCAGAAACACAAATCCATTTTAATTCTCTTCATGCCTGAAAAGAGGTTCACAGTTGGCGAGTGGAGCAATATTATCCAAGCTCTGAGGTGCAGACGGCACAAGAATGTGAAGTTGGAGACTCTCATTTGGCAGGTCTCATGCTGTGTTATTTAACGATCGGTGAGTGTGCGCTTTAAATGACTGCCGCCAGCTGAGGATGATACTGAATGCCTGATTTTCCTGGATAAGGATATTACAGAGTTGGCACTTCTCTATATGTCTACCTTGCCTTTCGGTTCAGACTGTTCACTTTTCCAGAAAAATGCTGAGACGGATCAAGATTCAGTTCCTAGAGAATTTATTGTTTCGAACCGTCTTCTTAGATGACTTAGACTGTGGAGAAAGCAGAGATCCCAGCTGGATTTAATTGTTTTGACATTCGGACAGCATTCAGATGGAAAGAGAGGAGAGAAAGCGAGAGAGAGAGAGAGAGAGAGAGAGAGAGAGAGAGAGAGAGAGAGAGAGAGAGAGAGAGAGAGAGAGAGAAATCTCAAGTATGTTTGAAATGAAGTCTGCTGAAAACATTTCAGTGGGAATGTATAAAGTCTTCCTGTTGGATAAAAATAGTTTCTGGCTCTTGTTTGTGGAGAGATGTTTGTCTGGAACTTAAGATGTCCTCCATTGACCCACTATTATTGATTAAACAATATTGTTTGTAGTATTGTTTGGTCTGGTTTTAAATGCTCTTGTAAAATATCAGGAATTTCGACAAGGTGTTCTTTATTGCCAAGATGGTAGCATGATATCATGTTTTGCTATACAGGTATATAGTGACATGATTCCTGCGACAAGCAGTTTTTCTATCCCATTTGTAAATTCCCACTTAACTTTTATTTTTTTGTCTTAATGTGTTTTTCTTCTTAATGTTCCTTCATGAGCCTCCATGATTAAAATAAATAGATATATTTTGAACATATACAGTATGTTAAGCAATGTAATGGCAGATCACAGCAATCCAGAAAGAATGGGGTGATGTATCTTAAACTTTGCTTGATTCTTCACAGGGTGGGTTTAGTTTTGAGGGCTAGGACTGTAAATATGGCTTTGTTGATGAAAGGGGCTTACAGCAGATTAACTTTTGTCTACAGGCAGACACGGGAACAGGAGACACCACCCGACTTCTTCTACTTCTCCGATTTCGAGAGGCACAATGCTGAGATCGCAGCATATCATCTAGACAGGTAAAGAGCTACTTACCTGGAACCATAAATGTTAGACGTTGGCATAAATAGAACATTAATTTGCATGTGTGCACATTTGTATTTGTCTCTGAATGTATATGTATTTATGCTTGCATCAAATGCCACTTGCCACTTGTTGTACCTCTGTTGCAGCATTTGTTGGCATCAGAATGTTTAGTATGTGTGTGACTGCACATAATGCTTGTGGTGGGTCCTGCATGTTTTCAGCACATATAAACTTGTGTTTATTTGTATGTGTGAAAGTGCAGTATGTAAGTGTATGTTGGGGCAGAAAGCAGTCTGAAACCTTCAGTTTAACACTCATAAAAGACCAAATCCAGAGAGAACATCTATGAAAGAACACAAACCCATCTGTAAGTATATGATTACTAATAGAGCTCCATCCAACAATGTCTGCTTATAGACGATAATCATCTGATAAATGTCAGTAAGTGATTGTGAGACTTTCATCAGTATTCCACAATAACTCATGTACATCTGTCATTGTCAGCTCATTTCAGCAGCTTTTATTGGGTTGTTTTATATATCGCTTATTAGAGTTCGATTTTCTCATATTCTGATCTTAGGGTTTTTTGCCATCAAGGGTGTAAAATGCACGGAGCTGATAATGAAAATTCAATGCAATAATAATCAGTTATAATAACGATAATTATATCCAGTGATGCAACAGTTAGGTCTGGTCCTCTAGTTTTAGTGGACAAGTACCATTCCAAGGGTGCCGATATTTAGTGTATCAGCACTGGGATGTCTCACTGTTTGGATCACTCCACTGGTCTATGTTTGCAGTGTTCCAGTTTGTGTGTTGCTCAGCAACACAAATGCTGATCCTGCTTTGGTTTAGTTTGGAACTGTTTTTGCAAGCTGAGCATATATAGACAAAATAAATAATCATATTATGTCTAAAGCTCTTTTTGGACGGGATTAGTTTTCCAGACATTTGTCTGAAAAGTTGTTGTTACTGCAGACATCTGTAATGTTTACTGCCAATTCTAGTCATGGGACATTATATCTAAATTTTTAAATATCACAAACCAAAATAAATGAGGAACTATATAGAAAAATATAGAATATATATAAATATAGGCAAAATTTTATATTTAAAAATATGCCATGTTGTTTTCTCTCCATGTGATAATAAATTAAATGACCTGCCAAACATCAAGATCCCTCATAGCTTTTCAGTTTCTTTAAGTTTGTTAGAAAGTGCTTGAAATTAAAACAAAACATTTCATATGTATAATGTGACTTTTAATATCCTTTCTGTTCTTTACAGTTTGTTGATCAAAATGTGAAAAGAAATATAAATTTGAATCACGCATAACACATATGCGTTAAAGAAACTATGCAACTCCTCTCGTTAATGTGCGCTCAACCAAAACACTTCTGTGATGTTCCTTGAACTGCCTACTAAGAAATGTAAACTCAGTGTAAATACTTGTAAATTGTACACATTATTTCAAACAAATTTCATGACATAATATTAACTGATAATGTAGAATTAAAAATAAAATAAAAGCTAAAATGTTATTTTAATATTGAAAATAGATTATAATATAAAAATGAAACTTTCACATACCAAATTACAGTATATATATATATATATATATATATATATATATATATATATATATATATATATTAGGGATGGTAAGATTCACAGATTCAGCATCGGCATAAAAGTTAACGATGCGATGCATCGATTTAAATAAGTGTGCATCGGATACAAGTTGACATTTGTATCGTGGTGCATCGTTTCTAATATATTTGCATCAGTAAAAATATTTTTTTATATATATAATTATTAGTAGATTATTTTATATGTAGATTGATTTCTAAACTGTTTCTCTAGCGCGTTCTCTCATCATCACTGCTGCAACGTGAACATGACATATCACAACACTACGGAGACCGAGGCGTGTCCTGAGAGTCACATAGAACAGGGGTGCCCAATACATCGGTCGCGATCTACCAGTCAATCTCAATCGCAATGCTGGTAGATCACACAAAATAGAAATGTGCTTTTGTTAAATTTTAATACAAATATATATAATGTCTTTCCTTCTTTTAGTTTCTTTCTGACTTGCAAATGACAAGTACATTTTGACCAGGTAAGATTTTTGTTTATTCAGTTGCCATGACAACTAGGTTTGCGCCTTCCATGGGCTTCTGAGAATAGAGCGCGAAAAAGCTAGCAGTGTTTGAGACTAGCTACCAGCAGCTGCTGCCCGGATTATACAAAACTGTCTGATTCCATTTAGTGCAAGTCATCAGAATAAGGTAAATGCCCTGTCTATTGTAATCTATTGTGCGGTAGGTGTTTTGGGTTTAGTGTTAAAACTGAATGATATCAACATTGAACATTATTATATATTTTTTAATTAATTAGAAGATGAATACCATGTAGGGATACAAGCAGTAGTCCCAACAAGTATTTTTTTTATTTTTATGAAACTGTGTTTTTTTAGTTGGTAGATCTTATCGAGTTGGTCATTTCAAAATTAGATCATCATGCAAAAAAGTGTGGGCACCCCTGACATAGAATATAGATTAACATGGCAGAGGCAGAGCTGCATCTTCCACCAAATAATTACAAATCCAATGTTTGGAAGCACTTAGGGTTTTATAAGAGAGATGGAGATTTTGATAAAACCATGCAGTTTCTAATTTAACAACACACTTGAAGCGCCGACACAAAAGCACATTCGTCTGCTGGCAAGTTACGGAACATTTCTTCATTGTTTATCCCTGAGCATCCTTATATTTTTCACTGTTAAATGTGTGAACTGTTAAAAGTGTAACTGGAGACAGAAAAGGAAAAGAACTGTTCTGTCTCCATTTTTGTTTTAGCACTACAAAGGCCTTAAGTCAGAAGGCACTTAGGTTAATTTATGATTTGCTGTCTGTCTGAACCAAAGAAATTAAAAGCAATCTATCTGTAGCCTACCATATTGAATTGCATAGCATCATATTTTTTCCCATTGCATCATATTGCATTGAATCGCATTGTATTGAATCGAAATCGGATCGCACTGCATCGTACTGCATTTTTCCATCTTTGGAAAGAAAACAAAACAATATAGCTGCAAGCAGCGATGACAGTCCCAAGCACCATGGGTCCATTTCCATCCCATGGCTTTCGGAAAACAATGCAATATGGACACATGCATTTGGCATTTTACATTATTTTAAACAATTTTGAAGCAATTTGAGTAAATATGAGAGGACTATTTTAAAGTCTCTTGTAAGAGCCACACTTCCTGCTGCCAGGTATTGGCACTATGACCGTGACCCAAAATAGTCACATACATGTGATTTGCCCTCAAGACTAAAAATACATGTCAATTTTGATCTAAATCACACATTGCACACAGATGATATGGGACACTTCCTGTTTCCCATTTTTTGCCATTAATTTAATGCCTCGCCATGGCATCTTCAATGTCTTGGCATTATGTTGTCTTAATGTGGTGACAATCTTTTGAAATCCAAGGAGGTGTATTTAAAAGTTCAGATACTGCAATATAAAAACAAAACCAACATGGCAGACTTCCTGTTGTGTGTAGTTAATAACTATAACTATGAAGGTTGTCCAGCATGATAAGAACTATATACAGTATGTACCAATGTCGGTGACTGTAGGGGAAAATGGGGGTGCACAGTGGCCGTCTTCCCATTTTCCACCTGGTGCTAGAGAGTCCCTCTCATGTGAAATTTTTCCCAGCTTTAATGGCTAATGACTCTGATGTGTGTGCAACATTTCATTACATTTTAAGCATGTCAAGTGCCTCAAAAACACCCAAATGTACACTCACACCATGGCAACACTATTTAAGATATCAAATATCCCTTGACAATGTTACATCAGCAGTGTCATGTCATTATTCTAAAGAATGTTGTACAAATTAGAGGGCTTTTTCAAAGTCTGTTAAAAGTGCCATACTTCCTGCTGCCAGTTGGTGGTGCTATGGCCGTGACCCATAATAGCTGCATCCATGTGATCAGCCCCCATTATCAAACATACAGCTGGATTTTCATCAAAATATCACAAAGCACACAGAAGATATAAGGCACTTAATCTTTCCCATTTTTTGCCATAAATGAATTGCTTCACCTTGGCTACACAGTTCAAAATATAAAAAATCTGTTCACAATTTAGCATCTACAATATCTTGGCATGATGTTGCACAACTTTGTACCAGTCACATGAATCTCCTAGGAGGAGTATTTAAAAGTTCAGAGTCTGCAATTCAGAAATCGCAAAATGGCCATCTCCCTGTAGGGCGAGCTAATGATTGTAAGTCTGAAAGTTGTTCTGCTTGATGAGAACAATATATGTACCAAGTTTGGTGAGACTAGGTGACTGTAGAGCCTCTCCTACACGCTCATGTGTGAACTTTTGCCCAGTCCTAATAGCCGACGACTCTGATGTGTGTGCAAAATGTCATGAAATGATCATGCCAAGTGCCTTAAAAACACCCAAATATAAGAAGAAAGGAATAATAACAATTAATGTGTTGCCATGGCAACAATATTTAAGATATCAAATATTCCTTTACAATTTTACATCAGCAGTATCTTGACATTATTCTTAATAATTCACGTAAACATAAGAGGGCTATTTCAAAGTCTGTTTAAAGTGCCATAATTCCTGCTGCTAGTTGGTGGTGCTATGACCGTGACCCATAACACCCGCATTAATGTGATTAGCCCCATTACCAAAAATACAGCTGAATGTTCATCAAAATCACACAATGCATACAGAACATATAAGGCACTTCCTGTTTCCTTTTTTGGCCTAAATGTAATGCTCTGCCATGGCGACACCGTTCAAATGATCAGAAATCTGTTCTCAATTTAGCATCTGCAATGTCTTGGCATGATGTTGTACAAGTTTGGTTCCAGTCACGTGAATCCCCTAGGAGGAATATTTAAAAGTTGAAAGATTGCTATTTTTAGAAAATCCAAAATGGCCGATGTCCTGTTGGGTGGAGCTTATGACTTTGAAGTTGTTCAGCATGATGAGAACAATATATATACCAATTTTGATGAACATGGTGGTGCTACAGAACCCCCCCCTATTCAGCTACTTATCTTTCCTAATGTTGCCACAAGGAGGTAAGACGGCGCCAGTGTGTTCGTCGGCTTGCCGTCTACTCTTTCTGATTTTAAATTTTTTATCTGCTGTTTTATTTGTTAGATCTATGTTTGCCTTGTCTGTGTTATGCATATTGACGCTTCTGAGTGGTGTTGAACCGGTGATGACTTATGACCGGCAAACTTTAATCCAGATCAAATACTCTATGGAAACTCATCTCCTTGAATGCCCTGCTCTACACGATCACCACAATTTTAAATTCCTTCATCCCTCTGTGGAGTCTATACATCGGCCTCCTTGGTGCAATCCCCTCCAAAGGAAACGCCGCAGGAAGAGTGGAAATCGTGGTGGTATTCGCGTGAGGATTAGGAGGGCAGTGAGTGTTTCACTACTGCAAACTTCGATGGACCCTCCATTGCATAAAACAGTTTATGGGGGTCTTCATTTGACCCGTCGTTCCCTGGATTTTAGATACTCATGCTATCTGCTCATTACCCCAGATTCGACTCGTACACCTGTTCTCTCTGCTCCTCCACGGCCACGTATGCAAGGTGGAGGAATACATCTGTCAAATATTCGTCCACTTGAGTTTGTGCGTTGGCATCAAGCTCCAGTGCCTCATTCCCGTTTAAAGCTGGAGCTGGTAAACGCCAGGTCGGCATCCAATAAGACTTTCATTTTAAATTACTTTTTTGTCAGTCGGGATTTGGACTTTCTATTCCTGACGGAGACGTGGGCTTCTCCTGGTGAGTCAGCTATTTTTGATGAACTTTGTCCATCTGATTGCTGTTTTATAAGTACCTCTAGGAGTGTTGGAAAGGGTGGCGGTGTGGCTGTGGTTTTTAAGAACTTGTTTAAACTCCAAACAGTTTCTGTCGGGTCATTCTCTACTTTCGAGCTGGAGTGTGTTCTAATGGAGTCTGCCTCTACATCTATTTTCTGTGCTCTGGTCTACAGACCTCCTAAGCTGGACAAGGACTTCATAGTAGAAGTCTCTGAATTCTTATCTCTTATAGTCCCACTGTATGACCGTATGTTGTTGCTGGGGGATTTTAATATTCACGTGTGTTGTCCCGGTAGACCTTTGGTTACCGAATTTAATAATGTTTTGGACTGCTTTGGTTTTAACCAGCATATAACGAGCCCCACTCATGTTCTTGGACATACTCTTGATCTTATTTTGTCTTATGGAATTCCCGTTGATAATATTGTTATAGAAGATGCATGTTTTTCAGATCATAAGCCCATTGTTTTCAATATTACTGCTTACAGCCCTCTATCTACTGTCAAGACTGTTGGCCATTATTCCCGTTTTATTAATTCTTCCACGATTACACATTTTTCTGACAGCTATCAGGAACATGCTTTTGAAACGTTATTTTTAACTACTCAAACCACATCTAGCCCTGATGAGTTAATTTTATTATTTTATTCATTCTGCTTAACGATATTAGATTGTATTGCACCTCTGAAGTACAAACAATCAAAAACCAAAAATTCTCTCTATTGTCTAAATGAACATACCCGGTCTTTGAGGCAGACCTGCCGTAGAGCTGAGAGGAAATGGAAGAAAGATCGCCTTACTGTCTCTTACGAGATTTATAAAGATTGTTTAAAGATCTTTCAGAACGCGTCTAAGTTGGCAAGAACAAATTACCTTTCAAATTTAATTAATACACATTCTAATAGACCAAAGATTTTCTTTTCAACTATGAATTTGGCAATAAATCCAAACTGTCATTATAAAGTTGCTCGCTCTAAGGCGATCTGTGATAAATTCATGACTTTTTTCCAAGAGAAAATGAATACCATTCGCTCGTCTTTCACCAATACTCTATCAGGTATTGTATTTAATTTGGTTACTGGTTCTGCTGCTTTCTCTGGTTTTCAGCATGTCTCTCTCTCTGATCTTAGTGAAATGATTAGTGATATGATGCCCACTACCTCTCCACATGATATTGTTCCATGTAATGTTTTAAAAACAGCTTTTGCTACTATCGGTCCGAGTATACAAATAATTATAAATTCTTCACTAGAAAATGGTATTGTCCCAGGATGTTTTAAACATGCAGCAGTGAAACCTCTACTTAAGAAACCGGGCTTAGATCAAAATTGCTTAAACAACTATCGGCCTGTTTCCAAGCTGCCATTTCTGTCAAAGTTATTAGAGAAGGTGGTGCTATCCCAATTACTTCCATTTTTAAAGTCAACAGACATTTTTGAACCTCTACAATCAGGTTTTACAGCTAATCATAGCACAGAATCAGCTTTGCTGAAAGTATTTAATGATTTACTGTCTACGGTTGACTCTGGGAAAAGTGCTGTATTAATTCTGTTAGACCTTACTGCTGCTTTTGATACAGTGGATCATAGCATTCTCCTTTCGAGGTTGGAACACTGGGCTGGTATAAAGAGCACAGCACTAGAGTGGTTTAAATCGTATCTTACAGATAGGGTTTTTTTCTGTTAATATGGATCAGTTCTCTTCATCTGTAGCTCCTGTTCTCTGTGGGGTTCCTCAGGGATCCATTCTGGGGCCAATTCTTTTTAATTTGTATATGCTCCCTCTTGGAAATATTATTAGGAGACATAATATTTTGTTTCATTTTTACGCTGATGATACACAACTTTATCTGCCATTGAAATCAGGTGATTCTGTTCAACACCTCTTGGAATGTATTGAAGACATAAAAAAGTGGTTATCGAGTAACTTTCTCCAGTTAAACAATGATAAGACTGAAATGATTATTTTTGGTTCTGCAGAATCTAGAAGCACTCTTGCTAACAAGCTTGGCCAACACTTCCACCATGTTAATTCGCATGTGAGGAATCTTGGTGTCATTATAGATTCTGACTTGGGCTTAGTCCGACAAATAAATTCAGTAGTGAAAAATAGTTTTTATCAGTTACGAATGATTTCTAATTTTAAATCAGTTTTATCTTTTCAAGACCTGGAGACTGTTATTCATGCTTTTATCACCTCTCGATTGGATTATTGTAATTCTCTTTATGTTGGTCTTCCTCAATCCTCTCTTTTCCGTCTTCAACTGGTTCAAAATGCTGCAGCCAGATTTTTGACATCATCTAAAAAAAGGGATCATATTACACCAATCCTGGCCTCGCTGCACTGGCTTCCTGTTTATTTTAGGATTCAATTTAAAATACTGTTGTTTGTTTTTAAGGCTCTTAATAACCAGGCCCCGTCATATATTAGGGATTTAATACAGCCATACTTACCAACTAGGTCTTTAAGATCTGAAGACAAAATGTTATTGCATATTCCTCGGTCACGTTGTATACGCAAGGGTGATAGAGCATTTGCAGTTGCTGCCCCTAGGCTATGGAATCAGCTACCACTTGACATTAGACAAGCTTCATCACTGTCTACTTTTAAACGTAGGCTTAAAACGCATTTTTATTCTCGAGCGTTTTGCAGTATTAAATTAGATTGTCTTTTTATTTTTTTTATGACGTGTTTGTTTTCTGAATGTATTGTATATTCATATGTACTTGGTGCGTTTGTTTTATTTTAATGTATTGTATATTCATCTGTACAGTACTTCGGTCAGCTTTGCTGTGTTTGAGTGTGCTTTAGAAATAAATTTTACTTACTTACTTACTTACACAAGCCTTAATCCTCTGATAAGTGTGTAATGAAGTTCAATGAAAGGAGGAGGCAAGAACTGGCTTGACTCTATAAATAATAGTTTAATGAAGAAATAAACCTAAAGACACAAACACACACATAGGACGGACAGCTGCCCGTAAACACTCTCTCTCTCTCTGTCGCACCACCATCCGCAGTCGGCCTTTATCCCTCTCAGAAGATTGATTAGCCTGATATGGGGCTGGGTGTGTAAAATCACAAACCGGCCACGCCCTACACCCTGTCACAAAGTGGCTTGCGTTTTCTTACTGATTTCATATTGCGTCTTCGGACTCTGTATCTCCACTTGATACTACCACACAATTAACTTCAGGTACAAGGTTAGAAAAAAAAACAGCATCCAGGAGCACCTCCATTAGGTATTTAATGATACACAAATTTCACAAAATGATACAAAGCCTAACGATGCAATATGATTAAAAAAATTAAATAAATAAAAACAGCTCCAACAAATGTATTGTTCATACTTATTCAAGGATTCAACATAAATGTCTTTTAAATCATAAATGACACAACAGTGTCTGACATTGGCAACAAAAAGCAGAGCTCTACAATAAAGTAACTTAAACAACAGCACTGCATTTATTTTGTTTGGTTTTAATAACAAAAATTATATGAACTGACAATACACATAATTTCAAAGCAGCTTTATAGAAAATCATGCCTTAATGTCTGAGCCACCTGTGAACAAGCTGAAGTGACTGTAGAAAGGAAAAACGTCTTTCAATGTTATTTAGTGGTGAAAAAAACAACTGTCATCTGGTTTTAAAATATATGTACATAATCCAATATTATTTTGCAGACTGAGCAAAAACCAGTTGGCACACGTAATTGTTGAGCCTCTTCCCCGTTTCACATTGCATGTAAACTTGACCGCCGTAAACTTTTTTTTACACTCCTAGCCTCCATATTTTCTCACTGGAGATTGGGTAATATTTACCCTTCATATCAATTTGCACAGAATTAGTTTAACCTGGGGTTATTTTAACCAGCCATTTTATAGAAGATAAAATATGCTGTGATCTTTACCGGTGCAGGGACAAATAAGTCTGTAAAAAGTCAGGAAAAATTATTGACATGGCCGATTTGCATGGGATTAAAATCATGCTTTGGTAATTAATATATTACCCCATAACTGTGCTTAGCAGTTTCAAATTAGAAAAAATAATTGTTCATATTGTGTCTAAAATGTATGTTACTGAATATTAAGTTCTTGTTTAAAGTACTGTTGAATAAAAACAATATCACACTTGCAATCATTTTGTTGTACTGAATATTAGCACAGCTGTGATTATCTGTGACCATGCTGATATTCAGTGCAACATCACCCCTGCAGCTAGTGTGTTATTACTTAAACATATTCCGTGTTCATTTGTTATCCAAAATACAATTCATGACCAATTTTCAGTGCAACCAAATCCATCCAACAAACCCAGATGCCCAATCTACTTCTGGCATGTACATGCTTGATTGTCCCTCCAATTACATTTGTCTTCTGCATATTTTTGAAAATAATTATAGACCCCAAATAATCAAATCAAATCTTAGATTTCACGGTGGTACATGCTTCATTTAGTCAACAATCTTAATCTTTCAATTCATTGTCAAATGAAAACAACAAATATTTACACCACTAATTACTATGATAGTTTATTTCCATCCTCAATGTTTCCCTTCATTAGTTCACTTTGATTTGGTGGGTGTATGTTCGCTCTGTAAACGTCCCTGACATGGATGGTGTGCTGCCTGGTTGTTCAGTGATGTTCTCTCCCCGGCACTGGCCAGCACTGTCCAACTGAACCCAGCGTGCACAATATCATCATTCACCAGACCTGTCCTAGTCTGGCCAGGTCCGCCTCGCTTCCGTCTGCACATCTGGCGAGGAGTAAAATCCACATGGTGCACACAGGCATGCATGTGGGTAGAAAGTGCAAACCAAGACATATGAAAAAATGCTTTCTATTCTAAATAAAGTTCATCTGGTTTAGGAGAAAGTGCAGGTTTTTACTTCTATTTTAAAGCACAATCACCCAGTGGGCCTCTCTGTCCTCACAAGCCCACCACGGCTATATTCAACAACATACCATTAATTATCTGATTTTAGTGGATGGCAAATGCTTATTGTAGTGCAGCTTTAAGGAAGATGACAGTATTAAATGAGAAGAGGGATATGAAAGGAGCTTTCATTTGTAAAGTAAGAGCAGAGAAGAATGCTCATGCACACAAACTCTCGCTGTCATTTCTGTCAGCATGACTGTGCAATTAGAAGCTTCGAGTGCTTTTATCCCTCAGGCCCCATCCATTAGTTGTTTTTCATGGTGATTTTTAAGTTGCCCTGTCAGCAGAAGGTCGGCACATGCATGCAAGCACGCAAGGTGAATAGGTTTAAAACATGAATGAGCAGAAGGTAGAGTACTCACGCAGAACATTTCATACAAATATACCAGTTAGCTGTAGAAAGAAAGAAAGTGTAAATATCTATGTTTGCATTTAAAGCTATTGATTTACATCAGTAAATTTTCAATTCAGCAATAAATATATGGCTACATTTATTAGCAAGGTAAAATCAGTGAAAATATACATTTAATTGCATAAAATATTTTATCTTGATTTATTCAAATAAAAATACTTGGGTGGGATTGATACAGAAAAACACGTACCGTAGGTGAAAACTTTAGCACAAGACCAATCAGTCACTGACCAACAGTTGCATATATATGGATAAAATTATAAAAATAAATATGTGAAATATTTGTTGAAGATTGAAGATCAAGATTGAATATTTATCAAAACAGTAAACGATTATTTGAAATGATCTCTGCATAACCTGATTAATATTCATGTGTTTGTGATGTCACAACCAGCAGCACCCCTCCCCTCCTCCAACTGTCCCCAGCAGTTTTAAAACAAAGTGACACCCATGGGTAAAATTGCCATCTGTCCTCCACTGTAAGGGTACTGATTTGTTATTTAAACGTTGTTTGAAATTGATTTTATGCAGTATGGTTTGAGCTCTCTCTACTGGTAGAAAATATTACCAATCTTACCTTACTTGCCACAGTTCAATGTATTCAGGCTTTCAACTGCTTTTTTCTCTTCATGTAATCCCAGACTCAATTATGTTGAGATTCTGGCTCTGTGTGGGTCGGGACATACTGTACCATCTGTTGCAGGACTCCTTATTCTAATTGTATTCTAATAGATTTGCAATGTATGAAAATCTTTAATTGATTCCTATTGACACATCAATATAGTACAGTATATAAAGTACAATCCACTCAATAACCACATTTACACTGCAAACTGAGGCAGTGTATATATATATATATATATATATATGTACTTCATATATGTACATTGTGTTAATTTATTATATATACAGTATACAGTATATACTGATGATCCAAAACATTATGACCTTCCTAATATGCTGTTTGTCCTCCACGTGCCACCAAAACATCACCGACCCACCGAGGCATGGACTCTACAAGACCCCTGAAGGTGTCCTGTGGTATCTCACACCATACACATTAGCAGTAGATCCTTCAGGTCCTGTAAACTGCGAGGTGGAGCCGCTGTGGATCAGACTTGTTGGTCCAGCACATCCAACATATGATCAATCGGATTGAGATCTGGGGAACTTGAACTCTTCATCATATTACTCAAACCATTCCTGAACAATGTGTGCAGTGCCAGAGTTTCCCAACAGAGCATTGCCCAGAGCATCACACTTCCCCCACCGGATTGTCATCTTCCGACAGTGCATCCTGGTGCCATTTCTTCCCCAGGTAAAGGGCTCACACGTACATGGCCGTCCACATGATGTAAAATAAAACAGACCTGACAACCTTCTTCCAATGCTCCAAGGTCCAGTTCCAATGCTCACATGCCCTTTGTAGGTGCTATTGGCAGTGAACGGGTCCTCATGGGCACTCTAACCGTCTATGGCTACACAGCCCCATACGCGATGCACCATGCGTGGTGTTTTGTGACACATTCCTCAATTGACCATCATTAAAATTTTCGGTGACTTGTGCCACAGTAGACCTGTCAGTTCGGACCAGACAGAATACCTTTCATGCCCTCGCACATCGATGAGCCCTGACACCGGTTTGTGGTTTGTTCCTCCTCAGACCACTGTCCGTTGGTACTCACCATTGCTGACTGGAAGCACCCCAGAAGCCTTTGCTGTTTCAGCTATGATCTGATCCAGTCATCTGGCCGTAACTATTTGCCCCTTGTCAAAGTCGCTCAGGTCTTTACTCCTGCCAATTTTTCCTGCATTCAACATGTTGACTATAAGAACTGACTGTTCACTTACCATCTAATCTACCCAGACCTTGACATGTGGCCTTGTTAGGAGATGATCAATGTTATTCGCTTCACCTGTGAGTGGTCATAATGTTTTGGCTCATATGTATACAGTGTGTGTGTGTGTGTATATATATATATATATATATATATATATATATATATATATATATATATATATATACACTGTATATATAGAATTCGCCACAGTTCTTCTATCTACAGTATTCAGGCTGTCTCAACTGCTTCTGTCTCTTCAGGGCTGATGAGATTCTAGCTCTGTTGAGGCCATGGCATCTGTTGCAGGGCTCCTTGTTCTACTTTCACTCTACTCTATTTGCAAAAGTAATGTTTGGGAGTCGAAAATGTATATTTCCTATTGACACAATAATGCTGATGATATAAATAACCATCTTAAAACAAATGTTTTTGTGAAACATCTTTAGTGCCTAAAACTTCTGCACAGTATTGCATATATATCTATATATATACATATATATTAGGCATGTAACAATACACAAATGTCAAGATACAATAAGATACATAGCCTAACAATATGATATGAACGATTAAAATATGGCACGATTAAAAAATAAAATACAATAAAAACCACAGCCACAAATGTATCGCTCAAACTTATTCATAAATGTCTTTTAAATCATAAATGACACAACAGTGTCTGACATTGGCAACAAAAAGCAGAGCTCTACAATAAAGTAACTTAAACAACAGCACTGCATTTATTTTGTTTGATTGAAATGACAAAAAATAATATGAACTTACAATTTTCATATTGTTCTTGAGAAAAATGTGTTTGTCTACACTACATTTATATTTGTATATCACTTTTCACATTACACATAGTTTCAAAGCAGCTTTATAGAAAATCATGCCTTAATGTCTGAAACATGCTCTGTGAACAAGCTGAAGTGACTGTAGAAAGGAAAAACTTGAAAGGAACCTGTCATCTTGTTTTACGATATATGTAAATAATCCAATATTATTTAGAGGATTGGGTAAAACCTGGTCGGCACTTCATCACCGGCATGTGTGCAAGTGTTGTGCTCATACCGTTTACATTTCAACAACAAATACAGAGAATAATAAGCGTCATGTAACCGTGGGCTTCTTATGTTGTTCGATTTTTTAATAAGCTTGTTTATGTTACTTACGAGCGTCTTGCTCAGTGTCATGCTCTGTGTCGTCTGGGAGAGGCTGCCTGTTAAATGCAACTTTGTTGCTGCTGTTCCTGCATTGCAAATCCACCGATTTGCATTGTGATGTCGGCATAAATATGCATACATATATAAATACAATCAATGTACACAGTAGAAGTCATACACACTGAATGTGTCAAATACCTCACCTGAGAATGAATTACACTGTGCAAGCCAAGGTATGTAAAAAATGAACAAATTATTAAAACAAGCAAAGAAAACTTCCATGTCTATATCTGATTAATCAACAGGATCTTGGATTTCCGTCGAGTGCCGCCAGTGGCTGGGCGACTGGTGAATATGACCAAAGAGATCAGAGACGTGACCCGTGACAAAAAACTGTGGAGAACCTTTTTCATTTCACCAGGTACACACAAGTCCTTCTGTAACCATACCCATTCTTTTTATCAATTAAATCAATGCATTGGCTTAAACGGGACTCATCATTGGGCAATATAATGCGTAATCGAGCAAGATTATAAGATCTTATCAGGAATTTAAGCTATGCTCTTTCTGATTTTATCTTCTTCTCAATAATCAGTCATATTTTATCTTATCTGTGCTTATCTCTAAACATTTTTGGAAACTTATCTCATTAATTAATCAGAAGCAACTGTAATTCTCCCACTGCTTTAAAAAGCCAGCAGAGGGCGATGTTTGTTATAAATGCATCGTCCAGTGAGATTTCTGATTGGAGCCTTTCTACATTTGACATTTTCAAATTACTCTCCTTGATGGGCTGAAAGTGAGAAATGAATAATAATGACTCTATGGAAATAGTTCCTGTTTAACTTTAAGGTGTGTTTTGTGTTTTACTCTCTGTTACCCCTTCAGCCAATAACATCTGCTTTTACGGTGAATGTTCGTACTACTGCTCCACTGAACACGCTCTATGTGGGAAGCCTGACCAAATTGAGGGTTCTTTAGCAGCTTTTCTGCCAGACCTAGCCTTAGCCAAGCGCAGGACATGGAGAAACCCCTGGAGACGGTCTTATCACAAACGCAAGAAAGCAGAGTATGGACCACACAGCACACATTTCATTTAGAAAATGAATAAAGAAATGAGAACATGTGCAAAAATACAGTAGATTTCCTATAAACAATCAGATCTGTGAGGGGTCTTTTTTTATTTATTTAGAAACAATAATAAAAGTCAAACAATAAAAAAAGTTTTTCAAACATCTCAGTGTTAAAGGGATTATTTAATTACTGTAGATCATAGTAAATCACGAATCTAAACCCTATATAGGTGGGCTTCAGCTCTTTTCAAACTCTTTTGTGTGATCTGACTGTGTGATCTGATGGCTCTTCATGTTTATTGAAAACATTGTCTGAATTATGAATCCTCCCCTTACTGCACCAATCAGTCAAAAATGCTGAAGTTCATTACATTGAATGTTATTCTTCCCTCTAATCATGACGATATTAGCCTGAGCAGCAGTATTCTCTAGGGCAGCACAGGATGCACACTTAGATTCTCTATCACTCATCCTTCGCCCGTTTGCCTGTCCAGTGACAAAAACCAAAATATAAAACAAAATATTTAAAAATAAATAAAACGAATCACATAATAAAGTGCAATTTGCTATTTTAATCGATTTATTATAGCCTGGTGCACACTGTAAGATTTTGGCCACGATTCTGCCGTCTGAAAGGATTTCTGTCGTCGCTGGGCAAATTCGCCAATCTTACAACGTTCAGTGTGACATATTTACAGACAGCCGATAAACAGCCTTTGCGATGATCTTCAGCCTCTGAAGAAGTTCTGGCAGTGTCAGATATTTAGCATTTATCATGCATTTTCTTTACAACGTTATTTTAATTACTATTTTACTTTTAATAAATTTACTTTAATCGTCTGTAAACTTCTTAGAAGTTTGTGTCACAGAAAGATTGAACAGTTTATACTGGTAAGTATTTAGGGGACGTTTTAATCCAAATTAGCAAATACAGTTGGATACAATTATAGAAATATATTTTATGTTTGTGCACTATCCATAGGGAATTTGCAAGCATGATATATTATCAGCCTATATACATTTTTTACATTTTGCACAGCATATAGGTTACTAATCTAAAAGAGAAAGGCTGACTATAACCCTCCTTTTTTTTCCCCCCTATGTGAACAGAGATGTTTGTAATTTTTCGGGCCACAAGTCTTTTTATTTCCACAATTAATATTTGCTTGTGGTAGCTCATTATTACTATAGGCTACCTCCTGCACTCACGTTCATTCTCTAAATCTGTCATTTTCTGTATTTGTCTTATTATAGGCCTATTTGACAAAATCCATCTTTCTTGTAAATGTGAGCCTATGCTTGTGATGGAGTGGTATTAGAGCAACGGAAATGCTGATGTCCTGACTTTCAGAGAGAGAAAAAAAATGCTCCTCTGTGCTGACAAGCAACTATCTTAAAGGACTTTCCAAAATTGTACAGTGTGCACTGGGCTTAACCCTTTAAGCTCTGAGGATGTTTTTAAAGATTTCCTGTTTCAGTGGCATATCCAAAATTAATGGCTTATAACTCGACCAAAAAAAATTATAAAAAATTTTAAATTTCGTAATATAATCATTATTATTGATTATGATAAATCCTGAGACTCTCAGCCTAAGAAACAGCTAAAAAATCACAAAGAAACTAGATTTTTTCTCTGATTTGACATTATGTACCTCATGGTGTAAATAAAGCTGGCTCTACGCAAGCTGATTTTTACAATGATTTTCAGTTGTTAGCTTAATTTACATTTCAAAAATAAAAGTTACTGAGAAGAACTGACAAGATAACAAGCTGATCTTTTTTTATCACACTCGGCTGCATATCATCACAAATGCTGCTCCATAGTGATTCTGTCACTCTAGAAATAATACAAAAGCAACTAAAGATGGATAAAAATAACCTTGATATTACTGTTTTGGTGCATTTCAAAATATAACCTTGTGAAAGCCAATCAAACTATAAAGAAAATGCAAGATTGTAACATTGCCCCTGTTTCAGAACAATTAACATTTTTAATCGGCAAGTGTGTCATACCTCTGACAGAAGAGAGTGAGATCTCAGCAAAACAGACTGCATGTGTGACACCCTCTGTCAAAACAAGTTGTTTTGAGTCTGCTAGTGTAGAGCCAGCTTTAGGTGGCTCAAAAAACGATTTTTGTTTTGATTCATATCATGTCACCTGTAGCAATCTAAAGTTATAGCATTAAAAAAAATTATTTATACTATTGTCCAAAAATGTCTCCATGTGTCCAAAAGTCTCCATAAAAATAAAACACAATAACTGTATTAACTGTGTAATAACACATGCAAATACAACAATGGCTAAAGGTTTGATTAATCATGCAGATATGATTTTAGTAATGCGAGTTGACAGAATGAGATTCATTCTGTGCAATTTGAGACATCATTGAGTTTGTTTCATGTACTTGGTGCCATCTCCTTGTAGATTTAGAGTGATTGGTCACATTGGACTCTCTGCCCAAATATGGAGGACTATCAACACTGGTTGGAGCAATCCAAACCCTATCCGATTGGATTAGTGTTCCATGATGCAATAGCATTAACGTTGACATCATCTGATCCAGGAAAGCTAACATGTTTTTAACCAGATAGCCAGATGCTGTGAGCACTCTCACAATGATCCACGTATCTAATTATTTTGCTTGTTTTAAAGATAATCACCTCCTCTAAGTAAGGGTATGTGATATTTTATGTTCTGTTTATTTTTCATTAAGTTATAAGTGAAAACACAGCATATGAGCAACAGCTGTTCACATGAAGCATAAATGTCTAAGACATATACTTTATTATTACTCACTAAATTTTTGTCTGTGAATAAAACAATAGGCTGGTTGCATTCTACTCTTTGAGATCTTTCCAACGACATATGACACATGGCTATTTGATGAGTTTGATGTTTTTAACAGTTACAATAATGCTCTATATTCAGTGCAAAATTTAAAAGAAATTATCAAAAGGGAACACTTCCGATTTATCTGCAAATCTCAGAGACTTGTTCAGTTTTGGTCATAATGCCTACATGCATTGTAAAGATCTAATCTTTAAAACGATACATATTTTGTGTTGGTCAAGATTATAGTTATTAATATTTTGATAGTGGGCCCATCCGAGCATAAAGGGTTAAATAAATAACTGTTGTATAAATAATAAATAAATAAATAACTGATCTAGCAAGATTTCACACTTCTCACACTATAAGAAACATGCCAGTCTAGAACAAACACACTGAATCTCACTGAATGAGGAGCTCAGGTCCCCTAAAACTGAAATCTTAAAATCACTTCGAAATAGAGGCTGAAACTTAGTAAATATTCAATGCAAAAATTATTTAGAAATAAATAAAGAAATAAGAATGCTTTATTTCAGGTTTTACTCTCTGTATCCCCTCATAATAAACAGAATGAGTACACTAATGGCACTTTTCCACTGCACGTTACGGGTCGACTCGACTCTACTCACTTTACCTTTCTGAGCTTGCTTTTCCACTGCTGTTTAGTGCCGCCTCAACGTGAGTGGGATTATAGGCTGATCGTCATAGTTGCGCCGTATCTACTGGCATAACATCATCTTAAACGTGACACAAAACAATAAACAATAACACGACCGCTAGCTGTTAGCTCATCACTGCATTTTATTGGCTCTGTACTTGTATTTTGCACAATGACAATAAAGTTGAATCTAATCTAATCTAATCATTGTGCTGCATAAAGCAGTTGTTGCATGGTGATTTTACACAAGTGTAACAGTTAAATTGGCTTGGTTGTTTTAGAAGCAAGAAGTAGCTGGTCAACTAAATAAAGTGAACCTTTCAAGCAGAGTATAGAGTTAATGTACCATCCTCCATCGTGGATTCCAGCCGTGGCTGAGTTCAGGGCACTCTCCCTCCCATTGCTCGCCTGTCTAGATAGCGTCCATTTGGTCAAACCACTTCCACTTTTCCTTGATGTTTCTGTAGTCACTTTAAGTTTTTTCCCTACACAGTTGGTAGGTCTGGTGATAGCCGTGTGCGGCCAACAGCTGAAACACTTCCTGAAAGACTTTTTCGATTTGCATCGTTTCGTTCGTCGCTAACGAGTGGACCGTCTGAACCTCGTTTATTGACCAAGGCGTGTTTTTGCGCAAAGCCATTTCTTCTTACAATTCGAAAGTCGTGTGAACAAATGATACTGCTATCATTGGTGCTAACTTTAAAACTAGCTGGTTGATATCACGTGTCGCAAATCCAGTGAAGCTGGTAGTGACGATTCTCTCTGAACAATCAGTGATCTGCAGGATTTTGACATCACATTTAGAACTTCCACCCAGGTGGTACTAAAAAAAGTACCAGGTACTATTCACAGTGGAAAACCCCCCAAAAGTGAGCAGAGTCAAGTTGTACCATGCAGTGGAAAAGCCCCATAAGGCTGCGGTACTGTTATTATAGTGCAACATGTGGTAGGCAGACAGATGCTGATCCATCTGAATGGTAGGATATAAACATGCAACATCTAACATACTAGTTAATCAACTGATTATCATGCTAACCGTCCTGCCTTAAGTTACAGTGACCTCCATACTGGAAAGTTAGTGTTGTTTTAATGAGGTCTGTGTTTGTAGGTGGGAGGTGGATCCAGACTACTGTGAGGAGGTGAAGCAGACGCCACCCTATGACAGCGGCTCTCGCCTGCTCGACATCATGGACATGACCATATTTGATTTCCTAATGGGTAAGATGATTTCACAGAAGTAGACCATTTGTACCTAAACACTTCAAGGTGAAGTCATAATTCAATCAAGGCATTTTGTAATAAATGTTAGCTTTTTATGGTGTGCATTAGTTTTGTCATGTATCTCTTCAAAGGAAATATGGATCGGCATCATTATGAGACATTTGAAAAATTTGGAAATGATACTTTCATAATTCACCTTGATAATGGAAGAGGGTAAGACAGTACATTATTTTCTGTGATGTATTTTACACTACCATATTTATCAACTGAAATAGCTTCATAAATTCACTATTAACGTGCTGTTTACATTTTGAAATATAATAGTTATTTTCTGTCTTATTTCTCTTTTAATGTTCAGCTTTGGTAAATATTCTCATGATGAGCTTTCCATACTGGTGCCTTTGAGTCAATGCTGCAGGTTAGTATTAACACAATTATTCCCAAGATCATTAGAAGAATTTTTCAACTTACTGCAAGCAGAAGCGTCATGCTCATTCACACTGATGGGGCAAGTGGCCCACCAGATTTTCAACCGAAATGGATTTCAAATGCAACTTCCTAAAAGCAAACAACAATTTGTATCTTTGAAAATTAAGTTGCATGATTAATGTAAGTAAAAATCCCCCATCTAAATTTGGTCAGTCCAATATAGTGTTGGATATGTTACTCTAAAAAAAGTAATTAATTACTAACTACTAATTACCCCTTCTACAATGTAATTAGATTACAATGTAATTAGATTACTGTACTTTTTACTCTGTCTGAAAAGTAATTGTGTTACTTATTACTAATTACTTTCTAAAACCCTTATCAAACTCGAACAGATGAAAAATACAAGGATAGACATGAAACTGTTCTTTTAATTCTTTCAAATACCATACATCATATAAAATCAAATAAATTATTCATGAACTGGCCAAAGAATTTAAGGGGGCAATGTTAAATTAGAAAACATATATTGTAACATTAGACATTCAATTTTGATTTCACAGAAGTGAATTGTGAGCAGAAGAATTGTTCCGTAGTCTATAGAGTATTTAACGCAATTACATCAGAGGTGACTGTAATTAAATTACTGAATTACTTAATAGTAATCCATTACTTTACTTTATTAATGAAAAAGTAATTTACAGTTATGAATTACTTAGTAATGCATTACACCCAACACTGGCCCAATCTAGTCACTCCTTCCACTGATCTTTTGCTTTAACCTAAAAATTCTAGCTGACATAATTTACCCACCTTGTCATTTGAAACTTGTGCACAAATTCATTTTTTATAAAAAATATAACTAACATTTGTCTTAAGGGGATGGATCACCCAAATATTTAAATTCTCTCATCATTTACTCGCCCTTATGCCATCCCAGATGTGTATGGCTTTCTTTCTTCTGCTGAACACAAACAAAGATTTTTGTAATAATATCTCAGCTCTGTTGGTCCTCACAATGGAAGTGAATGGTGACCACAACTTCGAAGCTCCAAAAATCACATAAAGGAAGCATAAAAGTAATCCATATTACTCCAGTGGTTAATATTATTTTCTGAAGGGATATGAAAGGTGTGTGTGAGAAATAGTTCAATATTTATGTCCTTTTTTCTATCAATCTCCACTATTGTTTTCAGTGATTCGTATTCTTTGTGCACATCATCACTTTCTCTACAGGGTGGAAAATATATATTAAAAAAAGACTTAAATATTGATCTGTTTCTCACCCACACCTATCACTGTAAATTGCTTCTGAAGATACAGATTTAACCACTGGAGTCTTCAAAGTTCTGGTCACCATTCGCTTGCATAGACCTTATTCACAGTAGTGCAAAATCGTTGATTTTAAATTAGAATGACAACGAGGCTATGAGGGATAGGCTTACTATCTCTTCAATGGCAGGCATGGTATAAAGCTCCTAGATCAAATCAGATTTACCACAACTCATGATGTCTGGAGTCCCACAACTCACGATGTCTGTTTTTTCAATGTTTTGTCTGCTGAACGATCTAAAAACACTTTAAACTGCAGTACAACCCATTGAAGAAAATGTACATCAAGCCCTTACAGCCTCGTTGCCATTCCCATCAAAAATCAAAGATGGAACTGCTGTGAATAAGGTCTATTTTATGGACCTACAGAGCTGAAATATTCTTCTAAAATTCTTTGTTTGTGTTCTGCAGAAGACAGTAAGTCAAACACATCTGGGATGGCATGAGGGTGAGTAAATGATGAGAGAATTTTCATTTTTAGGTGAATTATCCCTTCAACATGCTTATTTTATACCTTCTGCTTTAGAGTGTGAATAGGAAATATCAACTTTAGATTCCCAAACATTCCTTTAGCAAATAGAAAAGAATAGAAGTAGAACAAAGAGTCCTGCAACAGATGGTATGTCCCCACAGAGCCAGAATCTCAACATCATTGAGTCAGTCTGGGATTACTTGAAGAGACAGAAGCCGTTAAGTCAGCCTGAATACATTGAACTGTGGAACTGTGGCAAGTTCTCCAAGATGCTTGAAACAACCTAACTGCCAACAGCCTTATCTCGTCTCATGTCATGAAAATAGGTGCATGATGCCTCTGTCCAAATTAACATATTGAGATTTTGTGATATTTTTTATGGACATAAATTAATAAATCAATATATATTTGAATTATAAAAATATTTCTTTTTTACTTCTCGGATTAGGGTTAAGAAGTCCACCCATTTACGGCTTCAGCTGTTGGATAAGGAGGAGTACAGACTGAGTGCACTGATGGCAGAAAGTGTCCAGACAGACATGCTCTCGCCCATCCTCATTAGGCCTCATCTGGAGGCCATGGACCGCAGGCTGCGCCTGGTGCTTCAGGTACTGGCCGACTGCATTGAAAAGGAAGGCCACACCAATGTAGTAGAGGATGACATGGGCACAGAGGGCATGGACATGGGCACAGTCCCACAGAGGTAGTGGGCACAAACTGATCAGGCATCCCCGTTGGATCCTTTGAAGTCCCACAACAACGCTATAGACCATGAACGTCTTGCAAGAGATGCTCTTGTTGATAAACTCTGAATTCAGTGAATTCCAAAGACTCATTCCTCAACCAATGGACCATGTGTTTAAATAATGATACACAGTGGAAGAGAAGGTTTGAGATACAGTGATCTGCAGTCCTGCAGTAATTTAATCTGAAACGTATACTGATCTTCATACTGTAGGTCGTAACAAGTGTTAATAAGCAAGCAGTGGTTCTCAACTGGTGGGTCAATTATCAATCTTCCTATTCATCATATGTCATGTTAATAAGTTTGCATATGTATTTGGCATATGCAGTTCTTGGTAGGCCTAATATTAATACATTTCAATGTTTGATTTTATGGATATTTTTGTTTACCATACAATAAACGATTATAGCTATGTTTAGTAGCTGCTTGATGTCTGATGTAAAATCGGGGTCCTGAAGAAAAACCAGTTTAGAACCAATGTTACAGGATCGAAATAAACACATGAAAAATGCATGAACATCATTGGTCCCATATTTGCTGTCGCTTTGAGTAAATTATTTGAACTTTTGAGATTTACAATGTAGTTTTGTAAAAAAAAAAAAAAAGAAATGAGCTAATGAGAGGTACAGATGCAACAGTGAATGTTTGACTGAAGGTACAGTATTTGCAGCTACAGAAGATAACATTTTCCTCACATTTCAGGTCAATCTAATGAGAAACTACAGATTCACAAACTCTTTTGCCGCTTCAAATGTGAATGTCTAAATATACAATATGTGGACTTTTATGTCTTTGTATAAAAAGAGGTCTTTAGACTCTCTCCATTGCAAGGAGGAAAATGAGGAACTGTGCATTCAAATATCAATGAATTTTACTTTACCTTATTCAGGACAAAAAGCTTAGTGGAGGGTGAGTTATCTCCGGAAAGTATGTGTCCCATCTGTCATGTAATAGATGATCAGAGCTTATTTATTGAGTTTCATATTTATTTTTCCCAACATGCCACTCATACCATTTTCATTTCTATAAATGAAATCAAAGAGGTAGATTCAGCTTAGTACATTAAACGAGTTGCTGTATTTGTGCTTGCAAGTACAGTAGATTAGCAGTAATGTGTAGTATACCGGTACATAAAAAATGTTGATGGTTTTTGGATTTCAGAGAAACATTCTAAACAACTTGCATAATTCTGGCTTTGTTACATATTTATTAATGTAGTATACAAATGGAAGAAAACTGATATTACAATATCAATAATCAACATTGTTAACAGTGTGGTTGCTGCATTTCTATCTACATTTGACACAAAAATGTAGGCTTTAAAAGGACACAGTGATGTTGATTATGTACAAATCCATGAATCACTGTAAAACTGTCATGCTATTAAACTGACATTTTTAAAAACAAAATATGTTTTATAGTGCTCAGAGGATTATATGACTGATGTTCTATATGTCTAAATGCTGGTATACCCATCTATAGTCCTATACATATGCTGTCACAGCAATTTATACTTTTGATCTTATTAGATCAAAACGATTCCGCTAATTTCATTGGGCACAGACTTAAGGTTATTTTTGCCATTTAGGATTGCTGATCTGTTTGTTAAGATGATTTTAAAAAGAAGCTCAGTTGTTGTTATAAAAGTGTAATAAATAGTACATAACAGTTAATTGCAGCATTATTAGCACTTGATAGTTGCCCAGAGTCATCGGCAGTAGCACAAAGATCATGCAAGTTTGCTGAATAAGATATTTTCTTATTATAATTTTGTACATAATGTATGCTCCAATGTATGAATAGACATTGCATGTACATTATAACATTCAGTGTCTTTTGAGTTCAGTGCTCTCAGCAGTCTTTGCTGTGCTACAAAACACATTTGTATAACTGCTGAAAAAGTTGTGTAAATACTATGTGACTCCAGTGCCTGTGCAATTATAGAAATACTTGAATACTCTGTTATGGTGGTAACAGAGTAATCAGCAGAATACAGTAAAATTGTAAGATGTAAAATGTATCATGGCGACATTAGAATTTGTAGTGAGGGGATGGCCATTGATGGGCAAGTATGTTTTTTGGTTTCCTTTATACAGTATGTGCTTTTCATTGAGAACAGGGGACTCTCCTCAACCACCTCCAGTGTGCAGCATCCACCTGGATGATGTGATGGCAGCCATAGTGTGCCAGTACGTTCACCACACACAAGCTTTTTGTGAAAAGGAGAGAGTAGAGTGATAGAGCCAATTCATAATATTCAGTTGCAGTGTATGAAACCAAAATGTGAATTTTGTTTTTTTATTCTAACTATTGGTGCCCACTACCTAGCCTTAGAACACTCCTAAATATAAATGTATCAAAACAATAATATAATTTCAATGTGATTATTTATATATTTTTGAACACAGGCACTGCTCTTTTTCTTTTAGATTAAGTGGACCAAATCATCAGTACAATTGGGACAGTGTTTTTAACTTTTAATCCTCCATTGGTATTGAAAATTGTGAAGTAAGAACAATAAAATCATTCTTTTCTTTTGGGATTTTATACCATTGTGATCTTGTTTACATGTACAAATAAACAAATAAGCTATTTTAAAAAAGAAAATTCAGAACCTACACTTCTACAAGTTGAAACATTAAAAATATGAGAATTTGACATAAATTGGAGGCAGATTGCTGCCACCTAGTTAACAAAATAGAAATAACATGCAACCTGGTCTCATAGTGTAGACGTGACTCTACAGGTATATACAGTACATTTTTGCAAAACTTGTACGTGTCTCCAGGTACAATTCCCTGCAGTTTCTAGGTGAAATTAACACTAGAGGAGCTACAACAACTGTGTTTTTTATTCACTTTCACTCAAATTATGACTTTAATGGCTGATTATCACTTTATATACTTTTTGTTCTATTACGAAGACTCTGTTATGTTATGAAATTGACACACTTTTACTCTTATGCATCTTTTGAAAAATTACACATTTGAACGATTTTGACTTGAAAACCATGTCATGCTAGTAACACCCAGTAGATGGCTGTAGCCACCTACAGTGTAGTCTGATTGCTTATTGTAACCTAATTTGATATTTGATCACAATATATGCATTTGGATATATATTTAGACATTATCAAACTATTTATTTGTCAAAGTTTAGCATTTAAAAATAGTTTTGAAGTGCCAGTTTTTGCAGTTAATGTCATTATGCTTGCCAGTCAAACCTGACCATGGTGTTACAAAGAGAAGCATTTTTCTACCAATAATTTATTTCAAACATTTGTAATGTCCTGTACTAGTTTTAGTAGTCTACTGTTGTGTTTTGTTCTCTCTCTCTCTCTCTCTCTCTCTCTCTCTCTCTCTCTCTCTCTCTCTCTCTCTCAGTCAGTTTAAAACAGATGAAATTGTGGATAGAAAAATATCATGGAAGCATGCATATATATTTAATGAAGATCTTCAAAAAGTGTTTAATTTTTTTTAGAGAAGTCAAAGACAGAGCCAAGTAAAGTGAGGTGTGATATTTGTGGAGCTCACTTTTCCATCTCCCATGGAGGCCACACTGACATCACGCAGCATGTTCATACAAAAAAGCATGTAGATGCTGCTAAAAGTGTGCCACACCAAATGTTAGTAATTGTTTTGTGAAGCAAAGTTCAGAATCTTTCAAGGCGCACGCAAGTGAAGGACTTTTTGCTTAATCTGTCGTGCACGGCCATAGTTTTCGGTCGGCTGACTCCACTGCAAGAAATTGCAGTGGAGTCAGAAAACTCCTACAATCAAGAAATTGTATGATCCGAAATGTTCTTTTGCCCACACCAAATCTGAAGCTGTCACATGTAACATTCTCGCTTTTGTGCAGCTGGACTATCAGAAATTACTGCAGCATGGCAACACGTGTTTCCTCTCTCTTGGTCCAGCTCTTGAAAGAATACAATGCATTTTCAATGGTCTGCGTGCATACTTTCTTTCTCAAGAAAAATGACCAAAGTTTCTAAGAGACATTTTCAGCGATCCTTGCACTAAACTTTAAATTGGCTTCGCACTTAAGTAAACAGACACTTTTAACTGTGCACTGGAGGTAGTGGAGCAAGACCACATATCAGCCACTGAAGTGGCTTTGCACATTCATGACCTGAGAAAAGTCTTGCAGGCCAGGCTGGAGGAATCATTCATACCCTCTGACATTAAAAAGCAGTTGGATGCCCTGGTTGAAGCTGGTGACATACAGGGGATGATTTCTTTTGTGCAGTGAGAATCTTTTATTCGGCATCGGTGGATTACCTCTAAAATTGGAGCTGCTCATTGGAGAACACAGAAAAACTTGAGTGGGCCCTACTGAGAGACATCCTAGAGTGGAAAGACATTCAGAGCAGCCTCGAACACTTCTACACCAGAATACCCGCTCTCATTTTGATTGACAAAATAATGCTTTTTGATGAGTGGGATTGCGCAAAAAACATTGTCACTATTCGCATTACTGAGTGGAACATGAACAATGTGCCTGTCTGGGACATCTGCATCTGTGGAGCCTGTGTTCTCATTAATTGACACAGCATGGACATCAACCCAGTGTAACAGTCATGAACATCTTTTTTTTTGAACATCTTAAATTTGGACTGGACTGTTTTGCATTTTATGATAAACTCTTGAAAGACAAGTGCACACTGAGTTCAAGGTGACAACCGTTACAGATGCAGATGCACCCTCTACTTCGCATTGATCTGTGCCTAGGTAAGGATACATCAATTTCATTTTAGCTGGGAGGGGGCTGTCTCATTTTCCACAAGCAGGAATCTGGTCACTTTATGTAAGGCTGACCTATTTTTGATGGCAGATTTTTGTGACGTACCTGTTTCCAAAATGTCTACTAAGCAGGTAATTCGGGAGGTGTTGCTGGAGAAATTGGTAAGAGCTGGAGTTATGGAAGTCAAAGAGACTGGTCCAGATTTGCGGGGTGTTGAGGCTGCGTCTGGGACGATCATGCTGGCTGCAGTGGAGGCTTTGGCTGGGGTGTCACCAGGTGTTATTCCTCATCCATGGTGGGTCTGCATACAGAGGACCTCCAACTGGCAGTCCAACTTAAAGAACTTAACTTGGAAGACAAACAGCAAGAGCATTCCACACAGCTTTTGTGACAGAGTGAGTTGGAAGCTCAGACTGCGTGCCTTGTTCAGGCAGTGCCATTGAGTGTTTCACAGACTCCTATGCCACCTTGTGCCAGTTTCACACATCCTCCAAGAGCGGGGTGTGATTGAGGTGCGAGTTGCCTGTGAGAGGGGTGGTCGTTGGATGTTCACATTGGCTGCATCTTTTCCATAAGAAACAGCAGAAAATAAAGATATCAATGGGGTCCTACGGCCAAAAAAAATTTTTTAATAAGGTAAAAATAAGCTGAGGTTATTGCTGCTTCAAGGACAACAGCGTGCAGTCATGTGCACTTCATTGTTATCAGCACACTTGGTTGTGATCGGTTAATGTTGTGTCTATACTGTACACCTATATTCACAGAATGACAAAAGGTCCGGCAGTTTATTAATTCTTTCCTTAAAGTTATTTTACTGAGTTTAATTGCATGCGGACATATAAATTGTAGTGTAGTATAGGTTCGTTTTGAATCATTTTAATTTGCTTTCGGCTCAATGCCGAAACCATCTGCTCACTGCCATGTCTGAGATGATTCTAGGATGCATCACCTCATGCTTGCAGTGTGAACGGTGTAATCTGTTAATATGGGCACCGAAACAAAAATGCACCGCTCACACCCTGCTCACGGAGGATGTGTGAACCCGGCGCCAGCCTGTTGTTCCCGAGTACTATTTATCCTGTTCCCCCTACCCTTCTGAGTAGTCGTGACTTTGACATTAGTAGACAAATTAGTTTGATTCCGATATTTAGAGTCCGAAGTCGACTCCTACTTAAATGCATTTGAGTGAATTGCTGCAGCTTTACATTAGCCCAGAGACTTTTGAACGCTTTTGCTCCAGTGCAAACTGGTTGGAAAAGCTCAGGAGGATTGTGCTGCTCTCTCCCTTGAAGATAGCCTCAATTATGATGTTATGAAAGCTTCTGTACTTAGAGCTTACGAATTAGTTCCGGAAGCATATCGTCAAAAATTCCGTAACTGGGTAAAAACCGCCAATCAGATGTTTGTGGAATTTGCCAGTGAGAAGGGAACTCTGCTTGATGGTGTCAATCCAGCAAGGTAAGTGATTTTGAAAGACTTCGTGAACTTGTACTGCTTGAAGATTTTAAAAACTCGTTACCATACACAATTTTTGTATATCTAAATGAACAAAAAGTGACCACACTCGCACAGGCTGCTATCTGTGCTGACAAATATGTATTGACGCATAAAAACATCTCGGTTACGTATCTAACCTAGTTTCCCTGAGATGAAGGGAACGAGACATTGCGTCACTAAGCTGATGCTATGGGGAGTGTCATTATATATGACCAAGTTGAATACAATAACATTAAAATGCGGACATGCAAACACCATTCCACAGAATTTTCTGACTGAGGAGTAAGAACGCCTCGCTCACACCTCAAATAACTCTGAGTCTGTAGTGCAGCCAACTTATGTAATATCTCGTTCCATTGGTCTCAGGGAACCAAGGTTACACACATAACCGTGACGTTCCCTTCAAACTCAGTACACTTGACATTGTGTCACTAAGCGGACTCTATGGGAAACAGAATCTCATCACAACACATCACTACATAACATTTTCACTTTCCAGAGAGGAAACATGATGGCGTAGTCCCACGGGATGGTGACCAACATGGATATTGCAATGGAATGACCTCATGGTTGTGTAAAAAGTCACGGAGACCTTAAAAAGTGGGGTATAAGTATATGTTTGGCCAATGAAATGGCAAGCGTTCTAGACAGAGATGACTTTCTATGAGAGACGGTATGTCTAGGTTGTAAAACCTTGTGAATATGTTTTGATAATATCATCCTGCTGCAAAACATATGTCTTGTAAGGACACATGAAGAGGCCACACCTCTAGTTGAGTGTACTTTATCACCAATTGGGCAGTTTGCACCCTGCAAAGCCAGGGTGATCGCATCAACGATACAGTAAGAAAGTCTTTGCCAGGAGACAGACATTCATGTGTCCTCCATAGCACACAAAGAGTTGGTCAGACAGTCTGAATTGGCGGGGGCACTCAACGTATTTTCCCTTGGAAGCTGTCCAGTAGTTGTACCATCTTCAGAAACCAGGACTGATTAGACCATGTTGGTGCAATTAACAGGACTGTTTTTATGTCTACTCAGACTTTGCTGATGACAGAATGAAGGAGGTGCACCAGGGGAAATGCATACTTGCATTTTGCCGGCCATACGTGGGCCAGTGCATCCTGGTGACTTATATATCCCACTACTGTTGTGTTGTCCGAACGAATCAGAATGTGGTGATTCACGATGTCAGAATGAAAAGATCTCAAAGCTAGAAAGACAGCCAGAAGCTATTGGCAGTTGACATGCCATGCCCATTTCAAACCTGTCCAGGTGTCAAAAGTTGGGCATCCATCACACACCGTGCCCCAACCTATGTTGGATGTATCTGTGGTCAGCACATTGCTCTGAAAATTTGACCCAGCATAACACCCTGTTGGTAGAAGGTCAGTGTTGTCCATGGTGCTAAAGCAGCCAGACAGCGGCGAGTCACTGTGATGTACATGCGCCCGAGGCTCCAGGCGCAATGGGGAACATTGCTAGAGTCAGTACTAGAGAGGTCTCATGTGTAACAGACCTAACGGTATGACAGCGGATGCTGCCACCATAAAACCCAGCATTCTCAGAAATGACTTCAGTGGTAATGTGTTTCAGTTTGAACACCGAAGAATAGTCAATATGCACTCGTTCATGAGGTATGGACGCATGCTGACGTAGTTGAGACAATCTCCTAAACAGATTTTCCATATGGCAAAGCCATACAGTCTTTGTGTTCACTCAGTAGTGCCTCTGATTAGCTAGTAATAACAAATCGCTGAGGTAAATCAAAACCGTCATGAGACAGGATAGTCCACGAGGGCCTGACGAGGAGAGCCATTCGAGATGGTGCCGGGGCACTGCCGGATAAGTGCTGCTCCTCTCCCATCACGCATTGCATGTTTCTGGAGAACCTGATGCTAAATGACTCGTAGACAAACTGATTTTAGGATTTTCTGATTTTCAATGCGGCGAGCGCAGCAACGATAAATTTTGTGAACGCGTGGGGTGCCTGAGACAGACTGAAATGCAGGACTTTAAATTGATATGAAGTAATGATTGATACGCTCTCTGAACCTAAAAATTCAGTTAATTTGGTTTCTGAGGCTCCTGTGTCTTCTATTTTTCTATTTGTGCGGTTACACACTGAAAAAAATATTTTGTGGTGAAGTAAATAAAGCAGAAAAGTACCTTCTACATTAAATAAGTTATTACAAGCTTGAACTTGAAAATATTAAGTAATTTCTGCATTTGTACTCAATTCAAACATGTAAAAATCTATAGTATAAGTAAATATTATTTATGATTGTTTGTTATTTTTACATGTATCAGTCCTAAAGAAGAAAATATTTTCATATGTATTTACTAATTTTGAGTAAATTTCACAGGTAAATGAAATAAGTACATTTTTACAAAACATTTCAGAGCATGCTTGAATAATTAATGAGGTTGCATGATTTCACTATTTGCAAGTTGACTTAACTCAATTTCATTGTTGATTTTGTTGTTACATTTGGTAACATATTTTTTCTTACTTTATATTTTGTGAAGTCTGAAGTTCATTGCATGTAAATGCATTTACATTTATGCATTTGGCAGACGCTTTTATCCAAAGCGACTTACAGTGCTCTTATTACAGGGACAATCCCCCCGGAGCAACCTGGAGTTAAGTGCCTTGCTCAAGGGCCCAACAGTGGCATCTTGGTGGTGCTGGGGCTTGAACCCCCAACCTTCTGGTCAGTAACCCTGAGCCTCAACCACTGAGCCACCACTGCCCTTTTGTGCACAAAGTGTTGAGGTCTCCTCTGTCGGAGGTTTCTGTTTCTCATTTACATGACTAAATATGTTTTAGAAAACAAGTGATGCTAGAGAGTACACTTCTAAAAGCATGGTTCAATTCAGAGCTACAGTGATTACTAGTTTGTTTGTTTTTAAGTAAACCACACTCCAAAAACAATTAAGCACAGCAAATATAGGCTATAAAGAAATGTCCAGGTTCTTACTGCTGTATGGTATGGTTCATGTTAGCTCGTAATAAAATAATTAATAACCTTAATCAGAATTTAGTGTTGCCCCATTACCTGAAAGTTACTTTCCCACTTTATGTGCTCGTAATATGTTAAAGGAATATTTCACATAAGTGCTTGTGGCTCTACTTTTGAAACAGTGAATATTTGAATGTTTCCATATTGGCCTCATTCACTTCCATTAAACGTGCGCTGTAACCCCTATTATTACCAACACGAGTAAATGCTTTTACATTCAACACACCATTTTGATTGTATTCATAAAGAAAAAACAGTTATTAATATTTTAATTTATATTAATTTTAATATATTTACAGACAAAATCACTCGCATTTGCGATGAAAACCTTACCAGGAGCGACGGAGAAATATGATGCACAATGTTTTTCTTCTATAGTGTAGTAATTGGTCCTCCGGATATTCATCTGTGAGCGGTCTAGGGGACCTCTAATCGGACTGCAGTAGACTGAGCGGCCGTAGACTGTCCAGCTGAGGAAACGGCGTCATGGGAACGAAGCGGGATTGCGCTGGGACTGTTATCAGATCGCACTCTCAGTGCCCTCAGACAGGAAACGCCACACGAACACAAAAATCTGACCCTTATTCGCGTTTAATAACTTGATTTTGAATTAACGAACGCTAATGTATTCCCAAAAACACACACTAGTTTGAGCAAGTCGCATCTGTTAAATTAGCAATCAATGCCGAGAAATGTGAAGTTAAATATTAATTGGATGGACTATGAATTCTGAAGTATTTTAGTCCAGAATGTCCGAGCTGTGTCCACACCAAACAAGGCCGCGAGATTAATCAGTCTCCCAGATCACAGGGCCACACACAGACGTCTCGCGCCGCGGGGTATTTGTTCATGTTTCTCAATCTCTCAAATGCCCAGTTAAATGTTCTTTTGAACACACATCCCCTTTTTAGTCACGGAAACAGAAGTTATTATGTCGCATTATAGATTGCATCTACAGAAGCCAAGAGTTGTTGCCGAGAGATAGGGCTATGATTCATTTCGAGGAGCCACAACATCTTTTAGTGAGAGAAACGAAAACAACCCGAAAGAGTTAAGACTACAGCCACGAGAAGCATGTTTGTTAATGTTTCATTCATCTTTCAATTATTGTTAAGTGGATCCGTCTATAAAAAGAAACACTACGAAACAAAACAACCCATCCTAAATAGTATTGGACCACCCAGAATCAAAGAGTTAATAAGAGAATGTAGTTTGTTGATCACGCCCCGGGTTCGGACGTTTACAGTAGTTCCAGTCATGTACGCCCATTATATCAGCATCTGACCAACAGCCGGCGAGTTCCTCTACACACATCCACACACACTTCTCATGAGAGCAGCTTCATTTGCCTTGGCCAGCTAGAGCCTTTTGCGTTCAATAATCATAAAGGCTTGCCAGCTTGGACTTCTTATTATGTTTGACAACTCGCAATATCCTTATAACTGTTTTAACTATGATGGCGATGGATACCCCACATGTGGCTCGGATGAGGTGAAGAAAGTGTGCCGACCGGCTTACAGGTAACTAATATTATTATTATTAATAATATGAATATTATTATAATTAATAAAAATAACCTATTTATAATTTTTTCATTATTTACTTTAGTTTCTTTTGTTGTTTTGAATGGTTAGATATGATGTAGGCTAACCATAAAAAAGGATAGGCTAATTATAATTATGTAACAATAATACATTTTTGTTGTTATTATTATTATTATTAGTTTAAGCTATTGTTGTCTCAGTTAGTGAAACACTTGCTAGATTACAATATGGAAGCTGTTGCAATATTTCTAAGATTTGTAGTGTTTATTTAAAGCATGATTTTTTTTTAGCACTTATTTACACCAGCAAGCCTCTTTAAAGGCAAATTTATGATCTCTGATTTGTATCCGTATGTCTCTCTTTAGCTACATTGCACTAATAGCAATGGCTATACAACAGAGTCCAGAGAACAAAGTTACCCTATCAGGAATCTACGAGTTCATCATGAAGAGATTTCCTTATTACAGATCCAACCAGAGGGCTTGGCAAAACTCAATTCGTCATAACCTCTCTTTAAACAGCTGCTTCATAAAGGTACGAAAGGCTCTCTGGATGTAAATGCCAAATTGCAAGCGTAAACTACAATAAAACAGTATGTACAAGATACTGTAAATACAGTAACTGTTAACAGCTAACTAAGTGAAATATTAGTATCCAATAAATAGCGTGAATACATTGAGAGTGGGACACTTTTTGTTAATTTGATGGTACATGAATTAGACCCTCAGACAATACCATTTTAAATATCCAAAGATCTCCACTACACAGAGGAAAATGGAAGAAATATTAGATACAAATGCTTATGTTTCCCACTATACCAGTTAGCCCACTTTAACATTGTTTACCCCAAGTGCAATCGTAATATTTTGTTATGCTGTGCAACCAAGCGTAACTGGTAATTATATCATACCAGCTCTGTCTATAGTTCTGACTACCTGTGTTTTCCTCAGGTGCCCCGTACGGAAGGTAACGAGAAAGGAAAAGGTAATTACTGGACCTTTGCCACAGGCTGCGAGTCCATGCTGGACCTCTTTGAAAATGGCAACTTTCGCCGCCGCCGCCGCAGACGCAACTTAAAAATGGGCCTCAAGGAGCCAATGGAACCTTTTTTTGCCATGGACATTTATCAGGGCGCTGCAGTAAGATCCATGGATTCAGATTCTCTCTGCCCTGTGAACACTAGTCATAGTCTGGCCCAAATCAACCCACCTCTCAGCAAACCTGAGCCTGAGATCAAATTTAGCATTGACTACATTCTCTCCACTCCGGACCCTCTTCCTGGGTTCAGAACCACTAACAGTGCAGCTGGAGCTGTGATTCATCACCTGGAGCCACAACATCTAAATCTACACTTCTGGACCATGTAACAAAACTATTCAATCCGAGAGAATCTGTAGAATGCAAATCAGTAAATATCCAGATGCTGAAACTGTTTAGAAAAAGAAAGAGAAAAAAAACGTAATGTAGTCTAATAGTTCATATGACTTACTTTCTTTTGTGGAACGCAAAAGGTGAATTTCTGTAGAATATCCTGGTCACTCTTATGAATGAGAAAAAGAGAATGGGGCTTTCAAGCCACAAAATCATTTTTAAAAAAGCTAAATAAATTATAATAAACATGGTCCATCTGGCTATATTCAAAGTCTTTTGGAGTGCAGATTGAGTGACAGGATATTCTTCCAAAATTAATCATTAGTGTATTACAAAGATAAAGTCAGTCAAACGTGTTTGGAATGACACAAAGGTAAGCAAATAATTACAGCATTTTCTTTTGTGGGTGAACTATTACTTTAAAGCTTCAATAATGTGCAAAAAGTCTAGTAGATGTTATAAATATGGCAAATTGTCTTGTAGGCACATACAGTATGTTGTGTGCTAGTGCTCTTGGACTGCTCAATTCATGGTTCATGTCAGCAAAAGAATACACTCTTACAGTAGATATAACAGTAACAGTGTTGGGTTTAATTACAAAGAAATTAGTTACTGTATTCTAATTACTTTTTAGTAAAAAAGTAGTGTAGTACATTATATTTTAAATTATTGTAATCAGATTACAGTTATTGACTTTCAATTAATTTAATTAATGTTAAGTACATTAAAGGATTATGCTTATTTCTAAAATATTATTTATGTAGAATACCTGAATTATGGCCCTGTAATGAGTTATGAAAGAGAAATGTGAGGTGCTGAGTGTATGACTTATGTGCAACAATGAACAAGAAAGAAATATATACATTATTTTGAATATGTTAAGTGGAAAAGTGTTTTAGAAAGTAACTTAAAATTAAAGTAATTAGTAATGTGATTACTTTCAAATTAAGTAATTAGTAAAGTAATCTGATTACAAATTTAGATAAATAATTAGTCATTTGTAGTGGATTCATATTTTTAAGTAATGTACCCAACACTTAACAGTTAGTTATGAGTATATAATTATTCAGTGATTAATAATATGAGTCTAGGATATAAACTCAGTGAAAAAGGAACTTCCTCTCATTTTCAACTGCTTTTATTTTCAGCAAATTTAACATGTGTAAATATTTGTATGAACATAAAAAGATTCAACAACTAAGACAAAAACTGAGCACGTTTCACAGACATGTGACTTACAGAAATGGAATAATGTGTCCCTGAACAAAGTAACAGTCAGTATTTGGTGTGGCCACCAGCTGCATTAAGTACTGCAGTGCATCTCCTCCTCATGGACTGCACCAGATTTGCCAGTTTTTGCAGTAAGATGTTGCCCCACTCTTCCACCAAGACACTTGCAAGTTCCTGAACATTTCTGGGGGGAATGGTCCTAGCCCTCACCCTCCGGTTCAACAGGTCCCAGACATGCTCAATGGGATCGAGATCCGGGCTCTTCGCTGGTCATGGCAGAACACTGACATTCCTGTCTTGCAGGAAATCATGCACTGAATGAGCAGTATGACTGGTGGCATTGTTATGCTGGAGGGTCATGTCAGGATGAGCCTGCAGGAAGGGTACCACATGAGGGAGGAGGATGTCTTCCCTGTAACGCACAGCGTTGAGATTGCTGCAATGACAGCAAACTCAGTCCGATTATGCTGAGACACATCGCCCCAGACCATGACGGACCCTCCACCTCCAAATCGATCCCGTTCCAGAGTACAGGCCATTCCTTCAATGATAAATGCGAGTCCGACCATCACCCCTGGTGAGACAAAACTGTGATTCGTCAGATAAGAGCACTTTTTGCCAGTCATGTCTGGTCCAGTGAAGGTGGGTTTGTGCCCATAGATGACGATGTTGTCGGTGATGTCTGGTAAGGACCTGCCTTACAACAGGCCTACAAGCCCTCAGTCCAGCCTCTCTCAGCCTATTGCGGTCAGTCTGAGCTCTAATGGAGGGATTGTGTGTTACTGGTGTAACTCGGGCAGTTGTTGTTGCCATCCTGTACCTGTCCCACAGGTGTGATATTCAGATGTACTGATCCTGTGCAGGTGTTGTTACACATGGTCTGCCACTGCGAGGATGATCAGCTGTCCTTCCAGTCTCCCTGTAGAGCTGTCTTAAGCGTCTCACAATACGGACATTGCAATTTATTGCCCTGGCCACATCTGCGGTCCTCATGCCTCCATGCAGCATGTCTAAGGCACATTCTTGCAGATGAGCAGGGACCATGGGCATCTTTCTTTTGGTGTTTTTCAGAGTCAGTAGAAAGGTCTCTTTAGTGTACTAAGTTTTTATAACCGAGACCAGAATTGCCAACCGTCTGTAAGCTGTTAGTGTCTTAAAGACCGTTCCACAGGTGCATGTTCATTAATTGTTTACGGTTCATTGAACAAGCATGGAAAACGTTGTTTAAACCCTTTACAATAAAGATCTGTTTTTACAAAATTATCTTTAAAATACAGTGTCCTGAAAAAGGGAAGTTCCTTTTTTTGCTGAGTTTACATTAGCTGTATATTATTATACACCATTTTCACCAAGATTTTAAAACAGTGTGCACAGTTAATGCTAACTTTGAAAAGGTCACTTTGTATATTGCCATGATTTTCAGGACTTTACAGTCTTTGGTAGCAAGCTGAGAAAAGTATAGAAACAGGAGCTAAACAGGGTGAACCAGATTATTTTTGATAACTCAATCAGTCCTGACTTTCAATGGAACCTTTTCATAAACAGTGGTGATGCATCTCTGCCGTAATTTAGCAGCATAAATCTAGCAAAAAAAATTTTTTTTGTTAATTATATTATATTATGATTATTATATTAATTTCCTAACATTATTCTTTGTATATTATTACCCTGGAATAATTGTAATAATAAAAAGATATATATATAAAAAAAAGAACAGCTGCCACGGGGTTACAAATACAGTTGTTGGGGGAGTAAGAGTAAATTTGGCATATTTTTTGGCACTGCACCATTTTGTAGACACGGATATTTAGTTATTGTAGTGTTCACAACAAATGCATGAAACATAGCTATGAGGGTTAGTGTAATCAGCATTGCCTGCATAATGTAGGAGGACTGAGTGATTCTATTGTTTACATATGTTGTTTATAATGTGTATCATTGGCCCATGACAGTCTGTGATCCGTATCAATCACTGAGAGACTGAGCAAATGTTCCTCTGGCCAACAGCAATGTATTCTAGCACTTAAAGCCTTCCCAGGGGTGTTTAATGATTTGTAAGGATTTATTTAGGAATCTCTCCTTTTTTTAATGCATCTTTAAATGATGGACAGTGCAAAGGTCATTTCAGAAAAAGAGTTTGTCTGCACTCGTGACATTTTAATAGTTTAACTGAAATCTAGCATCACTAATAGCTCTTGTTTACTGCTACATACTGACCATTGTTGCCTATAGTTTTATACCAAATCACTTTGGTGACAGAATATTCTACAGAAAAAAATAAAAATGTTATGGCACATTGGACAAAAACCTGCGGTCCCACTTTTATATTAGATGTCTTTAACGACTAACATTAAAATACATACAATGCAATGCATTTATTGTGTCAATACATGTTGTTTTGCAAAATTCTCACAAGATTCACATTTGCTGCTACTGATGTTGAGGTACAAGTAGGTGTAGGGTAAGCAATAGTGGTTAGGGGGTAGGGTTTAGGTTTAGGGGTAAGATTAACAGTTCAACTAAAGAGGTAATTAAATGCAGGTACTTAAAATGTAAGTACAATGCAAAAACATGTGTGTAAATAATAAGTGCATTGTATCAAATGCTTAAGTACATAGTAGTTAAGGATACCTAATATAAAGTGGGTCTAAACTGCCAAATGATACAATTTCCTCCATCAAAGCTGGAGGAAATAAATCAAATATTGATTAAAAGTGTAAATAATACCAATAAATCTCAATGATATCAAACAGTTTTGCAATAATGTTCAAATTAGCCACAGCAGCCTCATGAAGAATAAAAAATTAAGAGAGTAGAAATAAACAGGTGTTTCATTTGTGATAAACAAATTATTATTTAAAGTCACATTAATAAGTATATTTTACTTGTGTCAAGAAAATTCTTATTAATGGTATAGAAAAACAAAATGGTACAATAGTCCCATATTTTAATAGACATAACTGAATATTAACAAACTGTCAGACAAGTGCAGTCTAACCTTCTCCAAATCTCCCTAATCTCTCTGTCTGACCTTTTTCTTTCATCTGAAGTCAGACTAAATTTGATCCAAACACTCTATTAGAATACATATCACTCATAAAGCGGCAAGTTTAAAATGAAAGCCTGTTAACATTTATTTTCCTTCTAAGGTGTATCAATCATGGCTTGCTTTGTGCTCAGGAGGGGACATTTTTCAATTTAACCTTTATATTATAAAGTGACTGCATCAGAAATGTTTCAACACACTTAACATGAGTGGCATTTAATATAGCATTACACTTGCAAGGTTAGACGGAGATGTGACCTTATTCAAATCCTTCTGCCACTACAACACCTATCCTGATACAATTATAATTAAATGCCTTATATGCTAGCTTGCAAATCCTCTGATCGATCACTGATATTAAGGTAAATATTGCACTGCCCCAATGAATGTCTAACTCTAAAAATGTTTTGGATCAGTAGGTTTCTATTAACAGCGCTGTTAATGTTGTGTGCTCTAGTGTGGATATATTTAGGTAAATTAACTTAGCATAAAGTGCTCCAAGGCTTGATATTAAAAGGCTTGATATACCCCCAATATGCAAAGCTCTAGCAAAATTCCTTCACCCTGTTGATGGCGTTACGCTTACTGTTAGCTCCCTGAGCTTTTTTTTTTTTTTTAATCAATTTGTTTTTTATATATATATTGTTCAGGAATATTGTAACCAATGCTGTTTTCTTAGCTTGTCCATTGTTGTTTAAATATTAAGAGAATGTTTTTTATATATATTTTTTCCTTCATATATGTAAATAAAGCCCTAATTTTTAACACATACTCGTTGCCTTATATTAAAGCATTGTCTGAGTAGTGAAATAAGAGGCTTAAGGCTAAGTAAACAGCACTGAATGAGGAAATTGGGAAATCAGTGATGTGCAACGATAATAGCACCCACAAAAACAGCTAATTTACTCAAATTGTTTAACTTTTGTTGCCTTTTCCCATGTTTTATAATTGGATTTTGGCCAGGAAATTATTATAAAAACAAGCTAGTGATGAAGCCTTTAAGAAATACTCCTTAAAAAACTTAATGCATGTTTATACAGGAGGAAAAAATCCAATAATGCAATAATAAGTACCTTATAAACGATCATAATTTCCTTAAGGTGTGATTTTTAGTGAACACTTGGGATGTACAGTAGCATTCACCGAATAGCTCAATTTAATGAATAAGTGCTGGATGTGTACATATATTTCTGAATAACCTAGACGCTTAAGAGAAAACTTTAAATAACTGGGGGTTACAAGGTTTTATCGCACTGCTGTCTTGATTAGCCTGATTAGGGGCTGTGTGTAGCATCACGACCCGGCCCCGCCCTCCGCCCTGCCACATTCCTCCCTCGTTCTCTCCGGTTGGCCTTTATCGCTCTCGGAGGCTTGATTAGTAGGGTCCAGGTGTGTAGCATCACAACCCTGCCCTCCACACTGAGCTACCCAGGCCACCCTTGTGACTTTACTTTTGAAACAGTGAGTATTTCAACATTTATAGATTGTCCCATTGCCTCACTGTAACACAGATTTTTGCTGATAAATAAAACAAAAATGCTGTAGATTATGCTTAACTTGTATTGAAGCTGGAGAATTCCTTTAAGTATAATAAAAACATTCCATGTCTTATTAAAAATGTGTTGTTTTAAATCCGTTACCTGTGTTTCTCTCAATACAAGCATTTAAGTTTTTCCATGTAATAATAAGGCATTGATTTGAGGAGTGGAGGTTACTGTATTGATTACACAGCACAAAGTGGGAACATAATGTAAACAAACTCACAGTCCTTTGGATTATGATCAAGAAATAATTCATTTTCATCAACCCCCTGGAAAGGAATATGTGCACCTTTAAAGTGAGTATACAGCTAGCATCTGAGGTTTTATTTTTAACCTTAAATTAGGAATATGCCACGAAAGCCTAATTTTCACAGGAGCTTGCATCATTTACTTTAAATTGTTGTTAAATCCGTCCACGTGCACAGAAGATTCTGTCTTCAAAGGTTTAGGAGTATAGGCAATATGGTGAAACAAATTTTGAAGCTGTATATTCACTGGCAGCCACATAAGTCTAACTAGCATAATATCACTGAAAGGTGACATTCATGGTGATTATGATCATTTGACAATCTCTTTTTTAACAGTTTCACTGGTAGAGCTAATTGCATGTCTTATAGGGTTAGAATGTGTCCTCGGTAGGGCACACATATTTAATCTGTGTAAAATTTTCAACACAAGGACAAAATACTTATGCAAACAGCATATTTTCTTTTTAAAGGGATGTTCTCTATCATAAACAATATTGCATTAGAATAATAGATTTTCAGTTTCAGCTAACACACATTATTTTGTGGTGAAATAAATATAGCAGATAAGATGCTTTGAAAATATTAAGTAAATTCTACATTCTGTCACGATTTCCCTGGTGACCACTGGAGGTCCCCATGTATGTTTATTGTTCCCTGTCTGTCTTGTGTTTTGATTAAGGGCTTTGTTGTTCTTGTCATTGTCTTTATTTCATTGGTTCTTGTGATTATTAGTCCCAGGTGTTCCTTGTTTCCTCGTTTGCCCCTTGTTTATTTAATCCCTTTGTTTTCCTGTGTTCTTTGTCAGTTGTTACCTTTCATGGATGTGATGGTTTGTTCTGTTTTCATGTTTTAGTTTCCTGTGTTTATTTCTAGTTTTTATTAAATAAGCCTGCATTTAGATCCTCTTTCTCTTGACGTCTTCCTGCAAACGTTACAGAACAGCTGGCCACCATTGTGGATCTAGCGGCTTTAAAATTGCTGTCTCTCAAACAAGGTGATGATACCATCGAGCAAGTATACGGAGCGTTTCTGCAGTCTCACCCAGATTTTCAATTGGGGAGACACTGCATTAAAATACTGTTATTGTTTTGGACTCAACGAGCCAGTGAAATCCTGTCTGCCTGGAGGCAGATGTGAACTTTTCCTGATGGAAATAATTGATTATGCCTTGAGGCTTACATTGTCTCCTTACACTGTGGGTTACGACAGTAATACTTTTCCACGGCCACACCTGCCACGGTCAACAAGCCAGCGCCTGAAGCCTTGGCCGTCCCAGTGACAGCATCCTCTGCCATTCCTACAGTGCTTCTGGCCGTCCGGAAGAGGATGAGAAGGGCTCCTGCTCCCCTGTCGCTGCCAGTGCCCACGGCCACAGAGACAGGTAGGCAGGCCGGATGGCCCCCCGGCCTGAGTCGGGTGGTGGGGATATGTGGCAGCAGGGGCATGGTAGAGTGCTCGTCTGGAGAGCGAGAAAGCAGTAAGGGCACTTCCACCTGAGCTAAATTGTTTAACACCTGTCTCTAATTCCAGTGAGCATGGGGAGTGCGGCATATAAACGGCCACGACACCGCCAGATGGGAGAGTGAGAGCAAGCCAGAATGTATGGCATTAAATGTTGGACAAAACGGCACATAAACGCAGCACGCAAGTGAATTTCAACAGTTTGAGCACCATGCCACCATGAATCTACATTATCCATATAAAAGAGAATGTGTGATAAGTCAAACATTGGGATGTCATCAATCTTAAATGACAGCCAATTATGTAAATCAGACCACAAGCTTTTGGCCATAGGACATAAAAAGAACAAGTGTTCCAGAGACTCATCAGCTGCCTCACAAAATTCACAGGGATCTACTTCAAATTTGAACCTCTTTCTAAGAAAGTCAGCAACTGGATATATTTGATAAATTATTTTAAAGTGAGTCTCTTTGACTTTAGGGGAAATGGGCCATTTGATGAATATGAAATGTGGTTTATCTATGGACAAGGCATTCATATTTGGAACTTGTGCACACTATCCTCTATAATAATCCAAAAACATTCTAGATTTCCAAAAATCATTAATACATTTACTGTAAATTACATTCATTAATGACTAGATTTGGTAAGGTTGGTGAAAGTCTTATTCTCACATACATCAATGTGTTTGGGATTAACTGTAATAATGGTAATGATTTACACATTTTATTATATTCTCTATAAGTGCGGTTAAGATTATACTTGAGCAAAAAGCCAATATGTTCCAAGAAGTTACCATTATCATCTAATATTCATTCACAAACTCAATACCCGTCTCATACCATTCACATTTAAACAATGATTTCATATTAATTTAAATGACCCTGTTTCTCCATATGGATTCACCCTATGGAATAACAGGGTCATTTCACTTAATATGAAATCATTGTTTAAAAGTGAATGGTATGAGACGGGTATTAAGTTTGTGAATGAATATTAGTATTTTTGTATTGGAGATGTTGTTTGTGGAAGTTTGATAATTTAATAGGAATCTTAGTTACCTAAAAATCACATTTTAAAAGAAATTCAAGCTGTGATAAGTATGATTTCAACCATTTACTCTTAAATGCCACAAACTTTGATTCAAAGTCCAAGGCGTTGATACCACCCTTATCATACTCTTTCACTAACTGTGATTTCCTAATATAATGGGTTTTATTTTTCCAAAAGGAGGGAACTCAGAAGATTGGGAATCGGATGATGGCAGACAGTAAAGAGGTTATGGTTTCTTTCTAAATTCCTCCTCAATTTCTTGTAGCTGTAAGATGTTTTGTGTGTGTGTGTGTGTGTGTATATATATATATATATATATATATATATATATATATATATATATATATATATATATATATATATATATTATACACACATACATGTATGTATATTCTGTCTGTGAACAAGGCGTTTAGTGAACCTGTTGTGAAGTACCCTGAACGCAGGTCCATCTAACGTTAATGTTGAAGGGAACGTGTAGATAGCTAGATGTCAGATAGTTCCCAGCTTGTTAGTGTAGTACTGCAAGGGTCATCCATTACTCATCAGCCTCTACATGAATTCATTATGTAGATTAAAAGCAGGCTCCGAGAGGAAGCCGGTCAGGCCCTAGGACCCTTGGGGCTGGGAAAGCACAGCAGGTGTAGCAGAATATGGCCCGGTTAGGAAATCAAGTGTTTAGCTTAATGTTTTTAAATTTGTGGGCTGGTCAAGGACATCCAAATGTAGGGTATTCCCAGACATTTCCTCTTTTTCCATATGTGCGAAAATGTCCAGGATTCGGCTCTAGTTACATTATGGTCTAATACTTCATTGTGTGCGCTCGCATATTTGCATTGCTGTAACCCCGCTTTGGAAGTCCCGCCTTCTCACACAACAATTGGTTGATTATAAGAGGCTTGCAGCAACTATTGGCCAAATAGATATATTCCTGCCTGTCAATCTCTCCGCGAAGCACTGTTGTGTTCGGCATCAAACAGTTGCTTGACACTGACAGTAGCAGCAAGTTACAGTTGAGTGGAAACAATGCCCAAACGAAACTGCAAATTTACAGAAGATTTGCACCAAAAATGCCCATGCTTTTGTCCAGGTTGAGATCCGTGGGAAGCAGAATGTATGACATGTAAAGCTGGCAATTATCAGCTGCTATAAAGGTGCAAGTGAGTTAGAAGCACACATTAGCTCTGCGATGCATCATGGGTCAGCAAATGTTCATGAGGTAAATTAATGGACTACTTTTAATTTTTACAAGGTAAATTTGTTATCACATTGCTTCATTTTACATGGCCATTCAAAATAATATTAATAGTAAATGAAGGTACACACATGGCATTAAATATTTTATTTTAGTACATGGACATTCAAAAGAACGTTGGTCATTTATATATTTATGTTACGCGAATAGTGTCTTTTTCACTGTACTAAAGTTTGCATTCATAGTAACACTGTTTTGAACCCTATAATAAATGGTCTGCATAGGGTGTGCTAGTCCACTTATGCTAGTAACCAGCAACTGACTGACTTAGATGTTCATATTAGAGTAAACTAATGTTACACCAAAATAAATTGTTTTATGTTTTAATGATAAATCAGGAAATTAGCCATTTTTGAGGTAAACATTGAAATTTCCAATGAACAACATATGTACTTCAGTGTTTCCTATTAATTGACTAGATTCTGGCGGCCTGCCATGGTCTAATAATGAACCAAAAAATTTTTTACACTTCTCATCTAAAATATTTTTGCACTTCTCTCATAATAACATAAAATAAAAGGTTGTGTTTTGTGCTCTCTCTCGTGAACCAGTCAGCTCCTCACGGTCCACTGCTGTAAACTCATGCGCTCTCACACACAGATATGCAGATATATGCACTGGAGTATTCCTGGATCCGTCTAACATTATATGGTTGAGGAGGTAATCTTTGAAGTAATTAACATTAACATCAAATGTATCCACTGCATTTATACACTACTCCACACACAATTTATCATCATCAGTGTATAAGAGCAAACAGATAATATTACTGCCGAAGTTACAATCATGATGATTAACATTAGTGTTACTAGGTTAATTGGAATAACATTACACTGCTTACGCCTTCACTAGCTAGCTAGCTTTAGCAGTCTGAGGTAACGTGAAAAGATAAAAAGCTGAAACTGACATCCCTTGTTTTTACCCTGCTTTTCAGAATGCGCATACAAAAATATTTTAAGAGATGTCAAACCCCAGATGAGGAAGAGACATGGTGTCTAAGTTAAATGAGGCCCTGTGAGAGATTAGTTAGCACCACAGACTCTAGCTCTGAGTGAAAATTGTGGGTCGGGTAGTGTCAATCCAGCTAATTTTATACTATCGCTTTTGGTGAGACAGGCCTTGGCTCTGTCAATTCAACCCTAGCAGGGGATGAAGAGCATCATGTATATGGGGAAGAATTGGGGCGCTGTTTCTCACAATTCAATTTATTTCAATATTACCTATTACAGCTTTAAGAGCACAAAATAGTTTACAAGAGCACAACACTAGCCTCTTAATTTTGCTCTCAAAGTGCACCAGATGGAAGTACTTAACTTTAAAATGTACAACATTTTCTTACGGGGGAGCATGTCCCCAAACCCCCCATGAGGATCGGAGGCCAATTTTCACCTATAGCACTCAATTATTTTACATAACATATTTTTTATAAATTCCGATTAATGCGGGGATATGCCAGCTATTTTGTTATGGCTTATATGGGTTTGCATGTTTACATGACACATACATTATCAGAATATACTAAATATATTAAAAGGAAATTTTGAATTTTAATATTTAACGTAAACCTGGTCAATGACAGATTTGTCATTGAGTTTGGTTTGTTAAAGAAATATTACGGGTTCATACAAGTTATGCTACATTAACAGCATTTGTGGCATAACGTTGAATACCACAAATTATTTTGACCTGTCCCTCCTTTTCTTAAAAATATAGTGAGGCACTTGAAAGGAAGTAAATGGGGCAAATTCTTTGGAGGGTTTAAAGACAGAAATGTAAAGCTTATAATTGAAAAAAAAAAAAAAAAAAAAAACACTTACATTAATTCTATTAAAACTCATTATTTGAGATGTAAAATTGTTTAAATTGTCAATTCTACAGTCATTTTAGGGTTTGTTGACATTCCATTATCATGGCAATGAAGTTGTAAAATTGGTTATAACATTACACAGAAAAGGTTAGTAAGTGATTTTATGACACTACAATCATGTAAACACACATATTGTTCATGTCTTGTGACTATACTTTTGAAACAGTGAGTATTTTAACATTTACGGATTGTCCACATTCACTTCCATTTGAAGTGCCTCACTGGAACCCAGATTTTTGCTTTTTTTAAAGAAAAGGAGGGACAAGTCAAAATAAATGTTTGTTGTAATCAACATTATCCCACAGATGCTGTTGATTGAGCTTCACTTGTGTTGAACCATTTAAGACCCTGTATACATTCTACATGCCATACAAAAATAAATGACAGGCTGGTAACAGGTTACCAACTTGGTATTATTTTATTGGAGTTCAACACATGCATGAATTAAACGGTACAGAGAGCAACTTGAGGTATAACAACATGTAAGCACACAGACCAACATCAGGATAATCTGCAAAACCAAGATCAACCACAGCAATGATCACTGGTTAAGAGAGTACAGCTTATGCCAGCCCCTCACACACTCAGTCCCTTTATAAAAATGCTGCATTTTGGAAAGCTTGATTCTCTCCAACTCTTCCCTTAGTAAATACAGAATAAACATGGTTTCTGCAGCAGATGTCAGGAAATCAGGAGCTGTTCACACATATACAAAGACACACACAACTTCAAACACATCAAAGAGAAGAAAGGTGCCATTCTTATAAAGAAATGCTCTCAGTACAAAAAGGGGTGCTCTACCAAAGACGTTGGCATAACAAATTAACAAATGCTGGGGATAATATGTGTCCGATTCCTTTTAAGTCAGTGAGATATTTTCACTCCAGCTGCATTGAAAATGATATTCAACAAAGAGTGTGGAAACTCAAAACCTATGACTGAGAATCTGATCTTTCCAGGCCACTTGATTCTAATATATAGCAACCTTTACTGAATATTGAAATAAAAGACTCATCAAAATAAAGTTGTTCTACATTCTCAAACTGTACATTTCTGAGACACTTTTACAGCCAAAGCCATTACAACTGAAATAAAACTGTAGTGCCGCAATGATAGATGAAATTCCACATTTTGCTGAATAATCTGGAATGAATATAAATAATTCCATATCCACAAAGTTACACATTCTAATCCTTATCAAGATGACACATTTCAGCAATAGTGTCATAAATATTAAAAACAGCATTTAAAATTGATAGTTAGCATCCATGTGTAGTAAAATATTTGTCTATTTTACACTAAACGTAGTGTACAAATGAATATGTAGGGGGAGTTATAGGTGTCTTGAGACACTTGTCAATCGGTAAATTGTGTCCACCAATTGTGTCCCTTACGTATCTTATTAATAGAAATAGATGGTACCCACAATATTTTAGTGTTAATAAGTCCAGAACCTTATTATAATAATATCTATATTAATAATAATAATAATAATATAATAGCCTATATGAAATCTCTGCTAATCATACAATGTAACTACAACTCCTCTGGACACTAAAAGCCATCAGACTTAATGCTCTATTTATTGTTTTAGGTTAAATATTTGGTCCGTCAAAACTGTATGTACACAACAGTGAGACACAGCACTCAAACTATAGGTATTATATGAGCACATTCAACTGACTAAAGTTCAAATCTTTGATGACCAAACAAGAGTACTACCTACATTCTGTTCTTAAAGGCATTCCCTAATAGCAACAATACTAAGCTTAACACAATATCTGCTGTAGTTGTGAAATGTAAAATCCAATTTAAGCTGTCACCATCAGCACTCTGTAAATTCCACTTGTTTTCAGTCTTATAATAGGCAGTATTTAAATGAACTAGAGAAAAAAAATTGTATTTGAACAAAAGCTTTAACACAGCCAAAAGGCTAATATTTTCAGTGTATATTAAATTGAAATACTTTTTTGTTGTTCCTATAAATCCTTTCTAATATGCAATGACTTTGCAAAGTAAAAAATAGCATTTAAAAGTTTCCAGTGAAATAAATAATTTCCTCATATGGTGTGGCCTATGAGTAGTTGACATTTTGCCTTTGAAGGAATATTTCACCCAAAAATTAAAATTATAAATAAAAAAAAAAAATTTAAATTCATATGGTGTGGCCAATGAGTAGTTGACATTTTGCCTCTGAAGGAATATTTCACCCAAAAATTAAAATTTGCACCGTCATGTTGTTCCAAACCCAAATTAAGCATTAATGTGAGCTACTGTCAAATGCCAAATAATGAATTCAGCCAACAGGAATGGGTTCAATTATTATTAAATTATCTCCTGTATTCTACTAAGGAAAGAAAGTCATATGAGTTTGGAACAACATGAGGGTGAATAAATCATGACAGATTTTTCATTGTTTGGTTAAACGGTTAGTTCACCTGTAAAATTCTCTCATCATTTACTTACCCTCATTCATTCCTAGATATAATATATTAATTTCTTTTTCTGTAAAACACAAACAAAGATTTTTAGAAGAATATCTCAGCGCTGTAGGTTCATACAATGCAAGCGAATGGTGACCAGAACTCCAAAAGCCCCAAAAAGGAGATAAAGTCAGCATAAAAGACACCAAAAATATAACTCCTTCTGAGTCTTATGAATTACTTTTATGCTGACTTTATCTGCTCTTTGGAGCTTTTGGAGTTTTGGTCACTATTCAATTGCAATTTATAGACCAAAAGAGCTGAGATATTCTTCTAAAAATATTTAGAGTAGATGTAATAAAAATATTTAAGTAAATGATGAGGATTTTCATTTTTGGGTGAACTATCCCTTTAATTACTCATTAAAATGGAGAAAACCAATTAGCAAAAAACAATGCTACATTTGAAATAAAACCCCAAGTTGCTAAAAAAAAAAAAAAAAAAAATTTTTCCCTTTTAAGAGGAAAGACAGATAGGATGTTGCATGCAGGACCACAGAGAACACAAAGCTAGACATGACTCGACCTGCTGTAGACTTCATCATGAATTTCCTTGCTTTGTACCACAAATATTCATTAAAAAAATAGACACCAACCTCTCAAACCCACAGGGAACAGTACATATTTAGAAGTTATGGGTGGATCTGGTACACCACTTTCAAACAGAATGAAAACTAGTGCATGAAAATGTATCTTTTTATGGATAGCATCATGAAATGGTTCCGATTACTTCAGTGGGTACAAGAGGCAGCCATGCTAGTGTTGATTTGTGCTGGAAAAGCAGGAAGCCGGAGAGAAAGAGGGAGAGGCTGATGTATCTACAAATCGGCTGGCCGAATACACACACACACACACACACACACACACACACACACACACACACACACACACACACACACACACACACACAGGGGTAGTGTGGTGGGCCACCCCAAAGGAACTGACACTTATCTACATAGCAAAGAGTGCGTCCTCGGATCTGCCCGCCTTTTTACTTGCACTTGTGGAAGCACCTGCAGCAGCTGAAAGGTCGTCACTAGGGGGCACTGGCAGTGTGGGCACAATCTCCACTGCTTTGGCCCTCTCCTCTAAAAACTTGTCAAACTCTGGAAGAATGTTTTGATGGAAAGTGAAGATTATTACTGCATAGAATTGTATCAGCAGAAACAAGTCAAATAATTGTCCATACCTTCACTTGTCACGCCCTCCTCTCCTTCATCTCCTTTCTGTTGAGCAATAGAAAATAAAAGTGCATATTATTTAGTGCATGAAGTCTTTTGAAACAAGGAACACAACAAATTTACAACCATATCAAAACAACCTTGATAACATGGAAGGTTTCTCGATTTAACTGATTATCTAAACAAATATTGTATTCATATTGCTAAAATCATTCCCAAACATAAATCCAAAAAAGGCATTAGTATAGAAAATAAGATGATAAAGAATGTCGAGCAGGCATTTATTCACTAGATTCTCTGTGTTCACTAAACTAAATGATAAACTATAAGAATATCCCAGAGAAGAAAAGAATGCAGCTGTCTGAAAAACAACACACCATACAGGAGAGTTATTAGTGACCTCAAGAAGAGGGTACAAGGTGGTCAGTCAAGAATAAAAAGGCAAAAAAAGAAGTATGCTGTTAAAGGGGCATATTTCTTTTCGCACAATCTTGTTATGCAACATTCTAAAGAAAATAAACGAAAGAAAATCTCACCACATCAGTACTGAGCCACTCCTCAATGTCATCCATGACAGAGGACTGGTCAAGAGCTGCCTATAGACCCAAACCATGGACCGGAACCAAGCAAATCAAAACAAATAATCCCAAACATGACAAAAAATTCAAGCAAATAAACAAAAAATAAAACAGCATGACTTAAACATAAAAGTCTTTATCAAACCAATAACAAACTTATCCCAAATGGACACGTGGTAACAAATCAAGCACCAAATTAAAGGGATAGTTCACCCAAAAAATTTAAATTCTCTCAGATCCCAGATATGTATGACTTCCTTCTTCTGAACACAAACAAAGAATTTTGGGTCAGGTGCTGATTTTTTAGAAGAATATTTCAGCTCTGTGGGTACATACAATGCAAGTGAATGGTGGCCAGAACTTTAAAGCTCCAAAAATCACATAAAGGCAGCATAAAAGTAATCCAGAACACTTCAGTTGTTAAAACCATATCTTCAGAAGTGATGTGATAGGTGTGAGTGAGAAACAGATCAATATTTAAATCCTTTTTTAATACCAGCCCAGTAGGCACAATGAATGTGAGTCGCTAAAAACAAAAGAAGAAGAATGAACAAGTGAAAGTGGAGATTTATAATAAAAAAAGGACTTAAATATTGAATCGTTCATCACCCACACCTATTATATCAATTCTGAAGACATGAATTAAACCACTGGAGTCATATGGATTATTTTTATGCTGCCCTTATGTGATTTTTGGGTCTTCAAAAGGTTGGTCACCATTCACTTGCATTGTATAGACCTACAGAGCTGAAAAATTATTCAGTGTTCAGCAGAAGAAACAAACAATATCTGGGATGACATGAGGGTGAGTATATAATGAGAGAATTTTCATTTTTGGGAAAACTGTTCCTTTAAAGTATATCATGGATTCTTGTTTCCGAAAAAGAGGTTCTAACTCAAAATGTTATTCATATGAATGAATTGTTGTAATTTTCTCTGCATAGCTTGAAAGTCACATCCTTCTCATTCAATAGTTGTGTGTGTGTGATACAAAATGGGTGCATTATGCACTATGTACTTTGAATATGTATCCTTTGAAAAAATAATTATTCATATGCCATTTATTCCAATCCGACATAAATATCTCAAAACCAACACACTGCTCTATGATGAAAAATGTAAAAAACAAAAGATCCTCATATAGTGTACTTACTATATGACAGAAAATGCTAAAAACTTTTTTCTGTTTCCAAAAATAAGCACACACTCACACTCACCCCAGTGTTTTGTTGTCTGATGTCCAAAGTCGGGGCCATTCCACTTGAAGCCTTTGTGTCCTCGAATGGTGCACTGAGAGTTCAAAACCAGCAACACATGAGTGAAGTTGCAAAAAAAACTCTATATTGAACTACTTGCACAACTGCCTCCGCATTCAGCGGCTCAAGCGTTACCAGTTACAGTGTGGTACCTACATGCAGAGGTATATTCATGGAAATGCAAATTATTTCTACTTTTTGATTAAAACAATAAATCATGTTTTTGGCATTAACATGACTGATCTCACATTTAAAAAATGCTGAAATTTGTCTCCAAATATATTTTTTCCCTTTCCAAATGTAGCTAAACTCAGTTCCTGAAAAATAAATCAAACATATATAGCCAGCAACTGTCTGGCATTCTCGTTACACGTGTTTCATTCATTGAGGATATTTCATACCTGTTGAGCTTCAATGATAAATTCCACCTTGCAACAATTGCAAATGACTTTAGTTTGGTTAAATTTCCCAGATACTGTATATTGATTTATAAATACATTAGGCATTCTCTTACTCTGACTAGTCTTTAAAAACCACTCAGAACAGAATGAAACAGTTTTAATGATAAATTAGTATGTGAAATATATTTAACCACACTAAACATATTCCCATTGTCTTTGGCCGCTTTCCACGTAATACATTTATATTTTAACATATAGATATATATACTTAATAGTGAAACAATGACACAAAATAGTGATTAAAACATGCATTAATTAAAACAAGTTGATGCTTGCATTAAACAGGTCTCACACATGGATCACTGCAGTGTTTGAAGCGTGTAGTTGTTTCTTTCCAAGAGTGCTGGTGCTGACACCCTTTACTAGTCTCCTTCAACCTTCTGTCATTTGTGGTTGAAGCTGCTCTGTGGTTAAATGTCTGCTACAGGCCTCAATGTGAGGAGAAACAGTAAAAAGCGCTAGGTGTATACCAGTCATTGCTTTCTCAGGTCGGCTTGGGAAATATTACAGCTTTAAAAACATGGTCCTTCCAGTGAATTTTCATGACACTGTACACAGTAATGTTCCAAATATTTTTTTTCTTGTCTATGAAAATGTACAGACCATAACTTCTGCTTCTGAACACTAATTTTAAGTGAAGTTTTGAGAAATAGGCAACTATGAAACACTGTACACATATAACCGGAAACTAGCGAGACAGATTATTTCAAGGCTCAGTGCAAGTAGTCCATTATCTGACCAATTTTGTATCAACTTTATCAGAACAATTAAACTGAACCCCTGCATAGGTTCGTTTATTTCGCATACATGCAGTTGGTCTCTTGAGAAAAAAAGTATTTAAAAAGAGATTGATTTCATACCTCTTCCTCTGGTCAGGAATGGTGCCAGTCCTGGTCTGGGCAAACATGTCAAAGTCATCTTGAGGTTGACAGCTGGTCAGAGAGCTCAAGGTTCCACTCACACTGTCTGAACCGACATCTGTAACGAAACAGTTTTCACATCAATCTGGAAAGCCTTATATAACCAAAAACTGAAAACAAATACATGATTTTCTTTTTTTCATAATTTACTGAATATCATGTCATTTTACAGAACACAGTGTCATTCCATACCTACATGCTGTTGTTTTTTCTGTTCAACACTATAAGAATTTCGTTAACATCTTGTTGCTAATTTCAGTACGTACTACAGTATAGTGCTATTAGCAAAATGTTACGTAATTTGACATTTTTGGGATGAAATCAATGACAATTTGACAGTTAATCAAATTCACATCTCGATATGGTCACGTACGGTGTTGGTGGTAACGCATTACAAGTAATGCCTGTTACGTAATCAGATTACAACAGATTAACAAAATATTTGACATTTTAGACCATAATATCGGAGTTACTTTTTAAATAAAGTAACGCGTTGCTTTTGTACACCTATACTTTCCCTGTATTGCGAGATATCAGGAGTAAAATTGTGCAAAATTCAGAAAGGAGATGTAGCGTGCATGATAGGAATTGTAGTTCTACAGAGTGTGAGGCCAGAGACTATTTATCTATTTAAATGAATGGGAGAAATTGGAATGCCCAACCAAGAAGCTCTAGCACCCAACAGTCAATTGATGTAGAAACGAAGTCCCACCTTACAGGAAAAAGAGCCAATCTCCTTTAGATACAGACATCGCCTGTCAATCAACTCGCTAATGCGCATTAGCTATACAAGCCGGGAAAATTATGCGTTTTAGCATAATAGGAGTTCAACATTCGGTTGAGTAAAACACGGTTGATTCATGTGTTAATACACACTGCATTAAAAAAATCTGTAAACATGTTTAGGCAGAGAGATAAGACTAGTCTTCCACTGTCCATGACATGATACACAGGGTGAAATACTTGCTCAATTCACTGACTTATGCAGCAGAACTGCTCCGTGTTACAGCTCCCAGTAACTGGGAGAATGGGATGAGAAAAACTGACTCTGGATCGGTGACTCCGAGCAATGTTCTACATTGCTATTCTTCTCACCACAATTGTACAGAGCGGCTATTGGTGATACCGTAGACTTTGTCATTTCAAACCAGTCTGGCCATTCTCTGTTGACCTCTCTCATGAACAAGGCATTTCTGTCCACAGAACTGTCGCTCACTAGATGTTTTTGTTTTTGCCACCATTCTGAGTAAATTCTCGAGACTGTTGTGGGTGAAAATCCCAGGAGATCAGCAGTTACAGAAATACTCAAACCAGTCCGTCTGGCACCAACAATCATCCATGCTTTTATCTAATCAGCCAATCGTGTGGCAGCAGTGCAGCACATATATCTATCAGATATGGGTCAGGTGCTTCAGTTAATTTTCAAACATCAGAATGGGGAATAAATGTGATCTCAGTAATCTGGACCGTGGGATGATCGTGACATGATGGTGACATGATGGTGACATGATGGTGACATTTTACAGCATGTATTCTGTAATCTGTAATGAATACATTTTGAAACTAACCCTCCCAACCCTGCTGGTATCCTACCAATAACAAACTTTGGTATTGGAGGAAACCTAATGCAGTCCTTTTGTGTGTAATGGAAAAAAATAAATAACTTAAAGGTTTGAAATTACATGAGGGTAAATTTTAAAATAATTTTTATATTTGAGTGAAGAACATTGTGGCCTAAGGCTCACCCAAAACAGCCAGTCTGGAGGAGAGTGTGACTGGAGAGGCAGAGTGAATTGGAGCCACGGAGGGAGGCAGGCTAGACGGAGGAGTAGCGCTGTTCCTGGGGCAGACCACCGCTGGAGACCCCGGTCCCAGGTCAATCAGGTTATCTTCTGAAGCCTCGTTAAGGACCTGTGGACATATAACACCATTTCTCAAGGACACACATATTGATTACAGACACTTCAGGGTAAATAGATGATTAATTTGGTATTTTACCTTTACACAGTCACACTGATTTACATACTACAACACAAAAAAAGAGCCTCTGAATGCATCATCATGGAGGGGAATTACAGCAAGATGAATGGCTGGGATGCTTTGCACTACACTAGGGATGATTAGTCGATATTATGAACAACGTCGACAAAAAACTGTCAACGAAAATTTTCTTTGTAAAATAGTCGTTTGACATCATTTAATGTAACATGAGATAACATTAAACTCTAATGATTACATGCAAGAGCAGCTCGTGCCTGAATGAGGAGTTAAAGAATTACACTGCTCACAGTCCAGATGCACTCCAAACAGCTTCAGGTGATGTAGATCGAACAGTATGAGGGAATTATACAAAAATACCAAATAAGTAAATACAGAAGCACTCTCATTGTGGAATAAGTGGAGCAGGAGCTGCCTATTGAATCATAATATGTCACTGTGCATTTCTTATCATGAAGAAAATTGAGACTACACAGCTTTATTAATAAGAAAGAGTTTTTTTTTTGTGAGTTAAAGATGGATTGAGGTGAACAGAAAGGTGAGAGAGGGAAGTCTTCGCCCCATTACACACCGCAACAAAATATGTTTTTGGTTTGTTTTTGTTTTGGCTTGTTTTCCAATAAAAATATCTAAAACTCATTTAAAACAATGCACATTTACTTCAGAAGCTATACTGCAGAATAATAATTTTTAATCTGAGAATGCTGAATATAATATTAAAAATATTTTTAAATATCTAAAAACCCTTGAACAAAAGATGCATTCACCTGAGAAGCAGCAGATAAGATATTTACTTATTGCTTTTAGAGAATAGATCTTGAATATATGTATATTTTGTCTTTACTGCACTCGCAGAAGTATAACCAAGTGGAAAAATACACTTAAATATAAAATACACTTATATTTAAGATGCATTCTCTTAAAGCCTGTCTAAATATCTTATAAGTTGCTTCTCAAGTAAATGTATCTTGTTTTAAGGATTTTTAGACAATTTTAAATGGAAAACAAGACAAAAACACTTGATAACGATAGATTTTGTGCTGTGAATTTCTTTACTGAATTAAACTCCCCTTTAATTCAGTGAATGTCATTTAGAGGTATTTTTAAAAGATGATTTTGTCCTCTTTATTGTTAGTAAGCATGTTTAATACAACCTTTTAAGTCGGGGCACAAGCTGAATAATCGGTTAAGAGCTAATGATTAATCATTGCAATAAATCACAGAATTGTTGACTAATCGTTTTAATAATCGCTAGATTAGTCGATTATCATAATAATTGTTAATTGCAGCTCTACACTACACACATGGCTTTCAAAAGTTTCACCAACTCTTGTTTGACTAATAGAAATTCTAATATTTGTAACTCAAAGTACACTAGTCGTTGATGAAAAAGTGGCGAGACTGTAAAGGACATTCTCTTTAACTTGAATTGTAAGGCAGAAAATAACAACTCAATATGCGGAGGGGGCCAAAAAAAACAGTCCACTTGCCACTGTACTATGTAAAATATAAGCAAAAGCACAATAATGAAAACTAATATTCTGTGATAAATGCTATGTTTACCAGAGTTAACATTTCAGATAAACCTCACTTTTTCTACAATTGTTCTAAAACTAATTTCAGATTGCCTTTCCATAATTATTTAAATCACACGAGTAAATTCTGGTAAGAAACCTGAAAAGTGTGTGGACACAAGCATTTCAAATTTAACAGTGTGACCATTTTTATTTAACATAAACAAATTTAAAGCCATATTATTGTTTAAAAGGTAATGTTAGTAATGTTTTGGAAAAAGATTTTAGAAAGAATGTGTGTGGGTTTTAAGTGGAAGTAGGTAAAACGGTAGTCTCTGCCTCAGACGGCACGCCCACGGACCGCCCAGAGTCATAATCTGGCTAAGCGAGACTAGCAAAACAGCTGAAACTACAGAACCATTAATATGCCATCAAATAACAAATACATATTTTATTAAATGCATCTTTCCTAAATCCCCATTTAGCCTTTTTGTCAGAAGCAGTGGAACTAGGAACTAGTGGGCAAGGAGATGGAGGGGGTGGCAAGCAAAGGTCACAGACTAGGGGAGAGGATCCATTCTGACATCCTACATGTTATGGGAGGTTCATGATCAAAACATGCTAGATGCAGCATAGGACTATATTAGCCAACATTGATATTCCTTAACATCTGTATGTCAAAGAAAAAAGCATGGGATTAGATTACTTTCATACTTGCCTCCCTCAGCTAGCAATAACACAAATTAAAAATAGAACAAACAAAAATCACAATACAGAAAAACCACACAATTAAAAAAAACACCAACATGCATTCACATCTCTTGTTTCTAACTGCATGAAAGCGTTTGCATCCGTAAGCAAATGTACACCACATTCTCAGAGAATAACTTAAAACAACTAGCAAGCAAATGAGGGGAAGAAAATATGAGCTGCATGACTGAGCTGTGCCTTTAACATCACAAATTTGAAGCAAATGTCTTTGGAATGAAACATACGGAGGATGAAGTGATGCTAATACACAAATAAAAGGTCTCTTTTACAAAAGATACAACCTACCCCATTGTTAAAGCCTTGAGATGATCGGCCAGATCGGAACCTCTCATATCTAAAAGGAACACAAAATGTGAGCAATAAGGAACAATGTAACTTATCGAAAACTTACACTCACTGGAAGAAATCTGCTTCATAAAGCATTACGGAAAGGTATATTCATCTTGTTAGATCACACCTCTCATATCGCAAGAAGATGTTGTTGAGGTCATCGTTAACGTGCAAGAGCTCCTCTGTGACTTCCTCATTGGACACACGTGAGATGAGCTCAACTATCCTCTGCTGCATTGCCCTGCATGTTCTGTTCAACTCCTTCAAACAAACAGAGCAAACATTGTAACACTGGATAATAAAAAAGACAATATTATTCTACACAAGAGAGGCTCCAACACTCCCTCTAGTGGCCTTCTGTAGGCAGAGTTGGGGAGTAACGAAATACATGTAACAGAATTACGTATTTAAAATACAAAATATAAGTAACTGTATGCCACTACAGTTACAATTTAAATCATTAATAATTAGAATACAGTTACATTCTAAAAGTATTTTGATTACTGAAGAGATTACTTTGCATTTTATTGTCATTTGTTTCGTTTAATATTTAGTCCTTTCAAACGGAAAACATTTATACATATAAATGATGCGATTTAAAGTGCATTTGAACAGCGGTGAAACACTTTCTTATGATATGTTACATTCATACAAGCAGACAGAGAAGTAAGTCTGAACTAAGTTTGGAGCAGAAGAAATAGAAATAAACCTTGTGTAAATTGTTAGCTTTATGCCAAGTTATAATTTTATTTCTATCCATTTTACATGCACATGTTACCAGACACGATCATATTTATTTTTATCAAGGAAATTCAAGTTAGATCATAAAAAATGTTTTCTAGTAAGACCTTTTGATATTATGGAAAAAATCTTATTCTTGAACATTTTTGTAGTGTTTTCCTGTAAAAATATCTAAAAATCTTTAAAACAAGATCAATTTGATTCATCTAGTTTTTGAAACAACAATGCATTAGATATTTAGGTTTTTCTGAGAATGTATTTTTAACATGTATTTTGTCTTACTGTACTGGAAGAGTTTTTATAGTCAAAACAAGTGAAAAAATCTACCAGTGCTGAAGAAGTAATCCGCAGTATTTAGAATAAATTACTGACCTTGAGTAATCTGATGGAATACGTTACAAATGACATTTTACAGCATGTACTCTGTAATCTGTAGTGGAATATATTTAAAAAGTAACCCTCCCAACCCTGTCTGTAGGTCGTTTGAGGATCGAGCATTATAAGCATATAGTCAACATGATTTTGCCAAGTAAGATGTGTTGTTGGATCAACATCATTTGTTATTCCTAGAACAACTATGAAAGAATTCCTAACCCTAGCCTTAACCATTACAGGAATCGTTCACCCAAAAAACAAAATTCTCTCATCATTTACTCACCCTCATGCCATCCCAGACTTTCATTCTCCAGCAGAGCACAATCAAAGATTTTTAGAATAATATTTCAGCTCTGAAGGTCCATACAATGCAAGTGAATGGTGACAAAAATTTGGAAGCTCCAAAAGGCACATAAAGGCAGCATAAAAGTAATCCATAAGAATCCAGTGATTTAATTTATATGATAGGTGTGGGTGAGAAACATCAATATTTAAGTATTTTTTTACTACAAATCTCCACTTTCACATACACATCCTTCTTTTGTTTTTGGCGAATCACAATCTTCCATGTCTTCTGAAGCGAATCAAACAATTTTGAGTGTGAACAGATCAAAATGTAACTCTTTTTATAACTCTTCTTATGCTCCAAAATTGTGGAATTCACTACCAATTGATATTAGAGAAGCATAGACTCTTTGCATATTTGAATCTGAAAACATATTATTTAAGCAAAGATTTTACTGATTAATCTATTTTTGTAGTCAGTTTTATTTTGTATTCTTCATATTGATGTGCATATTTATATTGTGTTTATTTTATTTGTCTTTTCTTTATCCTTTTTATTCTTATATTTTGTTCTTTTATGTAAAGTGCCTAAAAAAGCTACATTAAAAAGTCGCTATATAAAATAGTTTACTATTATTATTATTATTGTTCAAAGCATTTCTTTCCAGAGTAAAAAGAAAAATGACATACATTTACAGTAAATCTCATTTTTTGAATATCCTCATCACTTACATAAATTAGCTTGTACAGACTGAGCTGTCCAAAAGGATCTTGATTTGTTGCCAAGTAAACAATTCAAATAGACCACTTTAGGACAACCAAGATGCTTTGATGCTGTTGTCCAAATGGTATGCATATGTTAAGTTTCATTGTTGATCTTAAATAATAAATTGTTCTTTGTGACAGAACACTTAAGACATATTTTACAATTTATAGTTTAAGAGTTTCTCAAAGCAGGTAGTCTAAGAATGCGTTCTAGGTGAGAAACAGATCAATATTTAATTATTTTAATATAAATTCTCCTCCCTGACCATAGATGATGATATTCACAAAGAATGTGAATCACCGAAAACAAAAGAAGAAAGGTGGAGATTGATAGTAAAAAAGGACATAATATTGATCTGTTTCTCACCCACACTTATCATATCGCTTCTGAAGACATGAATTTCAAGACATGGAGTCATATGGATTACTTTTATGCTGTCTTTGTGTGCTTTTTGGACCTTCAAAGTTCTGGCCACCATTCAATTGCATTGTATGGACCTACAGAGCTGAAACATTCTTCTAAAAAATCTTTGTGTTCTACAGAAGAAAGAAAGTCATGCACATCTGGAATGGCATGCGGGTGAGTAAATGATGAGATCATTTTCTTTTTTAGGTGAACTTTCACTTTGCTGTAACACTAAAATCTGACTGGTTGATAGAAATATTGTACCAGAACCAACAAGGATATGATATAGGACCATGTCTTACTTGGCAAAATCAAAGTCACTGTGAAGATACCACAAAGTTTGGAATTGTAAGACTGGTCCACTGGTTCAAAATATTCTGAACGTGAAACCTGTATAAGCTCATGATCGGATGGATCCTCTTGACCGGGTACCATCTCAGTCAACATTTCCGACATCACCTTAGTGTTCCCACGGACTATGTCCAACTCACTGCGCAGCTTACAAATCTAGTAAAAATATAATTATGCTATTATTCAATCTACTAAAACAAATGCCAATACATGCAATTTAAGCTTATGTGGTTAAAAGTATGAAAAACATACCTGTTCAGGGGAAGGGTTGATGGGTCCAGAGATTTGTAGAATGGGCACCTGTGGAGAAGTGTGGGTAACAGGGGCAGAGACGGGAGGAACGGAGCCAGAGTGAGGCTGTGGCTTGGGTTGGGCTGGGGGATTGTATTTCGGCTGGTCCATCTCTGGAGCAGTTTGTTGCTATTATTTGCAGAGCAAGACAATAAGAACAGAGATAAAGAGGGATTGTAAAGCTAAAAAGTTACGTAATAAGGGATGGAATATGTTATACGAGACCTGATGTTAACATTGAAATTGTTAATGCATTACTGCAAGCAGGAACATTTATCAGTGAGCCTTAATTTGCCTGACATCAGCACCTACCAGTTGTGGTGTGTGGATGGGGGACAAGGTCTCCAAGTCAGATCGAGGAAACTCTATACCCTTCCTCTTCATTTCTTCATAGACGTGGACTACTCCTGTCAAATCTGGACTACTCCTGAAGCCATCTGCCCAAGCCTGAAATTTAGAGCATATGTAAACTATTTATATGACTTGAAAACTTGCCATTAACATGGCATATGCATTGCTGTAAACACTTCAAACTTTTTCAAGGAACATAAGTTCTGAGAGCCCAAATCTTCTTTACTGGAACAATTCATACATTAAATATTAGTAGGCACAGTGCAAAACAAGCTTTTGTTAAACTATGCCGTTTTAAGTAAACAAACAAATTTGTCTTAATGGAAACATGTCGACAAGCACAGACCAATCTTGCCCAATTCTTGCCCAATTCTCACAAAAAGACAAGAGATTATGGGAGATTTTATTTTGAGTCATTTCTGACATCACATTAAATGTGAAATACCACTGGCAGTTATCACACTCAGAGCATATTGAAGTCACCCTTGGTCACTTGAGCCAATCCTAGTAACCAGATCCACTTGGATGTAATGAGCGCAAGTGCCAGCGAATTGGCCAGGTCTCCTTGACTACAGAGCATCAGGTAACTAGCCATGCACCTTCTCTCTCCGTGACACTGTCCTTTTGAAATACCTCATGTCATATATTTCCTTCCCTAATACAATTTTCTCACATTATCAAAACCAAAAGTCTGGGGGCCTGGATAGCTCCACGAGTATTGATGGCGACTACCACTCCTGGAGTCACAAGTTTGAATCTAGGGTGTGCTGAGTGACTCCAGCCAGGTCTCCAAAGCAACCAAATTGGCTCGGTTGCTAGGGAAAGTAGATTCACATGGGATAACCTCCTCCTGGTCGCGATTAGTGGTTCTCGCTCGTGGTAAGTTGTGCATAGGTCACGGAGAGTAGCATGAGCCTCCACATGCGATGTCTCCGCAATGTCATGCAGAACAAGCCACATGATAAGATGCACTGATTGGCGTTCTCAGAAGCAGAGGCAACTGAGGCTTGTACTCTGCCACCCAGATTGAGGCAAGTAACCGCGCCACCACAAGGATCTACTAAGTAGTGGGAATTGGGCATTCCAAATTGGGAGAAAAGGGGATAAAAGGTGACTTTTGCCATACCTGTATCAGAGCTAACACTTTGTCCTGCACTATGGCCGGTGGATTGTTTTTAGGAGATATGATTTTCACCAGAACACCATCGATGAAGTCCCGGGTGGTAACGAGTGAGTGGAACCGATACCCACAGTTCTTTACACACGTCTCAAGAACCTGAACATAATCATAAGATGATGTTCATGAGAATCAGATTAAAGAAGTCAATCCAAGGGTGTTTTGTCAGCTGTTATTCAGACTGTAAAGGGTATCTTTATTTCATTGGTTGTGCTCACCGTCAGTGTAAGCATCACCTCCCTGTAGTTCTTATTCCCATTAAGTCTCTTCTTCACTGCTCTAATGGCATCCTTAGGCCTATAGATCAGATACATGAAATAAACTCAAACAGACACATTCATGCAGCCAAAAAACTCAATTTAAAGTAAAAACGACAGTATGAATAATGCTGCAAGCATGGTCAAATTGCCCAAATAACATTGTTGATGATTTAGACATAATTAAGCATTCTACATATGAAAAAAAAATAAATAATGAAACCATGACACATCTTCTGCAACTTAACCTGCTACATGCTATGAATATTAGATCTTTCAGTTCTCACCCATCTTCTGTATCACTGATTATATCACATATCTCCATATTTAAAGTCCAGTCTTCACTTTGTAGGGAGCCATCTGTGGCCCTTTCTGGGGACGATCAAAAGGAAAAATTCATTTTCATTGAACAAATATTGATCAATAATCTGCACGAAACAAATTAACTGTCATCCTGACTGTTACTAATTATACAGGCTGGGATGACATCGGCACTGATGAAACAGTGCACTGAATTGCTGAACACTATGAAATATTCGTTTGCTGGCTGGCTATCTGCCAAAACAAGCAGTCAGTTTCCTTCCACAGAGTGGCCATTTATAAAATGGAACTAGCTGATCAATATTACGAATCATTTACACACACATCACTTCAAGCTTTAGCTAAGAATCTGGGGTGTGAGAGAAAAACGCAGTTGCAAGCGAGGTAGTTCAAATTCAGTGTCAAGCATTTTCGCCTTCCTAAAAATCGGTAATTTAAAGAGTTAAGTGCATTACTATTTAAAACAAGAAAGTATTGAAAGCGACCTGCAAGTTAGAAACTGCTAGCATGAATGAGCATTTGCTGTTAGCCAGCTAACATACAGGCTATCCATATGTTCAGTTCCTTCACAGCAGCATAGCTAAAGACGCATCGCTCAAGGCGTTAACTTGTTACGACAAGATTTTAAGCATTATTTTAGTTATGAAAAACGTACCAATACACTGTCCCACTGGAGTACTGTAAGGATTTCCCAGCAAGAACTCCATCTTGACAACATACCCAACGACAAACAGTCTATGAGATAGTAAACACTTAAGATTCGCCCACTAGTGATTCTCATTGGCTTGCGTAATTCAGCACAGCGTCCTTATTGGAGAAACCTGCTGTCTATAAATGAATCGACACGCTAGCTAGTTAAAGGGGCAGCAGTGGCTCCGCTGGTCCTTTATTCAAGGGTGCATAGAACGTGTTCAGAATGGAATACTATACAGTGTAGAATTAATATTCCCTTTTTTGTAAATAATATGCGAAACATGCAGTTTAAATCGGTATGCTGCATTGCAGTTTGTGCTCTAGTACTCTGCATATTTTGGTAAATGTAAGTGGTCATTGAGCATACCATGCCCAAAGGCGTTGCTAGAGCCAATTTAATCTCAGCCCCCTAAAAATCTGTGACTTCAATCAGCATGCAAATCTGTGATCACCCATTGTGAGCTTTAGTTTGCAGAGCAAGACTCTTTTGGTGACTTTTCTTGCCTGTAAAAACTGACTAGTGCAAAAAATACCAACAGATTGAAAAAGCCTACATTAAATGGGCACACGGTACCTTAGTGCCAGTGGAGCTGAGCCCGATTCAAATCCTAAAATCGCTCGTGCTATGCACAGTGCACATATGGCAGAAATAATAGAGCAGCATGGTTGTATGCTAGATCATAGCCATAAATTGAATTGATAGGTCCTTTCTGCTTTGAATTATATGTTACTGAAATGGTGTTATGACTTTGCTTTCTTCTGCACACAGGATTTCTAGCTTATTATTTCTCATGAATTTCTTCATGGTCTGTTCTGACCCAAAATCGCTTAAGACATTTATCCACTGGATAACTTTTTGCTGCCTTTATGTGCTTTTGGAGATTCAAATATTTGGTTACCATTCGCTTACATTGTATTATATATTGCATTGTACACATCTGGGATGGTATGAGGGTAATAAAATTAGAGAATTTTAATTTTTGTGTGATCTATCCCTTTAAGGGAACTGTTTGTGAAACAGGTCAGCCTGGGTTATGTAGTGGAAATCATGGTGGAAATAAATTATGTCACTCAACCACAAATTTGCACAAGATCATTGACCATTCATAATAAAAGTCCCTACAGACCACCCTGAAGTGTAAATGACTAGGTGGAAGGCAAATCCGTACGATTTTATATAGGATTTGAATAGATAATTTTACATATTTACTATTACATCTTCTTCTGCATATATATATATATATATATATATATATATATATATATATATATATATATATATATATATATATATATACATGTATATGTGTCCAAACGTTTGGAATAATGTACAAATTTTGCTGTTTCGGAAGGAAATTGGTACTTTAATTCACCAAAGTGGCATTCAACTGATTACAAAGTATATTCAGGACATTACTGATGTAAAAAACAGCACCATCACTATTTGATAAAAGTCATTTTTGATCAAATCTAGACAGTCCCCATTTCCAGCAGCCATAACTCCAACACCTTATCCTTGAGTAATCATGTTAAATTGCTAACTTGTTACTAGAAAATAACTTGCCATTATATCAAACACAGTTAAAATATATTTGGTTTGTTAAATTAAGCTTAACATTGTCTTTGTGTTTGTTTTTGAGTTACCACAGTATGCAATAGACTGGCATGTCTTAAGGTCAATATTAGGTCAAAAATGGCAATGAGGAATGAAGGCTATAAAATGCTTGAAATTGCAAAAAAAGCTGAGGTTTGCATACAAAGTGTTTTCAAAGACAAAGTAAAACTGGCTCTAACAAGGACAGAAAGAGATGTGGCAGGGCAGATGTACAACTAAACAAGAGGATAAGTACATCAGAGTCTCTGGTTTGAGAAATAGACGCCTCACATGTCCTCCGTTGACAGCTTCATTTAATTCTACCCGCTCAACACCAGTTTCATGTACAACAGTAAAGAGAAGACTCAAGGATGCCTTATGAGAAGAACTGCAAAGAAAAAGCCACTTTTGAAACAGAAACAAAAAGAAACGGTTAGAGTGGGCAAAGAAATAGACATTGGACAACAGATAATTGGAAAAGAGTGTTATGGATCTGAACCCCAATGAGGTTTTGTGGGATCAGCTAGACTGTAAGGTATGTGAGAAGTGCCCGACAAGACAGCCACATCTATGGCAAGTGCTAGAGGAAGTGTGGGGTGAAATGTCTCCTGAGAATCTGGACAAATTGACAGCTAGAATACCAAGAATCTGCAAAGCTGTCATTGCTGTACGTGGAGGATTTTTTGATGAGAAATCTTCAAATTTTAATAGTAATTTTTCACATCAGTAATGTCCTGACTACATTGTGATCAGTTGAATGCCACTTTGTTGAATAAAAGTATCAATTTATTTCCATAAGAGGAAAATCTGTACATTATTCCAAACTTTTGTCTGCCAATGTATAAATATCATGGTCTGTTCGACTACTCAATTCTGATTGGATGGAATACCTTCAAATACCGGTTTGTTGGTTCAAACGGTTGAGTGCACAGGTAGTTCTGGTCAGTTTTAATCACCGTTCGATATTGATGCACTGTTTGTATCCCTAGCTACATAACACTACAGAGCAAGAAGAGTGAGCTATAGTAACAGAAAACATTCCCTAACCACATCAGCATAGCTAATATAATGGAATTCAACTTGTTTTGCGCGAAGGGTGAGAGATTGAAAACAAGACCTATTAAATACGTCTTTCGCTGTCTGGCAAGGCAATGCAAGACTATTTAAACTGTGATGTGTTGTGTAATTTATGTTTCTGTGCTGAAATGCCACCTATCCACCTTAATACTTAACGCAGAATTGTTCCACAATTCGACTGTTTTAAATTTCAGGTCTCCAGTGTTTTCACTCATATCGCCGTGTACTCTTAGAGGGTAATGTTTAAGGTATTACATTTGTAAAAAATTTCAAAAAACATGCCGATACCTCAGAGCACAGATGACCGTTTTTTATAGACAGTGCCTCACCTGAGTGTGTAGATGACATGAAGCGATGCAATCACTTTAGGTGAGAAACAGATCAATATTCCAATTGTTGGTTACTATAAATCTCCACTTTCACTTTCAAAATGTGAAAGAATGTGAAAGTGGAGATTTATGGTAAAAAAGACTTGGAATATTGATCTGTTTCTCACCCAAAGTGATTGCATCTCTTCAGAAGACATATAGTAAACCACTGGAGTCTTATGAATTACTTTTATGCTGTCTTTATTTGATTTTTGAGCTTCAAAGATCTGGTCTTGCATTGGAAGGACCAACAGAGCTGCGATATTTGTTTCTGTTCAGCAGAAGGAAGATAGTCATACAAATCTTATGGCATGAGCGTGATTAAATGATGAGAGAAGGGTTTTTTTTTTGGGTGAACTATCCCTTTAAAATCTAAAACAGAAAGAGCAGGAGAAAAAAACTAAGAAAAATATTACATTGCACAAATATCACCTGAGATGTTATGTTAGCACTCTACTGAAATGTTAATCATTTAAACTTTGACATAGTAATTAAACAAGCCTGACAAGGCTGTCCAACCTAAACCAGACTTTCAGCTTAGGCTGGTTTTTAGCTGTTTTTTGTTTAGTTTTTTCCCTGCAGGACAACCTTTTTTATTTTTGCCCATCTTCAACTACACACACTGACACTTGGCACGTCACAACTTAACCACTCACCCACAGTCATTTTCTTATTTATTCTGCTATATGAAATAAGTGCACCTGTCCTAGATTCTTACTATGTTACCTTGAAAAACTCCTACCTCTGTGGTTATCTGAGGTAAATGGGTTAACAGATGTGAGTAACTGCTTCATTACTCTTTCCCCAACAAAGTGAAACCTTGTTAGACAGATTTTACAAAGCTCACTTACTGACTTTGCAGGAATATCCAACCTTAACCACATTCTTTGCTGGATTCTTTCTCACAGGGAAATGGGATGCAGATAAAGATGTTGATACCAAACACTGGGTAAGAATTTATTCATGGGATACTGTATATGATAAAGACAAAGAATCAGGACTTCCTTTTCACTTCACACATTTGCGAAGTCAGAGGCCCTTTAAGAATGTTTTTACTTAATTATGGCCCAACTGCCACGATGAATAGAAGCATGTCATGTAATTTCTGAAGTCTGTCTAATGTGAATTCCCAGTGTTAACCCTTCTTCAACATTTCTGGAGCATATCAAAATTAATCCACTTGCTAAAAAGATGGGTTTTGACTGACAGGAGTATTTACATGGGTTTCTCACCTTGAATTTTCCCTGCGTAAGAGTGAGATATTGTATAATGTGCATAGGGAAGTAAATCCAGAATTACATAAGATTTTAAAATTAATAGAAGTTCCTTTTAACATATTAGTTTCAGATCTTTTGACATGATGCAAAAAGGTTAAACTTAGATGACTTTGATAAGAAACTTCATGATTATCATGAGATGGAAAGATGGACTTATTACATCCGTATATTAAGTATCCAAATCTTATGGCGCAAATATGATTTGAACAAGGCCAAACACGGTTGCACTTTTTATCTTTTTATACATCAGTTTTTGAAAAATACAGTCATGTGATTATGAAATATGGTATTAACATGCAATGAAACACTTTCTAAATAGGTGCCTTCTTTGCTGGATTCTACTACGTTTGCTTTCAGAAATCCACAGCAACTATAGGATAGTACTATCACAGAAGTTCTGAATTAAGAAATAAGGCTCCGATTCATTGTGAATGTAGTCGCAGCTGAAGTGCATTGTTAGATATTCACAAGCAGGGGTGTAAAGACATTTAGTAAAAATACTTAAGTATTATTTTGGGGATTTGCATTTTACTCAAGTGCAATTTAACAGAAAATGTTTACTTCCAAACAAAAAAATCATACTTTTTACTTCTTACAATTATATTTAAACTTGAAAAGTACTAATTTTCTTTCTTTCCCTGTGTGGAGTTCTGACCATCTGCAGAGGCGGAATTTCAGATCTGATGTGAGCTTTGAATATTTTGGAGTATTTGAGCGACTAGACCGTATGTAACCGCCCGACTGAATGTGATGTATTCATTCGAAACTATAAGCACGAAATTAGAAACACTGATGGTTTTTGTCCTAAGCTTTATTCTAAACGCATGCAACTTCTAGATTGGACAGTTATGAAGTAAGAAATTATCATTCACGTTGCAAATATATATATAAAAACAAAAGGGTTTGTAATTAAATGTGTAGCATATCATGTATTTCTACACTTGCCTTTATATTTAAATAATATCTATGAATTTATACTCTCTATTTGCTGAATTAGTTTTGTTGTTGTTGTTGTTAGGCAACTATTAATAATAATAACTATAAAACCAGCAATGATAATGATGATAATAATGATAATAATAATAATTAAATATGATTAAATATTTATTATGAATTTTATTGAAATCTGCTCAACAGCAAGATTTGGTAGCAAACCTCAGAAAACTATTCACATAACTAACAACTAACTTTCTTCAGAGCTTCATTTGAACTGTGTTATCTTTGTCTATGTCTGAGTGCTCTGACATCACAATTCTTGAGTGCTTATCCCAAGCACTGTGTGACTGTGGCAACATTTTTGCATTCCACAATTATGTTCATTACACGTCTCAGGGCAGTTCCGAAGTGAAATGTCCGCTCTGTGGCACTAATAGTGAGTGAAATATTCTCCCAAAAAGATGAGGTTTTTAATGTTAATGTTCTATTGTGATTTAAATCAACAACACCTACCTCCCTTCCCTAAACCTTAAACCTAAACCTAACTGATAGTGTCATAAAAAGTAAATGTGAGATGAAAAACTAAATTTCTGAAGCAACCATGTAATTTTGTGATGCTCCACGGACACTTTCAGCTCATGACTCACATTCTTAAAGGCGCTGTCAGCAATTTTTTAATGAATGGCAAGCAAAAAACATATTACCTGACTGAGTTAAATTACTGAATTAGTTGTCCTGAAATGTCACACCAGCTTTTGCCCACTTACAATTTAGATCGATAGATAGACATGTTTAATTATAGACCGACGACCGACCGACCGACCGACCAACTGACAAACAGACAGATAGACAGATAGACAGACAGACAGACAGACAGACAGACAGACAGATAGATAGATAGATAGATAGATAGATAGAAAGATAGACATGTTTAATTATAGATAGATAGATAGACAAACAGACAGACAGACAGACAGACAGACAGACAGACAGACAGACAGACAGACAGACAGATAGATAGATAGATAGATAGATAGATAGATAGATAGATAGATAGATAGATAGATAGATAGATAGATATGTTTCATTATAGATAGATAGATAGATAGATAGATAGATAGATAGATAGATAGATAGATAGATAGATAGATAGATAGATAGATAGATAGATAGATAGGTAGATAGATAGATAGATAGATAGATAGATAGATAGATAGATAGATAGATAGATAGATAGATAGATAGATAGATAGATAGATAGATAGATAGATAGATAGACCTACTTCCCAAAAAGCTATTTTAATGATCAAGTTTAGGTGTTAAATATGCTTTAATTAAAACTAGTTGTCACAATATGGTTTACCTTTTTTTTTTTATTATTGAAAATAGCTGTAAACATGAGCATTGCCTTCTGAAAGATTTAAATAATGTCCAGAAGAACAAGCTTTAAACTCTTAAATAAACTGCAATCTTTCATTTTAAAGTGTAAAAAATGTCTTGAATATATTCAGCATGGTTTAAATTAAGTGTTCTGTCTCTTCTGAGGATTTAAATGAACTTAGAGCATTCAAAACTGGAAATGACTTAAAAGCCATAAATAAGGAAAAAAGGCAGAAAAATAGATTTAAAAGAAATACTGATAATAATGAACTAACAATATATTTGTTATGTCTTAATGACATTTCACATTGGCAGGAAAAAAATGGGTACCACTTTATTTTACATTGTCCTTGTTATGTATTGACTATAGTAATAACAGTCAATTATGCATACGCAACTAACTCTAAACCAAATTCTTACCCTAACCCTAAACCTATAGTAAGTACATGTTGTTAATTAGTAATAATCAGTAATTACTTGCGTAACTACACTGTAACAAGGCTGGCATCATTGAAGTGTTATTAGTGCACCCTCACCCTCACCCCCTCCCCCACCACCACCACACACACACACACTCAAAATTAGGCTAAAAAAATTGGTATGATTTCTGCGATTCAAAGAACTTCCAAAGTGACTTCCATGGTGTTTTCCAAGGGGTCATCATTTTGTTCATTACTGCACCAGGCAAGTCCATGTGTAAATATTTTCTCCTCGACTGCCTCATGCAGTTCAGTGGATAGTGCATGAAAACACGTGTTTTGTGCCTTTACCCGGGTGGCCAAAACGTGCAGTTGGGGTTCTTTCCCAGGTGATGATGTTGTCACGCAGGAGGAATAACAACCTGTACTGCTGATGACCTTGAGTAGGATTCTGCAGAGGAGTCTTGGCGGTTCTTCACAGGCTAGTGTGACGCCAGCAGCTTCAGATCATTGAGCTGTCTGCTCTCTCACCGCCCTTAGTTTGAATACACACCTGTGTGCCCCATGAGAAATTACTCTAAGATGACAGCCATGAATGGACTGCTCACATGGGTTATTTGAAAAAACAGGTTCAAAGCTCTCTGTACTACAGGTCCTGACACAGCAAAATGTCAAAAGTCTATGACAATTGTATTTTATGACATGAAGGCAGAGATTGTTGCTGTTTTTCTGTTGACAGGCAACTACTGCAGGAAAATGTGGAAGAATCCAAATTTGATCAGACAGACAGACAGACAGACAGACAGACAGACCAATAGATAGATAGATAGATAGATAGATAGATAGATAGATAGATAGATAGATAGATAGACAGATAGATAGATAGATAGATAGATAGATAGATAGATAGATAGATAGATAGATAGATAGATAGACAGATAGATAGATAGATAGATAGATAGACAGACAGACCAGATAGATAGATAGATAGATAGATAGATAGATAGATAGATAGATAGATAGATAGATAGATAGATAGATAGATAGATAGACAGATAGACAGATAGATAGATAGATAGACAGACAGACAGACAGACAGACAGACAGACAGATAGATAGATAGATAGATAGATAGATAGATAGATAGATAGATAGATAGATAGATAGATAGATAGATAGATAGATAGATAGATAGATAGATAGATGTTTTATAAACGGAGCAAGGGATAGAATTACATTCTACAACAACAACGTCTACATGCGCACATGCACGCACCCGCAATTCACAGCACGCGCGGCTGACTTGTAAACGCTCACGTGAGATAAAAAAAAAAAAAAAACACGCCCAGGTCCTCTTTGCAGCTATAAATGATGAGGATGATCTGGATGCTGAGCGAGAACAAGAAAAAGCGATTCATTATTCGGATCTTTCTTTAGAAGCCATGTCAGCTGTGAGTGATCCGCGCTTCCCTGTCGACGTCCGACTTATCGGCGTGATGAGGAAAGAAAAGAGCAAAGTAAGAATATGATGTATCCGTAGAGTAACTTTAAAATATCTTTAAGGAAGACAATTTAAAGACTTTTTATCGCTTCCGAAAGTTTATGATTCAGGTTTCAAATGATTTTTATGATTAATTGCTTGTTTGTTGCAGATGTACATTACATCCGTGTTGTGGTCTGACCAGAGCGAGATGACAGTGTACAGGTCTCTCCAGGACTTCAAGAGGCTTCACGTAGGTTTTACAATAACTTGGACTGGGCACAAGTGGTAACTAGAACGGTAAACCTCATCACCTAATACACTTTTCTTCAACAGAGGCAGCTGAAAAAGAAATTTCCTGTGGAAAAACCATTTGGTAAAGAGGATAGGGTGCTCCCCCATTTTGGAGGTATGGTTTCTCTCACATATCCACATGCACTGTCAAAATGTAGGTAATCATTTAAAAGATTATTCAAGTAAAAAAAAATATTTAAAGTAAAAATGTATACATAATATTGACCATAAAGGGTCAGAATTTGTAGAAAAAAATATTTTAAGGTAACAATAGCCCCTTTTACTTGTTACAGTGATATAAAAGGGTTCACTCGTGCATTGGTTCTGTTATTCAAATGAGATGTCTGCTGTTTGCAGCCCGAAACACAAAGAGAACCTTTCCGCTGAAGGGTCTGGTCAAGTCTGTGCATCGACTGAACGGTCTGGAGAAGTATTGTTCCAGTCTGTTGCAGTGTAACGCTGCTGTATCACATTCCACAGCTGTTATTCAGTTCTTCCTGCCAAATGAGCAAGAGCTTCAGAAAGAGTTTACCCAAAACAGGTATGTAGATCACTTCAGGAGCCAGACTATGTAGGTCACTGCATGTTTTTACCTCATTGTGCCTGTTACAGTATTGGGATGATACAGTTAAATGCCAAGTATACTGAGCATGCTAAAACATGTTTGTGCGTAAAGGTATAATTAAATGTAACTTCTGTATAACGCTCTCACTGTTTGCAGTGTTATGATTCTGCGATCTGAAAACATTCCCACTGTCAATCGAGAAAATAAACGTCTGGCAATGACGTTTGGCAATGTGACCCAGCCTTTCGTATCAAAGACATATAGATGTGTGGCTCCATATGAGACTAAGGATACTAAGTACAAACCCTTTAAGGTTGTTAAGGAGGAAAAACTGAATGTGCTGATCAAAGACCAAGCAGGTATGTTTCTTCTCTCATTAGGAATTTAATAAATACAGATATGGTGCAGTTCCTTGGAGTCTATTCTTGGAATTGGTAGATAATATTTTGGTGTGGTTGTTACGTGAACAGGTTGGTGGCTCGTCGAGAATGAAGATAAATGTTTAGCTTGGTTTCCTGCTCCCTACTTGGAGTTATGTGATAAGGAAGAAGATGAGGATGATTTCGACTCAGCTACTGTTGAAAGTAAGATGTAATTGTTACTTATACCACTGGTCTGTTGCTTGATTCTGATTGGTTGATGGACATTCTAAGGTGTGCAATTGTTTTTGAAGTAAACGCACGGCTGTGAAGTAGTTCTAGGTCTTGACTGCATAACGCTTCCACATCACTTCGCCATATTATGTGAGTAATTAAGTACATCGGATAAGAATGACAAACAATCTCTGCGTCCAAAACTGCGTACTGTTACAGTATGTACTGTATTTGATGAGAAACGCACTTCTTGGCTGGTAAAACTGTAGGCTCTTTAGGTATGAAAGAGGCAGTATGAATAGAATTCGGACATACCAACATCCGAGAAAGTACACATTGTCCCGTGACCAGTATATATGACGTGACAACAAAAACTGTGAAAATAATCCACTCAAGTTCAGTTAAATAAGTGCCATTTAAGCACAATGAGCAATGTTCTTTGTGTATACAGCACTTACTGTTGAAAACCATTTTAAATCCAGCGTTTGACCGTGACGTCTCCTCAGCTCCCGATGCAATGTGGGATAGGAAAGTGTTCAACCGATCCACACTTCAGAATCTCACCGGAAATAGTATTACTCGCTTAATGTTTTATAAATACTATGGATTCGGACATACTACTCCACTGGCATACTGTTTTTGGCACTATATACTGAATATTTGGAAGCAGTCAATGTCTTGTAAATTTATTTCAGTTTTGATTGAAAAGGGTCCTTGGGCCCCCCCTTTCTCTTGTCTCTCACACACACACACACACACACACACACACCATGCATGCAATCACTGCAAAATAACAAATATAAACAAAGACATCGGTTAAAGTAAATTGGTTAAGAACGTAAAACAATGTCTATAATATCCTACATTTGTTTTAATTTAGGTTGAAAAGCTATCTCGTCTACCCCGCACTTACACACGCTCTCACACACACACACACACATTGAGACTTGTGTCGCGACCAACAAAAATAGAGCCGCACCCTCTGCGACTTGATCAATACAACAGTTTCTATTATCTGAAATAACGTTTAATATGTGAAACTTTTTATGTTTCAATGTATTTCACCCTAATCAGCCTCACATAGCTATAGTTGAAAGCACCGTGCTGCCCTCCCCCCACCCCCCTCTCTCGCTTGCTTGCACACACACACAAACACACCCACTACCTTGTTACTCCAATGCCGAAAAGCAGCATATCCTCCGTTGCTAGTTCTAAAGTGACGTTTTTGAAGTAGCAACGAAGGCTTCAGCTATATCAGAGCTAGATCAATTCAATAGTTTCTATATTATCTGAAATATCTGTGGGAAACACCCTCATGCTCCTCTCCCATTCTCTTAAGCTCTCACACACATGGACACACATACACATTATGCACACACTTACTCACAAGTGAAAAAGAGAGCCGTCATGTCAGCGCACCCCTGCATCACAGTGGGTTTAAAGACAGTTGTTAAGGTTTACATTGGAAATATGGTGACACTCGCTGCTGCTGAGAAGTACTTAAACTTACATCTTGGCGATTTTGAAGCGATGTTACTTCTGACGAGAGCTGCAACATATAAAGATAATCTCACAGGTGATCTCTCTCAGTTTCTGGGCTTCTCGATCCCTCAAAAACAAACTCACACACAAACATTCACATACACACAAACACACTAACTTGTTAGTGTGCTCCAGTAAAGCAGCGCATCCTCTGTTGCTAGTTCTAAAGTGACGTTTTTGAACAAGCAATTAAGGCTTGAGCTGTATTAAAGATGCTGAATCTGTGGTGGAAGAAAGTAGTTCCAATCACAAGAGTGTTTTAGAAATGAAAACCAGAAAATGTCTTGAGATAAAACCCTGAAGAATGTATTAAGGTGCTCCAGCCCATTGAATTATTGAAAAATAATGCACACCCAAGGTGTAGCTCTGCTGCGTGTCGTGACCACATTACCACCTCAAGTGTGCATTATTTTTCAATAATTAAATGGTCCATGGTCAATTATTCTTTACATAAACGTACAATGTTTCAATGAAAGTCCAAAGAAGCCTTGCTAACTTAAGATTTTCTCACTCCCCAGTGCCACTGTACTGTGCCACAAGAGGTTATACTTCCAAAAAAGAGGATGAGCTGTCCCTGAGCATTGGCACTGTTGTGGAGGTGGTACAGAAGACTAATAATGGCTGGTGGCTTGTTAGGTAATTAAAGTTGTTTACCCAGGTTGCCTGAACATTCAAGAATGATATGAATGTCAAAGTATTCTAAGGCTGATGTATTTGTAGTCAAAAGGTGCGTGAGATGCCACATTTTAAATGAAGGATGTTCCTATTTGAAGGATTAAAAACAACAGTCAATCCAAAATTTATTTTACAACTGCACAACAACCTTGCATGTAGCATCGCAGCAATACTGGTAATGAAATGTATTTCTGCAAGCTCCAAAGAAAATAGAAATGACAAAATTAAGCTAAAAGGGAAGTTTGGGGCCCCCTGCTGGAGCAGCTGCCCCCGCGACCCGACTTCGGATAAGCGGTTGAAGATGGATGGATGGATGGTGACAGATAATCATTAAAGGGATAGTTCACCCAACAATGGAATTTCTCTCCTCATTTACTCACCCTCATGCCATCCCAAATGTGTATCACTTTCTTTCTTCTGCTAAACACAAACAAAGATTTACCAAAGAATATTTCAGCTCTGTAGGTCCATATAATGCAAGTGAATGGGTACCAACACTTTGAAGCTCCAAAATGCATATAAAGGCAGTATAATATTAATCCATAAGACTCCAATGTTTTAAGATATATATCTTCAGAAGAGATCAAAATATAGTCCTTTTTACTATAAATTCTCCTCTCTGCCCATTAGGTGGCAATATGCACGAAGAATATGAATCGCCATTAACAAAAGAAGAAGAATGTTGAAGTGAAAGTGGAGATTGATAGTGAAAAAGGATGTAAATATTTCTCACCCACACCTATCATATCACTTCACAAGACAGATTTAACATTGGAGTTGTATGGATTACTTTTATGGTGCCTTTATGTAATTTTCAAAGTTCTGGCCTCCATTCACTTGCATTGTGAGGATTTACAGAGCTGAAATATTCTTCTAAAAATCTTTGAAATAAATTAAATGAAATATCTCTTTTAATAGCCCCGCGACCCTGTACACAGGATAAGCGGTTGACGATGGATGGATGGATGGATGGATGGATGGATGGATGGATGGATCTCTTTTAATAGGAAAATATATAACTTTATATATAAATATATAAATGGTGTAAAATATCTTATTTTAACAAATATATTATTACATGGTTCTCTGGAATACTTGATTCTGATCAATTACAATTAATATTTCATGTCTATTTTTTATTTGTTTGGCAAGTATCCATGTAACATGCAGAATCATGTATAGTCAGCCAATCATTGTGGCAAAACAAACCCCACTTAGCGTGATAGAAGACTGATCACCCAGGATGTCTTTTGACTGAATAATGATAATGACTGAGGTGTCCTTATCTGAGGTGTCAGCCTCTTACAGATCTTAATCTTAAGGCATGTATGCTCTCTGCAGATATAACAGTAAGGCAGGCTATGTGCCCTCCATGATCCTAAAGCCATACAACAGCCCCACAGTTGGCCTTCAGAATCTCCAGAGGAAACTTCATATTTGCACTATTTCCGCCAACAACTCCTTCAAGCATGATGCAAACTCCACTGAGTCTCAGGCCCACACACAATACATAATGAATAGTTTCCTCAAATCCTGCTCTCTGGAAGTGCTGTCAGAGCACCAGCGCCAGTACAGTGCTCCAGAGGATGAAGAGCATGAGGGGTCTGACAGCCTCAAGAACAGCTTCAGCGATAATGCAACCGACTTAAGCTTCAGTTCCTCAGACACAGAGTCTATGAGCCCAAGCATGTCCAGCTCAGATGGAGAAGAGGGCCTGAGACAGCCTGATAAAGAGCAAGAGTCAGACGCCAACGGAAGTGGTATTTCCAGAGGCCAGTCCAGCCCCACCAGCTCAGAAAGTGGTGACCCTGTGAATGCAGCCAGATACCCCAGGGTACCACCAAGACCGCAAATGCAAGAGATCCTCAGTCGCTGCACTACCTACACCCGTAAAGCTGCTCTGGCAAACACTGCACGTCTGTTCCCTGAAAGAGCATGTTTAGTAGATGGAGGTAGAGGTGTGAGAGTGTTCACTGAAAAAGAAAGTATGGTTTCATAATAATGACACACTAAATAATTGTTTCACTTCATAACTCCTGCATAACGTATATTGCTCTTTTTCTACATGGTTCACTGTAATCTCTTTGTATTGTCTCTTGTAGTCCTTTGTGCAGATGTATCCATCAAATATTAAATAGATTGATTAAAGAAAGGCAGTTAAAGGAATATTCCGGGTTCAATACAAGTTAAGCTAAATCGACAGCATTTGAGGCATATTATTGATTACCACAAAAATATATTTTGACTCGTCCCTCCTTTTCATTAAAATAATCTGGGTTACAGTTCTTACCAGCACTTAACTTCGTAACAGCACTTACAATGGAAGTGAATGGTACCAGTCTGTAAGCGTCAAAATAACTAATCGTTTTAAAAAGTATGGCCACAAGACATAAACTACAGTATATGCGTGTTAACATGATTTTAGTGTGATAAAATCGCTCATTTACCTTTTACAGCTAGTTCTAAACAAATTTACCACTTCATTGCCATTGTGTAATGTCAACAAACCCTAAAATGACTGTAAAATTGACAATTTGAACAACTTTACAGCTCAAATAATACACAAGTTTTAACAGAAGAATTAATGGAAGTGCTTTTATGAAATTATAAGCTTCACATTTCTGCCTTTAAACCCTCCAAATATTGTCCCCATTCACTTGCATTGTAAACGCCTCACTGTAACCTTGATTTTTGAAAGAAAAGGAGAAATGAGTTAAAATAATTTTTTTATGACAATCAACATTATACCACAAATGCTGTGTACTGGGGCTTCAGTTAAAAAAATGTCACCAAGTTTATATTCGGTCATCTTTTTGTATGTCCTGAAGTTAATTGTATTCCATACTGGAATTGGTTTAAACAGTAAGTTGTAACAGAATTACATTCCCTGAAGTAACTTTTCAAATGTCCTGTAACTATTTCCTCCAAGAGACTGAACAGAAGTCTGAAAGGAATGTTCCTGGTTCGAGTAAGGCTCAACTGACAACATTTGTGGCATGCCAATTGAGCCTTACTTGTCTTGAAGCAGGAACATTCCTTTAAATAGGGAAACTAAAAACTGTAATACAGAGGAAAACACACTGAATACTTCCAGATATTGAAAAAGTGATAAATACAATACAGATACAATTGGTTTAGAAAGCTTTGTAAGTACAACAAACTGATTTATTCTACTATTTTTGCTCTTTTATTAGCTTTAATTATAGCCTATTTATGAATGTACTCTATGAACCTACTTGCGGTATAATGTCTTATGATATTATTAAAATATGAACCTATTTTATGAACATGAATCTACTTTTATAATCAGTGATTGAGTTTTTCTGGTGAAAGTTACCCTCACATATGCCTAAATATCTAATTATGATCATATCACGGTAAGATGAAAAGGCAGCAACTGCTAATAAAATGCAAATATTAACATAATAAAGAGCAAAGTTTTCTCTGTAAATATGTTGGAAACTACATTTGCTTAAATAGCAAACTGTGTTAATACATTGTTTACAAGCGGACATTCTCAGAAACAGTGAGTTGTCACTTTTTATTGCATTTACTGTATCAAATTCTATTGCTTGTTTGTTGAGTTGCTTGTGCAGGTGCACATGTGTTGGCAAATTCAGCTTCCCCCCACAGATTTCCCTTATTTTGTAACCACTGAAGGTATAAAGTAAATACAGAATGGAATGGCATGGAAAGATTATTTTACAGCCTATAATGGTCAACATTCATCAGTTATGTTGCAACAACAATATTGTGTCTGGTAAATAATGGTGGTAATATTCATTATTCGTTTTTTGTAGCTAAGACTTTGCCATATGCCAATAGAGAAATTGACTTTCAAAATATACCCTGAGAAATTCACTGAAGCAAAAAAGTTACAACTAGCCCTGGTCTCCCTTCTATTTTTAGACGTGGACAATTTTACTTCGACATAAAATTCCTTGAACATGCCATGTAAGAAATTAGTTTTGAGCTTCTTAAAAATAAAAGCAACATAAAATCACTGTCAGCTTTATATGGTGGACACTTAATGAATATACAGTATTGTCTTCAATTACAAAATTGGCCAAGTTTCCCATTAAAATGGAGGCACAACTTAATCACTTACACATCTTACCTCAACCTCCACTATATGGACATTGACCAGTTCAACCTGGGGTGTTCTGTATTGTTTAAAGCTTTTAAGCATCTGCCTCATGCACAGAATATCAATTATAATGCTGCTTCATTAACAGAGTTCTTGATTTGACTCAGTTGTCAAAGTGTGGGACATAAATTAGTTTAAAGCGTAGGACATAACATAGTGTAACACATTATACACATTTATACATATTATATTCACATATAACAATTTATTATAAATTCTATTGTATAGAAAACACTACCGTGTTCTCAGGCCATTCAGACCTCTGTGGTTAGAGAATAGGGCTTGTAGTCTCTAGAGCAGGCAGCCATTGAAGGTTCAGTGGTTTCCATAGCAATACTTTTGTCTGGTGAGTAAAACCTGTATGGTACCAAAATAGGGTCCCAGTTGTTAGCATATAAAATTGTCAGGTGCTAGCCACATTTGTCACTTGTGCTAGAATGGAAAAGAAGAGAAAATTGGAAATTGATCTACTATGGGATGTTTTAGCAGTGAGGTATGATGACCGGTGTCTGCCTTTTTGCCTCTCCAAGTTCTTTAGAATATACAGCGCCTGTATCAGCTGTGTTCTCGTAACACACTAATAGTGAAAAATGGTGAGTTTTTGTTGGTATTATTACATGGTAACACTTTACAATAAGGTTCCATTTGTTAACATTAGTTGACAACATTAGTTTACATGAACTAACAATGAACAATACTTTTATACAATTTAGTAATCTTGGATGTTAATTGTTAATTTCAACACATAATAATAATACATTTTTTAAATCAAAAGTTGTATGTGTTAACATTAGTTAATACATTCTGAACTAACATGAACTAACAATGAACAATTGTATTTTATTAAATAACATTAACAAAGATGAATACATGCAGTAAAAATATATTCATTGTTAGTTCATGATGCCTAATGCATTAACTCATGTTAACGAATGGAACCTTATTGTAAAGTGTTACCAAATACATTAGATGGATCTTACAATATATTTCCTTTATTTTCCAACTCGTACTTAAGTTTAAAAATCCTATATGTAGTGACTAATTTTATTTATTTATTTGTGTTTTTCATGTATTTATTAATATGGCCTATCCTCTCCTCTTACCAGAAGAACAAATCATTATCTTGTAGAGATGAAATATGAATAAAAATACATATATTACATATATCATGACATCAGAGTGGTGGTTATGAAGTGGAGCTGTTTGTGAATACCCCAGACGCTGATCTGATTTGTGTCATCTGTAGAGCGGTTCTACGCTGCCCTGTACGCCTTAAATGCAACCATGTCTTCTGCAAGGAATGCATTTTACAGTGGATGAAAAGGTAACAAATTAACAATATATTATCCACTCACTTTTAATAATATATTATTACAATATATATTCACTCACTTTTATGTATATAACTTCATATTTGAGCAAGTGTTAAAGCCACTGTAATTGTATTAATCTATGCTGAATAACCAGCTTTCATTTGTTTCAGACAGGTGAAATGCCCATGCTGTAGGCAGTCTATTGACCAGAACCAAATGTTTATTTTATTTAAGCTGAGTAAATCCATTGGCCGTTTATCAATCAGGGTAGGCACATTTTTGATGACTCAAGATTAATAAATAGTTTGCAATGTAAAAAATCATTTTTTAATCAGTATCTTTGTCAGGTTTTCCAGTATAAATATCTAAACATTATTTAAACGAGATACTGTACATTTACTTCAAAAGCAAAATGACATAAGATATTAAGATATTTTCCAATTTTGTAAGATAATATACTGGTTTTCCCTTAGATTTAAAGGGATAGTTCACCCAAAAATGAAGATTCTCTTCTCATTCACTGACCTGATATGACTTTCATTCTTCTGCAGAACATAAATGAAGATTTTTAGAAGAATATCTCAGCTCTGTAGATTCATATAATGAACGTGAATGTTAACCAAAACTTTGAAGCTCCAAAAAGTACATAAAGGCAGCAAAAATGTAATACATGCTACTCCGGTGGTTAAATCCATGTCTTCAGAAGGGATTGAATAGGTGTGGATGAGAAACAGATCAATATTTAAGTCCTTATTTTATTATACATTTTCCTCCCAGCCAAGTATGTAGTGTCACAAATAATGTGAATCACCAAAAACAAAAGCAGAAGAATGTGAAAGTGGAGATTTATAGTAAAAAAGGACTTTAATATTGATCCTTTTCTCACCCACACCTATCATATTTCTTCTGCAGACGTGGATTTAACCAATGGAGTCTTATGGATTACTTTTATGCTGTCTTTATGTGCTTTTTTGTGGCTTCAAAGTTCTGGCAACCATTCACTTGCATTGTATGGACCTCCAGAACTTAAATATTCTTCTAAATATCTTTGTTTGTGTTCTGCAGAAGACAGAAAGTCACACACATCTGGGATTGCATGAGGGTGAGTAAATAATGAGAGAATTTAAGTGTATTTTTTCTTACTCCATTGGTAAATATCTTAAAATTGTATGTTATATCTTAATATGATTATGTAATCTTGCTAGATTACTCTTCTAAAAAGACTAAATATCTTATGTCACTTTGCTTCTTGAGTAAATGTATTTTATTTTAAAGACTTGCCGATTTTGTTTACAGGAAAAAAAAAAAAACGGCAAAGTAAGAAAATCTTTTTTTTTTGCAGTATGGCAATGACTATGCTCAAAAAGTCAACTTGAAACATCTCCGGTGTCTTTGTTCTTAGTGTCGAAATGAACAGCAGGGCTGCAGGGCCACTTTCCTGCTTTCTAGAGAGTACCTCCACATCTCTAACTGTCCATATGAGTGGCAACTGTGCCCACATGAGGGCTGTGGGGAACGGGTGCTGAGGAAGGATGCTCAGGCACATGATCAGATCTGCAGCCACTGGCGACAGCTGTGCCCAATGGGCTGTGGCACAGTAATCTTTAGAGAGAACCAGACACAACACAACTGTTACCGAGAGCTGCAGCAACGCTATGCAGTCGAGCGGCAGAAACAGAGGGCCATTGCAGCCAACCTGCGCAGGAATATGCTGCGCATGCAGAGTCGCATGGCCCAAATAAGAAGGCAGATACAAGTAAACCAGATGTGTGAGAGCCTGGATGTTGGTGACCAGGAGGTTGAAGCAGGGGAGGGAACCAGCACTTGGATCAACTTTAATGCCAGACACACATCCACCAATCCAGGCAGCAGCAGTCACCATCAAACAAACAGCAGCGGTTTGAGAGTTAGACATACATAATGCTCACTTTACCAGTGAAATCCCCTGTTTTAGAGAATGCTGGATTAAAGGAATGCATTGAAGTTTGTTTTTTATGTGTGTGCAGTTTTATTAAGTGTGTCCGTTTACCTTCTGAAATGGGGAAATATACTGAAATGGGTCTTTTAATAATCATCTAAAGGACAACATAGACTGTACACACCAATATTACAGATTTATTATCTTTATAGAAAGATGCATGATGACTAATAATTTAAATAAAGGTTATCTTCTGTATTTCTTTGCACACCCCAGCTTCAAAGATTTGAGAGGCAGTGAAACATAAATCATCAAAAAACAATTAATGAAACATTCAAATGCCTGCTTGGGATTAGGCATTACAATCTTGAAGTGATACTTGACAGAAAATGTCAAATCTTTGATGCTCAGTATTTTTGTTTAAGTTAAAACAAACACATCTGCAATGCGTAAAACTTGTCCAACCTCAACAAATAGCTATATTCAATGATTGTAATTTTATTTTATTTTTATTCACACTATTGTGGATCTTTAACTTTCAAGGGTTTATAATAAAAATATTTTGTTTTAAAAACTCATGACATGACATAAACAATAAAGTGGTTTATTTACAAAGAAAGACCGAACTGGTCAATTGAAGGAATAGTTCATCCAAAAATGATAATTCAGACCGAAATGTGACACCTTTTTTATTATAAATCTTGACTTGGGTCAAGCGCTTGGAAGTGGAATTGAGCTTCAAATTATGACTGTGGCAAGAAGTTACAAAAAAAAAAGGAGTTACATTTTGGTCTGTTTCTCACCCAAAAGTGATCTTATCTCTTCAAAAGACATGGATTAAACCACCCTTTATGCTTCTTTTATATCTTGAAAGTTTTGGATCCAGTAGACTTGAATTGTATGAATATAAACACATCATATCTCCTTTAAAAAAATTAGTTTGTGTTGCACAGAAGAAACAAAGTCATACAAGCTTGAAACAGCATAAGGGTGAGTAAATGATGAGCGAATAATATTTTTTTGGGGCGAACTATTCCTATAAGATACCAAGAGAGGGGAATGTATTGGGAGATGTCTAATAAACTAAATTATGTATGAGAGATCATGTTTGGAGGCTACTGACACTTTGTGCAGTAATATTTAAATAAAGTTGAAGCTTACTAGAGGATGTCTAAGAATGAGTGAGAAATTTTCATGTCTGTCCACAAGGAGGCACTACTGTCATTCCACAGTGTGTTTCAGATCACACCTGTCAGTGGAGGCCACATAGGAATTCTAAGAGAGCTGTGCAGGGTGTTGCTGGGAAGCTGGTAGGCTGTCCATTCCAGAGTTCATTAGTGGCAGGTATATGTCGTCCATATTGGGCAAAACAAATACTTTCTAGAAAAATAAAATAACATTTTATTTTATTGAATTGTAATTTAGACATTGTACCGTAACATGGCCTTAAAAACAGCTGCCATATGAATAATATGTTGTTATTGTTTACCAATCTAGGATTAAATACATTAAACTTCTTAAAGAAGTCATGGCTTTAAAGTTCAAAGAGTGTCACAAGATTATTGAAATGAACCTGAAACTCATCCTGCAGCTTCTTTTCAATCAGCTCCGTCACATGACAGAAAGTCACTTCTCGCTCTCCGAGTTTGGGTCTGACTCTTAGATCGAGCTTCGGGGGCACACAGAAACTGTACCTGTGAGAAAACCCACAAAATACTTTTGAGCCAGAGGTTCAGAAAAACAGAAGCTATTTTGGAGTCTGTACAATTCCCAGTGGCGGATTAAAGCATGGGCGACATGGGCAGCCACCGGGGTAGCATCTTGCCCATCCACATGCTAACACATTTTTGGGGGGCCACTGACAATACATTGTGCTGTAAGCGATTTCAGCCATTTTGCAAACTTAACCACCCACCTTCTCTTCCAAACTCCATGTCAGCAAACCCATTATGAGCAAAACAGAATGAATTACACATTTACTAGTTTTCTGAGAGTGTAAAAGGTGCAGGTTGCTCCCTGTGTGTTTTATAGTTTACAGCGCCTGAGAAAATGAGATATCTCAGGACATCTATTTCCATGATGTCTGTCAGGCAATAGGGATTTTTTTAATTTGTGGTATTGCAATTTAAAACTTACAGTACCTGTACGATTTGAGCAAAGCCATGAACAGTTACATTAGGTTGAGTACTAAAAGATCTAAAGATCGATTGAGTTTTTAAAAGGATAGTTCACCCAAACATGAAGATTATCTCATCATTTACTTTTTTTCTTCTGATGAACAGAAACAAAGATTTTAAAAGAATATTTCAGCTCTGTGGGTCCATACAATGCAAGTGAATGGTGGACAGACCTTTCAAGCTCCAAAAATCACATATGTTAAGGCAGCATAAAAGTAATCCACATGACTCCAGTGGTTTAATCTATTTCTTTATGAGTGATATGATAGGTGTGGGTGAGAAACAGATCAATATTCAGGTCCTTTTTTTTTTACTGTAAATCTCCACTTTCACTTTCACATTCCTTCCCATTCTTAAAGTGGAAGTGGAGATTTATAGTAAAACAGGATTTAAATATTGATCCATTTCTCACCCAAAGTGACTGTGTCGCTTCTGAAGATAAGGGTTTAACCAATGGAGTCTTATGGATTACTTTAATGCTGTCTTTATGTGATTTTAGGAGCTTCAAAATTGTGGTCACCATTCACTTGCATTGTATGGACCTACAAATCTATTCTGTATATATATCTCTGTAAGAATTTACAGAGATATTCTTCTGAAAATCTTTGTTTGTGTTCTGCAGAAGAAAGTAAGTCATGCACATCTGGGATGGCATAAGGTTGAGTAAATGATGAGAGAATTTTCATTTTTGGGTGAACTATCCCTTTAATGGCAACCTGAATGTGTGTGACTTAAAGAAAGCAAACATAAATGTTTTGTACTTCATTTGATTCTTGAATTCTTTCAAATTAATTAAATATTTACTCAATTCTTTATATTCATTTTACATAGTATTTTTGTAATGTTTAAGTGTGTTCATGTTTTGTTTTCATGTCTTCTATTTTGAAATTAGTTTACCTTCTGTTTCTGGTCATGTGTGTTAGTCATGTGGTTTCCTATGTCCCTAGATGAATTGATCTTATTGGTTCTTGGTTTATTAGTTTTGCCTTTTCATTGGTACATGTTTAATAGTCTTGTTATCTTGTTTGTCAGTTCAGTTCTGTCATTGGTCCCTATGTTGTTAGTTCAGTCTTTTCATTGGTGGTTTTGTTATCTTGTTAATCCTAGTCTATGTTTTTAAGTCCTCATGATTGCCTTTGTGCTTTGTTGAGTATTGTTATTGTACTATCCTGTAATGTTGTGTCATAGTCCTTGTTTTCATTAGTCAAATCATAGTCTAGAACCACAGTAGGTTCTGTTTTGGATACAGTAGTCAATAAACTGCGGGTTCTCACTACATCAATGTCTTTGCTTGCTCCTGTCCTGCTCTGCCTGCTGCAACGTTACAATATTCAATGTTACTTAATACTTATCGTTTTTAATTGTTTCTTGCTGTGCATTATTTCAGTTTCATCTTGGGTTGTGTGCTGTATTAGAAATAAAGAGCTGTCTCAATTTCAAGGTCTTCAACTTCACAGGATGATGTTGTAAAGCAGTAATTTTCTATTGTCTTTGCTTGGTATAAAAACAATTGTTGAATTTATGCTGGTCAGACTGAGTATTGAGACAGAGCATTCCCCTGCTGCCTATGCTTAGCTCTTGGGCTGGTAGAAGAGTTAACATAAGTTGTTGATGTTAACTGGCTTTGGATATCAGACAAAACTTTGATATTCTGACAGAGAGTTCTAAGATTCCTGGTGTTGTCAATCAGGATGGATGATTTAACATTCATTTGACAGGACGGATGATATAACAGGACAAACAATATCACTCTAAGAACTTGTCCTTTATAATAAGACAGCAACATCTCTCATAATAAAGTGCTAAACAGGCTCTCCTGACACGATTATTTGACAAGCGATAAAATAACTCCAAAGTAAATTGTAGGTTTTTTCTTCACTAGCTGCAACAAAAACAACATTTTGTCACATGGTTTCTATTTCTGTGACGTAAAAGCTGCACATCAGAAAATAATGCACTTAAGTTGTTTGTTTGTTTTATAATAAAAATAAAAAACTCCTTAAAACAAAAGATATTTAGACCTTTTTTTCAGAGAATATATCTTCAATTGAGCTTATTTTTCCTATCCCATTAAAAAAAACATTTTATGCTTAAAAAAAGAACAAAATTCAAGTGGGGTAAGAAAAATAAACAACATATTCTCGGAAATAAAACATTTTGCTTCATTTATCTTGTTTTAAGTATGTTTAGATATTTTATTGGAAAACAAGACAAAATACTGATTAAAAGTTTTATATTTTTGTAGTGTGGGTAGCCACGCCCGCTGTGAAATCTCATTGGATCAAAATCCTGCTCCTTATAGCTCATTTAACATCAAATTTCTTCAGATTTTCTTCAGAGTGATTTTGTTTGCATATGCGGATTAACAAATTGTCATTAAAAACTTGCGTTGTGCCTAATAATGTGTTACACTTGCCTAATCCTTAAACCCTCCAATAGAAATGTAATTACAAGTTTAGTTTAAAGCCTCAATCAAAGAGAGAAGGATAACACATGTTAAAGAGCATGATTACTTTAGATAATCTGTGTAATATCTTGCGAGTTTAGGAAAAGCATCAGTTCTGAATGCATCATTAACTGAGTGTGTTCAGTTGTGTGAGAATGGCTCCTACCAAATTCTGTCGGTGGGGGGAGGTGGAATGTTGACAGCAAGCGTTCCCGAGAGCTCTTGAACTTCCACAGCAAGCAGCAAAGGGGTGTTGGACATTTCTTCAATCTTCTTTTTAATGTATTCATTTTCTGTGGCCTTCTGGAAGTACTTCGACTTGGCAATTTTGTCAACGAATTTCAAAATCCGCCTACTAGTGCTGCCTCCAGCCGCAACTCTGTGGGGAGCAATGTAAATTTTTCATCAGGTGGCCTTGATTTATTTTGAGCTACATTTAGTGTCCAAGAAACAAAAAAAGACAATGTGTTAAAGGGATAGTTCCCAAAAAATTTATTACAATTCTCTCACCATTTATCCCAGATGGCACAAAGATTTTTAGAAGAATATTTTAGCTCTGTAAGTCTAAACAAAGTGCATGCTGACCATAACTTTGAAGTTCCAAAAGGACATAAAGGCAGCATAAAAGCGATCCATACGACTCCAGTGGTTTTAAACCATATCTTCAGAAGCAATATGATAGGTGTGGGTGAGAAACATATCAATAATGAAATCCTTTTTACTATCAATATCCACCTTCACTTTCACATTCTTCTTTTATTTCCGGTGATGCGCATTCTTCGTGCATATTGCCACCTGCTGGGCAGGGAGGAGAATTTATAATAAAAAAGGACTTAAATATTTATCTGTTTCTCACCCACACTTATATGACACCCACTTTATATGAAGCTTTGAAATGTTGGTACCTATTCACTTGCATTGTATGGACCTACAGAGTTGAAATATTCTTCTAAAAATGTTCATTTGTGTTCTGCATAAAAAAAAGTCATACACATCTGAGATGGCATGAAAGGTTAGTAAATGATGAGATTTCTGGTGAGCTATCCCTTTAAGCACATAATAAAAGATTCCATGCACATTTTACCTCATTAATGCTGTCAGCTACAAGACTTTACATCTTGAGCTTAAATGTACACATTTAAGTATTTCTGACAGACATATGGATAAGGAGTTGCAACATCACAAAATTGGAGGAATAGTTATTCCAAAAAGTGAATATTCTATCACTGTATTTACACACCCTCTTGTCCCTCCAAACCCAGTATCATAAAGTGGTCCTATCGACTCGTGCGCTAGATTCCAAGTCATATGGACAACATTTATGATACTTTTATGATTATTTATTGTCATTTTGGAGCTTGACAGCCCCAGTTCTCATTTTCTTTCATTATTTGGAAAAGAGTGTCCACAAAGTGTAGAATAGTGTCAGGATCTTCTTCAAAAATTCTCCTTTGTGTTCCACAGAAGAAAGAAATTTACACAGGTTAGGTACACTAATGGCACTTTTCCACTGCACGTTACAGTTCGACTCGACTCTGCTCGCTTTACTTTTCTGAGCTTGCTTTTCCACTGCTGTTTAGTGCCGCCTCAACGTGGGTGGGATTATAGGCTGATCGTCATAGTTGTGTCACCCCATCAAGCTCTCGATGGATCCTCTCCTCGGCTACTAACGAGTGGACCGTCTGAACCTCGTTTATTGACCACAGCATGGTTTTGCGCACAGCCATTTCTTTTTTACAATTCGAAAGTCACGTGAACAAATGATACTGCTATCGCTGTTACTAACTTTAAAACTAGCGTGTCGATATCCCGTGTCGCAAATCCAGTGACGCTGGTAGTGACGATGTTCTCTGACCAATCAGTGATCTGCAGAGTTTTGACGTCACATTTAGTATCGGCTCGGCTCGCTTGAAACCTCGCTTGAGGTGACACTAAAAAAGTACCAGGTACTATCCACAGTGGAAAACCTCCAAAAGTGAGCAGAGTCGAGTCAAGCCGTACCATGCAGTGAAAAAGCCCCATAAGGGTGTGCAAATAATGACGAATTTTCCTTTTTTGGTGAACTATTCCTTTTACTGTTAACTGAATTGAGTGAATAGTAATTACCCCTCAGCACCAGGTACAGTCTTCTCTGCCAGAGCTCCTTGTGTGTCAACAGATGAAATTTCCTCTTCATCAGAGGATCCTGTACCTGAGGATTCCTCATCACTGTCAGCCAGCACAGAGAGCTTGGACCTGCTGCTGCAGAATACAGAGCTTCATCATAACCATACTGTATATCACAAATATAGACCAATAACCAACATACTGTACTAATTTAAATCTGGAATTTAAGAAACTATAGTATATGACATGCATAGTTGGGTCTAAAGTCGGAGACCACAAGTGAAAATATTTATATTCTGCATTCTTTTCAAGTGTAATTTAATACATTACACATTTTTTTCCATTAAAAATTATATTAAAAGCTTATAAATGAGTGAAAATTTCTTAGTATTCGGTTTGACCCTCATTTGGTTTAGTGAAATCAAACAATCCATGTTTATGCAAAACCTGATGATTCATGTTATCCCAGCATTATTTGACAAGGTTGCATCTTGTGTGCTTCAAAGGAAGCAAGGAAATGTAACTTTTCATACAAAGGAGATAACATGGTCAATGTCACACATTTGCTCACATTTGACAAGTGGCCAAGAAAAAGAGCAGAATCTTACAATTTTCTTCTTCATTTTACTTCAGAATATTCTTTGTTTTTAATTTTCCAAAAGCCTACAACTTTCACTTGATTTTAAGTTTTAAATGAAAAACATTCATTTTTGGACCCCATTGTATAGGCTGCTTTGAAATATTAAATACTAGGTAAAGATATTTTTTATGCTACAGAAAAACTCACAGCACATTGATGGTCTCCAACTCTGTGTCTGTCTCAAGGACTCCATCCTTCCCAAGTTTGGAGAGGTTGATTTTGGTCTCTAGAGTCATCTGTAGCGCCCCTGTGTACTCCACCTCCAAATGCAACCAAAGGCCTGACACACAAAGACATTTTTCTTTCTTTTCTTTTCTTTTTTTTTCTTTGTCTTTTTGTCATTTTATTAAATGGATAGTTTAACCACAAATGACAATTCTGTCATTATTTACTTATCCTCATTTTGTTCCAAACCTTCCATTGAAAAGGAGATGTTAGGCAGAATGTTAGACTCAGTTACCATTCACTTTCATTGCATCTTTTGTTCCATACAATGAAAGTGAATGGTGACTAAGACTAAAATGCTGCCTAACATCTCCTTTTGTTTTCCACAGAGAAAAGAATGTCATATGGGTTTGGATGAGGGTGTATTGAGAGAAATAAATAATGACAGGGTTTTTATTTTTCAGTGAACTATTTCTTTAATAATAAAATTAAAGAGACATGACAGGGAGCCAGATTTGAACCTGCATCTCCCACATGATCACCACAGTTTAATGTGTTTGGAGCACAAATGCCAATCACAAGACCCAAATAATTTTTCAAATATTATATACAAACTATATAAATTAATGCTTCAAAACGCATAGTGAGACATTCTTATGAAAGCAAATGTGTATTATTAAAATATCTATAAGGTCAACTGACATAAACTCAATCACTATTCTAATATTGACTAATACAGTATGTTGTAAGAGAATGAGAGTAAATTGGCAATAGACATTAAGACATAGTGTCACTAAGAGCTTTGTCTGTATGTCAGAGGTCAATATTACAAGCATACGATCTGATGTTCATGGATGATACAAATTAAAGACAATTATAGCAAAATAAAAAGCCTACGTATACTTGCACACAAAATAAATCCATAAAGGGGATAAAAATTAAGTGAGAATGCCAGACTCAGTCCAGTGCCATAATCTACAGTACACTCAAAAAATATATGAACCTATTTTTAAGGTTTACGCATTTCTATTTTATAACAACATTGCATAAAATTACATTGTCATATTTTTTGTCAATATTTCATTTTTTATATGACTTACACATAGACACAACAACAATAACAAATAAATCAGTATATACAAACACAAAATATACATAAAAAAGCGTGATTCTTAACAACATTCAATGAATAAAATGTAAAAATATTTAGTTTTTACTTTTGTTTTATTTTGTTAAATATTACTCAATTCTCTTTGATAGAATTTTGTTCTGAAATTGAAATGCGTAAATCTAAAAATATCTTCTTTTTTTTTTGTGTATTACACAACTGACAAAGATCATACGGCAGAGATTAAAAGACACACAATAATAACCTCCAATTCTTATTGGATAATAAATCCTCCATATGCTTCACACAGAGCATTTCACCATACAGCTGACTGTGCAAGCAGACACGTGCACAGATGCTTGCAGACACACTGCTATTCACAGAGGAGAGTGACGCAATATTATTTGCTCCTTTGCTTCTCAATGTTACAGCTGGATAAAAACATCTCATCTACTGCTCAGTGCAGGAACATAATAACACTCAAGCAGTCCTGATGGATGACTGATCTAATCTGTTCTTTTATAAGAGGCTCTTAGCAGCCCAGCTCTCTCACCTCTGCTGTTGACCTGTGGCATGGACGTGCATGTTATCTGGGGCATGCTGGAGCCCATGGCCAGTTCAGTGAGGGCTAGCTCATCCATGAAGTAAGGCAACTGTAGTAAAAGAGGGTAAACACAGAGAGACATGTACACAGGGTAGAAACATAAACATCTGTTTTTATTTGTATATTTCAATAATAAAAATTAAAATTGTAGAGGGTAAAAATTAGGCTACTACAGGTTTCTCTATGGAAACATTACATTCCTTAAACACATTGGAAATGTGCTGTAAGCAATATTAGCTGTTAGCCACTGAATTAGACACACCCCCTCTTTTCAAATCAAACACTACAAATGTAATCAGAGCAATAGAAGAGCGGCATATCATCTCAGTGTTGTCAAAGTTATTAAAATCAACAGTAGCAATGTAGCGTCACACAACAAAGCAGCGACGGACAACTGCTTGTGAAGCTAAATACATCTGACTTGAACGATCTGTTTCAACTACAGCACCCTCAGTTTCCTGCTTACCATATATGGGCTGCTCTGTGAATGCACAAAGTGATTCACAGGCAGAAAGCATCTCAAAGTCTTCTGACTGGCTAAACAACGAATCTGTTTTTTATTTGTTTATTTATTTATTGCTGTTAACAGAGCCTAGGTTTCACAGAGACAACTAGGCATATCTGCAGGCCAGAGATCTCCAACTTTGGACGTAATCTCCAAAAGAGGGCAGGGTTAATCCAGAAGGAGGCAGGGTTACTCCAAAAGGGGGTTGTGCCAAATCCAAAAGAGGGTGTCTCTTACACTCACAGTTAAGGTTAGGGAAATGTTTAGATTAGGGAAAGAGTTCCCATCCCAGCTCTGCTGCACTGCCCTACAAAGCAAAACGGCAGTACCTACGCAGAGTGCAGAGCTGAGAAAAATTACTTTAGTTATCCTGTCATCCAGCCTAAGTAGTTGTAGGTAGATTATTGGACATGTGGCTGTTTTGTTACTTTATATTAGATTATTCTTTGTACATATCAATCCTCAAAATTAATTAGATATTTTACCCCTATTTTGCAGTTACTGTATTCTTGCTTTGTATTACTTACCAAAAACGTGGCACCCATACCAACTCATAGAGAGGGACAACATTTTCATAGGTTAATATAATTAAGGGGAATCCAAATAAAATATATTATTTTATATTCAGAAGAAGAAACCGTGCAATAAATAAATGCTTAGGAACAGGAACCAATGTGTTTGAGCCTGAGAGCTAAGGGGGGCATAAATACCTGCCGGCTCGCTCTGCAGAAGTTTGTTTTTGTTGAAAGCATGGATGCAGTAAAGAGAAAGATGTCAGTTTTGCTCACAACTCGCTAACTTCTCTAAACAGCGGACATAGTCTTCAAACAGCGGCCGCGAAGAGAGTGTGTTTTAAGTTGAACAGACACCTGTCACATTAAAGAATAACTGTTACACCGATAGCTGTGTTTATGGACAGTTATATTCTCCTGCTGGACAACAACGCCGTGAATAATTAGCCTATGAAAAAAGAATACGCCATTCATGTAGGCTAATAAGAGCGAAGATGATCACGCTGGCTGCTTGGAAGTTATGGGATAGCCTGATGCCTTTAGAAGTTTTACCTCCTTACCTGTGTGTGTTCATCATGGAAACAGTAACTTCACTGCACAGCAACACGGTTATTTTTTGTTAGGTAAAACATAACAAGAATACAGTAATGGATGTTACTTTACTCATGCTTTGTTTCACTAGGGCTTTTTGCAGTTACTGTACAAACGACTACCATTTTTCTCGAAAACGACACACATTTGAGATAAGATGTTTTGTCACATAACAAAGGATGCCTTGAATGTCATGAAAATGATAATAACTCATTTTTGACCAAAAATGCGGTTACTGCCTTTTTGTTTTGTAAGGCAGTGCAGTTGTATCCTTCTCCACTGAGACAGGTGTGATAACTAAGGACACTTAATTTAGAGATATCTCTCAGGTAATTGGGATTCTGTAAAAGATTGCTTATGGGATCGCTTTCAAACTGGGGTCTGGGGGGCTTGCGGGATTGTGCTAGGGAGTCCGCACAAAATCTGAAAAGGATTTAGCTGCAGGCTGAGCACCAAAAAGGGACGGGACCTCTAAACCGCCAGCAAAGACATATAGAGCCTCCAACCCATAATTGACTGCCTTTTGTCTATTGACTGTTTCTGCTCACCATGGTTGCCATTAGCTTGATCACTGGAGGCTGTAAATCAATTCTCTGTAAAGCTGCTTTGGGACAATATTTTAACAGTATAAATGGGTCTTTATACATGAAAATATATAACTGCCTTTTTATTTTTGTAATGAGTTTCTTCACAATGGGAACATCATATTTGGGAGTCCTTGGCATCAAAAAGTTTGAGAATTCTTGGCTTTATGCACCTTTAAGGAAGATTCATATTATCATGTTATCCATTCAAATCCTGTTTTTTCTGTTCTCTTACCCGGATTTTGCTCAGCTTTCGTTGTATCTTTTGCTGAACTTGATCAGCCCAGTTCTTCTCTTGGAGAAAGTCCCAAAAGATCCGGCCAATCAGTGCATTCAACCAGACAGGCTTTGTTTCATCCTCTTGGCAACAAAAGTTCTGCTTAAAAAAAGGATGGAAGAAAGAATTGTTTGGAATAATTTAGTAACATTATAATTTTCTTATCAAATGCCAATGGAAGGCACACTCACTGTCTAGAAAGTGGCACTTAAAGACTTCAAATGGCAAGAAGCAAGGTAGTTATTAAAGTATCATGTTGGCATGTTAACCTCATCTACGCGTACGATACAAATAACTAGATCTGCATGGATAGAGAAAACAAGGAATACAGCTCTCACCTGATCTTTGTCAGTGGGACTACCCTGGGTACTGCTGTGGCAAGGGCTTGCCAGAGGACTGGCATGTACTGAGGAGATGAGATTGGTCATGTAAGAGGTATAATCGGGTAAAATGTTCTCTTTTGCTCTGCCAACCGGGTCACTATGCAACATATCCTCAGTGCACTCTCTGCTTGAGAATTCACCACCATGTGACAGACCCAAAGGGTTCTCTTTATGCAATGCAGACTTGTCTATAGAGCAAAAGAAATCATCAGTATAGTGATTTTTTTTTTTACATTGTGTAGGAAGAGAAACTTTGGCAAGAGACTATAGTGCTTTACATTCTCTATCTTAAATAGAACCATTCATAAACACTCATTGAAGTAAAAATTATATTTAAAAAAAAAGTTTTTTTAAGGAAACAGTTTACCAAAGATGAAAATTCAGTCATCTCACCCTCAAATAGTTTCACCGATATGCTGTTATTTTTTCTGTGTAACATAAAATGGCTCATTTTGAAAAAATCTTCAATGCAACTGAATCACTGAGTGAGGGAACCAGATCAATTAAAATGTGAACCAGATCGACCGGTTCTTTGAAAAGAATTGGCCTAAAAATTTGTTCAAGATTTGGACTGATCCGGTTCTTGATTTCCACTCACTAACTTACTAACTAAACAAAAAATGTTCATGTCAAAGTAGACAGAGAGACAGAGCAGGGACCCTCTGTTACATATTGTACAAAGTGTCTCATTTTAAGACTGGCCTGTACAATAACATGTGTATAGAACCATATTAATGTATTCACATAATTTGCTGTGATGATTACAATTGCAAAAACCTTCACATTTGTATTATTGTCTTTGTGCATTAAATTTAGATTTTACTTACTGTGAAACATTATAATGTGTGAAGGAAAATGAATCATTTTAGCTAAACTTCAGCTTCTTACCTTCAGCTTTGTTAAAGTTTACTTAAAAAGATAGTTACCCAAACATAACAATTCTTTCATTACTAACTCACCCACATGTTATCCAAAACGTGTATGACTTTCATTCTTCTGTATATCACAAACTAAGGTTTTTAGATGAGTATCTCAGCCCTGTAGCTGTTTACAATGCAAGTGAATGTGACCAAAATTTTGAAGTTCCAAAAAGCATATAAAGGCAGCATAAAAGTCATATCCAGTGGTTTAATCCATGTCTTCTGAAGTGATATGATAGGTTTGGGTGAGAAACAGATCAATATTTAAATAATTTTTTAAGATCAATCCCCACTTTCACTTTCAAATTTTTCTTTTGTTTTTGGCAATTCAAATTTTTTTTGTGCATATTGTCACCTACTGGGCAGGAAGGAGATTTTAGGGTAAAAAAAAAAGTACTTAAATATCGATCTCACACGCACACCTATCATATCGCTTCTGAAGATATGTATTTAAACATGCATTATTGTTTTAAGCTGCCTTTATGTGATTTTTCGATCGTCAAATTTCTGGTCAACATTCACTTGCATTGAATGGATCTACAGAGCTGAGATATTCTTCTAAAAATCTTAATTTGTGTTCTGCAGAAGAAAGAAAGTCATACACATCTGGGATGGCATGAGGGTGAGTAAATAATGATTTTTGGGGGTGAAGTATGCCTTTAATATTTATTTCTTTTTTCACATTATTTCACAAAAATGTGTTTATGATCAATCAGTAATCGGCAGACCCCCTGTTGAAGACCCCTGAACTAACTCAATATTTTGGTTCTCAAAAACTTGGAATTTAACACAAAAGTTGTACGGACTACTTTTATCATGCTTTTTATTTGTTTTATTAGAGCTTCACAGACGTAAATATGAAATGTTAATTTCATTATAATGTTTTCAATTTAAATGTTATTATGAAAATAGGAGCGTGAAAATTCTCATTTTATTTTCCACATAAATATATAACAGCATACAGTTTTGTAACAACATTAGAGTGAATAAATAAGATGACATTTTCGTTATTGGGTGTATTACCCCTTTAAATGACTTGTAACATACAGGTTCAGTTGACTTGTGCCTTGATTCTATTTCAGCATAACTGATTTCAGCATCTTTACCACCAAATATGTATTCACAATGATCCTCTTCATTGTGAATGGACACAGAAATTAGTTGATGGAACCACTCCTCTTTCTCCCGTCCTGTTCGTCCAAAGAGGTAAAGTGTGACAGGTTGACTGTCTTTGATCACTGAGCCAGTGGGTTTCTCTGCTCTCTGAGTCTCCCCCTGCCCCTCTATGGTCTCCTCCTCCTCCACAGCTCTTTCTCCTTCTGCCACATTTATACAGATGGGATACTTCCTGTTCCACACTCTCTTGTGTGCCAAAGCCAATGGCAGAAGAAATACCTGTTACCAAGGCAACAACTTCATTAGAATTATGTGGCATCAGTGCAACGTTCTGCCACATTAAAATTCAAGCCAGTTGGGTTTAGAGACCATGAGCAAAACTGTGTCACACCGCCACTGAAGGGCAATGTACCACTTTCTACTGAGAGGCAGAAAGGAAAGCAGAAGTACACAAACCTTGCTGCCAGTGAGTCGAAATACCCGAGAGTGGGTGAAAATCTTTTCATAGCAGGGCTCATCAAAGCTAGCCCAGTGGGGAATGTTGTTACGGGGGTAGTCAAGCCACAAATAGGGTCCTTCCAAAGTGGCATACACAGAGTGCATGAGGGATGGGTGGAAAGTCTCAGGATCATATGTGTAAATCTCATTCATCCAGCCCTGAAACGCAGAAAAACTTCAATTAAATTCTATTCTAATCTCTGCATAACTGCATCTTCACTGCAAAGGAGTTTCAGCACAGAGACAAAAAAGTATATAAGTGGGGCATCAGGATAAAACAGCTGTAGTTGTTTGTGAAAACAGAGGGTGTGTTATTCTGAACCAGACACTGTAGAACAGGATTAATCATGGAATAAGTGGTAATAAAGGCCTTTCTTAAGGTTTTAAAGAAAACCACCAAGATTTCAATGGGACAGTTCAGTCCAAAAATCAACATTTTGTCATCATTTACTCATCCTCATGTTGTTTTAAAACCTCTGACTTTCCTATTTGGAACACAAAAGGAGACATTAGGCAGAATGTTAACCTCATTCATCATTCAATTTCATTGGATGGAAAAAAGGTGTAATGAAATTGAATAGTGACTGAGTCTAACATCTTGTTTTTTTCCACAGAGGAAAAAAATCATACAGGTTTAAAACAACATTAGGGTGAGTAAATGATGACAGAATTTTCACTTTTGCATGAACTGTCCCTTTAAAAGCATACTTCAGACACTGTAAAATTCACTGCAGTGTGTTTAAAATTGATTTAACACATTTAAGTGGAGCTTTAGTTTAACAGCAATCTGCGAGTCTGTTACCTGGGGTGTTGTTCTGCTGCTTTTCTTAGCCTTAAACTACCAGTTGCAGCAATGCTTTAATCAGGGGCGAAAATTTCATCAAAATGTTGGGGGGGGGGACAATAAACATAACAATTCTCAAGAGCAATTTTTGAAGGGGACACCAAGGGGTTTTTTGTTGTTGCCCCATTTGCATTTGTATTATTTTATTTCTTAAACAATTATTTTAAGAATATATCATTATATTATTTACAATACATTGTAAATAGCCCCGACCCCCTGCGATTTCCGCCTATGGCTTTAATGTACAGTATGAAATGTTCATTGCTCAAGTTAGCAATGCAAGTGCAAAGTATCGCACCAATTCTGTGTTGACACATACACTCACTTAGTTCTTTATTAGCAACACCTGTACACTTACGTATTCATGCGATTATCTAATCAGCCATGGCAGCAGTGCGATGCATAAAATCATGCAAATATGGTTAAGGAGCTTCAGTTAATGTTCACATCAACCATCAGAATGGGGAAAAATGTGATCTCAGTGATTTTGACCGTGGCATGATTGTTGGTGCCAGACGCGCAAGTATTTCTGTAACTGCTGATCTCCTGGGATTTTCACGCAAAACATTCTCTAGAATTGATTAAGAATGGTGCCAAAAGCAAAAAACATCCAGTGAGCGGCAGTTCTGTGGACAGAAATGCCTTGTTGATGAGAGAGGTCAACGGAGAATGGCCAGACTGGTTCGAGCTGACAGAAAGGCTACAGTAACTCAGACAATCACTCTGTACAATTGTGGTGAGCAGAATAGCATCTCAGAATGCACAACATGTCGAACCTTGAGGTGGATGGGCTACAACAGCAGAAGACCACGTCAGGCACTTTATTAGGACCTTAGTGTTCTTAATAAAGTTAACAGTGAGTGTATTTCGCAATTAAAAGTTTACTGAAAATGAGCATCATACTCACCTTGAGAGAGTACACTTTGTTTTGTAGTGTCTCAAAGAGAATGTTATCATAGTGGGTCCTATTTAGTCTATGTTGGTGATTGGTGGAGCCCCATCGGATAAGTACAAGCCCCAACATCAGTCCAAATGCTAACCCAAGGAACAGACCAGACCAATAAGATGACAAAGGCAAGATAAAGTAGCAGTATGATATCAATGCTACATAAACAAGTCCAGCTCCTGGAACTGGAGAGGAATACTGCCCTCTCACATCTTCTGCCACACCTGGCTGAGCAGTTCTATTCATATTTGGAGTGTTGGACTCCATCATGGGCCCAAAATCTCCCTGTCTACAATGGTGATCATGGGAAAGGCAAGATTTGTGCACACACCGTTTTCTGTGTCTCACAGTCCATTTGCACTCTGGAAGCTCACATTCTGCTTTCCTGGCACTCTTAGGAGATTCACTTGCTGTCAAGTCAGTATTCGATTTCCCAACTCCAAAGCCTTTGTAGCTTGGGGAGTCCAATGACCCTGTGCTCCGTTGGTGCTTGGGACTGGCGACACTGTCCTCCCGCATGATCTTACTGAACATACTAAGAGGTTCCTGCATGGCCTCAGAGAGTTTACGTCGGGTGTCCTCCAGCTCCATTTTGAAGAAGCTAGCTTTGGGCTCAGTCGGGGACAGGTTGACTGGAGAAGGAGGGGCAGTACGGGAGTCACCATTGTGACCTTTCGGCTGGGTGAACTGCGTCCACAGGTGCAGATTGATCTTGGAATCTGACTTGGATTGAGACACTTCCGGGTCACTCCGGGAAAGCTCTGTAGAAATTGACTTGACCAGGCTTAGGAGTGGCTTGGGCTTCAGAGAGGACTCTTTCAGTTCTAGTTCTGTTGACAAAGACTTCACTAAGCTGGCCAGAGGCCGGTGTGTAGGTGAAAGGAAGCCAGAGCCCAAGGTTAAAGGATCTCCTAGGGAGCCTGGTGAAGAGGGCGAGAGAGGAACATTGAATGCAGATGAGTTGAGGCTCCAATCCTCCTCAGGCTGAATGTCCACCGAACATGGCCTTTGCTTTGGGAGGGAGCTGAGTGACTTTCGGCCATCACATTCTAAAGTGAATATGAGGTCATTGTCATCAAGACTGTCCCATTCACCCTCTGTACCCGTTAGCTGGATCACTATGCCCTTCCTGTCCATGTCCTGAGATGAAGAGGGCTGTTGGCCTGGCCTCTGAGTCCCACAGGTGAATTTTTGGATGCCTTCATTTCCGGTCGTCCCTTCCATGATTTATCTCTATGCAGTAACAAAAAAAAAGTTAAAACCTTTAAATGAGCAGAAAAAAGACAATACAACTATTTTGCCACCTAGATACTAGGGCTGCAACTAATGATTGTTTTGATAATCGGTTAATCTAACAATTATTAGAACGATTATTCGATTATTCTGTGATTATTGCAATGATTAATCATTAGCTATTAACTGATTATTCAGCTTGTGCCCCGACTTAAAAGGTTGTATTAAACATGCTTACTAACAATAAAGAGGACAAAATCATCTTTTAAAAATACCTCTAAATGACATTCACTGAATTAAAGGGGAGTTTAATTCAGTAAAGAAATTCACAGTTATCATTATCAAGTGTTTTTGTCTTGTTTTCCATTTAAAATTGTCTAAAAATCCTTATTCCTTGAGAAGATAAAAATGTACTTTATTCAAGATCTATTCTCTAAAAGCAAGTGTAAATATCTTATGTGCTGCTTCTCAGGTGAATGCATCTTTTTTTTAAGGATTTGTATATATTTTTAAATATTTGTATTTTTAATATTATATTCCACATTCTCAGATAAAAAAATGTTCTTCTGCAGTATAGCTTCTAAAGTAAATGTGCATTGTTTTAAATGAGTTTTAGATATTTTTATTGGAAAACAAGCCAAAAACATATTTTGTTGCGGTGTGTAATGGGGTGAAGACTTCCCACTCACCTTTCTGTTCACCTCAATCCATATTTAACTCACAAAAAAAAAACGAACTCTTTCTTATTAATAAAGCTGTGCATTGTCAATTTTCTTCACAATAAGAAATGCACAGTGACATATATTATGATTGGAAAGTTTAGAGTGTATCTGGACTGTGAGCTGTGTAATTCTTTAACTCCTCAGTCAGACGCGAGCTGCAGCGCTGCTCTTGCATTTCATAATTAGAGATTAATGTGATCTCATGTTACATTAAATGACATCAAATGACTATTCGACAACAAAACATTTTGTTGACAATTTTTTATTGTCGATGTTGTCTATAATGTCGACTCAGCCCTACTAGATACTATCCCTTTAAAGGAATATTCCGGGTTCAATTCAAGTTAAGCCAAATCGACAGCATTTGTGGCATAATGTTGACTGCCACAAAAATGTATTTCAACTTGTCCCAAGTTTTCTTTTAAAAAAAGCAAAAATCTGGGTTCCAGTGAGGCACTTACAGTGGAAGTGAATTGGGCATTTCAAAAGTCTAGCCACAAGACATGAACAATGTGTGTTAACATGATTTTAGTGTGATAAAATTGCTTACTAAACTTTTCTGTGTAAAGTTATAGCCAATTTTACAAATTCATTGCCATGATGATGTAATTCAGAAACCACTAATATACTGTTAATACAATGATTTACAGCTCAAGTAATACACAAGGTTTAACAGAAGAATTTGTGCTTATATAAAATTATAAGCTTCACTTTTCTGCCTTTAAGCCATCCAAAATTTGGCCCCCTTCACTTCCATGTAAGTGCCACACTGTAACTGTAAGATTTTTGCTTTTTTTTAAAAAAAGGAGGGATGAGACATCAACATTATGCCACAAATGCTGTTGATTAAGCTTTACTTATATTGAACCAAGAATATTCCTTATAAAGCATTACAGAGCATAATGACTATGGTAGCTCTCTGACACTATATTGCTATACAGTATTAGGATTTTAAAAAGACCAAGACTTTGTGCCTGGTAATATCCTCTTGTATGTGGAAGCCAAAGTGCTGATGCAAGAACGATTATGCTGAATATTTGCATTTTCAGTGTTATGTTAAATTTCTGCATTCTCTATTACCCTTTAAGTGCTAAAAATATGCTTTGCCCATAAGATTTATTATATTCTTTTTCCACTCAGAAAAAAAAAAGAAACAAGCCTAGGGGCACTTTTTCATGCTCCGAATAATATTCATTGTTCTTGTTCATTGATTGTGTCTAGGGCTACTTAAAAGACCTTGTGTAATAAATTATTGTTGAAACAAACACAACTTAATCAAATTTTGGTATGCCCATTAACTGTAATAATTTTCCTTATGGACTGTAACACCACATTGTACTAATGAGTATAACCAGAGTAAGGGACTCAATAATATCTCTGAGTCAGAGAAAAGAATAATTTTCTGGATCAGTCAGCTGACTGAATTAAACAAAAAACCTTCCACTATCTTTCTAGGTCAAGTAAGGAATTTAAAAGAAAGTTAACGACTAGCTACTGTGATTATGTAACTATTTAACACTGTGATTATGTAACTATTTAACACCAATACTCAAGCCACTGGCAAACCCTTTTAAATACAGGAGTGGGGAACCATTTTCATAAAGTGCCATTATAGTATTTACAAAATGATTTGTTGGCCATACCATTGCTTTCAGATTCTTATTGTGGGTTGAAATGAACATACAGGTGTATTCTATACGTGCTCACGCACCAAGGAAACAAATTAAAGGGGACATTCCATTATACAATATTTTGCATTGTTTTTATTTTAAATAATCATTATTTTAATTGAATCAAGGCCATTTTCATGCTTATTAAAATAATTCTCATATGGCTTCGCGGGTCAGTTAAAATCGTCTCGTGGGCCTTATACAGACCTGAGGAGGGACGTTCCCCACCCCTGCTATAATCCCTACTCCATTTCCTACTCCCCTACTCCAAATGATCCAACAGACTTTTCAAGGGCAAATCAATAGAAACAAAGTGTTATGTTGGTCCTCTCTCATGTTTCATTTAATCCTACTGAAATCCTCATGTGATGGCTGTCAACAACGCAACATGTGATGCTGTATAGGCTTTGCCTTTTATGTCTAGAATCCTCACTATAAGTGTATAAAGAGCGTGCATATGTCATAATCTGGTATCTAGTGGGATAAAATATTAGTGGCTTTCAGTTTGATTTTAAAGCCTGTTGAGTGATATCTGGGTCATTGACAAATACGGTTGTCCAAGGTGACAAAAATTGTACATATTTTCATGTGACCTGAACAAGAAACAAGATGTCAAAAAAACTTTTTAAACTTGACTTGACTAATTTTAAAACACAATTGTTTTTTAATAAAATATTTTTTTAAATATTTTTCTCACCCTCATGCCATCCCAGATATGTATTTTCTTTCTTCTGCTGAACACAAACAAAGATTTTTAGAAGAATATCTCAGCTCTGTAGATCCGTACAATGCTAGTGAATGGTGATCAGACCTTTGAGGTTCCAAAAAGCAGATTAAGGCAGCATGATCATGATTTCAAGTTTGATTACACTTTCTAGCGCCATCTAGTGCTCTGCGCATGCGTCAAGCACTAAGTGCAATTGAGCTTGAAATAATGATCGTGCCTAGAGACTGCAATGGCAAGATGTACAGAGAGTTACTAATCATGTGACTAATTAGTTTATGAGAGTAAATGATGAGAGAAGTTTCAGTTTTGGGTGATCTATCCCTTTTAGCCCCAGAAAAAAATATCAGAAATAAAAAATATGCTCATCAAAGAAGATGTGTTCAAGTAACTGCTCTGTGTGAATGAAATTCACACATACATATATATATTCATAGATAAGGACAAAAATTAGCATCACTGACTTGCATACCGAAGGCTCTGAATAACCTCCTCTGTGCTACTTTGTTTGGATGAATGACAGGAAAAATATTGAACAGCTTATTGGAAGGCATCAATCTTTAAAAATTAAAACAATGCACTTGTACAACATAGATTAATTGAGATGTGCAATTTAGGTGGCATTGGAAGGTTTTTGTTATTGAAAATAGGAAAACTGCATTACAAGACGTTTTTAAAATAGGCTATCTAATTATTTTATTTTGTATAATTGATTGCTTGTTTATTTGACGATGCTATTTCTATTTCTTTACACATCTGCCGAGCTGTGATACTTAACATTATGCACAGCAGATTAACGGCACTGCTAAATATCAGATGAAGTGAGCTTTGCAATGTTTCAAATGGATTATTATGTACTATTTTCAGAGACATGGAGCAAGTGATGTATAGCAACATATCAAGATAAAGTTTCATTCGTAACACAATAGATTCACGCAGTATGTAAACCGATAGATTATACCAGTATATTCTAGAGTAAAGCAACTTCCAAACAATTAACCAGAATTAACTCACCTAATTTCTCCACCATGGAAAATATCTCCTTCTGATCTCCATAAAATATCCGCTTTCGGGCATCTTATCGCTAATGGTCCTGGTAGTGTGACTGAGTCGCAGTTCTGTGAATCATTCCAAGAGACGAGACGGATGACACTTTCTTAATACGGCTGGAATGAATCATAAGTCTGAAAACAGCTTGACATCTTCATGATTTATAATTAAAGACTGATAGCGCGCATCTATGGCCCTCATTGTGCGTCGGGCTTTGCAGATGTTCAAGTGCAGTCAGTAAATCAGGATTCTACAGCACGTATTTTTACTATATTTCAGGCGTACATCCATTTATATTACTGTGCGAGCCTGTCTCTCCTCATAAACAATAACTCCGCCCCCTCGCAGGCTTCAGCCAGATGTGATTTGGCGAACAGCATCTCCTCAATCTGATTATAGAGAACATATCTGCAGTCCACTTTAATCCCGATTTAAAACCCTTTGCCCCAACACTCACTCATGAAGACATAACAGAACATGCTGATGATGGCCCGAAGCATTTCCTGAATTTGCTACAATGAATCTGACATAAAAAAATGCAAAACAGTTCAAATTAAAACAAATAACATCAAAATTCTCCCAAAAATTAAAATTATCTCATCATTTACTCACCCTCATGCCATCCCAGATGTGTATGACTTTCTTTCTTCTGCTCAACACAAACAAATATTTTTAGATGAATGTTTCAGCTCTGTAGGTTTATACAATGCAAATGAATGGTGACCAGACATTTCAAGCTCCAAAAATCACATAAAGGCAGCATAAAAGTAATCCATATGACTCCAGTGGTTAAATATATGTCTTCTGAAGCGATGCAATCACTTTGGGTGAGAAACAGATATTTCTATATTTTTTTTTACATCTGAAAGTCACATTAGGTACCTGTTTAGTTTCACTTTCAAATCTAAAGTGGAGATTTACAGTAAAAAATTACTTAAATATTGATCGGTTTCTCACCATATCTATCATTTCGCTGGACACTGGAGTATTATAGATTACTTTTATGCTGCTTTATGTGATTTTTGTACCTTCAAATTTGTGGTCACCATTCACACAAATGTTGCACCATTGTGTTCTGCACAACGACAGAAAGTAATGTACATTTGAGATGGAGTGAATGAAGAGAAAAGTTCAATTTTGGGGTGAATCTCTTTAATCCTTACATAAATCTCGTATTAAAAAAAAAGTTTTAGGTTAAAATAAATTTACCATCTAAATTAACTGGTTTTATTCAAGTCAAAAACGTATTTAACATCACTGAATAAACATGAATACATTAGATTACACCAACAAAACACACACAAAAAAAGCTCTTTAAGTAAATGGCAGGTTTCCACTTTTACAGTTAAGTGTGAATAGAAAATTCCCAATGAGCAGTTAAGCAGTTCTGAGTTGGAAGCTAAAACTCCTCCCAGTCATTATTCTTCACTCAGCATATCTTGCCCTCTATTTTAAATCACCAATGACACAAGCACCAGGACAAAAATAGTCAGCCCTTCAGAACTAGAAGCTACCAGTATGGCACATGTGTCTGTCTGTTAAAAAGACTATGTGTTCTACAAGGACCATTCCCTGAGAAGAGCCAACATTGAGGATAATGCAAACATTCTGGTTTCTAATTCATGAGTGAGTGACTGCTTTCTTCCTTTGAATTTTTTTTTAAAGGCTACTAAAACAATCAAGCTTGACTAATTTCAAAGTCACTGCTCTTCCTTTATTCATTTGATGAAATAGTGAATAATGGCAACAGTTTTGGGTCAGTTTATGGAGTTTCACTCAGTTCATGGTACAAATGTGAGGTTGGACCCCTCAAAAACGCAGGCCACCCGAGTAGAAAGTTTTGCAAATGGTGTCTGCTTCAGTAAAGACCCTTTAAGCCCTGGAGAGATCTTTCTAGTGGAGATTGAAGAGAAAGAACTGGGCTGGTGTGGTCATTTAAGGATTGGACTTACTGCCCATGATCCTCGGACACTGGAAACTGTGCCAGAATACTCTCTGCCTGATCTTGTGGAAATGGGGGACAGCTGGGTGTTTGCAATAACAAGAAACCACAATAAAGTAATTGAGGAAGGAGCAAGAGAGGTGGCAGATGGAGAACAGCCAAATGTGGATGTTGACACTGGAAACAAACCTAAAATATTTTTCACAGACACTCATCTGCACATAGAAAATTTTTACATACCAAGAGACAAGCTGGTGGGACGCAGTCGACCAGGGAGGTACAGTCACATCCTGGACGATCTGTATAAAACCAATGCTCTACCCCCCACTGCTCGTCGCAGTCGTATAGGGGTTGTCTATGTACCTAATGGAGAAGGCTGTGCCGACATGCACATTATCATTAACGGAGAAGACATGGGAGCTTCAGCCAAGAGGATCCCCAGCAATAAGCCTTTGTATGCTGTTGTGGACATATTTGCAGCTACTAAATGTGTTCAGATTGTCCAGGTGGAATATGGCTGTAAGTTTTATCAACTTGTTAAATGGATAGTTCACCTCAAAATAGCAATTCTGTCATCATTTACTCACCTCATGTTTTTCCAAATCCATATGAGGCTCTTTCTTTAGTGGAACACAAAATGAGATGTTTGGAATAATGTCAGGCTCAGTCACCATTCACATATATGGGGAAAAAAATACAATGAAAGTGAATGGTGGAACATTTTGTGTTCCACCAAAAAAGAACCACATACAGTGTACAGTGGTATATGATGATAGAATTGTCATTTATGTCTTCCTTTAATATGATTATATTATATTATTTGACTGAAATGTAACAGGCATGTTCCCATTCCTCTTTTCTGCCCCTCTGTTATAGTTGCTTCATTGCAGACACTCTGCCGAAAGACAATTCAGAAACACATCATTCATAGAATGGCTTTGGACTGGTTGGAACTTCCAGAGTTACTTAAACACTATTGCAAATATGAGTGAGCAAAACCTGTTACAAATCTGCAAAGCATGGCTGGGTTGAAGGGGGGGTTGGGGGTGCTAGATTTTCCTTGCATCGCCCCCCTGGACGAACATTGAAACACGATCAAGGGTGACCAACTCAAGCAAAATTATCAAGGAGCACCCACCCCCCACTTCCGTCCAACAAAGAAATAAACAGTTGCCAACCCTAAAGATCAAAATGTCCCTCAAAGATCACATCCTAGTACTGCTCCTGCAACAAAGACTGTGAATCCTTGGAATTTTTGTTCTGTTTTTTAAATGGAAAACCTCCAAAAACCTGAAAGTCTCTTACCGACAATACGTTCTTCATCTGATCCATTTAATAAATATTTTCTTCAAGCTCAAGCTTTGTGGATGTAAATTATTACACCCAGAACACCTGGTGTAGCCTAATAACAATTTCACAGATGCTTCCAATTCTACTCACATTTACTCATTTTCATTAAAACTGTGAGCAATCTTACCATATTCTGACACTGTGATCCTTCAGTGAGCCATAGTGCAAATTGAGAGTCAACATTTTAAACCAGAAATACTGAATTAAGTTGAGGTTCTTTAAAAGTGGGGTATTGACAATCCATTCAGAATTTCATAACAATCATAATTTATCCTTCTATAAAAATAACTAATTAATTAACAGTGAATTTAAATGACATATCATTTGCACTGGCATTGATTATGCTTGTCAAACATGTATAGCCACTTTTGTGCGGACATTGTGTTTTGGTTTCACTATAAGCAATGCATAATTTAATTTAATTTAAACTAACTGATTTCAGTTCAGGAGACTCTGTGATGTCATTAAAGGGTTAAACTTTCGACATTCAGGGTCATGTGAGCAAACAACATTGCGCCGACCACAGCAGAGTTTGTGTTTGGGAGAAATGCCAACAAAACTACATCTGAAGAAACCTAATTAAGTTTTTACATTAAAACTTGTTTGAGTCAAAAGATTAATGTCTCTAGTTTCATCTGATATGCCATTTTTTTATTTGTTTTTATTTGAATGATGTATTGCAAAACGGCAAGCTGTTAAACACAATGCCCACTATGGTGTACAATAGCACTAGTTTTCATTAGAAATCCTGTATTTATGTGCATTTTCACATTGAGAATGTTTTTTTTTTTTGCTTTCAGATGCTTTATATGGAGCTTTTTGAACTGTGCTGAGACCAGAGCAGATAGACAGCACACTGGAGGTTAAGTCATTCACTAAATAGGGAGCAAGGTGGAAAGGGAGCATCCTATAGATCCAGCGGCATTTAACACCAAACTTCATATCAAAAGTTCAGTTTCAGGCTGCAGATGATGTTTAGACTACTCAACATATTTGGCAGACAAGGGACAATGTAATCAGTCCTTAGATTCAGAATTTATAATGTATAATTTATTTTAAGATGGCTGGTAGTGTTTGGACGATGTTGGCCGTTACTTGTGGCAGAATTAATGATGCTAAATTCTGTTTGATAAAATGTTTCAGCATTGGCTATTATTGGCGATGTTTGACAGTGCAAAGAAAGAACATTGAGATTTTGTTGCCAAAGTAGAAAAAAGCATTGTAACATAAAGGTCAAATCAAGTCAAATCATTTTTACAGCTTTACCGAAAAAGCAGCTGTAATGTATGTAACGTCTCAAATCATGAATAACCAACACTCCTGGAAACATAATAAACAGTTTGATTTAAAAAAAAAATCTGACTTTCTATAGCTTTGTATCATGAAATATTTCGCAACTTAGTCCCACTGTCAAATATGTAGACATAAATGTTTGCATGTTTATTAGTTGCTACTAGTTACAAATAAAAAGGGAAATGGAAAAAGCACACTGCAGTCACGCTCGGGTCTCAGGTGGATAAATCAGCTTGAGCTGCACTGACACTTAGTGGTCTTTCAGTGAACATGGTTAAACCAGAACCCCTCTATCGAGGTTGAACCTACAAGGTTAGAAAACAGGGCGTAACGCGGCGGGGCACTGGCGTGGAGACCAGAGGCCGTTCTTTTTGAATGATGTTAATGGAGGAGATGCTTCAGAACATCAAATAAACTGCTTTTGATAGGAAAATGCACATATAATAATGAACTGACTACCTGCCCGCTAATTTTAAACATGTTTTATTCTAAACGATCCATAAATGTTGATATTTCTAGCGTAAAATTGCTGTTTAATTAGAGAAGTCACTGACAGTTTTGCGATGCGTAGTTGTCAGTTTACGGCGCTCCCCATTCGTTTATTATATCCGCCAACGGTTATTTACTGTCGTAACACGTTTGTTGGCCGTAAAGGACCGCATTACGCTCTGTCCAATGGTAGATCGGTATCGATGTAAATAGAATCTCTGTTGAAACCGTGAACTTGGGCTGTGTCTCGTTTGGAAGGATGCGTCCTCCGGAGATACGTCATCGATGCTGTCTCGTTTCAGAAAAGCTAGATGGGCACTTCGAATGCGACCTTCTCTCACGGGAATTCTGAGGATGCATGAGGTTTATCCTTCGTGGGCACTCACAATATTTTGCTTAAACGGAAATGTCTAAAAAATGAAGCCAATTTGCCCGCAAATATGAAGTTCAAACGCAAGTAATGTTAATTCCCAATTTGAAGTACCTCAGTAGATGGGTGCAGAGTATATAAAATGTATAATTATATTAATATATAATTTTAATAAAATATTAGACTAAAATGCACCTGTAAAATCTATTTTCTTTTCTCTTTTACACCATTATAACTCTCCTAAAATGTACTTCATACATTTCCTTCTAAATGGACTTTGTTCCCTTCTCACTCAAAGCGCTCGTGCTTGTTAAAGAGTGGCGTGCTGTCATAGCAACCGTGTTACCGATCCGTTTCCGTTTGTCCTACGAGGCTTGTTTTAAGGAGGACACTCGGTATACTGCAGCCTTCAAATGACTCATCCTACCTAGCATGCAGCCTTCCAAACGAGACATAGCCTTGAAGTTGTGTAAGGGTCACGTGACCGGAACATCGTTTTTCAGTTTACCAGAGCTTGTCCTCTCAAATCTGCACACAAATACGCTATTGCTTTGCTTTTTATCTTTTGGTAAAAAATGTCATTTTGTTCTTTTTTCGGGAAGGAGTTTTATAAAGATAATTTCAAACCTGGTAAGTTATTTCTTCCTTTTTGTAATTTAATCATTTACTTAACAACCTGCTGCCCAAGGATTATGATGTTTATAACTTGTCTGAACTGATACAACCAGTTTGCTAATCAATTTAGGTATAATTTTTATGACAACAAAGGCCCGTTTAATAAACAGGCAGTAAGTAACATATTTCTTGATTGTTTCTTTACAGGAATGTATGTTTGCTCCCAATGTGGACATCCACTCTTTTCGAGCAGGTCCAAATATGCTCATTCCTCTCCATGGCCTGCTTTCACAGAGACCATCCGAGAAGACAGTGTAACAAAAATGATGGAGTCATTAACAGCCTACAAGGTGAGAAACAGAAAATACTTTTAGAACAATAGTTAGTTAATATTCACAGATAACACACATATATATATTCATACATGTTTTGATGTGCAGGTTCTATGTGGCAAGTGTGGTAATGGACTTGGTCATGAGTTTCTGAATGATGGTCCAGAGGAGGGCTTATCACGTTTCTGAATATTCAGTCACTCGCTTAAGTTTGTCCCCAAAGGTAAGTCACCACATATACAGTTTTCCATATAATTTAGCAGTATGACTTCATAGTTGCATACATGGATAAGTAAGTTTGTATTGGTCACTTACTGTCATTGTTAAATGATCACACCATTCTAAATACTTTTCCTTTCAGATAAGGTTGATAAACACTAAAGCGAGGTGAAGGTCCATGCTGATGAAGCTGCTGTCGCACGCACAACATTGGTGATGGGATGTTTAGCTCATGAAGTGGACAAGGAAAAGCCCCTGATCAGGGATCCTGTACACAGATGTAATATGGCCATCCTGGAAGCCACAGAGACTAAATTAGTTTATCTATTTTTTTTTTTTTTACTAGTCTGCATAAGTTTTAGGAAAATATGCTAAATTGTTCTTGGATTTAAGGAATTACTTATTGCTAAAACAGTTTGGAATATTGCTCGTTGAATATGTTAATTGTGAACCTTCATTGTTTCTTATAGTAATTAGCATGTGTCATTATTGTGATGCTGAATTGCTGTACCAAAGAATTTGCTTGTTGTCATTGAATCTAACATATACAGCTAGACACAATTTATTGAAATTCATGTTCCTACACTAAAAAAATATTGAAGTGGTGTTTACTTAAAAGAAACATGGGGAAACAATTTCCATGCAGAAATTGCTATTAAATTTAACAGACCATATTTTCAAGTAAAGGCTACACACAGTTCTTGGTGGCTTGGAACTTCTCAAGTAAAGTTTACGTTGCACATTCTATTTCAAGTACATTTTAATCACTTTTTTGTTTTACATTTTACTCAGTGTAGCACTGATTTCAATGCTTTCTTTTAACGTCCTTAATCATGTACAACACGACACATGGAAGCCTTCCAAAGGGAAGATTAGTACATGCTTTGTAGTCTATAGACAACATCACCTTTCATTAATGGTGATTGAAACAAGATTCTGAGCTGCGGACGCAGACCTCAATACTGGGTGCAGTAAACACAATGACTGTTACAGTCAACAAATGTATTTTATTTTTTATCATGAAAACGTCATTTTGAGTAGAAAATTAATTTCAGACTTCACAAAACAAGAAGTTACACGTAACAATTGGTGTAAATCAACTTGCACACTGAAACTATGCAAGCTCATTAATTATTCAAGCCAGGTGGGAATATCAACAGTTAAGTAAAATTTACTCAAATTGGCAAATAAATACGAAAAAGATTTTGTCCTTTAGGAATCATACACGATGAGGCATTGTAAAGATTTACTTGTAAGCTAGAGCATTATTTTTTACATGTTAAAAAGTGGGTACAAATGTAGAATTTACTTAATATTTTCAAGTTCACGCTTTAACTTATTAATTGTAGAAAATACATAATCTTTATTTACTTAACTGCAATTTTTCTTCAGTTTATTACATCGAATTTTTGTTGTTATCTATTCCATGCCCACTATTAAAACTACGAATGAAAGAAATGCAGTTTGGTTGGTTTGTTGTTATTTTAAAGTATTCGCAATCATGGCGTGTATTCTCCCTCATTGGAAACTCATCAAGGCATGAAAGAACCGCCAAAATGACGCAGCTCGTGAGTAACGGTCGTTAGTTTTATAGCTCGAGACTGCGTCACTCATACAAATGGACGCGCGTCCTTGACTTTGTAACAAACTTTGACTTTGTTCCCATCGTGATTGCTAACGGTTATAGTTAATTAGTTCAGTAATAGTCGTTTAACAATTATAAGTTATTACAGCTTAAGTAACAATTAGTTACGAAACACTTTTACCTCAACTCAACCGCATCAGTTCCTCAGGTTGGTCGTTGAGAGGAAATGCCCTTTTGTGACTCTTTTTTTGTTTTTGCGCTTCATAATATTGTACATTTCTAACCGTGTATAGCCAACCGAGTGTTTTTCCATTTGTTACTGTCATTTCAGGGATGGACATGACGTTCTCTCCAAAACAGAACTATACACCAATATCTGCCCTAAACACAAACATCACACATGCGGTGAGACTCCGTTTAAAAGGCAAATATCAGAAGATGTACTCTTATAGATTTTGGTTATGGTGTCAAAACATCTCAGAAAGTACAAATAGAGTTAAAAATCGAGAGAGAGAGAGTTAACTCAACAACCCTGCCATAGGTTTATGAAGATAAATGGCTTTAGTTTTAACACAATTTGAGTTACAGGCTTTTTTCTTCTTCCAATTTTCCAGAAGGTGGTTGGAGTGATTATTGGGAAAACTGATTCAAGAGGATTTCCTGACAGGAAAAGTTGGTTACCAATATCATCCATCCATCCATCCATCCATCCATCCATCCATCCATCCATATCTACCCTTTCACATATTGTGACTTTTTTATAATTTCATGTGTAAATAGCCACAAATTAGTTGCTTTATTTGTATTTATTTATTAAAAATTGTTTTGTTAGTCTTTCTGTTTGAGGTTTGAAACAATTCAGGAATGTTTATTTTCCATTCACCCAAATTTACTTGTTGGTGCGCAAACCCATGATCCCTTGGGATCGAAGGATGCTTACTACTGTATTTGTAATTCTTTATTTATTTATTTTTAGACGCTGGCTCTGAAAGATTCACTTTCAGTTTCACCATCAAAGACTCACCAGAAGATTTGATCAATGTGTCTGCATGGGGAAATGAGGAATACATCCAAGGGCTGAGCAGTCGCTTTCAAATTGGGGATTGTGGTGAGATTTATAGTATATCAGTTTTTTTTCCAAGTTGCCAGTTACTTTAAAAAAAAATGTTTAATTAACATTGTGTCACTGTGCGCCAAAATATAATATTCTGTTTTAGTCGTAATTGAAAATCCCCTGGTTGTGACTAAAGACTATGAGAAGGAAGAAAGATTTTCCCCTCTAACCCCCAGGTAAATAAATAAAATAAACATTTAAATTCTTCTTGGATTGTTTCCAAGCAATAAATGTTCCTCTGTCGTCATATTTGTAGGTGATAAAAATATTTTATCTCAGTAATTACAGGCTGTTGGTAACAGAGACTCACTCAGCCATTAAGATATGCTCAGATTTAGAAACAGAGGCAAGGATTCTGCCATTATTCCACATGCCAATCAAAGACCCGAGGGACTTCTATTCATTGGGAGACATAGCTGCAAATGGTCAGAGGCTGGATGGAAGCATTATTAACATCCAAGCAGCTGTGCAATCGGTTAGATTCCTCAGATATATTAACAGCTTTTCTGAGAGAAAAAAAAAGAGCTGCTTGATATATCCTTTGCGTTATTAAAATGTTGTCATCTGAAGATAGGAGAGGAGAAATTCTTTACAAAATCTGATGGACGCAAAGGACAGAGGCTAGAAATACGACTCTTTGACGACACTGAGACATCTTTTCCTCTAGTGTGGTGAGCAACTACAGTTAAAATCTGCATGATTTTTAATAAAACCATTTCCTAAATTCAATTCCTAAATTAAGGGATTAATTCCTTTTTCATCCAGTTGGGATAAAGAGATCATTCGGATGGTACAAACATTGACAACAAGAGGAACAGGTATAATAATGTACAGTGTATTTATGTTTACTTTTTCAATTGCAAATATTCTGCAAATAATATGAATTGTGGAAATGTATGTGCTTTCTCTTAGTGCTGTTCATTGCAGATGCTCGCATCACCTTTGACAGTTATCGCAATTGTATGATAGCAACTGTGACCTCAAAAACAATTATTACCCTCAACCCTGGTAGGCATATGTTATGCAGGCTTAAAGGGATAGTTTGCCCCAAAATAAAAATTATCTTGTTTACTCACCCTCATCCCATCCCAGATGTGTATGACATTCTTTCTTCTGCTGAACTCAAAATAAAGATTTTTAGATTAATATTTCTGTCACATATTCCCTGTTGTCTATTGTTTTTGTGCTTTTATGTTGAAAGTCATGTTTAGTTCCTGTTTCCTGTTAGTTTTTGTAGTCCTTTGTAGTTTCATTTTATGATTGGGTTTCCCTTGATTGTTTCCACAGGTGTTCCTCATTCCCTTGTTTGTTCCTTGTATATTTAAGCCCTTGTTACCCCGTTAGTTTGTTAGTTCTTGCATGTTTTGTGCTAGGTTTCCTGCGTTTTGTTATATTCTTTGTTACTTTGTTCATCTTTCATTTGCATTAAAGCTGCACTTAGATCCTCATTATTTGCCTGCCTCGTTACAATTTCAGCTCTTTAGTTCCATTCAATCCAAGTGAATGGTGGCCAGAACTTTCAAGGTCCAAAAATCAAAAAGGCAGCATAAAATTAATCCATATGACTCCAGTGGTTCAATCCATGTCTTCAGATGCAATATGATAGGTGTGTGTGAGAAACAGATCAATATATAAGTCCTTTTTTACTATAAATTCACCTCCCAGCCCAGTAGGTGGCCATATGCTCAAAGAATGTGAATCACCAAAAAAAAAAAGTGAAAGAGGAGATACATATTTAAAAATTACTTAAATATTGATATTTTTCTCATCCACACCTTTCCTACCGCTTCTGAATATATGGATTTAACCTCTGGAGTCTTTAATGCTGCCTTTACACAATTTTTGGACCTTCAAAATTTCTGGTCAACATTAATTAGCATTTTATGGACCTACAGAGCTGAAATATTCTTCTAAAAATATTTGTTTGAGTTTAGCAGAAGAAAGTAAGTCATACACATCAGGGATGGCATGTGGGTGTTTAAATGATGAGAGAATTAAAATTTTTGGGTGAACTGTCCCTTTAAAAAAAAAATAGATTTTTTTCTTTTTTTTTTTAAGTTACAATTATACTATTAATTTAACAATTAAAATGACTCAAAGTCTTCATTTTTTTATTATAAAATTTTAGATACAGCAGAAGCCAACCAGTTTTACACATGGGCTAGGGAATTGTTAGAAACCGGAGGACTGGAAGACCAAGATATTCTCCCAGGTGATAATGTTCAGTGTAAGTCTTGTGATATACATCTAAACCTCTACATTATGAAAAAATAGCATTGCATTAGCCACACAGTAAAAATGTATTGTTTCATTTTTTTCAGTGGCTTCAATTAGTGATGTGCTGACTGTGAACCAACTTAAAGCCAGAGTTCGAGAACATGGCAATGCTTTTCATTGCATAACATATGGGTTCATTTCAACACTTGAACTAGATTCCTCCTTCTCGAAAGTCATACGCAACAGATGGTATGTCTGAAATGCTTTTATAGTTACAGCTAGCATGGTTTTGTGTAACAACCATCAACACGGCAGAGTTTTAACTGATAATTTTTGCACTAGTTCCAAATGCAAATTTAAAATCAGTGAGGACAGTCAGACTTGTTCCAATGCTGCCTGTCCAAGTCAAGGACTACAGCTCCAGGTCACTACAGGCTTTGATCTGCTGGTGGACATTAGTGATCACACTGGGACTTTGCAGACATGCAGCCTGGCAGGCACAGTGGCTGAGAAAACCCTGGGCTGTAAAGTGAGCACATCTATTACATATATTAGTGCTAGTCAAGACAGACTGTGCAAGTAAATTAATACATGTGTATAAACTAAAAATTAAAAACATTCAGAAATAGAAACATTTTTTCTTTGATATTGTAAATGATAAGCATTTAATGACTATAATAATAACTATCTTTAATAATATATATTATATCATTAGTACATTTGTGTATGAACTAAGAATAAAAGACAACTATTTATCTTGACAGACAGAAGAGTTTCTGTGTCTGTCAGAGTCTCAAAGGACAGATATGAAGTGGAAGTTTCTCCTGGAGAGATGCAAAATATATCTGAAGGTTAATGATCATATTTGATATTTTCTTATTTCCCTATTATTTTGAACATTGAATATTTAAAATAAGGATGTAAATCAATCTTTTAACATTTTAGGCTTTTCCATCTGCTAAAGCCAGTAGTGGAATGAGGGCAAGCATTCTCTCATGTGCCCTTGCTGACCCTGTGGAAGTCAAGCAAAATCTTGCCTCATTAGTGATTTGATGCTGTTTTGCAACACTTCTTCATGTGAAATGAAATTAACTGTACTTGTTACATTAACAGTTTTGTAACACATAGTTGTTCCATGCATGCTATAGACATAAATACATGTTTAACGATTAACAATCGATTTTTTACATTTTGTTCTAGTGTTTCATTGAATTGCATTTTGTAGTATTTGGAAAATATAAATGAAATAACATTCAATATTTCTAGGTTATTTTTCAATATATTGTATTCATTTAGTTTGAAACTTGCTGTTGCTTTGACAAATAAAAGCAATCATTTTTAGCATACTGCCTTTCGGAACCTTTTTTCAAGCATTGTTTCTATGAGGACGGATTTGGAAGGGGAACCCGCTTAGTTTTGACATTCTTGTAAATAATGCACTGATCTATATATATATATATAGATCAGTGAAATAATGCCAATTTGCTGTTATGATCATTCGAATTTTCCATTTAGCTATTCGAATTTCTAGTGCATCATTCACCCTCAGGTAAAACCATTAATTTACGTTAGATTAGTTTATCGGGCTTGTCAGTTTACTCTTTAAGAGAGCTTTTTAGCAAACAAAGAAGCAGTTAATTCTATCTCAAGTGTTTATTGTCCTATTCTCTTTATCTGATTGAATACGCAATTTACACAATTACATAAATTAAAGTACGTTGAGGCACGTCTCCAAAAACCGTAACACTATTTACAGTATTCTCCTGCGAAACTCACGTCAGGTCTGGGTTGAGTTCATCATGAATGTGAATCAAGGAACAGTCGGCAGTGATCCGGTGATACTCGCCACTGCTGGATATGACCACACCGTCAGATTCTGGCAAGCACACAGTGGAATATGCCCAAGAACTGTCCAACACCAGGACTCAAGCAGCTGAGGCAGAGCTCTGCCACACTGCTACCCAGTCCATAGAAAGAGCATTACAGCTGCTACATAATGTAAAAGTTTATTCAAACGCAATATTTATTTCATGAAGGCTGTATTCTTTGATATGTTATAGATGCTAAACTCGTACATTAGCAGGTTAATTCTCTTGAAGAACCTGATAGGAGCATGATTGCTGTTGCTGCTGCTGGTAAGAGGGGTGGAGGGAATCTTCTAACATATAATGCTGTATAGACTCTGCAAACTAGTCATGTTTCTATGTAGTTTTCATACTCTTGTTTCCTTGCTTCTCAGGTTATCAGCACATACACATGTATGACTTAAACACAAATAATCCAAACCCAGTAATCAATTATGATGTGTCAGCAAGAACATCACTTCAGTTGGCTTCCATGAGGATGGTCTGTGGATGTACACAGTTGGAGAAGATTGCATGGCTCGGATCTGAGGTAAACAAATACTGTTTGGTGGTTGTCTAAATACTTTTTTTTTTTTTCTTCTTTTTTTTATAGTTGTTTAAATAGTTTCTTAAAGGAGCAATATTTAACATTGGCATCAAGCTTTTAAAATGGGCACTGAAGTCAAAATTAAAAATTGTCTCCACCACCCATCCTCACCAGACTCCAATCTCACGCGGGTTGCCAGGTTGAGAACACGCAACAGGAACGAGCAAACTAACAATGGCAAGCGACTAGCCTTACGCTGTAAATTGATCAGCTAATGTTTATGTTTGCAATGTTTTGTTATTTGACAATTAAAAATCCACCACCTGGATTTTTTTATAACTCTGTTAATGTTAGCTAGATGTATTGTTGGCTTCCATGGCTGCAGTGCACTGTGTTTACTCGCTAACTTGTTTCAAATCTGGCAATCCGTGGTGTCAAAATACTATTGGGGAATGTGCAGTGGGCAGGATCACACAGGCCAAAACACAAACAGAAATTCTAGCTCGGAACCACTGATCTATATCAGTGCCCAGAAGGGATATTTCAAAGTAGAATATACTGGCTGTAGCATTGTTTTCCAAGAAGCCAATATTTCAATTCAGCATGTTTCCTAAATCTCTGATAAAATATGATAATTTTATGCTTTAGTGCAGTAAATACATTACATATTGCACCTTTAAAGGGATAGTTACCCCAAAAATAGAAATGCTCTCATTATTTACTCACCCTCATTCCATCCCAAATGTGTATGACTTTCTTTCTTCTGCAGAACACAAATGAAGATTTTACATTTATGCATTTGGCAGACACTTTTATCCAAAGTGACTTACAGTGCTCTTATTACAGGGACAATCCCCCGGAGCAACCTGGAGTTAAGTGCCTTGCTCAAGGACACAATGGTGGTGGCTGTGGGGGTCGAACCAGTGACCTTCTGATTAACAGTTATGTGCTACACTACACCACCACTACATTTTTAAAAGAATATCTCAGCTCTGTAGGTTCATATAATGTAAATTAATGTTGACCAAAACTTTGAAGCTCCAAAAAGCACAAAGGCAGCATAAAAGTAATCCGTACGTCTCTAATGGTTTAATCAATGTCTCCTAAAGCGATCCAATCAGTTTTGGGTGAGAACAGAACAAAATATAAAATAAATTTCACAATAAATCTTGACATCAGCAGTCTCCTTGGTGATCATGATTTCCAGCTCAAATTCACTTCCTAGCGCCATCTAGCGCTCTGTGCATGCGTTAGGCTCTAGGACAGGGGTGGGCAACTATTTTGGTAAAAGTGCCAAAAGTGTTTGCTGTCCTTTTCTGCATATTGCGGCACCGTTTTGTGGTCCGTTCTGCATAATATGGCAGCTAATTTTTGCTTATCGCAGCCCATTCGGCACATTTTGCGGCCAACCCACCGGCCTTCTAGGTTCTACCGATGGCCATTCCACCCCTGAATGGCCCAAAAGTGCGTCGGCCCACCGGGAAAATGCCCGGTATGCCAGATCACCAGTTTAGCCCAGGTAAGGATCACTACTTTATTTTAAGAATATGAAATGTCAGAATTATTTATTTCTGCTTTTATACCTTTCATCATATTCCCAATGGGCCAGAAGTTTACATACACTTTGTTAGTATTTGGTAGCATTGCCTTTAAATTGTTTATCTTGGGTCAAACATTTTGGGTAGCCTTCCACAAACGTCTCACAGTAAGTTGCTGGAATTTTGGCCCATTCCTCCAGACAGAACTGGTGTAACTGAGTCAGGATTGTAGGCCTCCTTGCTTGCACATGCTTTTTCAGTTCTGCCCAGACGATCGGGACTTTGTGATGGCCACTCAATACCTTGACTTTGTTGTGCTTAAGCCATTTTTCCACAACTTTGGAGGTATGCTTGTGGTCATTGTTCATTTTGAAGACATATTTGCAACCAAGCCTTAACTTCCTGGTTGATATCTTGAGATGTTGCTTCAATATATCCACATAAGTTTTAATATGATGCCATCTATTTTGTGAAGTGCACCAGTCCCACCTGCAGCAAATCACCCCCACAACATGATGCTGCCAACCCCCAATCTTTACGGTTGGGATGGTGTTCTTCGGCTTGCAAGCCTCACCCTTTTTCCTCCAAACATAACGATTGTCATTATGGCAGTTCGATTTTTGTTTCATCAGACCAGAGGACATTTCTCCAAAAAGATTTTTGCCACCATGTGCACTTGCAAACTGTAGTCTGGCTTTTTATGGTGGTTTTGGAGCAGTAGCTTCTTCCTTGCTGAGCAGCCTTTCAGGTTTTGTTGACACAGGACTCGACATAGTACTTTATTGTGGATATAGATACTTGTTTACCTGTTTACTCCAGCATCTTCGCAAGGTCCTTTGCTGTTGTTCTGGGATTGATTTGCAAGTTTCGCACCAAACTATGTTCATCTCTAGGAGATCCGTCTCCTTCCTGAGCAGCACAATGGTTGCATGGTCCCATGGTGTTTATACTTGTGTACTATTGTTTGTGTTTGGAAATTGCTCCCAAGGATGAATCAGACTTGCGGAGGTCCACAATTTCTTGGCTGTTAAATTTCAAGAGGTCTTGGCTGATTTCTTTAGATTTTCCCATGATGTCAAGCAGAGGTTGGAAGGTAGGCCTTAAAATACATTCACATTAGCCTATCAGAAGCTAATTGCCTAAAGGCTTGACATAATTTTCTGGAATTTTCCAAGCTGCTCAAAGGCACAGTTAAACTTCTGACCCATTGAAATTGTGATATAGTCAATTAAAAGTGGAATTGTAAACAATTGTTGGAAAAATTACGTTTCATGCACAAAGTAGATGTCCTAAACGACTTGACAAAACTATAGTTTGCTAATATGAAATCTGTGGATTGGTTAAAAATATTTTTTCATCCTAAGTGTATGTAAACTTCTGACTTCAACTACTGTGTGTGTGTATATATATGTATATATATATATATATATATATATAATATACATACATACATACATACAGCTCTGTAAAAAATAGAGACCACTACAAAATTATCAGTTTCTCTGGATTTACTGTTTATAGGTATGTTTGAGTAAAATTCAAATTTTTGTTTTATTCTATAAAGTACTAACAACATTTCTCTCAAATTCCAAATAAATCTATTGTCATTTAGAGGATTTATTTGCAGAATAGTTTTTTCAGACCTAGAATAATGCAAAGAAAACAAGTTCATATAAATTTTTTAAACAACCCAATACTAATGTTTCTCATCTTTCTGTTTTAAATTAGGAAGAGTTCATAAATCAATATTTGGTGGAATAACCCAGATTTTTAATCACAGCTTTCATGCGTCTTGGCATGATATATCTACCAGTCTTTCCAGCCTCCTGGCTCAAAAACAATAGCGAGCAGGGGTGAAAAAGCTTATATTTCTCTCAGAAGAATCATGTAAAGGATTGTTCAGAGGTTTGCTTAGATTTTCAACTGATTTTCAGCCTCCTATGATAACCTTGCATGGCTGTGGTGTGTGGAGACAGGGGAGATCAAACGGGAGTTCAGTGGCCATCAGAAGGCTGTGGTGTGCTTTGATAGTATGTAAGCAGTCCTCCCACAGTCTGCAATGATATAACACAAGGACTTTTTATTTGACGCCTGCAACTATTAAACAGTGGCCATGTCATGGTCATCTTTATTGTATTAAATGGTATTAAACTCTATGTGCATTCAAATGTAAACCTCAAAGTAGCAAACTTATGAGTATATTAGGATACATACACCTTGTTTCTGCTCCTCGCCAGTGTAACTGTACATTAACAAAACACATTTTTGTATACACCCACAAGTTTGGTCAATAAATATTATATCTTGGTAATGTGTGGTAACGTAAGCTGCACACACTTACCTTTTTATTATTATACAGACATTATTGAATTGAATGGACAGAGATTTCATTGGCTTAACAAAATGGTGCTTTATTGTAGACCCACAGTGTTTCGCATTTCTCATCTGCATCAGGTTACAAAATATACAAGCTGGTCATTGAGTCTTTGAGCCAAGTCATGTTCAAACACCACTGAAAAAATGGGGCTAAATACAAAAGAGGATGAAGATAATCACTTAGCAGATAACGTGACAAGATGGTTCTGTCTTCTTTGCCAGATTGCCATTAATGATGGCATTTGTGCAGCCTCTCCAGTTGCTCTCACTGATGTCAACACATTAGCTTCCCTGGCATGTGCTGGTACACCGTCAATGAAATCTCATTCTGGCAGGTAGTAGAAACACACTGAGACACAAATGTTGCTGGGGAAGCAGATGTCAATGCAGAAGTAAATAAGTCTTTGTTTCCCAGGACCTTAAGGTAAAAAAAGGAAAGAAACATAGAGGTTCTTATTTCTATGTATGTGCTGAGCCAGTCATAATCAACCCACTGTCCTTTTCCTCATTCATGCCCGGTAGGTGCAACTCTAAATAATGTCTCAACTTGGTCCTACTGGAGTATTGGATGGCACACTGTGCTCTTTAAAGAGCAACTCAGCGTGTTCTTGGCTTCTTATACAGTGTCTCCTGTACTGTACCTTCTCATCACAAAAATAAATGACATTTAGAAAAGTTTCATGATGAATGCATATGAGATTGATTTTATATAGAGTATTCTTACCATCAGATCTTCTAGTCCAGTAGACAGAGGCTTGCTGACAGAGGGACTGAAGAGGTTCTTGAAGGGTGGAAGCATCAACACGACTGCTGGGCAACACTCCCAAAAACTTAGTGTGTTTTTCAGTCTCATTTCCCACCACCCAGACCTGACCGACCTGTGAGAATCATCACATATCACACTGTATATTATTGCAGATTAAATATCACTGTGATGGTGCAATACAGACTTACTATATTGTTACTGTGTGAACTCATACACTGTATAACTCTCGATCGTATTATCGTGTCTTTAGAGGTTCAAGTGTTTCCTCTAGTACAAAAGGCATTTGTAATTATACCACTCACTCCACTGAGAGATCAGATGGACACTTGTTAAAGCAAATTAATGCTTGAGTGAGCCTGCAACAAGCAGTTTATGTCTCTCAATAGCTCATTGTGGACAAAAATTGGAAATCTTGTTCAAAAGGCTATTGACTACCATGAAGATTTTTTCTTACTGGGCAGATTGAGTTTCCAAAGGTTTTCTAATGGCTTTAATCAAAGGCAATGATGCAAAAATCTAAACCGAGACCGAGACTTTAAGTGGTTTCCAACTAGACAGCGATACTTATCGGTTCAACTGTGACAACCTATCCATTCTGGGCAGATCATAACCCAGCACTGAATCACTGTGTTAAGTGCTGAGAGAAGTGTGTCCAGCGCAGGTCTCTACTCTGTTTGCTGAAGGGAGGTCTGTCTTTCCAGTAGTGACTTAGAGGGAAAAGCCAACAGAGTGGCCATTGTGCACCCTGTGGTCCAATTCTGTAATGCAATACAGCCAAGGTGGATCAGATGATCTGTGGAATTCGGACTCGGCACCACTAAGCCCTCCTTAGCTGGTGCGGTCCATTATTCCCTTTCTGGAGTCACAGTGTAGAAAGTAGCCAAAAGAGCTCTCTAATCTACCTCAGAGCATTGGGATGGTGCTGTGTTCAAGTGTCAGTCAATTTGCCCTCCAGCTCCCATGATGGCTTTTATACAAATACTCTATAGCACATAGGGTAAGAGGCTTAAAGCTGTAAGGTTAAGACCTTCTGGTGCTTTTTCTGAAAGAGCATGACCCATTTAAAGACACCATAGCAAAACCATTACTTCCTCCATGCAATGCTCAATCGACAGCATTTGTGGCATAATATTAATTTCCACAAAAATAACTTTTGTCTTAATTGACAATGAATTCCTTTTTTTAACCCCACAAAAAATCTGGGTTCCAGTGAGGCACTTACAATGGAAGTGAATGGGGCCAGATGGTAAACATTGAAATAATCACTCTTTCAAAAGTATAGCCACAAGACGTAAACAACATGTGTGTTACATGATTTTAGAGTGATAAAATCACTTACTAACCTTTTCTGTGTAAAGATCTATCCAATTTTACAACTTTATTGCCATGATGAAGTAACGCCGTAAACGCAAAAAACGACCATAAAAACAATTATTTCAACATTATTTTAACAGCTCAAATAGTACACCAATTTTAACAGAAGTTGTTGTTGAAGAATTAATGTATGTGATGTTATAAAATGATAAACTTCACATTTCTGCCTCTCCAATAATTGGCCCCATTCACTTCCATTTTTTGCCTCATTGTAAACTCAGACTTTTGCTTTATGCCACAAATGCTGTTAATTGAGCCTAACTTGTGTTGAACCCAGAATATTCCTTTAAAACTGTTTTACAATTACATTCACACTGTAACAGCAGTCTGAGATAAAATTCTGAGACATGAAAAGGAGTAAATCCTGCTTAATTCAGCAGAAAAATCTTTTACCTCTTTCTCTGATTTATTCATCTGAGACTGCACATTCTCATAATCCAAAGTTTCCATCCGCCGAAGAAAGCAGCTGTCCTGGTTGTCAGGTTTATAGCATACCAATCCCTGAGGAAGAGAAATAGGGAAATGTAATTGAGCTTTGATATAACCCTTGGAGTTCCATTACAGATGAAAGAAAAAAGGCCTTACATGTCTCATATCAAAAATCACTGTGGAGGTGTGGTTTACATGTGAAGTCACGGAGTAGGTCAATACATTGTTGAGCTTGTCAATCAGTGCAGACTGATTGATAAATCCACCTGTATCATCTGGAATTCTGGCAACCTGCAGTGAAGACTTTGTGGAAATGGTTCACTCTCTGAGTTCAGTAATTATGGACACTATAAAACTGACAAAAGTTTAATAAAGCTTGAAAAACATGCTTTGAAATTCCTTACTTGTGTCTTGTGCTTTAGCCCAAGATGTGCAGTCACACCAAGGGCAATTATAACAATGAACAGCGTGGCACCAAGTCCGCCCCAGAGTAGTTTGTGAGGAATCCTGGAAGAGCTAATGGGACCACAGTGCTAGGGAGAAGCCAAAGGGGAAAAAATACAAATCATCATGCAATTACATTTATGGTTGTTTCACATTTATTTACAGTTTGTACATATAACAGGAGTGTTGCTCACATTCCAAATGTATGTTCATAAAACAGAGGTAAGTAAAATATAGAGTGACATATTTGTACTAGTCTGAAGAATGTGTACTGCAAGTGGTACATTAGAATTCAAGCAAATAACACAAATCACATAAAATCTCACCATACGTGGGTCCTCTAGACTGGCTTCTGAATGCTTCGAGCACCTCACCATCCTGCCCTTATGTGCTTCTCCTCACAGTACCTGTCTTACTCTTTTCTGAATAAGCCAATGTTCATGACTGAGACTGACCAAGAGAGTCTGCAGTATAGCTGTGTAACTTCTCTCTGCCAGTGCCATCCTCTGCCCCCCACCTCTTGCCTCACACAAGGTAGTCCAACCCACTGGCTGGATACCCCATACCAGACAATAGACAAAGGGACAGGTAGATATGTATTGTGGACAGGGCTTTTCGTCACACAGAGTCAGTTTTAAGGCATCAACTGGCCTTGTCCTGAGGCTGCTGATGGACCAAGGTGACTTTAAAAGGGTAGTTCCCCTAAAAATTAAAATCTGTCATCATTTACTCACCCTCATGTTGTTCTAAACCTGTATGACTTTCTGCTGTGGAACACAAATGAGATGTTTGGATGAATGAAAGGTCTGTCTCAGTCACCATTCACTTTCATTGCATCTTTTTTTCCATACAACGTGGAATGAATGGTGGCTGAAAATTCTGCCTTTTGTGTTTAATGCAAGAAAGTGATATGGGTTTGGAACAACATGAGGGTGAATATATGTCAGAATTTACATTTATGGGTGAACTCACTTTAATAGCAACAATTATAGTTCACCCAAAAATGGAAATTCTTTCATCATTTACTCTCCCTCATGCCATCCCAGATGTGTATGACTTTCTTCTACAGAATGTAGATTTTTAGAAGAATATTTCAGCTCTGTAGATCCATACAATGCAAGTGAATGGTGGCCAGAACTTTGAATGTCCAAAAAGCATAAAAAGGCAACATAAAAGTAATACATAAAACTCAAGTGGTTAAATCTGTCATCTGAAGCGATATGACAGGTGTGTGTGAGAAACAGATTCATATTTAAGTCCTTTTTGCTATCAGTCTCCACTTTCACATTTTTCTTTTGTTTTTGGCTATTCTCTATCTTTGTACATATCACCACCTACTGGGGAAGGAGGAGAATATATAGTTACAAATTTTTAAATATTGATCGGCTTCTCACCTAGACCTCACCTGGAGTCATCTGGATTACTTTTATGCTGCCTTAATGTGCTTTTTGGAGCTTCAATGTTCTGGCAACCATTCCCTTGCATTGTATGGACCTACAGAGCTGAAATATTCTTTAAAAATCTTCGTTTGTGTTCTGCACAAGAAAAAAGTCGTGCACATGCGGAATGGCATGAGGGTGAGTAAATGATGAGACTTTTCTTTTTTTGGGTTACCTATTCCTTTAAATGAAATCTAGTTTTCCATCAAGTACACTACAGGATAAAAAAAATGTATACCCTCCATTAAAAATGCTTATTTATTTGATCAGTCACATATGAGACACTTTGTTCAAACCATGAGAGTCCTGGGTGGAGAGTGACAACAAAGTTGTAAAGTGCAAAAATTAACAGTTACAAATGTTCTCTCATGCATCATGTTACACGGTGACTTAACAGGACAGAATTATTCTGATAAACAAACAGTGCACTTTTTAAAGTTTAATTGCATTCCAGTACCTGAAAGTTACTGATCAGAAAACATACAGTGTATTATTGAATACATTCATTTCTTTAAGCTTGTCATAAATTGGTATGCACACAATTATAGCTCAGTTTATAGAATCCTTGTACTCTGACAAAAAGTTCTCAAGTTAAAAACAATAACACTTTATTGCCCTTCTATTACCTTAAAAAAATAAAATAAAAACATTTCAGTGGGACATTCAAACAGAGATAGACCTGCTTGAAATAAAGCCTTGATAACATGGTTATATGGAGTCACAATGATTACAAATAAAGGTAAGGAAGGAGGTTAGAATGAGAAAACGGCATTGCATCAATTAGTTTATTAAATCATAATTTCTCATATTTAAATAAAAGTCACAACTGTTTTGTTAAAATAGGTTATTTTCTTCCATATGTATACCCTAAAATAATATCTTCTGAAATGTGTAAATCCTAAGTAAACACTGACTTTTCTGCTTGTAGTGCAGGTAAAAGATCACCAATGCTGTCTATATAATAGTTCGGCACCATTCGCTGACGATGTGGGCATCCGCTCTTCTGGTTTGCCTCTGCATCCGCAACAGTTGAAACTCCCGTAAGGGTCAGCAGGGTCTTTAGGCCACAGTTTGAGCCTAGCATAATATCAGTGTCCAGCCTATCTCCTACCATTAGACACCTCTCTGGGTCTAGACCAAACCTACTGGCCACACACTCGAACATGAAGTTGCTGGGCTTTCCCACCACTTGAGCCTGACGCTGTGCAGCGGTCTCCACCGCCTTTAGGAGGCACCCTGTCCCTATAATCGAAGCAGACAGAAGATAAGGTCATAGTGATGATATTATTTTACCAATCTACAAATAACACATTTCTATAGTAATACTATAGCTGAAGTCGTTTCATCATATCAACTCACCCGGGACAGCTTTGCCACCCTCCAGAGGCAACCTCGTGTCTGTGTTGGTTCCAACGAACTGACAGTCAGGATTATACAGATACTGCAGAGCTCGGTTAAGCTTCATGTAACTGAAATGTTCGTCAAACCCGACCAGCACAGCCTGGACCTCCTGATCTAGAGGGACATTAGCCCAGTCAATCTGGACCCCTGAGATGGGGTCTGGGCCCACACCAACCTGCCGGATTCCCACCGCCTCAAGTTCCTGTCTCATCGCATTGCTCCCGATTAAATAGACTTTACCTTGAATTTTGCATTCGTTTTTGAGGTACATCGCTGAGCAGTACGCTGTACCGAACACCTCGTCCTCAGTGGCATCGAAACCGAGCTTGTTTAATTTATCGGCATACATTTTTCGGGTTTTAGTGCTGTTATTCGTGACGAAAAACACACGCTTTCCCTGTTTCTTCAATGAATTAATAACCTCAGGGGCTCCGGGAATGGCCTGATCCCCTCTCCATATCACGCCATCACAATCAAACAACACATTGTCCACCGAGTCCAGTAACTGTCCGGTCAAAGCACCGGTGAGTCGCGTACATTTAGATGCAGCCATTGAATTTACTCTTATCCTGACAGCGCTCTTCTTGTCCTTGGCCTGACCTAAAATATAATTTGACCTTCACCTATCGATGTTTAGACCACGAACTATACTGAGGTAAGAAAACAGAGAATCACTAGTTGCGGCAACTGAACGTGACAGGCAACTTGTACAAGCGATACATTCATGTGCCGATGACGTTTCATATTAATACAGCACTTCCGCATCGGTTTAAAGTGCCAGTAACTTATTTCACGCCGAGATGTATGGTTAAAGGAATATTCCAGGTTCAATTCAAGTTAAGATCAATCGACAGCATTTGTGGCATAATGCTGATTACCACAAAAATGTTGTACTTCTTGCTCCTTGAAAAATACGGTTTCCAGCGAGGAACTTAAAATGGAAATGAATGTGGCCAATCCGCAAAATTTTAAATATACCATTTCAAAGGAACAATACGTATGTTATCATGATGTTAGTGTGAAAAAATCGCTTACAAACCTTTTCTGTGCAAAGTTATAGCCAAATTTACAACTATGTTGCCATGACAACTTAACGTCGTAAATACAACCATAAAAACGACTATTTAAACAAATTTATGGCTCAAATAACTCATAAGTTTTAACAGAAGAATTAATGTGTGCTTTTATAAAATTGTAGGCTTCACATTTCTGTCTTTTAAACCTTCCAAAAATTGGCCTCATTCACTTCCATGGTAAGTGCCTCACCGTAGACCAGATATTATCATTTAAGAAAACTTTAAGAAAAGGAGGGAGGAGGCAAAATATTTTTTTGTGGATTAGTTCACCCCCAAACAAAAATTCTGTTGTCATTTACTCTGGTATTTCCAAAATAAAATGTCTATCTTCCATGAAACACACAGGATGTTGGACAGTCTCAGGAAAAAATGTGCAATGAAAGTGAATGGTGACTGAAAACAAATGTCATACTGGTTTGAAAAGGGTGAGTAAATGACAGGATTCCCAGAACGATATTGTACAGTAAACGCAATGAAGGCTAAAAATAAAATACAAAGTGCAATAAAACAATTACACAGTTTAAAGAACAACACACATTGTCTTTTATCTTAATAGGACATAAGGAACAAAACATTTCCCCAAGATGATGTAAGTCGTCATTTTTATTTATATAGCGCTTTTCACAACACACATCGTTTCAAAGATGCTGTATAGGAAATCATGCTTTCACAGAAAATGGAACAGTAATATCTATAAAGTCTTACAGTGATCAGTGTAGTTTGATTAAATATGATGGTAAATTGTGTATACAAATAAGTAATTAAATAATAATGGTATTTAGAAGCCCAGTGAGCAAACTGTGACAAGGAACACAAAACTTCATAAGATGTTGGTTTATGGAGAAAAATAACCTTGGGGGAAACCAGACTCACTGCAAATCATGGTTTAAAATGAGTAAACTAAGTAAGCGTTAAGGTTAAGTGTTAAGGTCCAAAAAAATATTTTTTATGATCTTTAAGATTAACGACTAATGTGTTTGAAGTCCATCCTGGATTAACTGCAGAAGAGCACATACATGCAATTGTCCTTTATTAGTTGGCTGATGAAGGCTTTTGTTGGCAATTAATTGACAGTCTATGTATTCCATTTTAAGAGTGTAGTCCATCATTAAATGTAGTCTATCCTAAATCCAAGGTTCAGGCAGTGGCATATAAAGTCTGGCTGGCACCGGCTGCATTTAGTCATCATCAATCAGAGACACATAACAGTGTAGTCTGACACCAAGCAGGAATGGAGTTGGATAGGAATCCAGAGGTTGAGAAAGGGAAACAAATAGAATAATATTGGTGTGGAGGCCATTACAAATTTTTACATAATAGATTTCTCTGGTTCCGGCAGACCTAACTAAAGCAGCCTAATTTTGGGTTGAAGAATGGTAAATGGTCTGCACTTATATAGCGCCTTTTTAAGCCTTAACGGTATTCAAAGCGCTTTACACTGCGTCTCATTCACCCATTCACACACCAATGGAGGCAGAGCTGCTATGCAAGGTGCTAGCCTGCCATTGGGAGCAACTTGGGGTTCAGTGACTTGCCCAAGGACACTTCGGCATGTGGAGTCATGTGGGCCAGGATTCAAACCACCAACCCTGTGATTAGTGGCCGACCCGCTCTACCAACTGAGCCACAGCCGCCCACTATAGAATAAATTAGGTGTATGACTGGCTAAATAGAGGACTCTTTAGTCTAGACTTAAACTCAGCGAGTGTGTCTGCATCCCGAACAGTGTTAGGGAGACTATTACATAGTTTAGGAGCCAAATATGAAAAGGATGTACCTCCTTTTGTGGATTTTGATATTCTAGGAATTATTAACAGGCCAGAATTTTGTGATTTGAGTAATATAGAGTATATGAGTAATTTGTTTTAACTATTAATCTACTTTCAACAGCCCTTATTTCGCCGAATCACATTCTTTGTGCATGTCGCCACCTACTGGGCAGGAAGGAGAAATAAAAAAAGGGAGGAATAAAATGCCGATTGTGCAAAGGTTTGTTCCTGCCCTCATCCCTAATCCTTACCATATGGAGCCTTTAAAGCTGAGTACCCTGCCAGGAACAACTTGAGGCACCTTTCTCCCATGTCCCAGGATAAAGCAAAGGAAAATAACAGTAGGTGGTGATATGCACAAAGAATGCAAATGTGCAAAAAACAGAAGAACTCTTGTGAATGTGCATAGCAATGCTGGTGCAAGTAGATTTATAGTAAAAAAAGGAAGTTGGCCTTTTTCTCACCCACACCTATCATATCGCTTCTGAATTTATGGAGACAAATGGATTACTTTCATGGTGCATTTATGTGCTTTTTAGGCCTTCAAAGTTCTGGTCACCATTTACTTGCATTGTATGGACCTACAGAGCTGAGATATTCTTCTAAAATTCTTTGTATGTGTTCAGCAGAAGAAAGAAACTCATACACATCTGGGATGGCATGAGAGTGAGTAAATGATGAGAGATGTTTCATTTTATGGTGAACTATCCCTTTAAAAGAATAAATGTAAAGCTTATATTTTTGCTAAATTACTTGTGAAAAAATCCTTTAAATGAGTTGAGCTAAAATGGGATGAGTAATAGCTAGTTCACTGCAAGGGATTAGTGACTGATTTTGAAAGACCTAGCCAAACTAGTCAAACAGGTTTATTATTATACCTTGATCAGAAAATGGTCTGATGTTTAAATGGAGGATTAACAAATGCTTACTACAGTGTTTGGACTGGGCAGGTTTCACCAGCTGACAGGTTGAACACCTGATCCCATGCTGGAACAGTTTGTCATCATATTGGTACACCTTCAGTTGTGCAGGATGGTTTTCAGAACCTATAGAACGTCAATGCTAGGAGGATGTAAGGAAAGCAGAAGCTTATGAAACATGTGCCCATCTCTAAACAGAAGCCAAAGACCTCATAGGAGAATTTCAAGTAACAGGTGCATGTAAAGGAATTTGTTGTTCCTGAAGGGAATAAGAATGAACATACGATTAGAAGAAACAAACTCAACAGTTTAATGATGTTACTCACCAAGAAACAACCTTGTTAATTACAACTTCCCCAACATAACAACAAGTTTATCAAAATATCTAATCCAGTATTTGGTGATAATATGGCATAATGAGAGATTTATAAGCAATGTTTAATAGGCCGGTAATTTTTTACCAGGATAACTAAATAAGGTAAAACAATTTCAACACAGCACAAGGGTTAAGTTTGCAGACTCGTCTTACCCCTGTGACTGTGTCCAACAACTGACCGAGTGTCTGTTGATGCCCTGAATACTTACAAACCAGAGCAATGCAGGTGAACACCGCAGCCACATACGTATATGACAAACAGAGTGAGGAAGTCCATTTGCCACAACCTAGGCAAGAAAGTACTGTAAGTGATAAACTTGTTGTAATTTATTTAACTTATTACTTATGTATATACATGACAGGAAAGAAAAAGAGCACCCAAAATCAAAACCGTATGTAGTAAATCTGAACAGGTAATCGGTAAAACCAATTAAACTGTGTTCATGTCAAAATAACTTTTTTAAATAAATTTTTTATCCCCTTTTCTCCACAATTTGGAATGCCCAGTTCACAGTACTTGGTATGTCCTCATGGTGGCACGATTACTCACCTCCATTTGGGTGGCAGAGGACAAGTCTCAGTTGTCTCCGCTTCTGAGACCATCAATCCGCGCATCTTATCACGTGGCTCGTTGTGCATGACGAGTGGAGACTCACAGCATGTGGAGGCTTATGCTAAACTCATTTTTACATTTTTTTTACTTGTCTTGCTGATTGGCTGTTTTGCTGATGATTCATTAAAATACAGGGATTTTTTTGTTGTGCGTCTTGATAAAGGATAGCTTTTAAATGTAATAATAGGCTAATTCATCAAACGATAAACAATATTGGTAAGCTAACATGCCAACACTCTCACTCTTATAACACTCAATAATTCATTATATTGTTTAAATATTCCTTTTCATATGTAAAAATGCATAAGTAGGTTAACTTAAGTTCCCCCACAAGCAGCTTAATATTGTGAACACGGTTTTGTGCCATTATCAAAATATATGGACAAACATGTCCATTGACATTTCAGTCAGGAAAAAGATTTCAAATAGGCAAGAAACTCTATACATTTACTCTATATTGTTTTACACAGTTCTTTTAGATATTTGAATTTGTCAATTTGTTTACTCATGTTGTTTTCTCAGGTCAAGCATTAGTGCAAGGCCTAACAAGTGTCCGAAAAAGCAAAACAAAATAAGTAATTAATCATTTTTATAGTTTTAAAAGAATGTTTGTCTCTTCATTTCAAGTCACTGATGTTATCACTGTTAAAACTTGTATTTTGAAAATGCTAAATTTGTGGAAAAGAACTTCAAAGGTCAAAGTACAGAGGAAGAAAAGGATGTTAAAAAAATTATTAGTTTACATTGTATCTGTAATTTTCATATGGTTATTAAATATATTATTTGTGTTACATTGTTTAATGTGAAAAATAATTGTAATGTAAAATCAATGATTTATCGATTTTATTTGGATCAGTGGTGTATGTTTTGTGATGCTTTTGATATTACTGGTGTTACAGCCATAGTGTGAATCACGGAGGTCTAGGCGGGTCGCAGTGCCCTTGATTGTTGCCGGTGACCCCCTGGAAAGCTAATTTGCCCATTCTTGGAGGGTTTCATTTAAAATCATGCGATTAACCTGATCAGAATCTGAATTGATTAAGACCTGATCAGCAGCTCTGCTCCCTTGCTCTTTCTCTCTGCCTCTATCTCCCGGTTCTCCTGAAACGACACGCACTTCCTCGGAGGAAAACAGAGACCCCCAGATTGTCAGTGTGTAATCTGCACTGTAGTTACAACCCATACATCATTCATAATAAATAAATATATCCGTAATAATATAAAGAACAGAAGTCAAGTTGTCCTTTATTTTGACCCTTTAATTAAATGCAATTTGACTATTAAAACATCTAATTATTTAAACTATTTTTAAATAACAGCAGTATTTAAATATTTTTTAAAGACCAGCTTGACCAGCATGCAATTTCCAGCAATGCTGGTATATTCATCAGGGTTCTAACTGTTGCCTCTTTACAGTTATCATGTTACATGACCTGCCCACAACAGTGGTAATGCCTCATAGGAAAGGTATACCACACAAGCCCTTGAAAGAAAACTCTACAGTGCAAAAGAAGCAGATATTCTCTTCTAAGGTATGTGTGCATTTTCAAATCTACTTGTTAACATTTTTATGGATATGAAGAAAGTTATCTTTTAAGTTATGTGTTTTTATTGTTTCACATATGGTTCTCAGACCACAACATATAGTCTATAGCTTAATGCGTATTATGTAACGCAAACAACTGAATGCTGGAGACTACTATTAATCTTATACTGCATGTGTTTGAATTTAATTCACCATCCTTTTCCATGTCTGCCGAATTTGTTATTCCTTTAATTTATCACTGTGCTAAATGTGTTACTCTATGTTAGACACTTTACTTCTGCAGTTCCAATTGACAGATTGACTTTTAAAGAAAACCCTTTGGCTTTTCAAAGTCTTTATTTACTTTATTTGTTCTTTCTAAAATAAATGATAACATGTTGTTTTAAAAAAAACACTTTTATTGCAATAGATTTAAAAACAATACTGAACGTTATGGACACGATTAGCATATTCATTCAAATGTATAACAGTTTCTCTGTACTATTGGTAAGCTGAGATGTTGACTGAAGAACAGTGTGTTTGGAGATGCAAGCATTGGCACTAAATAATTCAGTAAACCCTGTAAAATTTACCTTTGCTCCAGCTCTATAAATAATATGTATATTTTGGCAGCTTTCTCTACTAGTTTTAAGACCTTTACATTCAGTTTGTAACCCTGAAACTGCAGAAGGTCTATGCACTTTGTCATGTGTTCTTATGTGGCATGTTGATGTTTATATCTGCCTCCGTACTGGAGAAACTGTCACTCAGTAAATCAATCCTGAATTCCCCCGGATACATGACAGCATGTGTCCCTGCCATGTGGCACGAGAGATCTTGAGATGTAGCATTTAATCTGTCTAATCCAGAGCAGGAGCTTTAATAGCACTGTTCCTGCTCAAAGATGTGTGACTGCGCTCTTCAGTGCAATCAGACGTTCTAATTATCCACCATCGTCCTGGCGGATCCCCAAGCTGATACTGGGCTACTTTTCAGCCCTTGGAGAGACAGTTAGAAGAGAGAGTAAGGAGGTATTTATAGAGAAATGGGGCCTCACTTTACCCTTTTTGGAGAGAAAATCATTAAGGATCTGTGCTAGGTGTCCCAGTTTTTTTATTTGAGCTCTGCAGGCAGGACTTGCAACACTTGCCAGAGATGCAGAGTCAACTCAACGACAAGAACACTTTAGCACAGCATGCAGTGTCACTTTTTTTGAGTGGCAGTGCTCTTCATGCCACGCCAACATGGGGGGGCATTCTAAAGGCGTTTCCCTTGAAGTGTGGTAAGATAGGAGGAACTTAAATAACAGCTGCAACAGAAGACGTGGTCCGAACATTTTGACCTCAGATGCCAGAGATTTGACACTTATTGAAATACGACAAAATGAAGAAATTCCTGAAGAATAAAAAAGGGAGATACTCCTTACGGCAGAACAAGTCGGGTCCTCGCTGTCCACCCAAAGAAATTTGTGAGTTAGCTACATTGATTTCACTCATGATTTGTATTCACAAGGTACCAGCAAACAATAATTGCTTATCGTTAGGTAAAATGGAGCATAATGTTAATACATTGTTACTTTCAACAACACCTGTAAAGTCAGTTTGGATGTGCAAGTAGGTTAATGCTCTGATTAATGACCTTCCATCAGTCTACAGATATAGGCTTTGCATGGACTGGCCTGTTAGCACGATATTCTTAATTTTCTTTTTATGGGTTTTGGTGTCACTAATGAGTGATTGCTGTGCTATGAGTGTGAGTCTCGTGTTTCTGATGCTGTGTTCAGGTCAGGCACATCTGTACTCAGATATCGGATAATTTGGGAGCCTCTGTTCATTTTCAATGAGGTCAATGATACTGGGAGGTCTAATGTGTCAGCTGAGACTCTACATTTAGTGAAGGCTGTATGGCTCTCTTTATGAAAAGACTGCACTACTTTGTCTTCTCATTTTAGGCGATTTCACAGAGCTTGACACATATTTTCATGTATCTCCTTCCATATGCATGTGATGAGTCTGAGTCCACATTGAAAATCTGGGATTTCACAAATGTGTGGAGTCACTTAATGAGTTCTGGATAGGGTTAAGCCATGCGTCTAACCTCAAGTACTGAATGTGTCTGCTATGAGATGCTCAGCAAATGTTCTACTGTGCTCTAGATACATGAACATTTTGCTGTGCATAAGTAGGTCTTGTTGTCAACAGCCTGATCTCAAATTTAGGTTGACCCCAGTTGTCCCAGAAACCCCATGTCCATAAAATGAAGGTGTAGCACTTCTTTCCCATCTTTCTCACAGTCCTCACCATGCCAGCATCCAACCAGGGCTGGCCAGAGGAGTTTGGCTTTCAGATAGGGGGGAATGGGCCCAGTTACATCTTGACTGTGGAGGAGGGAAGCAGTGCTCAACTGTCTGGTTTGCAACCTGGAGACCAGGTCTTGGAGATCGAGGGGCAAAATGTTTCTAGTCTCAGTGCTCAAGAAGTCATTGCTCTTGCCCAATTGCAAAGAAACATCCCGCCCAGTATTGGAGTAGTCTCACGAATAGAACAGGTAAGAATGACCTCTGTAAGGTCTCTTTATATCAGTGGTTCTCAACTGGTTTTGCTTCAGGACCCAGCACACGGTACCTAAATAGTTAATTGTTGAAGAGTTAAGAAAAATGTCAACATTATAATTGATCAATATTACCATAATGCATACAGTGTTGGATAAGTTACTAAAAAAGTAATGCAGTACAAATTACTTTAATACTTCTGTAAAATCATAATCAAATGACTTTACAGATGATTACATTGAAAACTTATCACATTAATAATTAACATTTCTTTTAAATTGCTTTTTTTAACACTTGTCACCAAATGTTTTTGTTATTCCGCTCAACAAATTCAAAATAATGTCTATTTCCTCCTTTTTCATTGTCCCACACCCTTCAGCTGTCACAGAAACACAAACAGACATACATATGAACATATGTAAAAGTAATTACTTTCATTGAAAGTCAGTAACGTAATCTGATTACAATCATTTAAAATGTAATGCATTACTACTTTTGTGCCTAAAAGTAATTCGATTACAGTAACTAATTCCTTTGTAATCCAATCACACCCAACCCTGACTAAATAGCCCCAACAATATCCAACATTTTTTAACTGATATACTGACTTGGAAAATGGACAATATTATAAATGCATAAATAACAGCAGAAATTAGTTACCAGTCTTTCAAAATGAACAAACAGTGGGTCTAATATTGTAATAGGCTGCTGAGTATGAGAAAAGCACAGTCATTAGGCACATAAACATACAATATCAATGAGATTATAGTGCAGCTAACAAAATAGCTACAATACAAGCATAGCGTGTTCAAGCATTTTTTTTAAATTATGATTTGCATTTAGCATCGTTTTCCCACTTCATGTCCATGACCTTATCAGAACAGAGGTGCAACACACTAGATGAGAACCACTGCTCTCTATAGGCTATTTCTGACTACAACAACTTTTACAATCTGTTGCATTAACTGCCTGCAGGTGGACATCACTCCAGGCCCTGATGGTCGCTTTGGATTCACTATAGTGGGAGACTGCCCCCTACTGGTGGAGGATTGCTCCCCTTGCTCGCCAGCTGGCCGTAATGGTCTCAGGGCTGGAGATTATGTCATGGAGGTGAATGGTATCCCTGTGAAGCACCATGAGATGGCTGCAGCTTTGATTAAGGCCTCTCAAGGTAGAACACTGCGTCTTGGGGTGCTTTGTATGGGTAGTCGTCAGAAACGCAGCAGTGGCAGTCTAGAGGAGCCTAAAAAAGGCACAGACGGTATGCACCAGGACCGCAAGCACAAAGCTCTGGAGTTTAACATGAGGGTAGGGTCATCTGGCAGACCGCAACCTTCTAGAATTTTACAGTGAACTTTTACTTTCTTTTAAAAAGGTATAATATTGTGTGCTCTGTTGTTATTCATGTTTCAGGTTGAGGAGATTTTGAGGGATGAGCCAGAGGTGAAAGAGAAGCTCTTTGCTGTACTGAAACAGTTTGCTGCTGAGAGGAAAGTGGATTGGCTTGCTTCCATTATTCCTGAAATCTTGGAGACTGAAGAGCAGCAACAGCTCATCTCAAACATCAGGTAGCTATGGGAACTCCTTTCGCCACCTCATTGCTCATGAATTTTTTAACTTTCATCTCAGGGCCTCTCTGACCCAGATGTTTTCCGTCACTGTACATAGTCTTGCAGGACAGTTTAAATGCCACCAGAGGGCCTTTATGTCTTGCTAACTATATTAAGGAATAGTTCACCCAAAATGAAAATTATGATATTATTTACTCACTCTCATGTTGTTCTATGCTGGGTTGTTTTTCTGTGTGAGACAAAAGGAGAATGTCTCTTGGCTTCTATTATTCATACTACAAAGGTTCATGGTGACCATGTATTTCTGCACAGGATACTCTCTTGAGCACCACACACTCATTAACATAGAATTTACATATTGGCTTTGAACATGAAAATTTAAATGTAAAAATATAAGATAAAATTATCATTTTAATTTTGTCACCTTAACTGCATTAACATTGATCAAATGTTTAGGGAAAAAATATTTTGCAATTTCTTTTTCACATTTGGCTTTTCATTTTAATATGGGCTGTCTATAGGCTCAAGATTGCAGTGAAAATGAAATATCAAATCAGCAATTACATTTTGAAAGGGAAGATGCATTGTCACTGTGAAAATAAAAATGTAATTATTAATATTTTAGCACATATTTTGGAGACACTTTCTAGAAATTAAATGGTTAGTGAGGTTTTAATATATACAGGTGCTGGTCATATAATTAGAATATCATCAAAAAGTTGATTTCAGTAATTCCATTCAAAAAGTGAAACTTGGATATTATATTCATTCATTACACACAGACTGATATATTTCAAATGTTTATTTCATTTAATTGTGATGATTAAAACTGACAACTAATGAAAATCCCAAATTCAGTATCTCCAGACCAATACAAAAAAAAGGATTTGTAGAAATGTTGGCTAACTGAAAAGTATGAACATGAAAAGTATGAGCATGTACAGCACTCAATACTTAGTTGGGGCTCGTTTTGCCTGAATTACTGCAGCAATGCGGCGTGGCATGGAGTCGATCAATCTGGGGCACTGCTCGGGTGTTATGAGAGCCCAGGTTGCTCTGATAGTGGCCTTCAGCTCTTCTGCATTGTTGGGTCTGGCGTATCGCATCTTCCTCTTCACAATACCCCATAGATTTTATATAGGGTTAAGGTCAGGCGAGTTTGCTGGCCAATTAAGAACAGGGATACCATGGTCCTTAAACCAGGTACTGGTAGCTTTGGCACTGTGTGCAGGTGCCAAGTCCTGTTGGAAAATGAAATCTGCATCTCCATAAAGTTGGTCAGCAGCAGGAAGCATGAAGTGCTCTAAAACTTCCTGGTAGATGGCTGCGTTGACCTTGGACCTCAGAAAACACAGTGGACCAACACCAGCAGATGACATGGCACCCCAAACCATCACTGACTGTGGAAACTTTACACTGGACTTCAAGCAACGTGGATTCTGTGCCTCTCCTCTCTTCCTCCAGACTCTGGGACCTTGATTTCCAAAGGAAATGCAAAATTGACTTTCATCAGAGAACATAACTTTGAACCACTCAGCAGCAGTCCAGTCCTTTTTGTCTTTAGCCCAGGCGAGACGCTTCTGACGCTGTGTCTTGTTCAAGAGTGGCTTGACACAAGGAATGCGACAGCTGAAACCCATGTCTTGCATACGTCTGTGCGTGGTGGTTCTTGAGGCACTGACTCCAGCTGCAGTCCACTCTTTGTGAATCTCCCCCACATTTTTGAATGGGTTTTGTTTCACAATCCTCTCCAGGGTGCGGTTATCCCTATTGCTTGCACACTTTTTTCTACCACATCTTTTCCTTCCCTTCGCCTCTCTATTAATGTGCTTGGACACAGAGCTCTGTGAACAGCCAGCCTCTTTAGCAATGACCTTTTGTGTCAATGGTCGTCTTTTGGACAGCTGTCAAGTCAGCAGTCTTCCCCATGATTGTGTAGCCTACAGAACTAGACTGAGAGACCATTTAAAGGCCTTTGCAGGTGTTTTGAGTTAATTAGCTGATTAGAGTGTGGCACCCGGTGTCTTCAATATTGAACCTTTTCACAATATTCTAATTTTCTGAGATACTGATTTTGGGTTTTTTCATTAGTTGTCAGTTATAATCATCAAAATTAAAAGGAATGAACACTTGAAATATATCAGTCTGTGTGGAATTAGACATTATCCAAGTTTCACTTTTTGAATGGAATTACTGAAATAAATCAACTTTTTGATGATATTCTAATTATATGACCAGCACCTGTATATAGATCGACACAAGGCTTGGTAAATGATGACAGAATAAAATATTTGGTTGAACTAGCCCTTTAAGTTGTAGATAATTATGTTACATTTAGCAAGGCACATTTGATAAGGCACATTTCACAGGGCCAATTAGTAAAAGGAAAATATATATGTATACATAGTGTTTGCTAAACTGAGACACAGTATCTATTCCCTCTGTGCTATAGGTGTTTTTCCTTTGTCTTCCGATATAATAACCTTTGTCACTGTTTGTAATCCTCTTTAGAGAGATATCTGGTGAAGGGGAGTGAATGGAAATGTCACCATTAGTGGTCGACCAATATGGGGTTTTCAATGGCCAATGCCAAAACAAATATCTAAGAAGCAGGACGACCATTGGTCGATATATATGCTGATAAACATACCGGTAATACAAATGAACATCAGTAAATCAGATGTACACAAACAAATCTGAAAAAATCTTGAAAACAGAAAGTGTTGACTGTCCATTGACAAATTTATTGGTAGATTTTCAAACTGACTCAAGGGAAAGTTAATGCTTTTGTTAATCAGTCAAGCAAACATGATTATTGGCTGTTGTGATAATCGCATAATGGCCAAATATCAGATGATTAATCAGCTTGGCCGATATATCGGTCTATCACTAGTCACTATGTGTTCAACAGCTTATCTTCTGCAAGCCAGGGATTTTGTACTACTGTGCCTGTACTGCTAAATGTCGTGTAGTCAACCTTGAAAATTAAAGGAAACCAATAGCACCGCAAAGCTATTGTATAATTAACCCTCTGTATTAATCTTTGTACTCTATATATACTAGTTAGTACGTTTTCCTCCTTAACATTTAAACATTATCTGGGTCAGGTTTTAAGCCTGTCTGGGTAGATTCAGTTTGTGATGGCCAACTGGGATATTTGCCAGCTCTCAATTCAATTGAGCTATGCTTTTTTATTTGGCATTAAAGAGTTATCTGGCCACAATCATCATCACCTCTAGAAATCCCCTAACTAGGCCACAAAGTCAAGCCACCATGATACCATTCCAGATATATTTAGTGTGTCCATTTTATATCCTAGTTCTGCTATCTTAAAGGGATAGTTCACCCAAAAATGAAACTTCTTTCATCACTACTCACCCCCATGCCATCACAGATGTGTATGACTTTCTTTCTTCTGCTGAACACATACAAAGATTTGAAGAATATCTGAGCTCTGTTGGTCCTCACAATGCTAGTGAATGCTGACCAGACCTTTGTAGCTTGCTTGTGTTCTGCAGAAGAAAGAAGACATACACATCTGGGATTGCATGAGTGTGTGAAAATGATGAGTAAAGTTTAATTTTTGGGTGAATTATCCCATAAAATACTTAAAACAACATAATACATTTTTCATTTTTTCCTATCTTTACCACATATCTCTTATCCTGTCCTATCCCATCCTCAAAACTTTTCATTTTACAAGAACATATAGTACATGGCATGATGCTTTTTTGATGTTGTTGCTGGGATAGCAGTTTTGACATATAACAGTGGAACTGCCATAATTCCTCTTTTATTGCTGCTTATCATTAGTTGGCCAGTCACTGTACGTTTCACCAAAATAATACATAAATCGTTAAAATCATTTAACTGATCCCATGTAATCCCCAATATACAGTATAAGTTAATCAGCCTTGACTGACCGTATTAGGCACTTGTTTCTCCATTTCCACTACTACATATCACTCTGCATCTCTTTGCCTTAGCAAATCTCATGGATTTCTGCTCATTATTCAGTGCTGATGATCGCAAGTCACTGTAGAGAGGCAGCATTTCCCAAGACAGTTTGCAATCAATGGTTCAGTGGTATGGATGTTCAATTAGAAAATCCCTCTGGGGGAGACTTAGTGTTCTGAATATATCTCGTAAATTGCCACTTCACATGTTTTATGTGGTTCTGAGTCAAGATAAACTAAAACAAAAAGATGAGTTGCTTTGGGTGAGTACATTTTTAATCTTTTTTTTTTCCCTTCTTTTTTTTGGATAAATGTTAATATTGCAATATCACCAACTGATCTATCTACTGTATATGGAATTTATCAGTGAAATATGCTTTTTTTAATGATCCTGACTTGATTTGTTAGTTTGAGTTGACATAACCTTGAAATAGAAAGCTTTCCAAGTAAGATTTTATTGAATAAAATATTAACATTAAGAAGAGCTGCTAAATCAGGTATGTTTGTGTCAGAGTTTAAGGGTGATATTTTAGAGAACAGTAGTTTATTGATTGTGTGATTCTGATCTTCACTAGTTTGATGATTCACATCTTCCCTCTTACTTTGTCCACAAATAGAGTATTACTTTCTCCTATCTTTCTTATATAATCAGGTGCTCAAAACACCTGTCAATGATGCGTTCAGTTGGGCTGGCACAAATGGGATTTTTTTGTATTACAAAAAAATGAAAAAGTTTTTTGTGTTATGCAATGTGTGCAATCAAGTTCTGTCATTGTAATATCAATGAGCAACTCATACTGACATCTGTTCTGCTTCAAGTATATCTATTCTTGATGGCAATCATATTTAAAACACTGGCAAGCAGGGTACCATCTCCTCAAATTAATTTAATATCACAAATGCAGCTTCATTCAAGCAGTGTTAATTACATCCACAATTTTCTGAGAAGCACAATAGATTTATGTCAGCTGTGCTGTCATAAAACTCACTCATAATACATCATTGTAGTACTACTCTAGGTAAAGGTAAGGTTTGTAGTGGCCTCTTAGGGGCTCTACTGTCTGAAGCACCAGCCATTAGTGCAGCTTTTGGCCACTCAGTTAATTCACTATGTCTCTCTCTACATTATAATGTGAACCTGAGGCAGAGCTGCACTCTAATAGCAAGTAGAATTGTATAATGGTGTGTTTTTGTCGATGCTGTCACTCAGGAAATGGGGAGAGAGAAATGTTGTTGTGAAACTATATAATTTTAAATCTTATTTCAAGTTGAACAGTTATAGTATCTACAGTACGTGCAGTGTTTCGGTGTCCATCAAAATAAAATATACTCAGGTATGTATGAAGTAATTTGCATTATATGTATTTTGTTGAATAACAATAGCAGCGTTTATTCAAAAGCCTCAAGGACAATTTTTGCAGCCAGGCTTGTTTTGGTCTCATTGCATAATTTAGTATGTAATGATATTTGATCAATGTAAAATAAAATTATTCATTTTGTAATCATACTCCATTATCCTAATTAAAGGGATAGTTCACCCAAAAATATAAATTCTCTTATCATTTACTCACCCTTGTACCATCCCAGATGTGTATGACTTTCTTTCTTCTACAGAACACAAACAAAGATTTTTGAAGGATATTTCAGCTCTGTAGGTCCATATAATGCAAGTGAATGGGTACCAAAAGTTTGAAGCTCAAAAAGCACATAAAAGCAGCATAAAAGTAATGAATAAGACTCCGGTGGTTCAGTCCATGTCTTCAGAAGTGATATAATAAGTGTGGTTGAGAAACAGATCAATATTTAATTATTTTTTTTATTATCAAGCTCCACTTTCACATTCTTCTTCTTTTGTTTTTGGTGATTCACATTAGTGCATATTGCCACCTACTGGGCAGGGAGGAAATTTATAGTAAAAAAAAGTACTTGCATATTGATCTGTTTCTCAACCACACCTATCATATCACTACTAAAGACATAGATTGAACCACCAGAGTTGTCTGGGTTACGTTTATACTGCCTTTATGTGCTTTTTGGAGCTTCAAAGTTCTGGCAACCATTCACTTGCATTGTATGGACCTACAGAGCTGAAATATTCTTCTAAAAATCTTTGTTTGTGTTCTGCAGAAAAAAAAGTCACACATCTGGGATGCCATGACTTTCACTTTAAAGCAACACAGAGTGTCGGTGACAATTAGAGACCTACAGATAATGGGGCAATTTTTGGCATGACTCAGAAACAGATCAATGTGTGGAATTTGTAAACATGCTTATGTCACTCTATCACCTTTGGACAACAAAACAGGCTGCATTGCGCTGAAGATATGCCTGTTAAAGGTTTTTTCATTGGGGTCTTTTTTGGTTACTGTGGTGGGTGGCATATTGTGACAGGCTTTTCCACATCTACCAACATCATAGTTCATACAGCATCCTACTATTAAGGTGAATTTAATCATTAAAATTGTATTTGTCTCCCATCTGACAAACATTTTTGTCTAGCCGTTTTACTGCTGAATCATAACCATGCTTGTGTTCAGTGGTTTGAGCATGTGTTGAATGTTGAAAGAGTATATTTCAGTTAGAATGTCATCATGCTACAAGTGAAAGAATTTTCTGTGTTACAAATGTCTGAGATTTGATGCTCTTCCCTGAGAGGAAGGAACAGCAACAGAAAGAGAGAGATAGAGGGAGAGAGAAAGAGAGAGAGGCGGTAGTGTGATATCCTCCCACACCTTTGCAATTGCTGGATTCTGATATCTCTACCAGAGCTTCTGGAGTGGGAGCTTCAGATGAAGACTGCACACAGAGCAGCTTTTACATGTAGACATTTCTCACAGCTTCCATGAAAACCCCTGATTGCCTTCACGCATATTTTGAAGAGATTTATTTAGATGTTTTTATGCTTCTATCATCATTTCCTGATCTCAGACGTATCGTTTGTGACTGAGCATTTTCAAGAATTTTGAACAAGCGTCAAAGTGAACCTTTTTTGTCATCTGAACGAAAGCAGTGGACTCTGTGTTCATAACTGAAGCTTCTTCACTATGGGTTGTGATGGAAACCATTGGATGAGAAAATTGAACTAACAACCTTCAAGAATCTTGATTGTCATGGTTTCTCGTAGCTGATTTAAACCCTCTCTCTCTGTTGCCTTACTGTGACCATGTTTACCAGGATCTTCATTCCCAAGAAGCATCGCCAGCGCTTTGACGAGGCCGTATCGCAGAGTCTCCTCAACCGTATGTGCCGTAGCAAGAGCCTAACTGAGCCTCAAAACAGGCTCAGACGCAGCCGAAGTCAAGACCACCATGAGCGTCCACAGGGCTCTAAACGGGCCAGCTCTGTGCCCAGAGATACTGGTGATGACCCAGCCCAGCCTGAGCGTGGCCTTAAGAAGAGCACCTCTATGATCCCCAGTCACTATGCCACTGGAGGTAACCAGAGGTATGTACTGTATAATACACTTCCTGTGTGTAACCTTATGAGATTTGATATGAGGGCTTAGTGTGGCACTGTTTATAAGGAGATGTCCGTTACTTCTTTTTATTGTACTATTCCTGTAAATATATATATGATAGAATTAACCTGTGTGATTCATGCTGGATTTAAAAGGATGAAGTAATGAAACTCTATCTCTAAACACTTGGTGAAGAAAGTCTATGTTGTGTCCTCAAATCCATAGAACATTGTGTGATACGTGGGAGACTGTGCGTGGGTGGGTGAGAGAAGCACCATTCACTTGTGTTTGTTTCTGTGCTATATGCTTTCCTTCAAAGAGTATGCTTACAGTACACAAACAGACACACATACATACATACTGTGTACATTACAAGAGCACTTTTTCATATGGCGATCAACTGACTGTGTGCTTTAGAATATGGGATGCATAATCACTTCATCATTCTATTTTAGCAATTACAATTGAAAGTGATTTAACATTGGAATTAAAGAGGAGATTTTAAACGTCATATATGAAGCTGCTTATTTGATGTGCAGCCAGAGCAACAGCAGATCCAGTCGTTTGGCATTTAATTTGTTAATAATTGACATTTAGATCTGACTTCCTATAATTGGGTGTCAGCATGAGATTATGTTTTTGCAATCTGTCCATATTCAGTCATTTGTGAACAGTGTTGGGTGTAATCCAGTTACTAGGGATGTCCCGATACGGAATCGGGTACGATACTGCGTTCATGTACTCGTGCAAAATCACATTATGTCCAAGTGAGATTATTTAACTGCAAAATCTGCAATTTAATGAGATAAATGAATAGTTTGCATGTGTGGAGCACTTCAAATGTGAGCACTTGTGAATGTGTGGAGACAGTGTTTTACCTACCATTTAAAGCTCCTCCTTGGCTCATATAGAGAAAACAACATCATGAGCATTGATCGCTCTGTTTTAGCGGATGACAGAGAACAGAGCTCATTCACTTTGTAGCACAAGGCACACAAAGAGTACATATTTATTTAATTATACAGCAGTCTTTTGCGGTTTAATAATCACTTTGAATCACGTAGTGAACGGCTTATGTTGACTGAAAAGATACCGTCATAACACAAATTCACTTCAAAATAAAAGCTCTGTCAAAATAAAGCTTTATTTAAATGAAAAAAAAAGGATCACAGAAGTATATCACTATTGTAAAGTTATGCAATATTCAATGTAGTACTACTACTGCTACAACTACTACTAATACTAATAAATCAATAGTAATTGTAATATAGTCAAGCAATATCTCACATCTGTGATGCTCTGATGGGCAGCACTTTGTTTGACAAAATAAAACTCTAATGCTGTATTTTGGATTCTGCTGTGAAATTCTGTATATTCGCACTTCATTTGATAAAAAGTAATACAATATTATGTTGAAAATCAATTGTTATATTTTCATTGAATTAAAGTTTTAATGAATTACTTTATTTAAAACCATTTTGATGATTAAATTGAAAAAAAACCAACTGTTGATTTAAAAAAAAAAAAAAAAAAAGTTATTGGACTCGTATCGGCGAGTACCAAAAATGAAGTATCGGGACATCCCTACCAATTACAAATTAATTAGTTACTGTAATCTAATTACTTTTTAGTCAAAAGTAGTGGACTGAATTACATATTAAAATCTTGCAATCAGATTAAGGTGACTGACTTTAAATTAGTTTTTAGTACATTATAGGGTTATACTTTATTTCTTATATATTATTTTGTAGAATATATGAATTATAGTCATTGTGAAGGAGAAATGTGTTGTGCTGAATGTATGACTTTTGTGTAACAATGAACCAGAAAGATTTAGACAATAATTTGGATTTGTGGAGCAGAAAAGTGTTTTAGAAAGTAAAGTAATAAGTTATGTGATTACTTTTTTGATGAAGTAATTAGTAAAGTAATCTGATTACAAATATAAATAAATAATTTGTCATTTGAAATGGATTACTATTTCTAAGTAACTTACCCAGCACTGTTTATGAATTGGAAGTGTTATATATAGATTATTAAATACTGTGTGAAGAGTAGACATGATGTGCTGATACACTGTAGACTCTGTTGTTCATCTGATAAGCTGCTGCTCTTCAATAAATAATGCTTCCTTGGCTCATTCCTTATGTAATCGCAACATATAGCTCTTCTCAATTTTTTTACGTGCCTTTGTTTGTCTGTCAGCCCTTTTTTAATCCACGTCAGTGTTTGGCATAGCCCACCTTATGTAAAATGGCACTGCGACAAGAAGAAAATGTTTCTGCTGCTTTTTCTTATCTCTATTTATTCAACGATTCAGTGTTGCCTTAAGGTGTTGCCACAGCAACCACTCGGGTTAGCTGTACTCTAATGAAATGTCATACATTTTCATTTAGTAGCAAGAAAAATATCTCTTTTTAAATAGCTGTTCTTGTGGTATGGCTCTATGCAGGCCATTATCAGAGATGTAAGTTTGCATGAATATTCATAAGCTCATGTTGGACCTCTGAAATATAGTGGGCATGAACTTTGTCAGTAAACATACCAAGATACATTTTTATTAGACTATAACTTTATTAGATTATTACACCGGTGCCAAATTCAATTGATTGGACATGATTTGGAAAGGCACACACAATAAGGTCATACTGCTGAAAATTCAAGCCATGAGATCAAAGGACATATTGAAGGGTTCATGAACCGTAATGTACTAACTGCTAGTCGCAAATGGGGAGGAGACTCTTATTCTAGAGAGCATTTCTGGACAAATAAATCTGTGTAGTGCAGTATAATGAATCGATATTTTTGGTCTGTTTTCTCAAAAGAAAAAGACTGTACATTTGTTATTGCATTTATCTGCTAACATATACAGTACAGTACTGTGCAAATGTTTAGGCAGTTGTAAAAAAAAATAATGGCATGAATAATTGTAATTGATCAATTTACTTTAGAACAAAATGCAGTAAACAACAAAAAAACAAACAAACAAACAAAAAAATCTATATTTGGTGTAACCACCCATTAAACTGCACCAATTCACCCACAGTAGATACACTTGCGCACAGTTTTTCAAGGTTGTTGGCAGATGGGATCTTCCAAGCATCTTGGAGGACTTGCCACATTTCTATGTATTCAGGCTGACTTAACGGCTTCTGTCTCTTGTAATCCCAGACTGACTCAATGATGTTGAGCTTCTGGCTCTGTGGGGACATACCATCTGTTGCAGGACTCCTTGTTCTACTTCTATTCTATTCTATTTGCTAAAGAAATATTCAGGAATCTAAAAATTAATATTTTCTATTGACACACTATATAAAGCACAGTATACACTTATTGAGCACTTTATTAGGAATACCTGAACACCTACTTATTCATGCAATTATCTAATCAGCCAATCATGTAGCAGCAATGCATAAAATCATGCAGATACGGGTCAGGAGCTTCAGTTAATGTTCACATCAACCATCAGAATGGGGACATCTCAGTGACCTCGACCGTGGCATGATTGTTGGTGCCAGACATACTGGTTTGAATATTTCTGGAGCTGCTTATCTCCTGGGATTTTAACACACAAAAGTCTCTAGAGTTTACTCAGAATGGTGCCTCAAACAAATAACATCCAGTGAGCGGCAGTTCTGTGGACATAAATGCCTTGTTGATGAGAGAGGTCAACGGTGAATGGCTAGACTGGTTTGAGCTGACAGAAAAGCTATGGTAGCTCAGATAATCACTCTGGACAATTGTAGTGAACTGAACAGCATCTCAGAATGCACAACATGTCGAACCTTGAGGCAGATGGGCTACAAGAGCAGAAGACCAGGTCTGGCACTTTATAAGGACCATAGTGTTTCTAATAAAGTGTGCAGTGAGTGTATAAAATAACCATCTGAAGTCAAATGTTTTTGTGAAATATTAAATGTGCCTTTTTCACAGTACTGTATATGGCTTTAAAGCTTCCACACAGGGATGAAAAACCACTCTCTCAGTCTTTAACATACACTCAGTCAGTAAGGTCAGTGAAATTAGTAATGCCTCTTTCACTTATGTGAATATTTTTATTCTCTGCAGAACCATCCGTGTATACAGGGGGAAGAAGAGTTTTGGGTTTACTCTGAGAGGCCATGCTCCTGTGTGGATCGACTCAGTAATACCAGGTGCATATGTGTATTTGTGATGTCTATGCATATGCACATCTCACCATTTATTATTGATCTGAATGAGAGCAGTTCTCGGTCTCAGGTGGCTCAGACGTTTTCTAAGACATTTCCGATCTGAGCCTTTTGAGGTTTCTTTCTGAATTCTACATTTGGAGAATCATATCTTTACTAACAGCCATTAAGACCTTATATAAATCACCTTGCAATCTTCCAAGACAAGGCTGCATGTTGTTGTCTATAAGGCCTGTTTCACAACACTCTCTGTGAAGATTAATTACCATTTGGATATAAATGTGGTCCCAATCCTAATGTGGAGTAATCAAGTTGTAATGCATCCCCTATTCCGAAAATGTTTGGACAATATAAAAAATGCTAATAAAAACAAAAAGGAGTGATTTTGCTATATTGAAAGCACTACAACTACACATTATATGACGTTTTACCTTATGATTTTCATAGTTGTATTATTTTTTGTTTTTTTAATGTACAGTCATTTCAAATCAGATGATTGCAACACACTCCAAAACATTTGGGACAGTTGACTGTTTACCACTGTGAAACATCACCATTTCTTCTATTAACACTTATTAAGCATTTGAGCACTGAAGACAAAAGTTTGTGAAGTTTAGAAAGTGGAATTTTCCCCCATTCATCCATTATGAAGGTCTTCAGCTACACAATTGTACAGGGTCTTTGTTGCCATATTTTGCGCTTCTTAATGCACCACAAATTCTCAATGGGAGATGGTCAGGACTGCGGGCAGTCCAATCTAGCACCCGCACACTGCTTATTCGGCCAGTATATGGTTTGAAGTTGTCCAAAATGCCAGTATGTCCCTGGAAAAGACGGTGCTGGATGGCAGTAAATGCTGCTAAAATTTGTACATATCTGTCTGCAATAATGGTGCCCTCACAGATGTGTGAGTTATCCATGCCATGGGCACTGACACATACAGACACTGGCTTTTGGACCTGATGCTGATAACAGCTTGGATGATCCTTTTTCTCTTTGGCCCGGAGAATAGGACAGATGTGTTTTTCAAAAAAGATTTTAAATGTGGACTCATCGGACCAAAAAACACAGTTCTGCTCTTCTACTTTCCATCTAAGATGAGACTGAGCCCAGAGAAGTCAGCAGCACTTCTGGACAGTGTTGATGTAGGGCTTCTGCTTTGCATAGTAAAGTCTTAACTTGTATCTGATGCAGCAGTGATGGTGTTGACTAACAAAGGGTTTCTAAAGTTATCCCAAAGCCATGTTCATGATATCCATTACAGATGAATGATGTTTTTGATGTCTGAGGGATCAGAGACCACGTGCATTCAGAAGAGGTTTTCATCTTGCCCTTTACGCACCGAAACCCCCAAATCCTTCCAACTGACAAGTCTCGAATGATCTTTGCTCTTGAAGGACTAGGCTGTTTTTTGAGGCTCCTTATATATTATGACACGATTGCCTCACCTGTTTAACATCTTCTGTTTCACATTGTCTTGTTATTTTAACTCGTCAAATTGTTATTAGTCTTAAATTGATCCTGTCTCAACTTTTTTAGAGTGTGTTACACTCATCTGATTTGAAATTACCATACATAAAAAAAAACCCAATGAAATTCACATGGTAAAACATTATATAATGTGACGAGGAGAAGGGCGGGAGAGGCCTGTTAGGATGGACACATGGCGCTGAGTTACCGCAATCAGCCAAGAGAGGGATAAAGGAGGGAGGGAGGGAGAGAGAGAGAGAGAGAGAGAGAGAGAGAGAGAGAGAGAGAGAGAGAGAGAGAGAGAGAGAGAGAGAGAGAGAGAGGCACACAGCCGCTAAACGTGTGCATTCCACGTGCTGGACCGAAAGTCAACTCAGTGAGAGATCACACAGAGCTGTGTGTGCATTAATGTTTTGATTATGCTGAAAAGCAGTTTAATTAAAAGTCTTTGTGGTTGTTAATCTGGTTCCCACTTCCTCCTTTATGATGAGCAAGAGACCTGTCTACCACAAATGTTTCGTTGTTGCACTTTCAATATAGCAAAGGCTAAAAAAATTACAAATCATTCCTTTTTGTTTTTATTAGCATTTTTCATACTGTCCCAAATTTTTTGGAATTGGGGTTGTACTGCTAAACTCCCAATAGCCATTTTATAATTTATGACTATTATTACTGTAAAATAAATACTAAATGAATAAAACGTGCACTCTGTAATTTTTTTTAAATGTCATCTTACACTGACACTTAGTGGCATGGATGCAGCAACATTCCAAAACAATTTCAGTTACCGATGCCATTGTAGAAAATCTCTTTTTACAGTCATGATTAATTTAATCTATGAATGAAAGTTTTCAATTACAGCACAGTTACTGAGATAAAGTCGTATTCAGCTTGTCATATTTTCTTTTTATAAGATGACAGTGTCATGACAGTGCAGCTCCTATCAAGTAGATAGGAGCTGCACTGTCATGACACTTGTTTACATAGCTGCCCAAACTGCAATAAAATCGGACAATATTGGAATCATAAATTGTGATTGTTCATGTCAAAGTGCGCAAAACAAAAGCAATTTTCCCGGCTTGTATAGCTAATGTGCATGCACGTTCTAGAGTTCATTGACAGGTGATGTCTGTATCTAAAAGGTGATTGAGTTTTTTTACTTTAAGGCGGGACTTCCTTTCTACATCCGTTGACCGTTGGATGCTCAGAGCTCCTTGGTTTCCAATTTTCCAATTTTTCCCTTTTCCATAGGCTATAACAAAAAAAAAGCACATAGAAAGTACAACTAGGGTCATCAATCTGTTTGGAGTGAGTGTTTTTGGTGCATTGTGAAAAAGGAAGGAGTGGGTTGTTGTAATGAGGCAAGCATTGGGTTCAATTGTATTGAAGTCTAGATGATTGTGTGTTCAGAGCTGAAGAGAGGGTGGTAAGTGTGTGAGCGTCTGTATGATGAGGTTCGCCCACTCCAGGCCTGTGCTGAGACTAGATAACACTGACTCACTGACCGTGTGTGTGGGGGGGAGCTTATGATAACAAAGTATGAGTCCAGCATCGTGATGAGAAAACTGAATACATTACATGAGATTTTCCTCTCAGACCAACAAGTACTAGTACAGTATATTGTAGTGTTTTAATTACCACCAACTACAAAGCAATTTGGTATTATGCATCCACATGTTGGAAGATTCACTGCAGTTGATTTGCTTTGTGCAACAGTGACTGCTCATAGATCTCATAGGTACAGTAGATCTGTCTTAATTATCTGTCTTTTTAATGCTGAAAAACTATTTTTCCGTAGAGGAAATTCAATTTGCACTTTCGGAACCCCACTGTGGTGGTCTATGGTCCTTGAATGTGGGTGTATAATTCACTGCAGGTGTCTGAGGGTGCTGTCTTCTTTTTCTCTAAATAACATTGTTTTCCCGTTGTAGGTAGTCCAGCCGAGGCATGTGGCCTCAAACCAGGAGACCGCATATTGTTCCTCAATGGACTAGACATGAGGTATGCTTATTTTTGTTGTTTTGTCATGATGCTTTCAATGTCGCATAACAGGAAACTGTTACAATAGCTACTGTGGTAAAAGTATCTAAGAATACACAATTGCTGTTAATGATCTTATTTCACTACTGGGCTATTATTTATATATAATTTTTTTTTATTATTATTAGTTTTGCAATAGAGCCACATTAGTAGATCATACAAATCAAGAGAACTGCACAGACCACAAACTAAGATGTATATTTTATTCAGTATTTTACATTAACTTCTCATAACTTGCATTTCATATTCTGCTTCTGCCTAACAACCCACTAACTTTCACTGGAAGTTTGCTTAGACCTAAATGTAAAACAATTTCCTGTGGCATTTAGCTGCCTATCGGCTGTGTAGCTAATTTCAAGCACACAGCAATTTACTCGACTACTGTAGCAACTCAACTGCACATTGCCCTCTGGGGGGCCGGAAAAATAGTCACAGTTGTTATTTTGTAGAATTCTCCTGTTAGTGACTCACATTGCATTATGGCAACAAAAACAAAACCACCAACTTTACTCACTTGTGGGGTCACAATGAGGTTCAAAGGTCCACACTGACAATCTGGGATTCAACATTTTATTTTAAGATGGAAATTAACTGCATTTTTTAGGATTTTTACAAATTTAAATCAAAGCAACCTTATGAAATGAATAAGAATTATATGCACTGCAAGTCGTTAATGAAATAAGCAAATTTGTAACATTGGCCATGTTAACTCCTTAGATATCAGATATCCTTGCTCCAATTTAAGCACACAAGATGATCTTTGGAATATTCTCAAGTGCTGGGATACCATGGATCACTGGGTTTTGCACAAATGTGTGATGTCCATGCCAGCTTAAAGGGATAGTTTACCAAAAAATGGAAATTTTCATAATTTATGTACTCACCCTCATGCATCCCAGGTGTGTATGACTTTCTTTCTTCTGCTGAACAAACAAAGATTTTTAGAAAAATTATCTCAGCATAAAATTAATCCATAAGACTCCAGTGGTTTAATCCATGTTTTCAGAAGTGATACAATAGGTGTTGGTGAGACACAGATCAATTTTAAGTCCCTTTTTACAATAAATTCTCCTCTCAGCCCATATACACAAAGGTGAATGGTCAAAAACAAAAATTAAGAATGTGAATGTGGAGATTAGTATTACAAAAATACATAATTATTGATCTGTTTCTCACCCACACCTATCATATCCCTTCAGAAGAAATGGATTACACCACTGGAGTCATATGGATTAATTTTATCCTGCCTTTATATGCTTTGTGGACCTTCAAATCCTGATCACCATTCACTTGCATTGAATGGACCTACAGAGCTGAGATATTCTTCTAAAAATCATTGTTTGTATTTTGTAGAAGAAAGAAAGTCAAACATCTGGTATGGCATGAGGGTGAGTAAATGAGAGAATTTTCATTTTTGGGTGAACTATCCCTTTAAGTGCATACTGTCATTGAATAAAAGGGGATGACATACCAAATACAAAAAAAAAATCTTCAACTTTTTGCTCACTGTTATGCTGATAATATAATTTGTAAAGAAAAAAACTGCAGTAAACTAGAAAAATGCAAAATAGAAGCATTCTCACAAGTGGACTTTGAAACCCTATTGTATCTATAACTATATATCATTCTTTAATTAATATTTTATATGTTACACATTATTACAATTCACTCTTAAATGTTCATTTAGGAACTGCTCCCATGAGAAGGTGGTGTCTATGCTGCAGGGCAGTGGTGCCATGCCCTCTCTAGTAGTGGAAGAGGGCCCAGTAGATTATCCACCCTCAGACTCGGAGCCGGAGGAAGCACCCACCCTTCCCCGCTCGCGCTCCCCAGCCCTCAGCTCCTTGCAGTGGGTTGCTGAAATCCTGCCCCCCAGCATCCGTGTGCATGGCCGTACCTTCAGCCAGCAACTTGAACACCTCCTCACAATACAAGAAAGATACACCATTTGCAAAGCCCTGGAGACCTTCTTCCAGCACAGGTCAGGTCAAACTTCATCTGACTGAGTGGAAGACACATGGCTTATACATAACACAGACACACTTCAGACTACCGTTAGTCTTGCTGAACCAAAAAATTTGTCATATACAGTATGTGGCTTGTGATCAATTTGCTGGTCTTTCCTTTGATATTCCAATAAATGGATAGTTCACTTATAAATGAAAATTCTGTCACCATTTACATTTACAAAGATGTTTGGCAGATTCAAAGCCTCAGTCACCATTCACTTTCACTGTATGGAAAACAGATCCAATGAAAGGCAAAGGTGACTAAGACTAACATACTGCCTAACATCTCCTTTTGTGTTATATGGAAGAAAGGAAGTCATACGGGTTTGGAACAACATGAGGGTAGTAATTAATGAGAAATAGAAATAATTTTGGATAAACAATACCAACTTTGCCCATGCCTTGAAGAGCAGTACATCATTTTCATTAATGAGGTTGTTTTTTGGCAAATATCATAGCACACTGTTCCCACAGCAAGGGATTTTCTGCAGTTTGGCAGTAGAAAGACAAATGTTAGAAGCATTTAAAAATAGCTTCAGCTGCAAGCACAAATAGATACTCATAAACAATAAGGAACAATTGGCAGTTTCTTCCAGATTTAATAAATAGCTCTGACTATTGCGACTGCTTGCTGAGAGAGCAGCAGAATTATGTCTAAAATGGCTTCCTCTCTTGCATGTAACCAGGAATGTGGACACACTCATAGTAGATGTGTTTCCTGTGCTGGACACTCCGGCTAAGCAGCTCATTTGGCAGTTCATTTACCAGTTACTGACATATGAAGAGCAGGAGCACTGTAAGAGTAAGATCGCACGCTTCCTGGGCTTCAAGAGTGCAGGTTAGTAACCATCAGACCTCTAGCTGTTGTCATGAAAATGTGTTTTAGTTTAGTTACCGTTTTTGCAATAATGATTTATTTCAGTAAAAAAAAAAATAATTTAATAACACTGATACTGACCATGTGTGTGTTTATTACTGCAGAACCAGAAGTAGGTCCAGAGACCCACAGACGGAGCAGCTCCATGCGAGTGTCAGGTTCCTCTCACAAAAACACTGTGAGAGAGAGAAGCTCAGACGACTGCATTATCGGCACTCATCTCGGAATGGGTATTTCATTCTCTTCCCGTTTGATTTTTCTAGCTATTGACTGACAAGCTTACATAGAAATGATAAGATAGATTGATAAGTTAAGTTGAATAATATAGAGAAGACCAGGGCTAGTTGTCACATGGTGAAGTGATCTCATGGGCAATATTTCAGTGACTGTAATGTTTTTAGTCAGATGTTCAATTAAACAAATGTATGATTTCACTAGCATATGTTTTGTATGTTTGTTTCAAAACCAACATACAACTCTTAAAATATAATAATTTTTGTGAATATTATCCTCCAAACCAAAATTCCAATATCATCAATATCATCACCTTTTTCCCGAACATGGAATTGTTCCACAGTTCATAAGTTTAAATTAATAGTTCATGCAAAAATTAATATTCTCTCATCATTTACTCACTTTCATGGCATCCCAGATGTGTATGAATTTCTTTCTTCTGCTGAACATGAATAAAGATTTTTTGGAAAATATCTCATCTCTGTAGGTCCATACAATGCAAGTGAATGGTGACCAAAATTTTTAAGCTCCAAATGAAAATAACAGACAGCATATAAGTAATTAATATGACTCCAGTGGTTAAATACATGTCTTCAGAAGTGATGCAATCACTTTGGTTGAGAAACAGATCAATATTTAAATCTTTTTTTACTATAAATCTCCACTTTCACGTTAATTTAAAAAATGTGGAAAGAATGTGAATCTGAAAGTGGAGATTTATAGTAAAAACATTAATATGAATCTGTTTTTAACCAACACCTATCATAAAGACATACTGTAGATTTAATCACTGGAGTCGTATGGGTTACTTTCTTGCTGCCTTTATGTGATTTTTGGTGCTTGAAAGGTCTGGTCACCATTCACTTGCAATGTATGGACCTTCAGATCTGAAATATTGTTCTAAAAATCTTAGTTTGTGTTCAGCAGAAGAAATAAAGTCATACACATCTGGGATGGCATGAGGGTGAGTAAATGATGAGCGAATTTACATTTTTGGGTGAACTTTCCTTTTAAGGAGTGGGTAGATGACACAAAGGGATGGCCAGAGGTTAGTTACAGTATGTTGATATCATTAACTAATTAGAATTGTCAAGACAACTGCACAAGTTAAGCCTGAACTAATTTTTTTTCAAACTAATACTTGAAATGGTTGTTCTCCGTCTGGATCGCTCGTTTTGGTAGTTTATACATTGATTGAGTCAAGCAAGAATCAACATGTTTTTGTAAAATGCTGTAAATACTGTCTATACAATTTATTCATTACGATTTATTGGCAAAAAATAAGTTTGATATTATGTATACTACATTTAAAAATGGTTTAACCACCCCCAATTTTAAATTGTTAAAATGTTTTATTCATTCATTAATTGTTTTGTAATTGTTTAAATGTTGATGAACGCATATGGGATAGGTCAACATGTGTTCAGTGAACTGCATATTTTTTCATTCCCAATAACTGTGGAACTGTTCAATAGCTTTTTCTGAAGCCAAGACTTTAAGGTTTGTGGCTACAAAGGAACTGAATTTAAAAAAATATACCCCTGGGAAATGTTCACTGGAGTAAAAAGTGTGCCAACTAGCCCTGGCCTGCCCTATATTGTATCCATTGCTCCATTCAGCTAGCCATGCCATGTCACTCTTGTGGGGTTAACAAGCAATCTAAACTGTTCAGTCATGTTTATTATTCACCAAGCATTTATTAGGAAAAGCTATAAACTGCTTGCAAGTGTTGTACGCCTCTCAGCAACTTACCTCCCAAACCAGCTGCTAAAGCTAATCAGCCTTGTTGCAGCTCCTGAAGGGCAAGCAGCTTTTTGTGCACAAGCTTTTTTTCTGGACAGCACTCTCTCTATACCTTAGGAACATTCACTGACCCTGTGACTCCAGAGGAAAGACAGTGTGGGGATGGGACATCCTTCCCCGAGTCCCCAGATCTCAGCCACGTGGGTACCATTTACTGCTCATCCAAAATTCATTGGGTCTCATTCATTAACCATGCATACGCATGTATTTGTGAATAAAACCTGTGTACGAGCGTTTTCATGCAGAAATTCATCAATAAGCTCTCACTTAAATTTATTTCAAAATTTGGGATAAAATGTAGAACTAACTGAAACCATATGAAAATATTAATCACAGACACCTGGTCGTCTAAGAAACATGGGAGATGTTTTATTGTATAAGTATTATTATTATTAATGGAAATTGAATAACTAAGTGGCCCTACAATAAGTCTTATTTTCAAGTAACAAACACGATGTGCCTTATGTGCCGCAAAGCCCATATGTGGCACACACTCCTCAATTTAGAATAATCCTGATTGATCAACTTAAGAACTTAGAATAAGAATTTAAATGGTTTTAAATCAATGTTTGTGAATTATTTTGCATGAAATTCTTTTTTTCGCATACAAGTATGCAATTATTTGTGAATGAGACCTATTGCCACTGCTGTTATTAAATCATGCCCAGTCTCATCTAACCATGCTACAACCTGTAGATGTCAGGAGTATACACGGAGCTTGGGAATGTTTACGACGGGAAAAGCAACAAGTCTCTCCAGATTCACTCCTCACCCAGGGCTGTCGGCATGGGCAATGCAGAGAACAATACATACACTCAATCTTTCACACTGAGTAATTCAGGTATTCAGGAGTTTACTCTGGCTTCCATGATAGTCACCTTGTGACAAAAAGAGTCGGAAACGTGCAGGCTGAGCAGCCATGATTATAATAGGTCATTTCATTGCAAGCCAAACAGATACCATGATAATGGGTGTATAATTTAGAGAGGACCTGTGTGACCTTTTGACACTAAATGTGCTTGCTTGTGTAGATATAATTTAAGATTTAACCTGTTAGTATGTTTAAGTTATTACTTTTATAGCTTGTCTTGGTCATTTGGAAACTTTCTGAACATTTAATAATATCACTCAATAGAGATTGACCTATATGGTTTTTTATGACAAATACAGGTACTGATTATTTTTTTAAGTGGCCTGTAACCGATTTTTTTTTATTGTTTTATTTATGCTTTTATTTAAAATAATAAAATCGACGAAACAATTAATCTCTAACCTCTAAAAAGAGAACACGCTGCTTAAAGGAATAGTTTGCCCAAAAAAGGAAAATTCTTCCATCATTTACTCACCCTCATGCCATTCTAGATGTGCATGACTTTCTTTCTTCTGCTGAACACACCAAAAAAAATTTTTATTAATATTTCAGCAATGCAAGTGAATGGTGACCAGAACTTTAAAGCTCAAAAAAACCTGTAAAGTCAGCATAAATGAATCCATATCATAGAAGAGAAGTATAAATATCTTTTAAAAAATAATGGTCAAACCAAATATCGGTCCATCTCTATCTCTCATAGTATTTCTATGAACTATAAATGTTCCTCATAATTGTTACTTTTTTTTTTTTAGGGAACTGTAAGCCGGGCCTCTCTCTTTCATGGACTGAATCTTTTCCTGGCTCTCAGTTTGAGCCTTACCAGCAGACCATTCCTTCTCCAGGCAGTGTGGAATCTAATCCATATATTAGTTTGGACAGCCCCCCTCCTTACCCTCTGCCTTCTGATGAGCCCCCCAGCCCTCTGCCCCACCGCAGGAAACTCTTTACATTCTCACGGCCACCTCGCAGCCGAGACACCGACAAGTTCCTGGATGCTCTGAGTGAGCAGTTGGGCCATCGTATCAATATCGTGGATGACTTTAAGGGAGGAGAGAATGACTATGAGGAGGTTAGTGTCAGACACAAAGTGAGTTTACTAGAAGGGACTTAAGCCTGCTCACACATACACTGCATCCAAATATGCATACTTTTCTACTATATAGTATGCCAAATGAGTAGGGTGTCCAAATCCTCAATGTTCATAAAACAGTAGGCGAGAAATACCTGGATGACCTACTACATCCGGCGAGGTTCGGAAGTGCGCATCCACTGCACAGTGTATTATCCCATAATGCCACGGGAGCTGAGGAGAAGTTATATTCAAAACATTGACTATAAAAAATCGACAGAAAACCATGAGTCAGGCAGCTCTTTTTAACTGTTATATACTTTATACCAAGAAAGCTGGAACTTGTTTTTAAAATGTACTTGTTTAACAAAACCAGAGTAAATAATGTACATGGTTGTTGTTACTACATCACACTTTCCAGTCATAGGACAATGTCCACATTCTTGGATGACGTATGTTCAGGATTTATTAATACTATTGCATACCTAAATAATGTACTTTATTAACGAGTACATTTACATAAGTACATTTCTTATCAAATGCAGTGCAAACTCAGACGCAGATCCAAATTCCTACATTTCCGATATGTTTTCACATGAAAACTATTCACACTGAATCAGATGCAAAATTGTCTTCATTATCTTTAAAAAACTTTGAACAAATAAATGAATTATTCTGAATCTGAACGATCAAGAAATTGACCTAGTTTCAAAATAAAAAAGAATAGTATTTTGGACTATTGGGCATGTTTTTCATACCAAAAATGTGAACTTGGTTTCAAAGGCCTTTAGAGTAAAAACATGTTCCAAGATCAAGTTGATGAACAATAGTGTATTGAGTGGGGTCCAAAAGTGCACTGAAAATCTGGTTGAAAATATTTTACATTTGAAAGAAAGATAATAGTCATATACTCATTTTAGGTCACTAATCAAATGTAAGCAGATTTGTGACATTGACCATATTAAAGGTTAATTTAATTAAAGTAAATTTTGAAGTATTGCGAACTATGGCCTACGCTGACACCTAGTGACCTGGATGCTGCATCAATTGTAGAAAATCACTAAGACAGGATTAATTTAATCCATGAAAAAATTATTTATTTGTACAATTTTTAATTGAGTAATTTACACTTTTATCCAAAGCGACTTACAAATTAGGAAATATTCAGATATATTTTTATATATATATATGTACCATGTTGGTTTGCATCCTCAATATATTTGTAATATTGCCAGATGAGTTTCCAGGATGAGCAAGAAGTGAACATGCCTCATGAGCTGAGCAGTGCCAGCAGTGAAGACCACAGCAGCGATGACTCCACCTCAGTCACATATTCCTCAGGCTCTGACCACATCCCGCCTCCTCCAAAGAGCCCTCCGCCCCCACCACCTCCCCTCCAGTTCATTGACCCTCCCTCGCCCATTACCCTTACCCCAGAACACCTGCCCCAGCCTCCCCCAGCCTTCCAACACCATCCCATTATAGCCCCGCCTCCACCACCACCACGCCCCTTTCTCACTAACCGCCCCTCCCTGTACAAGGTGCTGCGCACCAGTGAGGAGCTCAGAGCCCAGCACACCCATCCTCGACGCTTAATTCCCCAGCCCAGCGCTCAGCCGGTTCTCCAATTACACCAACCGAAGGCTCACCCCATCCTACAGTCATCCCCGCATACTTCCCCTCAGCCCCCACATGCACCAGTACAGCACACCTACCTACGGCATCACACCCAGTCCATATACCAAACACAGCAGACTTCTGCTGCCAGAACCTCTCCAAGTCTGTCCAAACAACACAGCCTACATTCCCTACCATCGCAGCAAACCTTCGAGGGCACACTGTCAAGCAAGGTACCCCCACCACCCCCACCTCCTCTACCCCCACCTTGTGATCCTCCACCTTTACCCAAATCCAGCCCAAAAGCATCTGACAACAACCACATGAGTGTTAAGAGACTGCGCTGGGAGCAGGTGGAGAACTCAGAGGGTACTATCTGGGGACAGGTTAGTTAGTGATGCAAAGCAACCACAGTGCTTATCAGAAACATGTGATCATGTGATCAAATACTGAGTGCAGATGTCTGTTTGTTAGCTTGGAGATGATCCTGATTATCATAAACTGAGTGACATGGTGAAGTACCTGGATCTGGATCTGTACTTTGGCACGCAGAGGAATTCTAGTAAGTTCTTCTTAATTTTAGCCAGTCTATTGCAATATACATTATACTGCATGTACGCATGCAATATAAACTACATGTATACTGCATGTGTCGCCATCCCTTTCAGTACAGAGACATTGAACATCTTAAGTCTTTATAGGATTATATACAGTATACAGTGGCACCGAAAGTATTTGGATACAGTTTGACACAGTGTAATCTGTTTACAAAGTAATTAGTTAATATTCTAATTGCAATCTAATCATCTGTTTTTAGAGCTGTCAGAATTATCCCATTTACACATGCGATTCATAATTTTTCTAATCGCTATTAATGCATGTACCATTAATACAGCATAAACCAGCATAAACATTTGTTAGAAGAGCAGAACCTTTGTATTGTGTCCGCCAGGAGGCATTACCCTGAAGGACACTTCACAACATACACAGCGGCGATTCATTGTCAGTGATAAAATGATAGAGAAAGGACCTTTCACGTTTATGTGCTTTGTTCACATTTTGTGTTCATGTCTGTTATTTTAAAAGTTTAATTCCTGTTTCATTGCAATGTCATGTGATCTGTTCCCTCATGTGATCCTCTCTTGTTCCATGTGTTTTGTTTTCATTAGTTTGTGTTCATGAGTCTTGTTATCTTGTTATCAGTTCTGTTATGTCATTGCTTCCTGATTCATTGTCTTATTATTAGTTCAGTCTTGTGATTGGTTGTCTTGTTTACTTGTTACCCATGTCTGTGTATTTAAACCCTCATGTTTACCATAGTCCTTTTTCAGGAATTGTTTTGTGTAACGTAGTTAGTCAAGTCAAGTTTATGTTTATGTTCTTCACATCATCATCATCATCTTTGTCTGCCTGTCATTGCCTTTGAGCTTCGTTACAGAATACCTGACCAACTATGAACCCATCAGTTCAGCTCCAACACCTACGTCAGGGGAATCGTCCCTTGGAGGGCCCTCAAGGACTTTTTCCATTTTGGGCTGAATGAGCCGGTCTCCTCCCTGTTGCCTGACGGTCGAATTACCCTCGATCTGGCTCAGTTCATTGATTTAGCCCTACAATTGTGTGGCTTCACTGTAAGAGTGGCTGAGGAGGAACTATGCACTCCTACAGTGACTGCCATGTCAGAGCCGTTCACCATCACGGCTGCCAAGCGAGAGTTCCCCCTTCATGGCTGTCGAGCCAGAGTCCCATGTCATGGCTGTCGAGCCAGGGTCCCATGTCATGGTCTTCGAGCCAGGGTCCCACGACATGGTCTTCAAGCCAGGGTCCCACGTCATGGTCACAGAACTTGCGCCACCTTCTGACCCGGATCCTGAGTCTACTCCATACCATGTCACAGCCATGCCTGAGTCTGCTCCATGCCATGTCACAGCCATGCCTCAGTCTGCTCCATGCCATGTCACAGCCACTCCTGAGTCTGCTCCATGCCATGTCACAGCCATGCCTCAGTCTGCTCCATGCCATGTCACAGCCACGCCTCAGTCAGCTCCATGCCATGTCACAAGCAAGCCTCAATCTGCTCCATGCCATGTAACAGGGAAGTATCAGTCTGCTCCATGCCCTGTCACAGCCAAGCTTCAGTTTGTTCCATACCATGTCACAGGCCCGCCTCTGCTCCACGGTCCTGGCCCGTTTCTGCTCCACTGTCCACTGTCTGCTGCACGAGCCAGCGCCAACGCCTGCCATGGTCTACGAGCCAGCGCCCATGCCTGCCATGGCCAACGAGCCAGCGTTGCAAGCCTCGTCCATCCCAGAGCCAGCGTTGCAAGCCTTGTCAGTCCCAGAGCCAGAATTGCAAGCCTCAGCGGCCACGTTAAGCCTTGGTCCTCTGAGCCTCTGGCTCCACCTTCCATGGATCCACCCCTCGAGCCTCTCATGACCCCCCCCCAGCTTATGTGTTTTATTCATGTTTGCGTTCATGTCTGTTATTTTGAAAGTTTAATTACTGTTTCATTGCAATGTCATGTGATCTGTTCCCTCATATGATCCTCTCTTATTCCATGTGTTTTGTCGTCATTAGTTTGTGTTCATGAGTCTTGTTATCTTGTTATCAGTTCTGTTATGTCATTGCTTCCTGATTCATTGTATTATTATTAGTTCAGTCTTGTGATTGGTTGTCTTGTTTACTTGTTACCCAGGTCTGTGTATTTAAACCCTCATGTTTACCATAGTCCTTTTTCAGGTATTGCTTTGTGTAACGTAGTCGAGTCAAGTGTAGTCAAGTTCATGTTTATGTTTTGTTTGTTATGTTTTGGAATCACGTTTGTTGGATATCACTTTGTAAATAAACTGCACTTTGGTTCTTCACATCATCATCGTCTTCGTCTTCCTGTCATTGCCTGCCAGCTTCGTTACAGAATACCTGACCAACTATGAACCACTCAAGTCTTAACTATCACAAAAACGCAGAATGATAATTTATTTGTCTGCAAGCTATTTTCATGTGGAGTTTAAAGCATCACTTGATGCTGGCATTGAAATTCCAGCATTTTCAGAATCTGTGATTAATTGCAATTACCTACAAAATCTATGCAATTAATCATGATAAAAAAATAATCGACTGACATCAAAAAAGTAGTGTAACGCATTATATTTTGAATTCTTGTAATTCTATTACAGTTACCGATTTTCAATTAAGTTAGTTACTTTTAAGGACATTACTTGGATAATACATTTCTGAAATAATATTATTCATGTAGAATACATTAAAACATGAATTATGCTCATGTCTATTTGCATTTCTGTGACAGCTGAAAGGTGTGCACCCTCTAATGAATGTATTACTTGTGAGCGAAATATAGACATTACATTTAATTGAGCAGAAAAACAAAAACTTTTCGGTGAAAATATTTAGAAAATAACTTAAAAGTAAAGCAATCAGAAATGTGATTAATGTTTATTCATCATAAAAAGCATTGCCAGATGAGTTTCATGAATTTCATCATAAAAGTTATTTATTAATCATTTATAGTGGATAACTTTCCCAACATAACGTCACACATAATATTGTATGAATTGCATTGCATTAGATACCAAAAATATGATATATTAAACCAAGTTCCATCTGCAAAGAAATGATGACCTTTTGTCAGAACTGACTTTATTTACTGAGCCATTTTTGCATTTACCTTCTTCCAAGGTTATATTTCATCACATTAATGACAACCGAAAATGTTTGTCTTTATTTTGAACAGTAAATATTTTGTTTGATCATTTGAAAGCTAAACATTTTATTTTGTTAAACAATTCAAACACGTTCATACATTTTTAAGTGTGGCTTACGGTACGTGTCCAGATACTTTTGGGTGCCTCTGTGCATTTACAGTATACTGCTGTCTACATCCATATGTTGCATCCTTGTAGCCTTACATTTTGATCGTGAAAATGTACTACTCAATTACCTTGTCTATTTTTATACTTTTTCAGCTCATCTCTCATGGAGACCTATGTCTGTCTCAGATCCCATCATTCCCATCCAGTTATTGGCTTCTCACTGCCTAAATTCATTCTCATATATTGTCTCCACTACTGTTACCAGGAGAGCTCATCCTTACACTGTCATTAAATGTTTCAGTCTCTCTTCCAGAGCCCACCTTCCTGCCTGAGAACTTTAAAAAGAAAGATGTGGTTGAGATTCTCTCCCATAAAAAGGCCTACAACGCTTGTGAGTATGACTAGGGTTAAGTTCAAGAGGAATCATCTAGATTATACTTTGGGTTGAGTCACATTTAAAAAAATAAAAAAAAGTCTAGTGTGACGAAGTGGTGTAGGAGTAGGTTAAAGAGGTGCTGTAGGTATTTTCAGGAATTCTCCAATGAGATTCAGAAATGAAAAGGTGCAAGAATATTTACCATGTGTGGCTGCCCTGTTCAGCTATCCTCATTGCGCATTTGAAGCTGTCCCCGAAGGAACTACGTGAAACCCTCATGACCATGAGCACTGAGCGGCTGGAGCCCTCACACATAAAACAACTGTTGCTGTATGCTCCAGACGATGAGGAGGTCAAACAATTCCAGCATTACGACCAGGACCCAGCCAAGCTCAGTGAGCCCGACCAGTTTGTCCTGCAGGTGCACAGTTTTTACAAGTTTTACAAAAGGCACAAATTCTGTTGTGGTAAATTATGTAAAAATCGTGTTTCTTTGGAAAAATATTCTTGTGGTTATTTTCTACAGATGCTGCTTGTTCCTGAGTATAAAACCAGGTTGAGGAGTCTTCTTTTTAAGACCACTCTGCAGGAGAAAACAGAAGAAATGAGAGCTTCTTATGACTGCATCTACAAAGCCTCATTAGAGCTCAAAAACAGCAAGAGGTTGGCCAAGATCCTGGAGGTAAAACACTTAAAACATAAGTCAGCATATATGCAGTTTATGATGTTTCACAAAGTTTTCTGCTTCAGTTGTTGTGGTGTTTATTCACATTGTTTCTAGATTATTGTGCAGGTGATCAGATGCATTTTAAATAATTGCAAAAAGATTAACTTTATCACAAAAACCCAAATTTCACAGTTTTTTTACAGCTAACATAATTTCACTAATCATATCAGTAGCACCTGGGAAAATGTGAAGGAGTTCTAGTCAGGTGAAATCACTCTATCATTTTGATTGGATTATAAGAGCAGACTGATTGCTATAAAAGGAGGGAAGAAGTGCTTCCAGTCATTGTGTTCTTGTTCGCAATGGTTACTTCTAAAGAAAGATGTGCAGCCATCATTGCTTTGCATCAAAATGGCCTCACATGCAAGGAAATTGCTGCAAAGAATATTGCACCTGAAAGAACCATTTACCGGATCATCAAGAACTTCAAAGAGAGGTTCAACTGCAGTGAAGAAGTCTTCAGGACGTCCCAGAGTATCCAGCAAGCACAAGGACCATCTCCTCCTGAGGAGTCAGCTACGGAATCGAGTCACCACCAGTGCAGAGCTTGCCCAATATTGGCAGCAGGTTGGTGTGAGTGCATCTTCACGCACAGTGAGGCGAAGACTTTTGGACAATGGCCTGGTGTCAAGAAGGGAAGAAAGAAGCCACTTCTCTCCAAGAAAAACATCAAGGACAGACTGAAATTCTGCAGGAAGTACAAGGATTGGACAGTAGAAGACTGGTGCAAAGATATTTTCTCTGATGAAGCCCCCTTCTGACTGTTTGGGACATCTGGAAAATCGATAGTCCAGAGAAGAAAAGGTGACTGCTACCATGAGTCCTGTGTCGTGCCAACAGTGAAGCATCCTGAGACCATCCATGTGTGGGGTTGCTTTTCATCCAAGGGAGTGGGCTCTCTCACAATTCTGCCCAAAAACACTGCCATGAATAAAGAATGGTATCAAAACGTCCTGCAAGAGCAACTTTGCAGGAGCAATTTTGTGATGATCCGTTATTTAGCCTATTGTCATGAGACTTGTGTCATTAGCTTCCTTGGGACATGACGAGTACATGCATACCAAATTTGACCTGGTCGGCCATACTTCCTGACCGCCATTTTGAATTTCATTAAAACAAAAATTCTAACTCCTAGACCGCAAGTCCGATTTGCACTAAATTTAGTGTATATCATCTAAAGACACTCATGAAAAATGTTATGGAAAGCTTTTTGATATACCCAACCGTTCTCGAGTAATGCATCAACAAATGTAATGCCAAGATGCCATTGGTGTGCTTGGCACCATAATTGCTGTTTCAGCTATATTTTAAATATTGTTCTTACAATCTGTACTGTTTTCAGTTTGTATTAGCAATGGGAAATTACCTGAATAATGGTCAACCCAAGACGAATAAAACAACAGGGTTCAAAATCAATTTTCTTACTGAGGTATGTATGCTTACAACAATTGCAGACAAAAAGTTCAACATTTATATAAAGAACATTAATACCTAAATTAATGTTAATATTTAATAGCATTTCTCCAAATGATAAGGTGAGATAAGTACCAGTATATGTTTTAAAATATACCTCCTCTCCCTAGCTAAACACTACAAAAACAGTTGATGGAAAGTCAACCTTCCTCCATATTCTTGCTAAATCATTATGCCAACACTTCCCAGAACTCCTCGGCTTCGCCAGGGACCTCATAACCGTGCCTATAGCTGCTAAAGGTACGTTTTGCGTGCAGATATCCATTAGATGTTTGGATAATTCTAATAATCATAACTGGTGTCAATTAAATGTATTGAAGACTGATGTAAAGTATGTTAACACATTTTCACAATATTTGCAGTCAACCAGAGGACCATCACTGCTGACCTCAGTGACCTTCATTCTACCATCCAGGACATAAGAACTGCCTGTTTAAAGATCCCAGCTACTGCAGAGGATCGCTTTGCAGCAGTTATGAGTGTATCCACCATCATACAGATATTACCTCTTGCGATGGCACAGAATTTGAAATGGAATGCGTTAAATAGTTTCCTGAAACACCATGCATATGTTTTTGCATCATTCACATCAGTGTAAAAAGTTATTTGCAACAAATACATTTTGTAATTTGCAAAAATCCTCTTGCTGTTCCACTATAGTAAATTACTTATTAATCTGTCTAATCAGTCGCTGTGAATTGGCCCTTGACTCTGATAAAATTAGAGCTTCCTGGAAAACTCTCATCCAGCTGTGCAATCTCTGGACTCCTTGCAACAAAGAGCTATGGATGAGTTTAATAAGGTGGCCTCTTACTTTGGAGAAGACAGTAAGGCTACCAACACTGAAACCTTCTTTGGTATCTTTGCTGAGTTTATCTCCAAATTTGAGGTAAGTTTCTTTAATACTTTATTAGTCAGTATAAAAGCATAATGTTATGGATTGCTATTAGTGATAGGCCGATATATCTGCCAGGCCGATTAATCAGCTGATATTTGGTCATTTTGCCATTTTGGTTTGGCTGATTAACAGAAGTTTTAACTTTCCCTTGTTTCAGTTCCAAAATCTACCAATAGATTTGTCAATGAATATTCAACACTTTCTGTTTTCAAGGTTTTTTTCTTTTTCAGTTTAAGCAAATGTGTGTAAATATTGCATAAAATAAGTGTGTTTCACTTTAGAAATTTTGAGTACATCTGATTTGCTGTTGTTAAACTGTATTATGTTTATCTGCATTTATATTGGCCATCTTGCCCTCTAGATATCAGCATCGGCCATTGAAAAACCCATAACGGTCAACCAGTAATTGCTATTTATTCACAGTTGAAATGAGTTGTTGTTTCTTTTTTATAGAGAGCACTTGGTGAGATACAGGGAACAGAAAACCCTAAAAGCCCCCGAATAGCCTCACCGCTGGTATGGTGAAGCCAGGTTTAACAGTATATGTTCTCTCTAACTAAGGATCCCTGTGTGCCAACAAAATCACAGAGAACTTGATAGGATGGAAGGAGACGAACCTTACTTTGTCTGACTTGAATGAATTAAAAGTATCTTTAGAATAAAGAATATATATTTTATACAGATGTGTTAATAAAGATGTGGAAAGTATATTAATATAGCTTAATTAAAATAAATAGTTTTGAGATTTCTAGCAGCTAGAGATTGTAACAGAAACATTAACATTTCTTTAAGATGATGGTATTTTTGAAGGTATATTTTGGTAAATATGTGGACAATAGATCCTACCTATGATTCAGGGATGGTCTTGTCCTGCATTGGTAAACACAGGCCAGAAGATCTTTTTAACTGCACACCAGACCACAAAGGTGAATGAATGTTTAACTTACTCATAATAATGCCAAATGTATTTTAACACAAAAATATAAACACGTTTAAAATCCTGACCAGTATTGGTGCTCTACACCAATATCACACTTCATACATATGCTTTGGAATATAAGAGAAGATAAAGCTATTTTGTCCTTTTCCAGAACTCTGATATTTTTCTTATGTAATGAAGATTAGTGGTACAGTTGATCAGTGGTTACATTGTGCGTGAGAATCTGCGGTATGTTTTACATTATGAAATTGGTTTACATCTATGACAATGATCTCTCTTGCTATGAAGATTCTAAGTTAAAAGACAATGCTAAAGTGACACATTTCTTATTACATTTCAGAAGGGTACACATTCAATCTGTTCCATTCAAAAAACATTATGTAGCGTGTCTGACTATGTTAGGTACAATTGTTTAAGTTAACCTGATGCATTTCTTCCTGATGTCTTTTGATCTTTAGAAATGCATGACCTACCTTATTGCCCGTCTTTGTGTCAAAACAACATGCACTGTATGTGTGTTTTTCTTAGTTCCTTGTCAGAACCTCCATAATCTCTGGAAATCAATAACAATTTGCATTTGCATGTAGCAGAGTGTTTTATTTCTATTTATATAATGTACTGTATTAGCCTATTGTTTTGGTTGTGTATGTACTGTGTCTATTTGTTATATTGAACTACTCTTTTACCAAATTACTTAAATTGTTGTGTACAAATTGTTGGCGTGACTAGCCTAGTGTTTTCCTGAGCAGTTCTATATTGGCTTCAGTATTGAACGGCCACATATTGCTGCATTTTAATGAGATGTCTAATTTGTTTTGCCTGAATAAAGAAGCTTTTGCGGACATTTGTGTGTGTGTAATTCATTTGTAGCCATATCCACATATAGTGGCAGTAGTGCCATATCAATTATGGTGTCTTAAAACTAATTTAATTGGTTCATTTTAAATGATGGATGGTTAATTAAAATTTCACTTTTTTCAATTCAATCTAACAAATCTATTTAAAAATTATTTAAAATTAATTGTTTTTATTTAACAACTTTTTTTTAATTCTTAAATTAAAGGTGTATACACTCACCTAAAGGATTATTAGGAACACCTGTTCAATTTCTCATTAATGCAATTATCTAATCAACCAATCACATGGCAGATGCTTCAATGCATTTAGGGGTGTGGTCCTGGTCAAGACAATCTCCTGAACTCCAAACTGAATGTCAGAATGGGAAAGAAAGGTGATTTAAGCAATTTTGAGCGTGGCATGGTTGTTGGTGCCAGACGGGCCGGTCTGAGTATTTCACAATCTGCTCAGTTACTGGGATTTTCACGCACAACCATTTCTAGGGTTTACAAAGAATGGTGTGAAAAGGGAAAAACATCCAGTATGCGGTAGTCCTGTGGGCAGAAATGCCTTGTTGATGCTAGAGGTCAGAGGAGAATGGGCCGACGGATTCAAGCTGATAGAAGAGCAACTTTGCCTGAAATAACCACTCGTTACAACCGAGGTATGCAGCAAAGCATTTGTGAAGCCACAACACGCACAACCTTGAGGCAGATGGGCTACAACAGCAGAAGACCCCACCGGGTACCACTCATCTCCACTACAAATAGGAAAAAGAGGCTACAGTTTGCAAGAGCTCACCAAAATTGGACAGTTGAAGACTGGAAAAATGTTGCCTGGTCTGATGAGTCTCAATTTCTGTTGAGACATTCAGATGGTAGAGTCAGAATTTGGCGTAAACAGAATGAGAACATGGATCCATCATGCCTTGTTACCACTGTGCAGGCTGGTGGTGGTGGTGTAATGGTGTGGGGGATGTTTTCTTGGCACACTTTAGGCACCTTAGTGCCAATTGGGCATCGTTTAAATGCCACGGCCTACCTGAGCATTGTTTCTGACCATGTCCATCCCTTTATGCTTTATCCTTTTGAAGCAAGAAAGAGAATTATTCAAAGCTGTTTCCTATCAGTATTGGATTACGGTGATGTGATTTATATGCATGCAGGTTCATCGTCGCTAAAAAGATTGGATTGTGTTTACCATGCTGCCTTACGCTTTGTGACGAGTGCCTCCTCACGCACTCATCATTGTACTTTATATGAATTGGTGGGTTGGACTTCTTTGTTTCAAAGGAGAAAAATACACATGTTGATGTTTATTGCTAAGGCATTGTTAGGCAAATTACCAATTTATATCTGTCGTCTATTATCTTATTGTATTTGTAATTATAGCACTAGATCTAGTGCAAAACTGCTTTTAAAGGTTCCTAGAGTACGTTCAGAGCTTGGTAAAACTGCCTTTTCTTCCTATGCCCCTGGTTATGGAATGAGCTGCAGAGTATAATAATGATACAAACTCTCCCTCTTTAAACGGTTTTAAAAATCTCTTATTGACCAATTTAAAGGAAACGTGTGCATGTTTTGTAAAGTAACTTTTGTTGCCATTTTATGAGTGCTGGGTTACATTCTATGTACGATTTTTTGTTTGTATTGTATATGTGAAACTTTTTGTGCTGCCATTTTGGCCAGGACTCCCTGGAAGAAGAGATTTTTATCTCAATGGGACTATCCTGGTAAAAAATAAAAAATAAAAATAAAGGAAATGGCCACCATGTACCCATCCTCTGATGGCTACTTCCAACAGGATAATGCACCATGTCACAAAGCTCGAATCATTTCAAATTGGTTTCTTGAACATGGCAATGAGTTCACTGTACTAAAATGGCCCCCACAGTCACCAGATCTCAACCCAATAGAGCATCTTTGGGATGTGGTGGAACGGGAGCTTCGTGCCCTCGATGTGCATCCCACAAATCTCCATCAACTGCAAGATGCTATCCTATCAATATGGGCCAACATTTCTAAAGAATTCTTTCAGCACCTTGTTGAATCAATGCCACGTAGAATTAAGGCAGTTCTGAAGGCGAAAGGGGGTCAAACACAGTATTAGTATGTGTTCCTAATAATCCTTTAGGTGAGTGTATGTCAATTTGTAGTGATTTTTTAGATGTTATTTTCAAAAAAGGCTAAATATGCATTAAGTTGCACTCCTTGTTCTGCATATCTGCTATGAACATAACGACCTTGTTACTAGGCAACTCTATAAGATCTTCAAATACCAATGATCTGTTATTATTTATAGATTCATCACCACACTGAGTGAAGATACTCAAAAATAAGACTGGTAAAAGCCCCCTACCTCCTTGAATACATCTCCACACTGTCAGGGTTTATTTTCTGATGATGCATTGCTAAATGTATTATTTCCAGGAATTGAATAACTGCAATCTTGGGACCCCCTTCAAACCCTTTTTTTTTTTTTTTTTACTCACCCTCATGCCATTCCAGATTTCCATAATATTTTTTCTTCTGCTGAACATACACACATTTTTTAGAAGAATATTTCAGCTTTGTAGGTTCATATATTGCAAGTGAATGATGACCAGAATTTTGAAGGTCCAAAAATCACATAAAGGCAGTGTAAGAGCCAAATAAGAATTAGTTCATCTAAAGTAATAGTTTAATTTAAAAACAGTTAAGTGTTAAAAAAGGGAAACTATTTCTTGAAAATTCATTAGAAATGTATTGGTATAAAATCCATAATTTAGTAATGTTTAGGTTTGATAACATTTGATAACAGTGTTTGAGCTTCCAATCAGGTAGTATTACGTCATAGCGTATTATGTGATGTAGTTTTTAGTTTGAAGTTAGAAATGTTGGAAGCAACACAGTTTTTTGACCGTGCGTACCATGTATGTGTACTTTTTATGTTAAATAAGTAAACATTTAAAAAGAAGACCGTTTGGTTTGTTCGTGTTTCAAATACTGGTTGTAAGTATTTAAGTACTTAAGACTGACTTCAAAAGGTGGTAGAAGAATTAGAAGAAACGAGACGCCACTACATTAGTCAAAAACTCGCTAAAAGGAGCTGTCACGGAAAACGAATCGGTTACCTAACGTAACCTCGGTTCTCTCTAGATGAGGGAACGAGTATTGCGTAAGCTAGCTTACGCTACGGGAAAGATTCATCTTTTCTGAGATATTGAAGCCAAAATATTATCCTTAATTTTGTATCATTTGTCAACGCAGTGCAGCAACTGCAGACCTTGAGTGGGCTAGCTAGCGAGCTCATTGGTTGCTCTGCGGCAACTGCTGCAGCCTATAGACGAACTTGGGCAAACTCGCGTCCAATGAGAGGCGTCCGCGCGCTTACTGCATCAAAGCCCGCCAAAATGGGCATGGCTAGAGTGCATATAAGCGTAGTTCGTAGGCTGGAACCCTGGTTTTCATTGAATGAAGCGAAAGTCGCTCGTGGCACGAGCACGGCCGGCTACGCAATACTCTTTCCCTCATCTAGATAGAACCAAGGTTACGTTAGGTAACCGATTCGTTCTCTTACGAGAGGTTCTCTCGTATTGCGTAAGCTAGCTTACGCTACGGGAACCCATTGTCAACGCCGTGCGCGCCAAGCATCCACTGCATGAGCCCAGGGGTGGGGGGACCCGGGGGAGCCCTTGTGAGTGGGGAAATAATATTTGGCCGGCAAGAGTGCGGGCCAGTGTGTGTGTAATACATAAGCACATAGTGGGAAGGGAATGACAGAGCGGCGGTGCCGGTCTGTGTGGAATGAGTCCCATCAGTGCAGCTCACCAGGGGAGCTGTAGCGTATTAAACCGCTAGTAGTTTTGCCTGCAGGGCGGGCACTTCCAGATTGTAAAATCTGACAAAGGTGGAGGGGAAGCCCAGCCCGCTGCCACACATATGTCGTGAATGGAAATCCCGCTGGACCATGCCCACGATGAGGCCATGCCTCTAGTGGAGTGAGCCCTAATGCCCAACGGGCATGGCAGGTCTTTTGACGCCGTATGCGGCAGCAATAGCGTCCACTATCCATCTAGACAGTGTCTGTTTCGAGGCGGCGAGACCTTTGGTGCGCCCTCCGAACGAAACGAAAAGCTGCTCAGAGCGTCTGAAAGAGGCGGAGCGCGCAGTGTGCAATCTCAGTGCTCTGACTGGGCAAAGGAGATTGGCGTCGCGTTCGCTATCGGATGCTGGCAGCGCCGATAGGGAAATGACCTGTGCTCTGAAAGGAGTACCGATCACCTTGGGAACATAGCCATGTCTAGGCTTTAAAATGACCTTGGAGTCACTTGGTCCGAACTCAAGACACGCAGCGCTGACAGACAGCGCGTGAAGGTCTCCCACACGTTTGACTGATGACAGGGCAGTCAGAAAAACAGTTTTGAGTGAAAGGTATTTCAAATCCACGGATTGAAGCGGTTCGAAAGGGGGGGCTTTCATAGTTTCGAGAACTATAGAAAGATCCCAGATAGGAACCGATGGGGGGCGCGGGGGTTCATCCTTCTAGCTCCCTTGAGGAAGCGGATGACCAGCTCATTTTTTCCCAGTGACTGGCCGTGCAGGGGTTCAGCGAACGCCGCGACGGCCGCCACATACACTTTGAGCGTGGATGGGGATCTGCCCTTATCCAGCAGCTCTTGTAAAAACACGAGCAGCGACGACACCCCACATGTCCGTGGGTCCAGGTCTCTGTCGGTGCACCATTTTGAAAACACAGACCATTTTGACGCATAGAGTCTTCTCGTGGAAGGGGCTCTAGCGTGTATGATGGTGTTTATTACCCCTTCTGGCAGAGCGACGGGGAGTCGTTGATCACCCACGCGTGCAGCGCCCAGCGCTCTGGGTGAGGATGCTAGATCGTGCCGCGAGCTTGAGAGAGGAGATCTGCTCTCACTGGGATGGGCCATGGCGCTGTCAGTGACAGCTGCGTAAGCTCCAGGAACCATGTCTGATTCTCCCAACGCGGGGCTATGAGGAGCACCGAGTGACGCGTTTCCCTGATCCTCTGCGTTATCTGTGGCAATAGCGAGACAGGAGGGAAGGCGTAAAGCGGGCGGTTGGGCCAGTCCTGGGCCAGCGCGTCCTCGCTTTTCGAGAAAAATATTGGGCAGTGAGAGTTCTCTTCTGACGCAAAGAGGTCTATCTCTGCTCTGCCGAATATGCGCCATAACTTCTGGACTGTTTGAACGTGCAGGGACCATTCCCCTGGAGGAATATTGTCTCTGGACAGTCTGTCTGGGCCGTCGTTCAGGTGGCCTGGCACGTGCGTCGCCCTCAGCGAGCGCAGGTGGCACTGGGACCAACTCAGTATTCGTTTCGTCAGATGGAAGAGGTTCCTGGATCTGACACCGCCCTGACGGTTTAGGTAGGATACGACAGATCTGTTGTCCGAACGGACCAGGACGTGGTGACCCTGAATGACCGGGAGAAAGCGCACAAGCGCGTACTCGACCGCTATCATTTCCAGACAATTTATGTGAAGGAGCTTTTCCTGAACTGACCATAGGCCAAAAACCGGAGAGCCCTCGCAGACCGCGCCCCAACCCGTGTTGGACGCGTCCGTCGAGATGACTTTTCGGCGAGACACAACTCCCATCGTCACTCCCCGCTGATACCATTCGGCCACTGTCCAGGGCTGCAGAGCTGAAATACAGGTCTGAGTCACCTTGATCGGCTGGCGGCCTGTGGCCCAAGCCCGGCGAGACGCGCGGGTGTTTAGCCAATGCTGAAGCAGGCGCATGCGCAGTAAACCCAGCTGAAGTACTGCTGCGGCTGAGGCCATGTAACCTAGCACTCTCTGAAATTTTTTCAGAGGCGTGAGGCTGTTCATTTGAAAGGACGCGGCTAGTCGCTGAACACGGCGCGCGCGCTGTGTAGATAAGCGAGCCGTCATTGCCACGGAGTCTAGTTCTATTCCAAGGAAGGAAATTGCCTGACTGGGCTGTAGTGAGCTCTTGGTCCAATTGACTGCAAGACCCAAACTGTTCAGATGGCTGAGGAGAACTGTTCTGTGAGACAGAAGCTCCGTATGTGACTGTGCCATAATCAAACAGTCATCCAAATAGTTCAGAATTCGCAAGCCCTGACTCCGCAGGGGTGCGAGCGCCGCATCCATGCACTTCGTGAAAGTACGGGGTGCTAAAGACAGGCCGAACGGAAGGACGGTGTATTGATAAACCTGGCCGTCGAAGGCGAATCTCAAGAATGGCCTGTGACGGGGATTTATCTGAATCTGAAAGTAGGCATCTTTCAGATCGAGAGAGATAAACCAGTCCCCCTGGCACGTATGCGCGAGGAGTTTCCTGATTGTAAGCATTTTGAACGGTCTTTTTGCAAGCACCTTGTTCAAACCCTTGAGATCTAATATTGGTCTGAGGCCGCCGTCTTTCTTGGGAACAAGAAAATAACGGCTGTAAAACCCCGACTCGCTCAGCGAAGGTGGCACTTTCTCTATGGCCCTTTTGCACAGAAGGTTTGCTATTTCTGAACGAAGCATTCAGGCTGCTTCCGTGTTCACAATAGTTTCGAGCCGCGCTCTGAAGCGGGGAGGGCGGCGATCGAACTGTAGCAAATAGCCCTGTTTTATTGTGCTTAACACCCATTCGGATATCCCTGGGATAGCTTCCCACGCTTTGAAGCGTAATGCTAGAGGGTGAATGGCCAAATCGCCCTGATTGCTGCACACAGCGCGCTGAACAGAATGTGTGAGCGCGCTTACTGTGCTTATGCATGACTGCTCGCAGACAGCAGGGACAGGCTGTTCTGTGAGTGACTTCCCAATTGAGGTGAATGGGGAAAGAGTCACATCTGTTAAGTGATGCGCGAGCATAGTCACGGGCACGGGACTTACATACAGAGAAGTGTTTGCTGGCCGTGTGACAGAGCGAGCAGAGAATGGGCGCGTGCACGTATTCGTGAGCGCGTTTATTGACTCTAACACTCGAGCGGGCTGTGTCCGCTTTATGTGAGTGGGCTCTGATCGGGACACGGGAAGTGTAATGCTTGTGTGTAGAGGTGAACACTGGATTGTGGGCACATTTTCTACACATAAGGCTGGTCGTGTGACAGAGCGGCCAGAGAAGGGGCGCGCGCACGGATTCGTGGGCGCGTTTATTGACTCTAACACTCGAGCAGGCTGTGTCCGCTTTATGTGAGTGGGCTCTGATAGGAACACGGGAAGTGTAATGCTTGTGTGTAGGGGTGAACACTGGATTGTGGGCACATTTTCTACACATAAGGCATGTTTGCTCTTTACAAGATTTCTTTGGGTCGCCGTGAAAACGGCGTTTGAGTGCAGGCAAGCGGGCAGTATCACCGGCTTGTTAGCTGCTGAATCCACCACTGTAGTAGCCTGAGAGAGGGGGACTAACAGGGGGCGAAGCTTTGACGGTGGTCCGGCCGCAGCGGGACTGAGCCGTCGTTTTTTCAACAAGGTTAGGAGGACTTCGGTTGCTCAGGTTTCAGCGCAACCTTAGACCGAGGCCCGCGGGGGCGGCGGTCTGCGGCGGCTGTCTGAGCGCGATCGAGGGCGGCCGCCCTGTCGACGCTGAGAAGTCTGACAATGTTGAGCTGGGCGCTGTGAAGAGGCTCGTGCAGGAGGCTGGTAACGTGGGCGACCTGCAGAGGAGCTAGCGCGACGCGGCAGGAAGAGGTTCATGGCTTGGGTGGCTTTCTGGACTTCTGAAAAGCGGTCAACGATGCCACTCACCGCGGAGCCGAAGAGACCGGTCGGAGAGAGCGGTGTGTTAAGGAACGTGGAGCGCTCTGCTTCTCCCATGTCGGCTAGTGTTAGCCACAGGTGTCTCTCGGTCACAGTCAGCGAGGCCATGCACTTCCCTAGAGCTTGGGCTGCAGCTTTGGTGGCGCGAAGGGCGAGGTCCGTCGCGCTTCTTAGATCTGTAACAGCCTCTGGGTGCCTGCCTTTCTCATCCCACTCCCGAAGAAGGTCCGCTTGGAGGATCTGTAAGATGGCCATGGAGTGCAGAGCAGATGCGTCTTGGCCAGCGGCGGAATAGGCACGGCCAACATAGGCGGAAGTCGCTCTGCAGGCCTTAGACGGGAGCACTGGCTTAGACCGCCATCTCAGGGCAGGCAAAGGTGTGCTGCTACCGAATCCTCGACCGGGGGGATGGAGGAGTAGCCCTTCTCGGTGGCGCCGTCCACCGAAGCGAGAGGGGTGGAGACATGGGAACGGATCCTGGCCGAGAAAGGCGCGTTCCACGACTTTTGCAAGCTCAGTGTGGAGTTCCGGCAGGAAAGGAGCGGCCCGGGCCGCGGGTGTTGCGCGGCGACGGCTCTGAAGAAAGCAGCCGTCGAGTCTGTTGGGAGCCTGCTCAGGGGGCGGTGACCACTCGAGCCCGAAGCGGTCGACGGCCTGTGTGAGGAGGCGTGTTAGTTCCCCTTCGACTCCGGCGCGGGTCCTGCTGGATTCCTGGGCCAAGGAGGAGGCGTGGGAGCCTGACCACTCCTCGCTGTCCGAAGCCATGATGGAACAGCCCTTATCCTCCGCCTCGTCCTCTGAGATGGCCGCAGTGCGGCCGCTGGGCGGCAACTGCGCGTCCCGGGGGGGCGGGGAGGGTGAGAGCGATGCTCGAAGGAGAGGCTCCGGTGAGGCAGTCACTTCTATCACCGGTTCTGGCAGCCTTTGGGAGCGGCGCTTTTTCCTGCGCGGCGGAACAGAAGGCGGCGCGGCGGCTTCGGTTCTGAGCGCTTCGAGTCGAGCCCGCAGGGTCGACATCGGAAGCTCCTCGCAGAGGTCACATCCGCCTTCAGCGAGGGCGAGCTCTGCATGCCCCAGTCCCAGGCAGAGAGCGCAGATGATGTGGTGGTCCCCCGGCGCTGAGAGGGGCGAGGCATGAAGCGCAAGTGGTGCGAGGCATCTTAAAAAAGATGCTCGTTACTCTTTTGTGAAGTTCGTTAAGAACTAGCTTGCTCTAAAAAAGGATACGTCGCCGGATGGCATAGCTCGCAGGATGGCTAAAGGTAGCGGAGACGGCCGGCTTCTTCGAGCGCTGTCCAAGCTTGCTAGATGCCCCTCGAACGGCGACGTGGCTTCCAGTTCAGAGATGCGAAGAGCTTCGCTGAAGAGATGAAAAATCAGGGTTCCAGCCTACGAACTATGCTTACAGTGAGGAAAATAAGTATTTGAACACCCTGCTATTTTGCAAGTTCTCCCACTTGGAAATCATGGAGGGGTCTGAAATTGTCATCGTAGGTGCATGTCCACTGTGAGAGACATAATCTAAAAAAAAAATCCAGAAATCACAATGTATGATTTTTTAACTATTTATTTGTATGATACAGCTGCAAATAAGTATTTGAACACCTGTCTATCAGCTAGAATTCTGACCCTCAAAGACCTGTTAGTCTGCCTTTAAAATGTCCACCTCCACTCCATTTATTATCCTAAATTAGATGCACCTGTTTGAGGTCGTTAGCTGCATAAAGACACCTGTCCACCCCATACAATCAGTAAGAATCCAACTACTAACATGGCCAAGACCAAAGAGCTGTCCAAAGACACTAGAGACAAAATTGTACACCTCCACAAGGCTGGAAAGGGCTACGGGAAATTGCCAAGCAGCTTGGTGAAAAAAGGTCCACTGTTGGAGCAATCATTAGAAAATGGAAGAAGCTAAACATGACTGTCAATCTCCCTCGGACTGGGGCTCCATGCAAGATCTCACCTCGTGGGGTCTCAATGATCCTAAGAAAGGTGAGAAATCAGCCCAGAACTACACGGGAGGAGCTGGTCAATGACCTGAAAAGAGCTGGGACCACAGTTTCCAAGGTTACTGTTGGTAATACACTAAGACGTCATCGTTTGAAATCATGCATGGCACGGAAGGTTCCCCTGCTTAAACCAGCACATGTCAAGGCCCGTCTTAAGTTTGCCAATGACCATTTGGATGATCCAGAGGAGTCATGGGAGAAAGTCATGTGGTCAGATGAGACCAAAATAGAACTTTTTGGTCATAATTCCACTAACCGTGTTTGGAGGAAGAAGAATGATGAGTACCATCCCAAGAACACCATCCCTACTGTGAAGCATGGGGGTGGTAGCATCATGCTTTGGGGGTGTTTTTCTGCACATGGGACAGGGCTGACTGCACTGTATTAAGGAGAGGATGACCGGGGCCATGTATTGCGAGATTTTGGGGAACAATCTCCTTCCCTCAGTTAGAGCATTGAAGATGGGTCGAGGCTGGGTCTTCCAACATGACAATGACCCGAAGCACACAGCCAGGATAACCAAGGAGTGGCTCTGTAAGAAGCATATCAAGGTTCTGGCGTGGCCAGTCTCCAGACCTAAACCCAATAGAGAATCTTTGGAGGGAGCTCAAACTCCGTGTTTCTCAGCGACAGCCCAGAAACCTGACTGATCTAGAGAAGATCTGTGTGGAGGAGTGGGCCAAAATCCCTCCTGCAGTGTGTGCAAACCTGGTGAAAAACTACAGGAAACGTTTGACCTCTGTAATTGCAAACAAAGGCTACTGTACCAAATATTAACATTGATTTTCTCAGGTGTTCAAATACTTATTTGCAGCTGTATCATACAAATAAATAGTTAAAAAATCATACATTGTGATTTCTGGATTTTTTTTTTAGATTATGTCTCTCACAGTGGACATGCACCTACGATGACAATTTCAGACCCCTCCATGATTTCTAAGTGGGAGAACTTGCAAAATAGCAGGGTGTTCAAATACTTATTTTCCTCACTGTATATGCACTCTAGCCACGGCCATTTTGGCGGGCTTTGATGCAGTAAGCACGCGGACGCCTCTCATTGGATGCGAGTTCGCCCAAGTTCGTCTATAGGCTGCAGCAGTTGCCGCAGAGCAACCAATGAGCTCGCTAGCTAGCCCGCTCAAGGTCTGCAGTTGCTGCACTGCGTTGACAAATGATACAAAATTAAGGATAATTTTTTGGCTTCAATATCTCAGAAAAGATGAATCTTTCCCGTAGCGTAAGCTAGCTTACGCAATACGAGAGAACCTCTCGTAAGAGAACGGGTGATCCGCCAAGGCTTTCTCCAAGATACGGTATCGAAAACTACCTTTTATCTATGAGGATTGTCAAGGAAGGACGTGATACGGATGCACGAAGATAATGAGTGAGTTCGGAAGAAAACGAAAGTAGGTAAAACCTACGGCTCTGTGTTAGAAACTGCAAACGGTGAACTTCTCCCTGCATAAAACGTATGCTGATAGCAATCTTGATTCAGTCAATGCAGAGGTGTGGCGATCTTTAAGAAGTTGTTTTGCACTCGGTTTATTAAGAAAAAATTATCTGAAGAAAGTGCTCCGTTTGCATGCTTACAACTAAAGAATTAACTCTGCAATTTGTAAGATGGCTGAGGAAGGTGAACATAGATGTATCGAGGATACAATGGAACAGGGAAGGTCACATAAGCTGACAGAGAAGGCATTAGAGGAGAGATTGCAGAGGTGCATTGCACTGAGGAGACGAACATTAGGAACTCTGACAAGCAAAAGAAAAGAGTTAGAGACAATGATGAGTGATGCTCAAAATTTACAAATGGTGAAAAATATGATGGAAAATGATTTTGCAACGTCACTAAATGAGTTTAACCGTCTCGACAACAAAGTTGCAAATCTTTTGACTGAAGATGAAAAAACATTTGATCAAGAGAACTGGGTCGAACTTAAAATGGCAACAATTAGAGGATTTGTGAAAATGACTAAAAAGTGGATTGCAACTAAGCATGAACCCATACTGACAGTGGAAAATGTACTGCAAGAAGAAAATAATATGGTTGATTATTTGCAAGAAACTGTTAAATCAAATGACAGCGTTTCACAGGTAGGGGTCAGCGATGTTGCACATGCAAGCCAACGTGGATCACAAGTAAGTCGAACTTCAGCTGCATCACGAGTATCGTCAACAAGAGCTAGACAGGAAGCAGAACATACAGCCCTGCTCGAACGTGCTGCAGCGCTAAAGAAAATGCAACAGCTTGAGTTTGAAGCAGCTAGAATCAAAGCTGAAAAGGATGAGTTAGAGTTGGAAACTGCATTAGCTGAGAGCAAAGCAAAATTAAGGGTGCTTAAAGAATATGAGAGATCTGAAGATGATTTGAGTAGCTACGCAACAGCACAAAAGCCACGAGGTGGACATGTGAAGGAAAGAACTAGCATTATGCTCCCACAACAAGCTAATACGACATTCATGTTCAACCACAAACGCGACACTCCCGAATACAACAACAGTCACAATCAGTCTCTAATTATTTGCCTAATGCTCAAGCTAACAGAGGTGATGACATACTAGCGGTTATGCAAAAACAGAATGTAATCACTGAGTTACTTGTAAAACAACAGCAGCTATCTCATCTACCAACAAAAGACATTCCTGTGTTCAATGGTGATGCGCTACAATACAAATCTTTCATGAGGGCATTTGAGCACGCAATAGAGCAGAAAACCAGCAATGATCAAAATAAATTGTACTTCTTGGAACAATTTACGGCCGGTGAACCTCAAGAGCTTGTTCTTAGCTGTGCTCATATGACACCTAACAAAGGTTACTGCGAGGCAAAGCGATTACTTCATAAGCACTATGGGGATGAATTACGGATTGCCAGTGCGTACATTGACAAAGCACTCAAATGGCCTCAAGTGAAGTCTGATGATGGGAAAGCATTGAACGCCTATGCAATGTTTTTGATTGGATGTCGCAATACTATGGAAGACATCGAATTCTTAGAGGAGATGGACAACCCAACCAACTTACGGACAGTGGTGTCTAAGCTACCGTACAAAATGAGGGAACGTTGGCGTGCTGAAGCTTATGACATGAAAGAGCGAGGAGGCAGGAGAGCAAAGTTTGCTGATTTGGTGAACTACATAGACCGCCAAGCTAGAATAGCGATGGATCCCCTCTTTGGTAATATTTCAGACAGCCGCCCAACCTCTAGTGGAAAGATTGACCGTAAAGATAAGCATTATGGAAGGAAAGAGATCCGTGGAAGCAGTTTCGCGATCAATGTTTCCACCGAAACCAAAGGGCCTCAAGAAACACATGTTAAACCAGCAAACTCAAGTAAAACTGTGAGTGCCTTTGAGAAGCCGTGTTTGTACTGCCAGCAACCTCACACCCTTACCTCATGTAGCAAAATCAAAGATCAACCACATAAAGAGCGTGTGGATTTCTTAAAACTGAAGGGCTTATGTTTTGGATGCTTAGTTCCGGGTCATCTTAGCAAATTCTGCAAAAGAAGAATTGAGTGTAAAGAATGTGCTTTAAAGCATCCAGACATTCTGCACATAATAAAAGAAGAAGGTTCTGTCTCACCTGAAAAGAAAGATGGTCGTCATGGAAGTGAAGTATCGTGTGCTCAAGTTTCTATTCTGCAAGAGTCCTGTAGCCTCACGGGGGCCAGAGAAGCGAAATGTGTGCTGTCAATAGTACCGGTGAAGATCAAGTCGAAAAAGAGTGACAAATGTGTTGAAACATATGCCTTTCTGGACCCGGGAAGCACAGCAAGGTTCTGCACAAAGGACCTGCAAAAGAAACTGAACATTAAAGGGAAACCGACACGAATACTTCTTAGCACCATGGGTCAAGACAAACCAGGAGAACAGAAGCTCATGAATAGTTTCGTCATATCAGACCTGGAAGTGTGTGGGCTGGAAGACACCAAGTTCATTGAGCTAAGGTGTTCACTCATAGCAACATACCTGTTCACACCGAGAACATACCTAAACAGTCAGATATCCAGAAGTGGCCTTATCTCAATGAAGTACGCTTGCCAGAGATAGCAGCGGATTTAAGTCTGCTTATTGGAGCTAACTGTTCAAGAGCAATGGAGCCATGGCACTTTATTAATGCTGAGGATGGAGGCCCTTATGCCGTGAAGACTGCCATTGGCTGGGTTGTCAATGGGCCTGTAAGAAAGGAACTGGATGATGCAATGAATGAAACGCCTACATTTTCAGTAAACAGAATCTCTGTGATGGAGATTGAGAAGCTGCTGGTTCAACAGTATAACATTGATTTTCCAGAGCGTATCTACGATGACCGAGAGGAGATGTCTCATGAAGACAAACAGTTTTTGCAGTTTGTGCAGAAAACGGCAATTTTTGAGAACGGGCATTACAGCATTGGACTGCCAATCAGGAACGAGAAGCTCCAAATGCCTAATAACCGTTGTGTGGCGGAACAGCGCATAGCCTGTTTGCTCAGACAGTTCAAGAAGAATCCTGAATTCTTTGAAGAGTACAAGGGCTTTATGGAGACCATAATTGGCAAAGGTTACGCTGTCCAAGTTCCATTCCAACAGCTGAACTAGGACAGCAACAGGCTGTTTTACATACCACATCACGGGGTGTATCACCCGAAGAAAAGAAAGCTGCGGGTGGTCTTCGACTGCACAGCTTCGTTTCAGGATAGGTCTCTGAATAGTGAGCTGCTCCAAGGACCTGACTTGACCAACACGTTAGTTGGTGTCCTTTTAAGATTTCGCGAGGAGCCAGTAGCTATAATGGCGGACATCGAGTCAATGTTTTATCAGGTCAAGGTATCAGAACGTGACGCAGACCTACTCCGTTTTCTTTGGTGGCCCAACGGCAAGTTGAACGAGCCAATGGAGGAATTCCGAATGACCGTGCACCTCTTCGGAGCCACTTCCTCACCAAGTGTTGCCTCATATGCACTGAAAAGAACTGCTGAAGATAACAGGGCTGATGCATCTCCAGAAGCTGTCCAGACAGTCCTGCGCAACTTCTACGTGGATGACTGTCTGAAGAGTGTAGCTAAAGAAGAAGATGCGGTGACCTTAGCTAGAGATCTTCGGACCCTGTGTGCCAGCGGAGGCTTCACTATAACAAAGTGGATGAGCAATAGCAGGAAAGTGTTAATGTCGATCCCTGAAGTGCATAGAGCCAGTGAAGTGAAAGACCTGGATCTAAGACATGACGCTTTGCCGGTCGAGAGGACCCTCGGTGTACAGTGGGACACAGAAACTGATACTTTCACCTACAGTATGAAGCTGCAAGACAAGCCGATGACCAGAAGAGGCATTTTATCAGTCGTGAATTCCATCTACGACTCACTTGGCTTTCTGGCTCCAGTCATCTTGCCCGCTAAACTTCTGTTGAAAGATCTTTGTAAAGAAAAATACGGATGGGATGAGAACATTGGCGGAAAACACGCTGAAGATTGGAAAAGATGGATCAAAGACGTCAGTCATCTCTCTACCTTCCATGTGAGCAGGTGTTTGAAGCCTACAGATTTTGGATGCACTGCAGCAGCACAGTTGCATCATTTTTCAGACGCTTCAGAGTCTGCATACGGCACAGTGTCTTATCTGCTGCTAGAGAATAGCCAAGGTGAGAAGCGTTGTGCATTCCTCATGGGGAAGTCAAGAGTGGCCCCACTCAAACTGGTCACCATCCCCTGACTGGAGTTGACTGCAGCAGTTGTCGCTGTTAAAATAGACAAGATGTTACATCAAGAGCTTCAAGTTCCACTGCAACGATCTATTTTCTGGACAGACAGCACTACAGTGCTCAGATATATTGACAGTGAAACTGCTCGTTTTAAAACATTTGTTGCGAACAGAATCTCGTTGATCCGAGAAGCAACCAAGCCATCGCAATGGAAGTACGTCAGAACAACGGAAAATCCTGCAGATCAAGCCAGCAGGGGCCTGAAAGCTAAGAGTTTGGTCCAAGGAGGAATATGGATCAATGGGCCGGACTTCTTGCTGAACAATGAATGTGACTGGTCAGAACAGCCTTTGCAAAGGAAAGAAAGCCTTCAAAATGATCCGGAAGTCAAGAATGGAGCTACAGTCAATATGATCAAAGTTTAAGAAAACATTGAACCAATTAACGAACTAATCAACTATTACTCGGATTGGCATAAACTAAAAAGATCAGTGGCCTGGATTTTAAAGGTGAAGGAAAATCTGTGGAAACTGAAAGAGGAAAGAAAGGAAATATCAAGAACTATCAGGCAAACTGAAAAGGACTATGAAAAGGAAAGACCAAAGTTAAAACAACAAATGAAGAAATTCAAAGCAACAGAAAATAAATCACTTACCTTGGACGATCTAGTTGTTGCAGAATCAGAAATTATCCAATTTAGTCAAAGACAACAGTTTGGAGAAGAAATCAAAATACTGGAGAAAGGTAAACCGCTCAGACGCAGCAGTCAGCTGTTCAAACTGGATCCGATTCTTCAAGATGGCACGTTAAGGGTTGGCGGAAAACTCAACAAGTCTGCCATGCCAGAAAATGCTAAACATCCAGCAATTCTTTCAAAGCACAGCAGAGTTGCTACATTGATTTTGAGAGACATACACCAAAGAACAGGACACTGTGGACGCAGTTATGTCTTGGCACAACTGAGATGCAGGTACTGGATCCCACAAGCCAATTCTGCAATTCGAAAGATAATCAACAAATGTACAGTGTGCCGCAGGATTAATGGAAAGGTTGGTGAGCAAAAGATGGCAAACCTGCCTGAAAATAGGGTCTTGCCAGATAAACCTCCTTTCACAAATACCGGTGTTGATTTCTTCGGGCCGTTTGACACCAAGCGGGGCCGGGGAACAGTCAAAGGTACGGCGTGATGTTCACTTGCCTCACACTCAGAGCGGTGCACATCGAAGTTGCGGATAGCCTCGACACAGACTCCTGCATTAATGCAATTCGTCTCTTTATGTGTAGAAGAGGTCAAGTCACCATCATGCGTTCTGACAACGGCACAAATTTTGTGGCCGCTGAAAGAGAGTTGAGAGAAGCCATTCAAAAGCTGGATAATGACAAAATTGAAAAAGCCTTGCAGCCAAATGGAATAAAGTGGATATTCAACAGCCCGGCCGCTTCGCACCAAGGCGGGGTTTGGGAAAGACAAATTAGGACTGTGCGAAGAATCCTTAACTCCCTTTTGAAGAGCAGGCAGTGAGCGATGATTGTCTTCTGACAATAATGTGCGAGGTTGAAAGCATCATCAACGGCAGGCCTCTTACAACTGTTTCAGATGATGTGAATGACATAGAACCTCTAACACCCAATCACTTATTGCTGTTGAAATCTCAACCCAACATGCCTCCAGGGATTTTCAGCAAAGATGACATGTACACAAGAAAGAGATGGAAGCAAGTCCAATATCTTGTGGATTTATTTTGGACTAGATGGACACGTGAATACCTTCCAATTCTTCAGGAGTGCCAGAAATGGCTGAAGCCAAGAAGAAACTTCATGACGGGAGATGTTGTGCTACTAGTGGACAGTTCTTCCCCACGGAACTCCTGGCTCATGGGAAAAGTAGTTGAAACGTTGCCGGACTCCAATGGAACAGTATGAAGAGTGAAGATAAAGACCAAGACTAACACTCTGGGAAGACCTGTAAACAAACTGTGATTGTTGGAAGAGGCGATGTCAGAAGAGTGAAAAGAGAAGAAACAAGTTGATAGTATATGGACATTTTGAAACTGTTTGGCTCTCAGTGTTTAAGTTATAATTGCTTAGTCCTCTTGCCTAACCAATTAGGCGCCGGGTAATGTAAGAGCCAAATAAGAATTAGTTCATCTAAAGTAATAGTTTAATTTAAAAACAGTTAAGTGTTAAAAAAGGGAAACTATTTCTTGAAAATTCATTAGAAATGTGTTGGTATAAAATCCATAATTTAGTAATGTTTAGGTTTGATAACATTTGATAACAGTGTTTGAGCTTCCAATCAGGTAGTATTACGTCATAGCGTATTATGTGATGTAGTTTTTAGTTTGAAGTTAGAAATGTTGGAAGCAACACAGTTTTTTGACCGTGCGTACCATGTATGTGTACTTTTTATGTTAAATAAGTAAACATTTAAAAAGAAGACTGTTTGGTTTGTTCGTGTTTCAAATACTGGTTGTATTAAGACTGACTTCAAAAGGTGGTAGAAGAATTAGAAGAAACGAGACGCCACTACAGGCAGTATAAAAGTAATCAATAAGACTCCATTGGTTAAATCCATGTCTTCAGAAGCGATATATGTGTGGGTGAGAAAAAGATCAATATGTATAGTAATATTTAAATGTTTTTGGATATTCAAATACTGGGCAGGGAGGAGAATGAATATATATATATAAAGGACTTCAATATTGATCTGCTTCTCACCCACATATATTATCATGCTTCTGAAGACTTATGGATTTAATCACAGGAGACTTATGGATTACTTTTATGTGCTTTTTGGACCTTTAAAGTTCTGGCCACCATTCACTTGCATTGTATGGACCTACAGAGCTGAAATATTCTTCTAAAAATCTTTGAGTTCTGTAGAAGAAAGAAAGACATCCATATCTGGGATGGCATGAGGATGAGTAAATGATGAGATAATTTTCATTTTTGGGTGAACTATTCCTTTTATGTAAGGTTATACTGAAGTCAAACATACACTGATATCCTACAATAGTGTTTTTTTTTTTTTTTTTTTTTTAATTGTGCTCCACATCCATAACTCTACTGGCAAAGAAAGTAAACTAGAAAAACAAAAGGCTTTGGGACAGAACAAGAAAACTTTAAAATTATTCGTCGACAACCACAAAATGAAATACTCCATCAAATTCTTGTTTCACTTTTTTAATTTTCTTTAAAGCAGTAATACAAAGCATTATTTTTTTCTTTTTCCAGAGTCATTTAAGACAAATAAGTCTTCTGACATGAAGCCTCTGATCTTCAAATGCACCATCAACATTTAAAGTTTCATAAGTGTGAAGTCAGTGTATTCTCCAAACTTTGTATAATAGTGCTTGTAAGTGTACTTGGGTAAGGCAGCATGGAAAAGACAAGGATATTTTACAAAAGGAAACAAAAAAGAAAAAGACTCAAAAGAACCATCAGATGACATGATTGCGTACATTTTTCTCAGATGTGGGAATAAATCTCCACTTAATCATGTGAACATGGCAAAATAAATTTCAAGCTGCTAATATTGTTTACAACAGCAATCTGATGAATGCTGACAGGGTTGATTAGCGGAGCCATTTTATCTTGTCATGGTATCAAAAAGGTTCAATTGTGATGAACAAATAATAGAATCTGAGGTGAGGAGGGGAAGATTTAAGCAATTTTGTCTGAGCTAATGTACAGTTAGAAGAATTTCCAAGAGGCACATCTTTTCCTACTTTGGTACCATGTCAATTCTGTCATAGTATGGTAAAATACAAAGCTATCTTGTGAATGCCTGGTATACATACAAAGCCATAATCTAACAAGGTTTCCATACCACAATATCACTAAAGTACATGTTTTAACCTTTACCATCACATAATTTGACAGGTGAATTACTTTAATTGTCATTTATGCAATTTGATAACTAATAGGAAATTGCTTCTTTCACATATGCAGCAATCAGAACGACTTTTACACATAACTGAGGGCTCTACCTCATTTTTCAGGTCCAATCATAATGCACCAAAATGATGACATCAGCTGTAAAAGGCTGAAAACGAATCCAAATTTATATATTTTATTTCCTTAAACCAATATATTGCAAGTAACTAATATCCAAACGAGCAAATTAAGGCTGCCCCCCCCAGTTCATTATGTGAACTGTATTAGCTGCATGGAGACCTGCAGTCACAAGCTATACATAAAGCCACAGTTTTCAACAGCTTAATTTGAGTATTTGCTCTGTTTAGCTAAGGCTACCAAAGACTCACCTACAAGTACCTCATGACAATTAATTTGTTTTCTCATCCACCAAATTCACCCCATCACCACACATGTCAGTCCATTACATTTTAGTTTCTCATGCAATACAGGTCATTTTTTACTGCCATCACAATAAAAAGGCAGTTTTAAATGAATGTGCTTCATCTTGGGGCATCCGCTTCTCTGGTACCACTGGAAGAGTTGATTGTCTGAAGCATACGGTCTTTGAGAGGCACAGTCAAGATGATAAACACTTTGGTAATAGTGAGAAGAGCAGCTCTTCAGCAAAACTTTGGTTAAGGGAAGTGGTGTCAGGTTCAAGGCCATTTTTAAAGGATGGTGCTCTCAGTGTCCAGGTCTGTGTCCTTAACATGGGTAAAAGGCTTCTCAACAGCAATGTCAGGAACAAGGGCTTGACTTAGCCCTTTGAATGTCATCCCCGAATCTGCAAGCAATAAATTGACAAAGTTACATAAAACACCGGTTTATTGCATTTTGGTAATGTATGTTTTAGAAATTATTCATTTAATTTGAGATGAGCAAGTTCCAACTTGCTGTAAAAACATGCTGACGTGCCACAATACTCTCACACCAGCTCAGTAGCAACAGTTTTCAGAGTCAGGTGGTGAAGTTGCTCTCTACCAACTGTGTGAACTAAAAGCATGATTGGAAGCGACTTGCAGATGACACATCTTAAAGGAATAGTTCACTCAAAAAGGACAATCATTCACCCTCATCTCATCTCAGATGTGTATGACATCCTTTCTTGTGCAGAACACAAACCTAGATTTTTAGAAGAATATCTCAGCTCTGTAGGTCCATTCAATACAAGTGAATGGTGACCAGAACTTTGAAGCTCCAAAAAGCACATAAAGGCAGCATAAAATAATCCATAAGACTCCAGTGGTTAAATTCATATTTTCTGAAGTCTCATTGGCGATCATGATTTCAAGCTCGATTACACTTCCTATAGCGCCATCTAGTGCTCTGCGCATGTGTCAAGCAGTAGGAACGGTAATTGACCTTGAAATAATGATCGTGCTTTGAGACTGCAATTTCACTATGTACAGTTCAAAAGGAATTACAGTTTGGTTTGTTTTCACCCAAAAATGATTGGAGTCTTATGGATTACTTTTATTATGCTTTCAAAGTTCTGGCCACCACTCACTTGCACAGTGAGGACCTACAGAGCTGAAATATTGATCTAAAAATCTGTGTTTGTTTACAGCAGAAGAAAGTTTGTCATACACATCTGGGATAGCATGAAGGCGAGTAAAATTAGATTTTAGGTGAACTATCACTTTAATGCTTATTGGCTTATAATAATGATAAAGTGTGAAACATTAACATGTAGTGGATAAAACACTTGAATAATCATATTACAATTTCTTGTTTAAGAGTGTTGTTTATCTTCCTCAAAGTAAGTAATATCTCAGTTATAAATGTTTAAACTAATAACATTACATCAACATAAAAATAGCAAGTTATGACTTCGGCTCTGCTGGTGAAAATCTCTGAGTGATCACCTCAAGACTTTATGTGCACTATAAACCCCATGCAAGTGACACAAGCATAAATAAACAGTTTCTAAAAGAGTAGCTTAATGTAATGGAAATAAAAGAGCTTCACCTAGTGTTTTAAAAGCAGCGCTGCAAATTCCATTGCTGTCGCTTCCTACAGCTGGCGGCTGGGGCGGAGGGGGAACAGTAGGTCTGTTACGTGGTTTCGGCACAGGCCTCGGGCGAGGAAGAGTTCCTGACTGAAACACCAGAGGAGCAGTTGGACTGGGACTGTCATGAAAGACTATCGTGGGTGGAGGGGTACTCGGTGGAGTGGGAGTGTTTGGAGGGGAGGGATCCTCTCCTGGGTCACCAGCAGTATGAACAAGAGCGCTGGGTTGGAGAGGGGTAGTGACCTGTGTCGGAGGCTGGGGGGGTGGATGGTTGGGGGCCTGAATGGGAGGCTGGTTGCACGTTTGGCGACGAGAGGTTGTGGTGGTTTGAGTCTGTGGCTGTGTGGGGCTTAAATTGGTTGGAGAGCTAGAGAGCTGTCTAGGGGAGGGGCTAAGGGACTGAGGAGTGCCAGAAGATGTTTGTTGTACTGACTGATTGGTTGGTTGCCCTGGTGGGGGGTTGGCTGGTTTAGGAGGAGCTGGGGCTGGCTTCTTTGTACCTGTAAATAAGAACAGAATTTACTTTATTTGTATAGCATCTTTTAAAACTATGCGTCAAATGCCATATAGCACGTTGTAAACACAATGTATCCATGGATGCTTTTTTCCCCATACATACATAAGGAGACAAAATAAGAGCACATAGAAATAAATAAAAAGATAATATAATAAACAGAAAATGAAAATCTAATAATATTACAACTTAGCAAGCAAACAAGATATTGAAACAATTAAATAAGAGGAAAAACCCTAGTAAACAAGTGTGCTTAACAAGTGAAATACTTAAAATGTGCTTTTAAAAGTGCAAGTTGAGTCACACTGTTAAGATTTAGTAGGTTAATTTAGGTTAATTTACCTCTGCGTGCCATGTGAGGACTGGGTCCTGTAGATCCAGCCACAGGGGTCACCACACTCAGCTGTCCTGACCCTCCAGTGCCATTTCTCTGAGCTGGAGGAGTGGATGCAGGGTCTCGATTCTTTGAACTGAGAAAAAATATATAATAATTCTTTATGCAAATGTGTAATTTCTGCGCCACTATAATCACCAAACAAAACTGAAAAAAATTATAATAAAAATAATAAAGAAACAGATAGTCCCGCACCAAACTCACGCCATTGGTTGGGGCAATGTTGCTATGTCTGGGCTGGTTGGGATGCTCAAACAAACAGAGCAAAGTTTTGACAATGCCACATAACAACAGTGTGGCTTTTCAGGTAGGTCAACCATTAAATGGCTTACTTATAGTTGACTACATATTATGCTGGGATAGGAGAAAGTATTTTAACATCCTAAAAAAATAAATTATGTCACATTTAAGTCAGATTCTTTTGGAATATTTAATATTAAACAGTTTGCAATAGTATATTGTTTCATTGGATTATAAATTAGATCACAGTACAACCAGTTGAGAAAAAAAAAAGCCTCCTCCATGTCTATTACACAGTGTATATATATATACTGTAAGGATGACTCATTCATGTACAGCACAGGTCCAGCACATTGCAGGCCTCTTACCTGATCTCCTCAGTTTGCTGAGCTAGAAGCTGCTGTGCTGCTGCCAGGGCAGCCATCCCCTGTGCCAGCCCAGGCTGGCAACCCTCTAAGCCAAGGCCCATCGGTGCAGGCTGCTGGAGCATGAGCTCAGCCACAGGCGGAACCCCTGCAGTACCAGCAGCCTCCATCGGGGGCAACGGGGGTTGGAAGGCAGGTGAAGCTTGCTGCTTTCTAGGTACAGTATTGCCTCTACGAGGATTGTGGTCCATTATTTTATTAGCAGAGCTACAGAAAGAAGAAACAGCAAAGACAACACTAGTGCTAATAAGTTCCCAGCAGAGCGACACCACAGAAAAGAGGGGAATCTGCATTGGTAGACACCTCCCTCCCGAACACACAAATAGCCGTGTTATATGGAAAAGCAAGGGAATAATCAGTAGAATGGACAATACCAGAGAAGTTAATGCAGAGTATAATCTCATCCTTTTGGCAGCTTTTCTGGCCTTTTTTTAATTGCTCAATTAAAGTGAATTGATCAATTAAATTGGATTCTAATTAACGTAGTGACAGTTCACCCTAAATTAAAACATCTTTCATTTACCCACCCACATGTTGTTCCAAACCTGTATAACTTTTTCCATGGAACACAACAAGAGATGTGAAGCAGATTTTGGAAGTCTCAGTCACCATTCACTTTCATTGCATCTTTTTTCCATAATGAAAGTGAATAAAGACGAGGCTGCCATTCTCTAAATTTATGCTTAACATCTAATTTTGGGTTCCACTGAAGATCACATGAGTTTGGAACAACATGAGGGTGAGTGAATGATGACAGAATTCGTTTTCTGGGTGGACTATACCTTTAATTGCAGATTTTTGTGCAGCCTAGAATTAAACCGTTAATTGAGATTTTGTGTCAATATTAGTATGAATACCTGTCTCTCCGAGGTAATTCACCATCTGGACCCACCATGCTACCAGGTCTCTTCCTCTCTATAGTGCCCGAGTCATAATCAGGCGGGTTCAGGTGGTTGACATTGTTTGGCAGGGGTGCAGGCATTGAAAACATGCCTGATACATTAAACTCCACATCTGAAGGAATAACAAGAAACAGGGACATTTTAAACCTGATTGAAATAATTTTGTATAAGAAATTGCTAAGTATTTAAAGCTTATATACCCCATACCCTCAGGGAAAAACCAGTCTGCATGCTGAATGATGGGTTCAATTATAGCAACCACATGAACAGAGGTAGCAGCAGCCATTTCCGCTAGGCTCCTGTGCATAAAGAGAGTTATTATTAGACAACGTAAACAATAAAAATATGGATGACAAATGTGACAAGGCTCAGTCCACATTTGCCTTCATTGTATGGAAAAAAAAAAAAATAGTCTGTCACCATTAAATGGAAGTCAATGGTGACAGACATTCTGCTTAAAGTGATAGTTCATACAAAAATGTTTATTCTCTCTCATCATTTACTTTAGGTTAAAACCAGTTCCATATTTGAATGCTTTTGTACTATAAATCTCCATTTTCACTTTCACAATTTGAAAGAGTGGAGATTTATAGAAAAAAGGACTTTTATATCATATCGCTTCTGAAAACATAAATTTAACCACTTAAATAATATGAATTACTTTTATGCTGCCTTTATGTGATTTTTGGAGCTTGAAAAGTCTGGCCACCATTCACTTGCATTGTTTGGACCTACAGAGCTGAAATCCTTCTAAAAATCTTTGTTTGTACTCTGTAAAAGAAAGTCATACACATCTCCTTTTGTGTTCCACAGAGACAAAAAAGTCATATGGGTTTGGGAAAACATGAGGTCAAGGAGATGAATGACATAATTTTCTTTTTTCTGTGAACTATCCTTTTAACTCAAGGCAACAGCAGAATTGTTGGTTAAGAGCTGTTGATTTATCGTTGCATTAATCGCCTGTTAGTTGCAGCAGCTTGTAGAATATTCTCACCCCTCAGTTTTGGCCCATAGTAGATTGGGTCCAAGGACAATTGCAATGTTGCTGGGGTTCATCTTGTTAACGTCACTCTCCTGTGCAAGCTTAGCAAGGAACTTTATAAGGTATCTGCAAAACATAGCAAAAAACCCTGCTATTCATAAAAGGCAAATCGAAAATTTAAGACACTTTGTAGTTGTAGTGAATGTCCAGCTGTTTTTACTTAATTATGAAACTTTACATTTAGATGTTGCTGAAACGCACCTGAAGTTTGCCTTGTTGTTTTTTGGTAACTGATCACAGGTAACCCACAAAGCTTGTAATCGTTTGTCTGGGTCAGGGACACTTAAAGTAAAAGCACAGTATTAACCAATACAAAAATGTTATAATTATTTGAACCCTTTAATATAGTCCTGCAAGACAACTTACTTAGATGCCTGTATCCACTCATCATACAGATGGTAAGTCATCAAAGGTTCAGGCAGTTCTCTTATGTAGGACTTCAATGCCCCTTAAAGCAGAAAATAATCATTTCAAATGAATAGGGTGTAAATGACATAGAATATTACTGATACACACAATAAATCGGACTGTACCAGCAACAGCATGCGGGTCAGAATAGAACTCTTCCAGCTGTGAGGTCGAGCAATCCAGCGCTGCCTTCAGCTTCTTCAGTTTAGAGGCTCCAGCAGCAATTCTGAAAAGACCCTGGAAAACAGGGGGATTGAATTTAAGAAATGTGCAGGCAGTAACATGTTAGTTATGACATAATCTTAATCCCCTATTAACTAAAAAGGAATATATCAGGTTTAATATAAATATAAAATAATTTCGATTCGTCCCTCCTTTTCTTTAAAAAAAAGTGAGGCAATTACAATGGAAGTGAATGTGGCCAATCCGTAAACATTAAAATACTCACCGTTTCAAAAGTATAGCCACAAGACAAACAATATGCATGATAACATGATTTTAGTGATAAAATCACTTACTAACCTTTTCTGTGTAAAGTTATAGCCAATTTAACAACATCATGCCATGAAATAATGTCAACCAACCCCAAAACGACTGTAAAAATTATGATTTAAACAACTTTACAGCTAACAAATAACATATAAGTTTTAACAGAAGAATTAATGTAAGTGCTTTTATAAAATTATAAGCTTCACATTTTTGCATTTAAACCCTCTTCTATTGTAAGTGCCTCACTATAACTTACATTTTAACATTTATATTTTTTAAAGAAAAGGACAGATGAATCAAAATAACTTTTGTGGTAATCAACATTATGCCACAAATACTGTCGATTGTCCTTAACTTGTTTGTTTTTATTTTTTGTATACTTACATTGCATTGAGAAGCTGCCTTTATACAGTATCTCACAAAAGTGAGTACACCCCTCACATTTTCACTTCGGGGTGTACTCACTTTTGTTGCCAGCGGTTTAGACATTAATGGTTGTGTTGAGTTATTTTGAGGGGACAGCAAATTTACACTGTTATACAAGCTGTACACTTACTACTTTACATTGTCGCAAAGCGTCATTTCTTCAGTGTTGTCACATGAAAAGATATAATCAAATATTTACAAAAATGTGAGGGGTGTACTCACTTTTGTGAGATAAACAAATATTATTATTATTAATAATTATTAGCGATTCATTGTCAGTGATAAAATGATGGGGAAAGGACCACTTTTTGTATTTGTTAAACAAAACAAGCCTAGATGGGACTTGTTACAGAAATCAATTAATTTTAAGCCTAAGTAAGGGACATTTTAATTACCACAGAAGCATTCCAAGTTTTAACTAATCACCAAAATGCAGAACGAGACATTTTTGTCTTCAATCGCTTTTCATGTGGAGTTTTAAGCAGCGCTTTATGGTGCCGTTGACGCCCTGACGAGAATCATGAACGCAGCTTCACTACTGCTGTAGGAAAGCGAATAGCCACAGTCTGCCAGCAGATTCATATTGTGGAGAATGAGAGTTTAAGAGATGTAATTGCAATGAAAATTCAACCTATGTAGGACTAGTTCTTTCAATTAGTCAACCTCCCACTGAGACTTTGGGAAATGTTTAATGTTATGCTATTTACTTAATTTCTGTCTCTATACTGTGAAAGGCTTTGTTTGGAAAATGTTCATAAAACATTATATTGTTACATATTGTTTTGTTTTCTTTCCTAAGAAGGAAATACATTTGTTTGAAGTATATATACAGTTAAATTTCAGCAATTTCAAAATCTGAGATTAATCATGATTAACTTCGAAAAATTAAGTGATTCATCGCAATTAAAAATTGTAATCGAAATGACTGCTCTAGTTTTAACTAATATGCTAGATTGTTAACTGTTTACAAAAAATGGTATATGTTGTTGTGAGTGTGAAGGCACACATGAGAGCATACACTTTTTATCTGTACAGGAGCTGGGTCATTTTTGACCCGTTACAATCTGAACGCAGTACTGAATATGGTCACATATTTTGAGACATGTGCAATACAATTTGGATACTTAAGTTGAATAATAGCTGTATTGTGATTCGAGAAAGACTTACCAATATTAATTATACAACAGTTGGTTCCAGTTCTCTAATCCGATTTGACAAATGGCTTTTCAAGAGTGCTAAAATTTAGTATAATGGCACTGGGATGCTTCACTGTTTGTATCACTCCACTTAACTGTGTTCATAGTGTAGAAATGAAAACAAGCTTGGAAATACAAGTATTGTGAACATTTGCAAAATGTCTCGATCAAATTGGAGAACAAATGCATTGTTTGATCTGTATGATAGATGCAGTGGTGGTTCATGCTGTCATACCTCCTCTTTCATTCCAGTCTCCAGTAACATCATGACACAGGCCTCTATTGGGAGTGCTATCTCTCTGCCGCTCCGCTTCAGGTGCTCTTCCAGGGCTGTTCCAAACGCTGGTTTCTCAGTCCATGAATCTGTTGGGAGGACATAAATGACTTTATTGAATATACTGCAAGCATGCACGCATGTAACAGCAGACTGATTACATAGTATTAGAATAATAAGCAAATTATAGGAAGCAAACTGCATTGGATTGGAGCATTCGCCTATGGTTAATCTGCTTCTAGACTAACTAAATAGTAGGGTGAACCTTAAGGCATCTCACCATTTGATTCAATTAAGGGAGTCACGTTTCGATTCCCAATGCTTGTCTGCTCTGACCCCCAATATAGAATAATGCTGTATAATAACCTACTATCAAAGGAAGCTCTGCAACTTTCCTTCTGTTTACATGAAATTATGCAATGTCACTTCTTGTTTTGGTGGCTGAATATGAGAATTATTAATAACTATTTTTCAAATTCTGAATTTTTCCAGATTGATCCTGAATTGTTTGAGAAAGGATCATGATGCACCAGTGAATCTATTCCTGCTTACTGTTCTTTCTGACAAGGCTGGTGGGTGAGATGTGAGAAATATTACTCATGGGCCACATGCTGGGCCATCAAGTCTGTCTGCCTCACATGTACAGGCAGAAAAACCTTACAACAACAATTTATTGCACTCAAGTACTAGATTGATGGGTACAAATGAGGACACAAACAATTAAGTGCCTTCAAGGACGGTACGGAAAACTACTGGAACAGACCACCACTCTAGATTCACTCCATTCTCGCTTGTTCCAGGGAAGGACATTAGTCATCATTACACAGCAATAAAACCACAAGAGTGATCACATACTGTGCCGTTACCTTGCTGAGATTGAATGGTTGGCAGGACGCTCTCGAGCAAGGTGAGAGATTTTCGGTGGTAATCTGCTTGTGCCTCTAATAACTGAGAACAGAGCAGACATTGAAGAAGAAGAGACGCACATGAGAATGAACAATAGGCATGAACAGGAATAAACTTAACAACAGAGTTATCTAACCCCATGAAAGATATAAACAAAAAGGTTCTTACCATGACATAGTAGCGGGCGTAGTCCGCCTCCTTTGAGAAGAAATTGTACATGTCTGCTGAAAGTTGATCCTAACATAAGAGATAGCAAACATGATTGGATCTTTTGATTTTTATACAAAGCTATTGGTTTGATTGTGTTTTGACTCAAATGCAGCGGTTTGCCACATGCTCTTGATACATTTACATGTAAACATTTGGCAAACACTACTGTGCAATGCATTCAAGCTATACGCTTCATCAGAAAATGTGCTCCCTGGGATTCCAGGGGTGGCAGTGGCTCAGGTGGTAGAGCGGGTCAGCCACTAATCGTAGGGTTGGTGTTTCAATCCCCCGGCCCACACGACTCCACATGCCGAAGTGTCCTTGGGCAAGACACTAAACCAAGTTGCTCCCAATGGCAGGCTAGCGCCTTGCATGGCAGCTCTGCCGTCATTGGTGTGTGTGTGTGTGAATGGGTGAATGAGTCACAGTGTAAAGCGCTTCGAATACTGTTAAGGTTAAAAAGGCACTATATAAGTGTAGACCATATAGACCATTATTCAAACCCATAACCTTGGTTTTGCATTCTTTATCAGAGCTACAGGAACACACACGTTGATGCTCATGGGGGTGACGACACACGGTTTGAAAAATGTATTATACATCAGTTATAACAACCACCGCATCGTAAATCAGTTATCATCTGTCTGACTAGCATAATGATTCTGCTACGCAAGCAGAAGCTTGGCTTGTTTTTTCATGAATGTTCTGTCCTGAATTCGGGACGGTTCATTTTTCAGAGAAGACTCTTCTGGAACTAAGAATATCAAAACACTCAGTAAGCTACAGTTCTACCAACAGTGCATGTTTTGCAGGATAATATCTGGCCAGATAAACTTTGGATAAAGCAGACTATTGGACTTAATTGAGACTGAGTTGTGATTAGAAATATCATTAGAACGGCATCATACTTTTCTATGTGAAAAAATAGAATAGCAGAGTGAGAGGCAGCACTTTATGGCATTTAGAACTGTACTGCCCTGCAAAGGTAAAATTTAGTAACTGAACCAATGATTAAAACAGAGAAAAAGAGTTTTAACCTCGTGCGACCCCACTTTCACATTCGTGGACGTTGTATTTTGGCTTCGCTATGCATAATTTAAATTAATATAAACTGACTGATCTCAGTTCAGAAAACTCTGGGCGTACAGAGTCATGTAACAAAACAACATGGTGCTGATCACAGCGGAGTTTGTCTTTGGGAGACACACTAACAAACCTGCATCTTGTAAAAAACCTCATTACGTTTTTAAAATCTCTTTGTGTCAAAAATTCGAGTCTCTAGTTTCAACTGATATGCCATTTTGAGCAAGTTATCGCGAAACGCCACACTATTAAACACAATGTACATTAAAGTGTACTTAAAAGCATTTTTTCCTTAGAAATCCTATATTTACTGTGCATAATCACATGTAGAAAAACTTTGCTCTCAGATGCTTTATATGGAGTTAGAATGAAAATAAGAGGCAGAACCGTTTTAGCACTGGTTCTAAAAATCAATGCAAATATTTGATAATAGTACATTACAAATTATGCATGTAAAAAATACACATTTAAAGGGTCCCCTGTACAATTAAAGAGGATTAGTGTGTTCCAATAGTTTCACGGCTTATATGGCCTGGTTTTTGTTTTAGTTGTTGTTGATGAATAAACATTATAACTGTTAACTTCCTTTTACAAAATTCATGATAACGTTAAATTATTTATTTAGCCTTTGGTACATATATTTGGTTTTGTGTCGATGAAGGGGAACTTCTGCCTTACTAATAGCGCTGTGGGGGTACTTATGGCAAAAGGGAACATTGGTCTATAAGACTTGATTTCAGTCATAACTCAACTTTCATAAAATGTGTAGTTACTGTTTTGCCATGACACATCAGTGTGCATGACAGCTTGTGGGTTATTCAACAAAGATTAACATTTTGTGGAATATCATACACCCATTTGTTGGTGTAAAATTCATAGCTAAGCATCTGGTGATAGTAAAACTATGAAGGCACGTATAGGCTTGTTTGGCCATTAGTACCTTACACAGCTCCATTTTGTTCATAGCCTCATCAACCTCCTCTTTTAGTGAGTCTGCCTTGGCTGTCAGTGCTTGTGTGTTTGTTCCTGAGATTATAGACTTGGTCGCCTGCAACCACCTGGGAAGACACATTTTCAGTTGTAAAATGGGTCAATTTAGAGTTACCATATAATGGAACGGAGACATATGATAGAAACCTCACCTTGTTCGCGCAGAGTCATAGTCTAGCACCAACTTGGCTAACTGCCTCCTCTGTTTCAGGATGTTAGGAATGTCCATCTACAATAACAATACGATATATCTGTAGTTAGAAACACTGAGATGGAGAGATGTTGCTCAAATTACTGTGCTGAGATAGTCTCTGAAGACAAGGTACTGAGAGGCGAATTCAGTTGTGCTAATTTTATGCATAGTATTTCAGTGATTATCCACAATCTAGTTTAACCAGGCACTACATGTGCTGAAATGAAGTCGTCATTTGTTCGGCGCCTACTTTCTATGCAAATTTGGCTCACCAATATACATTCTGCCTTTTATACAAAATTCCACGCTATATGACTAGCACAATTAACACTGCATTCTTACCACAGATGGAAAGTAGGCAATAAACAGAATTCTATTAAAAAGAGAGGTTTGCATTTATTTTTATTGAAATTGTAGCTTGAAAATTGTATTCAGCACTAAATTCTTGGGCTTGTTTGCACAGTTACCTGATTTGCATCATTCCTTTAGTAAATCGGGTGCTGTAACAGCACAGACAGCACATGCAAATAAACCAGGCTATCACTGGGCACAATTCATGCTTAGTGATTTCATGCAGAAGTGATTTTGTATGCTTGTCCATACCTCTGCTAGTTGATTGAGAGGGTCCAAGATGTCTTTCTCAATCTGCATCTCGTGCTGCATTAGCTCAGAGGCCAGTCTGTTCTCTGCATCCCCACAAATCTCCATCATTTTCCTGAACAGAAGATAAAGAACATACTTTTAACTGCTTAAATTGAATCTCCTAAATACAACTCAATATGATGCAATCAGCCAATTATCCATTTAAAAAAAAAAAAAAAAAAAAAGATCTAAACGTAAGTGTAAATCAACACAAATCTAATTAATGCTGATGTCCTGTAATTACCCAATCAGAGACTCCTCCCCCAGCTGGTTCCCACCATCCTGCATGGCCTGTGAGAGTGCTGTCAGTGGAAGCTTTTTCTGTGACAAAAACACAGGAGAGTTTGTGCAACGTGCAAATCCAAGCATATTTGTCAAGATAAATAACATGTGGTGATAACTGACATGCTGTGCTTTTATAAGCACTTTTTATGCCCTTACATGTCTCTTCTCGGCGTCAGTACCTATTTGCCCCTGCAAACATGCAGCCATTCTTTTGTGCGTGTTGTGCGAAACGATGCGTACCAACTCCATACGGCGCTCAATCTGTGCAGAACAAAATAAAATATCGATAACAACCCACAATCTATATTGAGCTGCAGCTGCCACTCAATGCAAAGCTGGGATGCATTCTGTCAAAAAGAAACAGCCTTTAAAAAACTGCCTAGGGCATGCTAAGTAACAATGCATGGGATGCTTCTATGTTATGAAAGATATTTCATAATTTCAGCATGCTCTGCTAATAGCCTGTAGATAGCATTAGACTACACATTTCACTCTTAACAATTAACACATGTTGCTGATAGAAAGGAAATGAAAACACAGCTGGGTGGGGTAAGGTAAAGTTTGATTGATCACACCACTCCCAGAGGAGGTATGAAAAAGATATATATTACATTTACGTTGCAGAAAAGACTAAGAAAAGTCTCAAAGAGCCACGTGAGAAGATATGTGGACTGACGGTCTCAGAAGTGGAGGCAACTGAGACTTGTCCTCCCCCACCTGGATTGATGCGAGTACTATAATATATAATTAAATAATTAATAATAATAAATAAAATACAAAATTCACCAGCCAAATTCAATACAAGTCATTTTCCCAATTTTTTATCATTTGCAAGAGTGAAAACTGTCTGATCAGTTACAAAAGTCATAACACACTATTCAAGAACAGTCTGAAGGTCTGTACTGAGTTTGGTGAAGGTAGCTTGAAAGGAAGTGTTAGTGCAAGAAATGTTGTTCTCGGTTTAACATTTTTGAAAAATTCCTAAATCAAGTTGGCTCTGGCACACGTCCATACAAATACATTTATTTTGCTACGTTAACATCCACACTTAAATGGCATTTTCCTCCACAAAAAAGAGATTTTAGAAAACTCTCTCCATAAAAAAAAATAGGAAACGATTAAGTTCGGAAACTGAAGTTTTCAGACTTGAAGTGTGTAAATGTGGACGCGGCAGCCTTTGTCAAGCCAACGTAATAAATGGTGAGCAAATTCACTCTTTTGGGATTCTCATACCCCTCAACAGTACATGAAATGTTGCAGACTGTCTGTCAGACAGAATTAATTTCTATTGATTATCATTGGCCAACTTTCCAACATGTAAAATACAATGAATCACATTGATAATAAAAAAATCAAATGAAAATAAATAACTCTTTAAGCTTAAATCTAGACTAAAGACTAATTACTTAGCCATGCATAAACCTAATTTATTCCTCAATTCATAGTTATGTTGCATTAGTTAGGACTGCCAGATCCGGAAACACTTCTCATATTCTATAACACTGCTTTAAAGTGAATTGCATCTACCCCAATATTATGCTATTAGTTTCCTTGTCTCCACCTCGTCATACATAAACTGAGCCTGCCAGATCCAGCTCCGGTCCTGCCCAATGCCCACTGCCATGCTACATGTTGCTGAGTGATGACTACTAACTGCAGGCTGTGCCAGCCAGATATCACTTCAGTCTACAACAATGGAATTCACAGTGTATGAACTGCTGCCAACTCCAACTGTAAAACATGGGATACTTCCCTGCCAATTGCCTGAACCTTGGAATTAGGGGAAATTGCCCTCCCCCGGGCAAGTTAACAAACACCATTTGGAGTTTTGTGTTCCTTGCCACAGTCACATTTGGCTTGCTCACTGGGGGTATAAAAACAAATAATATTTTTTTAAAGGGATAAATTACAACAATGACTCTTAAGACATTACAGCTCCATTTTCTATCATAGCATAATTTCCTGTAAAGCTCTTTTTAAACAATGTGCGCTATACAAATAAAAATGACGACTTCATTAATTAATTTACCTGTATATTTTGTCAGAGCATGGAGGCCCACAGTCTAAGACTTAAACACTCCTGCAACAATATAACTAATGCTGTAACAGATGCAAATGGTGTAAACTTTTTGATGGGAGCAGGGCGTGACCGTTTTCACACATGTCAGCACTGAAAAACAACCATGAAATGAAAGTCACTTCAGAACTGTGTGAACAGAGCGGTATTACTGAACAAACAGAGAGTGATAAGAATGAGAGGGAAAACAATTTACTCGTGTTCCAAAAACAGCCCAGTTCAGGAATTCCACAGGCTGGGAGAGGAGATAACCACCTCCTCGCACTTCTCTGCCTCCTTTATGTCATAACATAACCCCCCCCCAAGCAGTCCTAAAACAGCTGGGTCAAGCATACTGTACATTCCGCTCAGGCATCTCCTGCATGAGAACACGGAGAGGCATGGCATGGGAGCTGACTGTTATTGTGTGTTCCATTTCTGCCAAAATTACAATTCTGTCATCATTTACTCACCCTCATGTTGTTCCAAACCTGTTTGACTTCCTTATTTGGAACACAAAAAGATATGCAAGACAGGATGTTAGCCTCAGTCACCATTCACTTTCATTGCATCTTTTCTCCATACAGATAAAGACAATGGTGACTGAGGCTAACATGGCCTAAAGGCCAAAGCATACTTTGGTTTGGCTTGCTGTAAAAAAAAGAAAAAAAAAAAAAAGTCCTTTGAAAGGCTTAGTGCTCGATCGTGCACAAGATGGAATAGTCCACTTAAAAACGAAGTATACACGAGCCTTAACGTCACTTTTTGCATTCCACCGAAGGCAGAAAGACACTCTCAGTCACCATTTACTAAAAGTGAATGGTGACTGAGGTTATCACTTTGCCTAACTCCTTTTGTGTTAAATGGAAGAAAAAAAGTCAAAAAGGTCTGGAACAACATGAGGCTTATTAAATCATAGCAGAATTTTCATTTTTGGGTGAATCATTTCTTTTGGGTATCTCGCATTTGGGTAAAATCACTAATGTTGACCAAAAGGGTGGCACGTGTCGTGTATGGCTACAAGAGATTATGCAAGTGTGTACAGTAGTTGCCCCGAGGAAGCCATATAATGCGGGTGTCCAGACAGCTGAGAATGGGTGATGGGATACCACTGTGATCCTCACTAGGCATCGTGCAGAGCCCAGAATAAAAACAGAGACCCTAAGTACCACAGGGGATATCAGCGTGATTCTTGCTCGATATATCCAAACATCTCCTGGAGATAATTTTAGAAACAGTCAGCCAAGATGGGGGGAAGCCATCACAAATGCCAGCGGACACCGAACCATATTCAGGCCACCAAAAAAACTGTTTTATAACATATTTTAAGTGTCAGAAAAATATATTTATATTCATTACATATTGTTTTCTTAAAAATGACAAATGTATGGTTTTACAATAGTAACAGGACATTACACAGCTATAAATGTAACTCCACGACAGCCATGAACTTCTTAAACTGGAAAACAATGTCAGACTGTGATTTTTAATCAGACTTATTTAAACTCATTCTAACTGATGCCTCCAAGACTTTCACAACTCAATCTCACAATTTCAACAAAAAGCTAAATTCCCAAAACAATGATGTATATGTATATAATCTACAAATTATGAAAGCAAGACTTTTCATCTAGTCTTGTCTCTGCATAGTCCCATTATTTCCATGGGTCTTTTTTGCTTTATTTCCAAAGCAACCAAAGTTTTTCTATTTTCTGTTCAACAAAACTTTTCCTAATTCACAGGGGACAAAAAGCAAAGGCTTAGTTACGTGTTTGTGATGCAAGCAATTTCCCTTCTATTATTCATAAGAGAACATTCTTTCTAATGTGCTAAAAATAAATTGCATGGAATGTATTTGCCTAACATCAATGACTCACAAGTGACTCACTAGTTTCCCACCATTTAACGTAAAATGGATTAGAGACAAAGTTGCACTGGAGACAGAGATGAAAAGGAAAGCATTTACCTGTAACAGGTCATCACTGAGGACCTCTGTTTTCTCCGCTCTGTAAAAGAAGACAACAGGTCATTAGAAAAGAAACCCATATTTACCCTCGTGTGACCCCATGTACACATGCGTGGATGTTGTATTTTGGCTTCGATATACACAACCAAATTTGTATTTTCTGTAAACTAACTGATCTCAGTTCAGGAGACTCTGGGCTGTCCGTAAAGGGCTCAAATTGACATACAGAGTTATATGGCAAAACAACATGGTGCCGATCACAGCGGAGTTTGACTTTGGGAGAAACGCCTGTTTGAGTAAAAAAAATGTGTCTCTAGTTTCATCCGCCAAGCCATTTTAAAAATGTCATTGACTAATAGCAAAATGCCATGCTGCTAAACACAATGTACACTATAGTGTAGAATAGCACAAGGTTTTCATTCGAAATCCTATATTTACTGTGCATTTTCACATTAAGAAAAAAAAAAGTTGCTTTCAGAGGCTTTACATGGAGTTAGGATGAAAATATGTTGCATTTCGAACTCTTCTGAGACCAGTGTAGACAGACAACACACAGGAGGTCAAGTCATTCACTACATAGGGAGCATCCATAAACTTTCCTATGAAGCCGTACATTCAATCCAAACTTCCTATCAAAATACAGTTTCAGATTGATGTTGGCTGCAGACGATGGTTGGACCACACAACATGTATGGTAGACAAGGGACAATGGTACTCAGTCCAAAGATTCAGAATTTTTAATGTATACTTTCACTTTAACATAAGTGGCAATGTTTGGACAATGTTGGCCATTAATTGTGGCAGAATTAATTATGCTAAATTCTGATTAATAAAATGCTTCAGCACTGGATATCAATTGTTTGTTTGACATTGCAAAGAAAGAACATTGAGATTTAAAAGCAGGGAAAAAAACATTATAACAAAAGGTCAAATCAAGTCAAATAATTTTTATTTGTATAGTTTTTTTCATTTGTACTTTTCCTAATACACATCGTTCCAAAGCAACTTTACAGAAAAGAAGCTGTAATGTGTGTAAAATCTCAAACACATGAATAGCCAGCACTCCTGAAAACATAATTTGATTTAAAAAAAAATCTGACTTCCTATAGCTTTGTATTATTTAAAATTATAAATTATAAAACAACTTAGTGACGCTATACACATACTGCATTTTTAGGAAAACTATTTGCTCTAGAATTTTTATTTATTTTTTGCATGTTGATTAGGTGTTGCAAGTTACAACTCAAAAAGGGAAATACAAAATGCACACAGCAGTCACACTCAGATCTCAGGAGGTAAAAGACATTCTGTTTAAACAGAACATGAAGAGACTGAAATTCAAAGTGATATTAAACAATGGTTATAAACCAGGGTAAATAAAACTGAACCCTAGCCATTGTTAAAAGGATAGTGTAGAGAGGAGGAGTGTGGGGCCGGGCTGGAACAACGCACACCCGGTCCCCAATCGGCCTGATGGGGGCCGCGAGGGATAAGTCTCCTGACAGTTTCCAGTTTACATGGCCCAGATCACCTGCTTGGAGTGTCACGGACTAATTGTTGTGAAACATTCTTAAGTCAGAGGGACACAGTTTTGATCCAGACTAATAAAAAAGAGGAATATGTGGATTTGCACAAGTTTCCTGAGGTTTGTGAAATAATCTTTTTAAATTATATATATATATATATATCTGTATATTTGCAGATGATATACGATATATATTTTTATTGATATTTGCCTTTTTATCACAGTTAACAGTTACAGGGAACTGAAGATACAGTTGAAGTTTGAAGCTTACATACACCGACCTTAGCCAAATACATTTAAACTCAGTTTTTCACAAGTCCTGACATTTAATCATAGAAAACATTGCTTGTCTTCATCAGTTAGGATCACTAATTTATTTGAAGAATGTGAAATAATGGATAATAATACAGAGAATTATACATTTCAGCTTTTCATATCTTTCATCACATTCCCAGTATGTAAGAAGTTTTCATGCACTTTGTTAGTATTTGGTAGCATTGCCTTTAAATTGTTCAACTTGGGTCAAACGTAATGGGTAGCCTTCCACAAGCTTCTCACAATAAGTCGCTGGAATTTTGACACATTCCTCCAGACAGAACTGGTGTAACGGAGTCAGGTTTGTAGACGTCCTTCCTCCAGCATCTTCACAAGGTCCTTTGCTGTTGTTCTGGTATTGATTTGCTCTTTTTGCACCAAACTACGTTCATCTCTAAGAGACAGAATCGGTCTCCTTCCTGAGCGGTATGATGGCTGCGTGGGCCCATGGCGTTTATACTTGTGTACTATTGTTTGTACAGATGAACGTGGTACCTTCAGGCATTTGGAAATTGCTCCCAAGGATGAACCAGACTTGTAGAGGTCCACACTTTTTTTTCTGAAGTCTTGGCTGATTTCTTTATTTCTTTAGAAAAGAGACACCGAGTTTGAATGTAGGCCTTATAATACATCCACAAGTACACCTCCAATTCAGTACACCTCCTATCAGAAGCTAGTTGGCTAATTGTATAAAGGCTTGACATCATTTTCTGGAATTTTCCAAGCTGCGTAAAGGCACAGTTAGTGTATGTAACTTAGTGTATGTAAACTTCTGACCCACTGGAATGGTGAAATAGTCTATTAAAAATTAAATAATCTGTCTTTAAACAATTGATGGAAAAATTACTTGTGTCATGCACAAAGTAGATGTCCAAAAAGACTTGCCAAAACTATATTTAGCTAATATTAAATCTGTGGAGTGATTAAAAAAATGAGTTTTAATGACTTTTAATAACCTAAGTGTATGTAAACTTCTGACTTCAAATGTAGAGAGGGAGAATAAAACATCATCATGTAACACAGTCTCTTTAAATGAGACGGTGTTACACACTGGTCTATTAATGTGGTAAGACGATTGCAAGCAACAATAAAAACTGTGATTGGTCATTTACATGTCTCAGGTGGCTATCTCATGTGCAAGCGATTCTTGGTGCCATTGTGGTTTAAGAAGCTAATCGGCCAAACAGGAAAATGTATCGGGCGATGCAGCTCATCTAAAAATTCCAAATATCAGCCAATTCATCTGCTTAGGTGATATATCGGTCAACCACTAGCTGCAAACCCACTTATCTGTCTTTCTTCCAACTCCTTGTGTTCCATGGCAGACAGAAAGCCATTCGATTTGGGAACAACCTAAGTGAGTAAATGATGACAGAATTTTCAGTTTTGGGTGAAATATTCTTAGGTAAGTCTAGGAGCAGGTAACAGCTTTTGTGCATGCATGTATGTATTGTGTATGTTTAATGAAACCATCTGTCTGAAATGGGAGCCATAGGCATTTTCTTTCCCAGGGAATTTTAGCAGTCCACTATCAGCCTTGTGAACAAATAGTTAAGGCACTATTAATAGTAAACTAATAGAGGGCTTTGACCATGGCACAGATTTTGTCCTGTCTATCTGAGACAGAGAATATAAGAGGACAACACTGGTTCAGTTCTCTCTCTCTCTCTCTACACACACACACACACACACACACACACACACACACACACACACACACACACACACACACACACACACACACACACACACGTTGGTCTACCTATCATTATGAGGACTTTCCATAGACATAATGACTTTTATACTGTACAAACTATAGATTCTATCCTCTAAACCTAACACAACCCCTAAACCTAACCCTCACAGAAAACTTTCTGCATTTTTACATTTTCAATAAAACATTGTTTAGTATGATTTTTAAGCGATTTGAATTATGGGAACACTAGAAATGTCCTCATAAATCACATTTATAGCATAATACCCTTGTAATTACTAATTTGTAACTTACAAAATTGTCCTCGTAAATCACAAAAACACGCACACACACACACACACACACACACACATACACACCAAAACAATGAATCAAAGACAGGTTCAGTGACCTCATCTTGAAATTATCTAGATTATCTTTTTTATTGCTACCTTAAGGATCTCCAAATGACAACAGGTTGAAATTTGGTCAGATTTATGGGTCTATGAATTAATGTCAATATAAAGGCCAGCATTATCTAATAAAAGAGGCTGTGGCAATAACACACTGCTGAAATATTTCCTGTGTAACAAGGTGGATCATTATCGGTGTCCTCACAGCTACTCCTGTTGTGGCAACCATAACATTCAAAACTGATGAGGAAACCATGATATAACATACTAGTCTAAGCTTGTCCGTCATAACCTTGAGTATTAAATTCACTGTACATTCACATATTAATTGTTCTCCTAGAGGCAGACGGTAATTGTGTAAATTATTTCGTTTAAACTTCAGGGAAGTGTTTGGGAAACCTGTTTAAAAACAGTGATTATGTGTGCAATTCTGTTTGGTGACGCTAGTAGCAAGGAAATTACACAAAACTAAAATAAAAGTCCAAAAGTGAAAATTATGTCATAACTTACACTCATGTTGTTCCAAACCTGTATGATTGTCTTAAGTGAAACACAAAAGGAGATCTCAAGAAGCGTTTTAAGTTTCAAACTACGTTTAACTTGATAGAGCCACCAAAAAACGTGGTGTATATGACACGACGCAACCAAAGTGAGAAGCTTCAAAAGTATCTTTCTACAGGCATACACTGATGCATCCGAAGAAAATCCCTTATAATAAATATCTCAGACAGATTGATGCATTCAGTTGCAAAAATAATTGTGGAGAACTACAGGCCAATAACAGGCTTATGTTCAATAATATGGAAATAAACAATATATTGCCTTTGAAAGCCTCTTTTTTGTATTAAATGCTTTACACATCTACAACAATAACGCATTTTAATTATCTGAATTATTCAATTTTTATAATATTAAAATTATGTAATCATTATATATTGAATTATGGTTATTTTAGGGCATTCTCATCAAATATTTATGTTTAATTAATTGCAATTAATTTGAATAATTAAAAGGTGTACCATGCAATTATTTCAATTAAAAATGTTAATCGATCGACAGCCCTACTTTATTTTTCCCTCCCCAATTTTGAATGCCCAATTCGCTCTAGGTTCTCGTGGTGGCATAGTGACTCGCCACAATCCGGGTGTCGGAGGATGAACCTCAGTTGCCTCTGCGTCTGAGACCGTCAATCCACGCATCTTATCACATTGCTTGTTGAGCGTGTTTACCGCGTAGACCTAGCACATGTGGAAGCTTTACATTATTTTCTGCGCCATCCATGCACAACTCACCACGTGGCCCACCAAAAGCGAGAAGCCAGGCTGGATTCACTCAGCACGCAATGGATTCGAACTTGCGACTCCAGGTGTGGTAGTCAGCGTCTTTACTCGCTGAGCTACCCAGGCCCCTACATTTAAACAATATATACTGGCGGCCAAAAGTTTGGAATAATGTACAGATTTTGCTGTTTCGGAAGGAAATTTGTACTTAAATTCAGCAAAGTGGCATTCAACTGATCACAAAGTATATTCAGGACATTACTGATGTAAGAAAAACATCACCATCACTCTTTGAAAAAAGTAATTTTTGATCAAATCTATATAGGCCCCATTTCCAGCAGCCATCACTCAAACACCTTATACTTGAGTAATCATGCAAAATTGCTAATTTGGTACAAGAAAATCACTTGCCATTATATCAAACACAGTTGAAAGCTATTATGTTTGTTAAATGAAACTTAACATTATCCTTGTTTTTGAATTGCCACAGTAAGCAATAGACTGCCATGTTTTAAGGTCAATAATAGGTCAAAAATGGCAAAAAAAAGAAACAGCTTTCTCTAGAAACTTGTCAGTCAATCATTGTATTGAGGAATCAAGGCTATACAATGCTTGAAATTGCTAAAAAAAAACTGAAGATTTCATAAAAGGTGTACACTACAGTCTTCAAAGACAAAGGACAGAAAGAGATGTGGAAGACCAGATGTACAACTAAACAAGAGGATAAGTACATCAGAGTCTCTAGTTTGAGAAATAGACGCCTCACATGTCTTCAGCTGACAGCTTCATTGAATTCTACCCGCTCAACACCAGTTTCATGTACAACAGTAAAGAGAAGACTCAGGGGTGCCTTATGGGAAGAATTGCAAAGAAAAAGCCACTTTTGAAACAGAAAAACAAAAAGAAAAAGGTTAGAGTGGACAAAGAATCACAGACATTGGACAACAGATAAATGGAAAAGAGTGTTATGGATCTTAACCCCATTGAGGTTTTGTGGGATCAGTTAGACTGTAAGGTGCGTGAGAAGTGCCCGACAAGCCAGCCACATCTATGGCAAGTGCTGCAGGAATTGTGGGGTGAAACGTCACCAGAGTATCTGGACAAATTGACAGCTAGAATGCCAAGAATCTGCAAAGCTGTCATTGCTGAGCATTGAGGATTTTTTTATGTGAAATCTTTGAAGAAGTCATTTTTATAGTAATTTTTCACATTATTAATGTCCTGACTATACATTGTGATCAGTTGAATGAAACTTTGGTGAATAAAAGTACCAATTCCTTTCCATAAGAGCAAAATCAGTTTAAAGGGATTCGCTTTTATACAAAAAGTATCAAATTAGTCTATGTGGCTTATCATGTTTAACACTAAAAACAACACGTGAAAATGCGTGCCACTTTGAACAAGTTTCTCTTATAGACGTCAAGTTTTTCAATGAAAAATAAATTTACATTTCGGTTTGTTTCTCACCAAAACCTATTGCACTTGCATGCTTTCAGTAGACTTGGAATATGACACACAAGCAGTGACAGACTACTTTAATGACACATTTGGGTCCTTATTCAAGCTTTAAAGGGAGTCGCTATCAACTGCCGATCAACTATATGGAATAGACAGACCGTCATGTCAAAGGTGTTAGGAAACTCAACTAAAAAAAGCATAGGCCTACATTTGTCATTTATTCCACTGTTAGGCTACATCTATCAACAAAGTTGACTTTATTATGGTAATTTGAAGATCTTATGTCAGATTGTTGTCATCAGCAAAAAGCAATAAACAATTCTTCCCATTGCAATTATAGAAAACTAATTGTGCAGAATTTATCAGCATTTGCATTTGGCTGACCATGGCTGATTTGGTGAAGACATAACAAAGGTTCTGAATAACTCGCCATTTTCATTTTTATAGCGCTTATCACAACACACATCATTTCAAAGCAGCTTTACAGAACATTACAATATTACCGATTTTTCTGTTAAAGCATAATGTCTTCGATTCATGATAGTGCAGTTTAATAAAAATTAAAAAAACACGATTGTAAATTGTGCCTTAAAATAAATAATAGATATAATTACATTTATATTTAGACCCCCAGTGAGAAATGATCAGTCAAAGCTCAAAAGCCTGATTCTGTGCCGTTTGTACCGTATGTCTTCGTTTAGTCTGCCATGTTACCAAATATCTCAGCCCCAGTTCCTCCTCCAACCAAAACTGCACAGTTGTAACCTCGTGACAGTGGAGAACAGCTGCTTTCAATTAACACAGGAGGACATGAAAAAAGACCCAGAAGACTACGTGAAATCCAGCTCAAGAACTGAAATAGAAGATTTTAATTAGAGAAAAATGGCATTGCACCCCAAAGGGAAAGATAACAACAACAAAACAATTATACTTTATCTTTAGGCCGTACATTTCCGTATCTTAAATAAAAAAATGAATGAGTAAGGTTTGGCCTGAGTCACCATGTCCGTTCATGGATCGAGTTGGGCATTACATATTGATGTCAACAGATGAACTCTTTTAACTGACTTCTTGATTTCTCTGTTCATTTAAACCAGGCATGCTTTTACTTGACTACACTTTACAATCTTGCAGATTTTACCACTTTGCTGAAACTAACAGGCCCCAGGCGCCTGAAAAGCCCTGCGGTGAGCTGACAATAGTTCTGCATCATCAGCAAACTGACAGGTGGTTGTAGCCTTGGATAAACTGCGAGGTAACGTGGCACTAAAGTGCCTTGTGCAGCTTAGATCACGGAGTATAAAAATAATCACATCTCTAAGACTAATGTTACATGCTTTACATGCAAAACCACCCAAGATCATTGCTGGATCTATCTCGGAGTTGATTCTTTGATTTCATTCACAGAAATGAAACTTCCTTTGTAAGTCTTCCTGTTTAAAAAAAGAATAAGGAGGGATTTCCTTTGAGGGGCTGTATGCCGAACACTGTGTACTGCCTCCTCACAATCACAGGAACCATGGGACCAGCTGAGCCCTGTGTCCAGCCATCCTCCCCCACACCCTTCCTTATGACCCTCAACCGCTTCATGTCTGCGTTCTGCATCACATTGTACTGATTTATTTTTTGCCAAATAAATTCACGAAAAGATTAGAATTCCATGCGGCTACAAGATATTCAGCTGTACACTTTTGGGGTATTTACAGACAGAATCAGTCTTATATTTTATGAGATTTGTATTAGGTTATTTAGCAAATAGCTCTGTTTTGTTGCTCCAATCTAAAATTGTAAATGAAAAAGTAAAGAAAACTAGATGGGTACATTTCCTGAAGAAAATGAGTGACCCCAGTCAGGCTTCCTAAGAAACCAATTGACCCGGTTGCTAGGGTAGGTAGAGTCACATTAGGTTAACCTCCTCGGGGTCGCTATAATGTGGTTCTTGCTCTCAGTGTGGCGTGTTGTGCGTGGATGCCGCGGAGAATAGCATGATGCTTCCACACGTGCGGTAACGCCCTCAACAAGCCATGTGATAAGATGCAAGGATTGACTGTCTCAGACACAGAGGCAACTGAGATTTGTCCTCTGCCACCCAGATTGAGGCGAGTCACTACACCACCACGAGGACCTAGAGCACATTGGGAATTGGGCATGCCAAATTGGGGAGAAAAAAAATATATTTTTTAATTTCAACCAGCAGTCTAAAATGTAGTTATACCCTCACCATACCAATAATAGGCCTACAATAAAAAAAAGGGAGGGAAGAAAAACAATATTTCATTCTGACAAATCACACTGCTGAATGGTTTATGCTTGGCCGTACAGCAGGAAACCTGCAGAGCTAGATATTTTACAACTTAAGGTTAAATACCTTTGCTAGCGGGACTGTTAGCCTATGGGCATCTGCAAATATTTGAGGCACAGAGTTGTGAATATCATGAGGGATTTGGAAGGTGGTGTCGTTTGCTTACCATGAAGCTTATAATATACGAATTGAGATTCTGTGGATTTTAAAAATAAATTAAAACTACATTTACTTAAAAATCCTTAATTACTATGCATGCAGTCCTTAATTTGGACAGCTCTCATTATGAGTAATGCATTCGGCTGTCTTGTGTAGGTGGATAAACCTCCCTCTTTATAGCAGACAGTAGTTTTGTGAGGCCCAGCAAGATTGAGGGGGCTGTTAACTTCCTGGTTTTCCAAACTTTGACTGAAATTGCCTTGTCCCTGTTGGGCTCAGTGTGAACACTGTAGTTAGTTACTGGCATATCTAATCTTATACTGCTCCATTATCATCGAGTTAGCCAAAAGTCTCTGGTGGCTGATCGAATGGCCTACGTTTAAAAGGAATGATTCCAAGAAAATGGAGGCTAAAAGGTCAGGTTAACCACCAAGTCAAGTCAAGTGGTTTTTATTGTCGTTTCAACCATATACAGTTAGTACAGTACACAGCAAAACGAGACAACGTTCCTCCAGGACCATGGTGCTACATAAAAACAACAAAGGACCAACATAGGACCACATGAGACTACACAACGGAATAAAATACCTATATAAACTACCTATATATACCTATATAAAGTGCACGTGCAAACATGTGCAAAAAGTACAGGACAGTACAACAATTTACTGACAATGAACAGGACAATAGACAGTGCAGCGCCGACCAGTACTCAGTAGTGCAAAATGATGACAGTTTCTAAAAATGTAAACGTAACATACTATGAGATAATGTTCTATGCATATAGCAGTTATTGAGGTAGCAGACAGTTATAAAGTGACAGTTATTAAAGTGCAACTCAGGACACGTGTGTGTCAAACCAGTCTCTGAGTATTGAGGAGTCTGATGGCTTGGGGGAAGAAGCTGTTACACAGTCTGGCCGTGAGGGCCTGAATGCTTCGGTACCTCTTGCCAGACGGGAGGAGGGTAAAGAGTTTGTGTGAGGGGTGTGTGGGGTCGTCCACAATGCTGGTTGCTTTGCGGATACAGTGTTTTTTGTAAATGTAACAAAATTTACAAAAACCACCAGGTAAATGAGGACAGTTGCTAATTAGGTGCATCCCTCCACCCAAACATACTATGATTGGTAAAATTAGAAAGGTTTGTGATATCTGATGATGCCAAGACAAGCAGGATAACTGATAGGAAAATGGGCCGAAACGTGCCAAATTCCAAGATAAAATGTTAAATTGCATCCATCTCAGTTCACTTGGCTGTAAAAATATATTTCAAGTCTGTTTATAACCAAACAAGCTATTGCTTGTCTTGAGGGGGAAAAAAGGTCTCCAACACCTCCCTGACAGACCAGTGAACCTGAAGCGATTCAATTGGATTTGGGTGAGAACAGACTAAAATTAACTCAATATTCACTTGACTCACAATCTTGACTTCAGCAGTCTCCTTGGCGATCATGATTTCAATTTCGATTATATTTCCTAGCACCATCTAGTGCCGGAGATCTTCTATATTGACATAACAACCTCCACGTTTTTACCAGGACAGCTTAATTGTCAACTAGTATGTTATAACAGTTAGTCTCCATTTGGGATCCCACACAAATGAATGGGGAGAGTCGTAAACTGACACCTACCTGTTACAAAATTGTCTGTGACTTCTCTTGTAAAACAGCAAATTTATCGTAGTAAACTCCACACATAGTTAATTCCAAAGGATTTTTCATGTAAAACATGTTGAAGATTAGCAGACAAATAGTCGATTCATTAACTGATGAGCTGTTTCTTCACAAAAGCAGTTTATTCAACACAATAAAGCATCTCCTCCCTAGACATCCATTAAAAAAAACTGCCTATTTTCTACTCGCCAGTGTACCGCCCTTAGAATGTCTATGGGATCCCTGTGTTATGCTATTTTATGCTAAGCTTGTAGGGTTCCGCTAGCTCTCTGCGCGTGCTAACCATTAGGAAGTGCAGTAATCGAGCTTAAAAATCTCGATTGTGCCAAGAGACTGCAATAACTATTTTTACCGATTGGAACGATTCAGAACAATGGATTAAACCACTGAAGTCACATGGTTTACTTTTATACTGTCTTTGTGCTTTTTGGAGCTTAAAGGTTTTAATCACCATTCACTTACATTGTAAGGACCTACAGAGCTGAAATATTCTTCTAAAAATCGTTCTGTTCTGCAGGAGAAAGAAAGTCATACACATCTGGGATGACATGAGGGTGAGTAAATTAGGGAATTTTCATTTTTGGGGGGTGAACTATAACTTTAAGAATGCAGTTTGAGGCTTTAATCAACAGAGTCAGATAGTGATGACCATGCACATACCATTTCAATGTAGGATACAGAGAGCGAGCTCAAAAGTAAGGATATTAAACACTAGAATAGTCGGCATACAAGAATTGTATTTTGATTAAGAGTCCGAGGATGTTCTCAATGTACCTGTATTATCTTTAGTAATCTAACAGATAGCTTATTTTAAGGATTTCCCATTAAGATTTAGTATTAAATAAACAGTTGCGAGGCCACAACGGAACCTATAGACAGTCATTTGTGCTGCGTTGCATTTAAACCGAATATATATTAAAGTTTACATTTTGCTCAAACAACTACGCCAACTGAAAATATAATGTACCACAAGGAAGAAACTTTAAGATTAATCTGGGTAGTCATTCGGCTAACGCCTTGACAACACAACAACAACATAAGAAACCGTGGCGAGCTGTCTATGCCCGTGTATAAGAGGGCAAATACAAATACAAACTTTAAATCTATACTTGCCTCCCAACTGTTTGATTGGCGAGCTGTTTCATCCGATTAAACTGTTTCTTCATTTTGGTGGCGTCGGCCTCGAAACACAGTTTTTAGGACGTGGAGAGTGTGTTCGTCGATGCCGCATGAGCCGAAAGATCCTTGATCGCGGTGATGGTGAAGTCGTGTGGGTAGTTACATTAAAATGACTCGGTGTACGGTTAGCTCAAACAGCTAGAAAAAACCAACTCAACCAGGCGACAGAAAAACAACAACTGTAGTGTAAAGAAAGTTAGCTCCGGTGAGTAGCGGTCCATGTCACAACTCTTCTCATTCGAGGGAGTGAGCGGTGTTTTCAACATATGCCAGCCCGTGGCATCTACGGGAGAGAGTGGCAATACATGGCAGCGGGACGATCACTCCATCACGGGTACTGTTTGTTGCACAGCTCCGATCAACGCAGCTCCGAGCTGATCATGATGACATTCATGTGGACGGACGCAAGGGCTGCTTCAAAGCCCCGTAAGCTGACTAAGTAGACAGCATTTATTTAGGGGCATTCCAAGTCTGCTATGATCCCTAAAACAGCTGCCTGTCTGTCTGTGTAGGCATTTCGCTATGTTTTAACACACAGCCAGGAAGCCTACGTCGAGTTCAGTCTCTCAAATTACCTACTGCGCTACACTCCCTATCTGCAGTGTTCATAAAGTCCAATGTAGGACTTTTACGCCATTAACGTTTAGCCAAAATATTCTCTTTTTAAGTGCTCAACTGGGATTAAAGGGATATTCCGGGTTCAAAACAAGTTAAGGCCAATCGATCGCATTTGTTGCATCATTTTGATTTCCACAAAAAAATATTTTGATTCGTCCCTCCTTTTCTTAAAAAAAAAAACAGCAAAAAAATCGAGGAACAGAGCAATGATCAATGAACAATGAAAGTGAATGGAAGTGAGTTTTTGAGAGTTTAAAGGCAGAAATGTGAAACTTATAATTTTTATAAAAGCACTTATATTAATTATTCTGTTAAAACGTATGTTTAGTATATTTGCGCTAGTTGCGTAAATTGTCTTTTTTTACAGTAATTTTTTAGGGTTTGTTGACACTACATTGTCATGCCAACCAAGTTGTAAAATTGGTAATAACTTTACACAGAAAGGGTATATAATCGATTTTATCGTTAACCCGCATATTGTTCTAGTTTATGTCTAGTGGCTTTTGACAAGGCGGATTTTAACGTTCACAAAATTTAATTGTAAGTGATCACTGTAACCCAGAGGGGCAAGTCAAATTTTTTTGTGGTAATCAATATTATGCCACAAATTATATCGATTGAATATTCATTTAATAAATAGCTCACTCATCTCATCAGAGTTTGACAGTTACTCGCACTTATCTTATGCAAACACAAATTTCCCTTTCTAACAACGCGGTTCAAACTACCGCTACTTATATCGACAGTAGGCTAACCGACGAGAAAAATAAACACTTTAAACATTCTTCCTTTATACGCATTTTTTTTTTATTCCTTGTTATCTATAGATTTGTGCTAACTTGACATTGTCTCCTTTGCACTAAGTAAAGAGCAAAAATAAATTAACGGGATGATTCTCAGAGCCCTTCTACCTGTTGCGCTTTCAAGGTAACACAAAGCATAACATTCTATGGGCGGTGCACCGGCGAGGAGAGGTTGTTTTTTTAACATGGATGTCTATGGAGGAGATGCTTCAGTGTGCTGAATAAACGTTTTTTTTTTTTTAGGAAACATCTCATCACTTAATTAATTGACCGCCTATCTGCTAATCTTCAACATGTTTTACACTAACCTCTTGGGGCTCAGTGGTCACATACGTGGACAGCACATTTTAGCTCTTATGTCCACAATTGTGTTCACTGTTGAATTGGTGGTGTTATGGACACGTATGGGGGTACTTACACTGCCATCTGGTGGTGTTAGAAGTTTATAATACACTATGATCAAAATTCAAAATGGCGACGAACACAAGGGAAGACTCAAGTGGAAGCTCTATACACAAACGTCTACCAGGTAAGAAGTTCTGTCATATTTCATGGCTTATTCTGATTTAGATATTTATAAAAGCCTTGTATATTTGTCATGACATGCATTTTTTTTAAAAAGTGTAAAACTATCAACTTTGTAGGTCGCTAAACATGAAGTACACGTAAGTGTACTTATGGACTAACGCTCCTTGAAACAGCTGATATGCTAGTAAACATGCACAGATGTAAAATGGGGAAAAACTCTAGCTCTGATCCAGCTAAAAAGCTGTACATGGTCCCAATGAAATAACTAACAATTAAATCACTAAAATACATACATACATGTATGTATACATAAATTAGTTGGGTTGAAAATGTTAGTAAAAATGTTATATGCTAGTAAAAATGTGCACATGTAAAATAGCTTGCATTGGTTGTGTTGAAAATGTTAGTAAAAATGTAATATGCAAGTAAAAATGTTATATGCTAGTAAAAATGTGCACATGTAAAATAGCTTGCATTAGTTGTGTTGAAAATGTTAGTAAAAATTTAATATGCTAGTAAAAATTTGCACATGTAAATTAGCTTGCATATTATCCAATTGGAATAAATAACAAATAAATAATGCAAACCTACATACATAAATTCATTTGTATTTTATTGTATCATGTTTTTATTTCCAGAGCGTTTTTCTGTGCAAAGAGCATTGGAGCTACTTGGGTTAATTGATGGAGACAACTCAGATTTGGACGTGTCTGACAATGATGATCCCATCCTGGATGGCAATTACCAACCATCACCACAGGAGGAAAGCAGCAGTGAGGACAGTAGTGATGATGAGGACCCCATTTCTGAGCCCACTGACCACAGCTTAGGATGCAAACATGCAGATAGTGCAGATAATGGTTAGCCAAGACCCAGTAGATATTTGTTTATTTTATGCAGTTAGGGCCTTAGGGCTATGTGAAGGATTGGAAGGAAAATATAATTTACAAAACTTGTTGACAGGTTCATGGACAGGGACAGAGACAGGAACTGAGACAGGTACAAGTACAGGTTCATCCCGCACTCTCAGACGTCGCCGTCAAAGTCTGATTGAGGCTGATAGCTCAGAAGATAACTTGAAAGAGCCAACACCAAGACCAAGCCAAACAAAAAAAAAGAAAAAGGGAGACTCTGAACAAGGTACTTGTTATTGTTGTACCTCAATTACTTACATGGGTAAAAATGTAACTTCCTACAATAAATACTATTGTTATTCTGATTCTGGTTGTGCAGGACGTGGACTACGCTGGAAGGCTACACCATTGAGGCCAAACCTGGCAGAGTATCTGCATCAGGACGAAACTGATCTAGGCAGACATGGCTGGACCCCACTAGAATATTTTGAACAGTACATTGATAGAGATTTGATGATGACGATTGCAGAATGCTCAAATATTACGTCAATGTCTAAGAGTGGGGAGCCACTTAACATGACAGTAGATGAGGTTTACCACTTATTTGGTGCTTGTATTTTGATGTCCTGCATCCGATACCCAACCATTAGGATGTACTGGTCCAAAGCCTTGAAAATCACTGCCATCACTGACAAATTTACACGTGCCAGATTCTTCAAACTGAGGGGAGCAATAAAAGTGGTTATTGATCATGATGTGCCAGAAGACCTGAGAATGTCTGACAAATTCTGGAAGGTGAGGCCTTTTCTGGATCGGATTCTACGAGGCTGCTTGTCTCTGAATCGACCTGATTGCGCATCTATTGATGAGCAGATGATTCCTTTCACAGGAGCCTGTCCGTACAGACAATATCTGCCAATGAAGCCAAACCCAGTTGGCATAAAGAACTTTGTTTGTGCTACAGCTGATGGCATTGTGCTTGACTTTGAGCTGTATCAAGGCACAGGTTCACTGATTGAGAAAGTCGAAGAACCAGAGGGCCGGAGTTTGGGATGCTTAGTCATCGAGCGTCTGTGCCAAACTCTGCATCGTGGCACAAAGGTGTATTGTGACCGGTTCTTCACCACCATCAAATGTGTGCAACGAATGATGGAGAAAGAGCTGTACATGACTGGTACAATAATGAAGAACCGACTTGCTGAAGCAAAGCACAAGTTACCCAGTGACAAAGCCATGAAAAACGCAGGAAGAGGTACCTCATCAGAAGTTTCTGCTGAAGATGGAAAGTTGTGTGTAGTGAAGTGGTACGACAACAAACCAGTATTGATGATTTCTGTTGTTCATGGTACGCAGCCAGAAGACACCTGCCAGCGCTGGGACAAGAAAATTAAACAATACGTCACTGTCTCACGACCAAGCATTATCCGTGAGTACAACATCAAGATGGGTGGAGTTGATTTGATGGATAGAATGATAAGTTACTATCGAATGAGCACCCGTACTAAGAAGTGGACAATGCGGATGGTAATGCACTTCACAGATCTGGCTTTAGCCAACAGCTGGTTACTCTACCGAAAAGACCATGCAGTATGTGCTGGATCAAAGACAAGACCAATCCAGTTCCTTCAGTTCCGCATGGAAGTGGCTACGATCCTCTTGGCCCAGCATCACGGTGCAGATGCAGACCTTTCGAAACAGTCAGAGGAAGAAAAAAAAAACCAGGGAGTGAAACGTCATGTGACAGCGTTGCCCCATATTTCGGTCCGCAGGAGGGCTACTGCCCACCTCCCAGAGATGATCGGCCTGAAAAATGCAATGCGCTGCAGACAACTAGGTTGCATTGGAAGAACCCGAGTGCGTTGTATGACCTGCAAAGTTTTCTTGTGTTTGCAAACTGAGCGCAACTGTTATTCAGCCTTTCACAAATAAGTGATGGCAGTGATTCTCAAGGTGTGTACATGTTCCTTGGTTCCTCCTTGTTCTCAGACTCAGTGAAGGTCAATGACCTCTGGGCCTCTGTAAGCAGGCCTGGTCCTTCAGTGCTCAGTTATAACAGTCTTTAACATGTTCCATTTTTTACATAACCAATCCAAAATGTCACATGAGCTACTCACCTACCATGTTTTTTTCACTATGATGTTCAAAACACATTAGTAGCCTAATGCAAGATTGGCTATTTAAAATGCTTTTCAATGTTTTATATTTTGTTACAGACATAAAATGTCATCCTGCAACTGTTTTGCAGCATATCTAAATGTTCCAAACACTATTTTTAACTGTCCAAAATGGGCAAAAATGCAATGTTTCCATGTTGTTTTTACTCTATGATAGTCAAAACATGTTTAAAAAACAAGTGTATGTGTTATTAATACATTAAAAACAGTCAGGAAAAAGACTGCTGTGTTCAAGGCAGAAATAAAGAGTTTTTCATTCTATTACACAAAGGTGACTTTATTGTGTTTTATGGAAATTCGGATCATGAATCCACATATGTGGACATAATCTTTCTCTAAAAGTACATTGTATCAAAAGATGATACTTAGTTTTTATTCTAATTAGGTTAAAACAAGCCCAAATAGCAAAGAGAAATGAAAAAATGCATGTAAAAAACAGCTTGGGCCTTAAGAGGCTAAACAATTATTCTGGAATGAAACTATGTGTGGTGTTTATTATGCTAAAATGGCTGTTTTATAAGAGAATATATGGACAATTTTGCGACAGGTAGATGTCAATTTACGGCTCTCACCATTCGTTTTGTAGGGTATTCGCAAACTGCGACTTACTGTCGTAACATGCTAGTTTACCGTTACCTTAAAGTTTTTCTAGCAAGTCAGTCCACTGTCGGGCATCTTTGGAACGCTTCCGGGAGGCTAATTTCCAGTCCTGCTCCTATCTACTTAAACGGAGGAATACCAAATCTAAAAAACGGTTTGTCAAGATTACAATCAAAGAGCATATTTTATATCAGCAGTAAAACCTGACAAAACTGTTATCATAACCTGTGCTTCTGTACCTCATTTTAAGCCCCCCAAAAAATTATCCAAAATTTTTCCGGCTTGTAGCTTATAGCTAATGCGCATGCGCGTTCATGAGTTGATTTATTGCTGATATCCGAATTGAAAAGGTGAGTTCCTTTCTACATCAGTTGACCGTTGAGTGCTAGAGCTTCTTGGTTGGGCGTTCAAGGATCTCCCATACATTTTAATAGAAGTGGCCCGTCTCTGCTAAATCCTCTCTGCCGTTTTGCTAAATTCAATTTAGAATTAGAATGTAAAGTGCTTTATTGGCATGATTGGGTTTACATATAATATTTCCAAAGCATTAATACACAAAACAAATAATGACAGTAAAAAAACAACAATAATAATAATAATATAATAGTAACAAATAGCAATAAAAATATAATTACAGTAAGGCACCAAGTAATTAATAAAATAATAATAACAATATATACTACACAATATATAATAAACGTGACATTATGAACAAAAAACAAATCCAAATACTGTAACAATGTATATTATCCCTTGATTATGTTGATCAAGGGAGTGATAAAGTGCAGTTATGCTCTCTACTATGGTAAAAACAAAAATTGTGTTATTTCAGTAGAAAGGATCTCTACTTGCAGTATCATCAGGGTAAACGTCACATAATTTACTGATATGTGCAGTAAAGTCTCCTCACGATGCATTGTGGGAGGTGTGCTTTTTTTCAATTGACTGTTGTTCTTGAAAATCCCAGGAGATCAGCAGTTACAGAAATACTGAAAATAGCCTGTCTGGCACCAACAATCATGCCACGGTCGGAATCACTGAGATCACATTTTCTCCCCATTCTTATGATTGATGTGAACATTAACTGAAGCTCCTAATCTGTATCTGCATGATTTTATGCACTGCACTGCTGCCACACAACTGGCTGATTATATAATCGCATGGATGATTGTTGGTGCCAGACAGGCTATTTTCAGTATTTCTGTAACTGCTGATCTCCTGGGATTTTCACACACAACAATCTCTAGAATTTACTCTGAATGGTGCCAAAAACAAAAAAACATCCATTGAGCGGCAGTTTAGCAGACAAAAATGCCTTGTTGTTGCCTTGTTGTCATTTCTGTCTGCTGAACTACAAGGAGTAGTGGTGGTGTAGTGGTCTACATAACTGGTAATCATAAGGACACTGGTTCGAGCCCCACAGCCACCACCATTGTGTTCTTGAGCAAGGCACTTAACTCCAGGTTGCTCCAGGGGGATTGTCCCTGTAATAAGGGCTCTTTAAGTCGCTTTGGATAAACGCATCTGCCAAATGCATAAATAAAATACAAATAATTGTCGAGAGAGGCCAACAGAGAATGGCCAGACTGGTTTGAACAGACAAAGTCTACGGTAACTATATATATGTTTGTGTGTAATTTATACGCAAAAACTTGCTGCCCAAAGCCATGGGGCATCTTGATATATACAACCCCAATTCCGAAACAGAAGATGTTAAACAGGTGAGGCAATCGTGTATACAGGTGAAACTCGAAAAATTAGAATATTGTGCAAAAGTTCATTAATTTCAGTAATTCAACTTAAAAGGTGAAACTAATATATTATATAGACTCATTACAAGCAAAGTAAAATATTTCAAGCCTTTATTTGATATAATTTTGATGATTATGGCTTACAGCTTATGAAAACCCCAAATTCAGAATCTCAGAAAATTAGAATATTGTGAAAAGGTTCAGTATTGTAGGCTCAAAGTGTCACACTCTAATCAGCTAAACACCTGCAAAGGGTTCCTGAGCCTTTAAATGGTCTCTCAGTCTGGTTCAGTTGAATTCACAATCATGGGGAAGACTGCTGACCTGACAATTGTGCAGAAAACCATCATTGACACCCTCCACAAGGAGGGAAAGCCTCAAAAGGTAATTGCAAAAGAAGTTGGATGTTCTCAAAGTGCTGTATCAAAGCACATTAATAGAAAGTTAAGTGGAAGGGAAAAGTGTGGAAGAAAAAGGTGCACAAGCAGCAGGGATGACCGTAGCCTGGAGAGGATTGTCAGGAAAAGGCCATTCAAATGTGTGGGGGAGCTTCACCTGGAGTGGACTGAGGCTGGAGTTACTGCATCAAGAGCCACCACACACAGACGGGTCCTGGACATGGGCTTCAAATGTCAAACGTCTTACCTGGGCTAAAGAAAAAAAGAACTGGTCTGTTGCTCAGTGGTCCAAAGTCCTCTTTTCTGATGAGAGCAAATTTTGCATCTCATTTGGAAACCAAGGTCCCAGAGTCTGGAGGAAGAATGGAGAGGCACTCAATCCAAGATGCTTGAAGTCCAGTGTGAAGTTTCCACAGTCTGTGTTGGTTTGGGGAGCCATGTCATCGGCTGGTGTTGGTCCACTGTGCTTTATTAAGTCCAGAGTCAAAGCAGCCATCTACCGGGACATTTTACAGCACTTCATGCTTCCTTCAGCAGACAAGCTTTATGGAGATGCTGACTTCATTTTCCAGCAGGACTTGGCACCTGCCCACACTGCCAAAAGTACCAAAACCTGGTTCAATGACCATGGTATTACTGTGCTTGATTGGCCAGCAAACTCGCCTGACCTGAACCCCATAGAGAATCTATGGGGCATTGCCAAGAGGAAGATGAGAGACATGAGACCAAACAATGCAGAAGAGCTGAAGGCCACTATTGAAGCATCTTGGTCTTCCATAACACCTCAGCAGTGCCACAGGCTGATAGCATCCATGCCACGCCGCATTGAGGCAGTAATTAATGCAAAAGGGGCCCAAACCAAGTACTGAGTACATATGCATGATTATACTTTTCAGAGGGCCGCCATTTCTGTATTTAAAATCCTTTTTTTTTATTGATTTCTTGTAATATTCTAATTTTCTGAGATTCTGAATTTGGGGTTTTCATAAGCTGTAAGCCATAATCATCAAAATTATATCAAATAAAGGCTTGAAATATCTTACTTTGCTTGTAATGAGTCTATTTAATATATTAGTTTCACCTTTTAAGTTGAATTACTGAAATTAATGAACTTTTGCACGATATTCTAATTTTTCGAGTTTCACCTGTATAAGGAGCCTCCAAAAACAGCCTAGTCCTTCAAGAGCAAAGATCATTCGAGACTTGTCAGTTTGCCAACAGAAGCTTCAGAAAATCATCCAGCACTTTCAGAACAATGAAGACAATGCAAAGACAAATTGGAAGGATTTTGGGCATTTCACCCTCTTACAGTGCACAATATAGTTAAAATATATTTATTAAAACCACTTCTGAATGCACGTGGTCTCTGATCCCTCAGACATCAAAAACATCATTCATCTGTAATGGATATCATGAACATGCCTTTGGGATAACTTTAGAAACCCTTTGTTAGTCAACACCATCACTGCTGCATCAGATGCAAGTTAAGACTTTACTATGCAAAGCAGAAGCCCTACATCAACACTGTCCAGAAGTGCTGCTGACTTCTCTGAGCTCAGTCTCATCTTAGATGAAAAGTAGAAGAGCAGAACTGTGTTTTTTTGGTCCGATGAGACCACATTTCAAATGTTCTCCAAGCCAAAGAGGAAAAGGATCATCCAAGCTGTTATCAGCATCAGGTCCAAAAGCCAAAAGTGTCTGTATGGGCCAGGGGTGTGTCAGTGCCCATGGCATGGATAACTTGCACATCTGTGAGGGCAGCATTAATGCAGACAGATATGTACAAATTTTGGAGCAGCATATGCCATCCAGCACCATATTTTCCAGGGATGTCCCAGCATTTTCAGCTGGACAACCACATACTGGCCAAATAAGCAGGGAGTATTGGTGCTAGATTTGACTGCCTGTAGTCCTGACAATCTCCAATTGAGAATGTGTGGCACATTATTAAGTGCATTAGATGGCAATGAGAGACCCCATACAATTGTGTAGCTGAAGACCTGCATAATGGATGAATGGGGGAAAATTCCACTTTCTAAACTTCACAAACTTTTGTCTTCAGTGCCCAAATGCTTAATAAGTGTTAATAGAACAAATGGTGATGTTTCACAGTGGTAAACACTCAACTGTTGGAGTGTGTTGCATTCTTCTGATTTGAAATTACTGTACATTAAAAAAAGAAAAAGGAAATTCACAAGGAAAAACATAATATAATGTGTAGTTGTAGTGCTTTCAATATAGCAAAGGGTGGATTCAATTCACACTTCTTGTTTTTATTAACATTTTTCATACAATCCCAACTTTTTCAGAATTGTTATATATATATAAGCACTCTAAGTATAGTTCTAAATTATTACAAATTAACTGTAGCATTAATTAATTATAAAAAGTTATAAAGAAGTATTTATTTTACAAATCGTATGGAATATACTTAATAGTAAATAGTCTATCAGCTGTAGAGGACAGAATAGAGGAAAAACACACATTCATACACTGGAATATTCATACATACGTAAAATACTTTTGTCTTGTCTAATGTTAACCAATTCAATTGGTTGTTTGTTCTCTTACGAGAGGTTCTCTCGTATTGCGTAAGCTAGCTTACGCGACGGGAAAGATTCATCTTTTCTGAGATATTGAAGCCAAAAAATTATCCTTAATTTTGTATCCATTGTCAACGCAGTGCGGCAGCTGCAGACCTTGAGCGGGCTAGCTAGCGAGCTCATTGGTTGCTCTGCGGCAACTGCTGCAGCCTATAGACGAGCTTGGGCGAACTCGCATCCAATGAGAGGCGTCCGCGCGCTCACTGCATCAAAGCCCGCCAAAAAGGGTGTGACTAGAGTGCATATAAGCGTAGTTCGTAGGCTGGAACCCTGATTTTCATCTCTTCAGCGAAGCTCTTCGCATCACTGAACCGGAAGCCGCGTCGCCGTTCGAGGGGCATCAAGCAAGCGTGGACAGCGCTCGAAGAAGCCGGCCATCTTCGCCACCTTCAGCCGTCCTGCGAGCTACGCCATCCGGCGACGTATCCTTTTTAAAAGCAAGCTAGTTCTTAAAGAACTTCACAAAAGAGTACGAGCGTCTTTTTTAAGATGCCTCGCTCCACTTGCGCCTCATGCCGCGCTCCTCTCAGCACCGGAGACCGCCACATCATCTGCGCTCTCTGCCTGGGACTGGGCCATGCAGAGCTCGCCCTCGCCGAAGGCGGATGCGATCTCTGCGAGGAGCTGCCAATGTCGACCCTGCGGGCTCGACTCGAAGCGATCAGGACCGAAGCCGCCGCACCGCCTTCCGTTCAGCCACGCAGAAAAAAGCGCCGCTCTCAAAGGCTGCCGGAAACAGTAGTAGAAGCGATTGCCTCGCCGGAGCCCATCCCTCGAGCATCGCCTTCACCCTCCCCGCCCACCCGGGACGCTCTGCTGCCATCTCGGAAGAAGAAGCAGAGGATAAGGGCTGTTCCATCATGGCTTCTGACAGCGAGGAGTGGTCAGGCTCACACGCCTCCTCCTCGGCCCAGGAATCCAGCAGGACCCATGCCGGAGTCGAAGGGGAACTAACACGCCTCCTCACACAGTCCGTCGACCGCCTCGGGCTCGAGTGGTCACCGCCCCTTGAGCAGGCACCCAACAGACTTGACGGCTGCTTTCTACAGAGCCGCCGCCGCGCAGCACCCGCTACCCGGGCCGCTGCCTTCCTGCCGGAACTCCACGCCGAGCTTTCCAAATCATGGAACACGCCTTTCTCGGCCAGGGTCCGATCCCACGTCTCCACCTCTCTTGCTTCGGTGGACGGCGCCACTGAGAAGGGCTACGCTTCCATCCCTCCGGTCGAGGATGCGGTAGCAGCACACCTTTGCCCGCCCTCCGCGAGATGGCGGTCTAAACCAGTGCTCCCGTCTAAGGCCTGCAGAACAACTTCCGCCTGTGTTGGCCGCGCCTATTCCGCCGCCGGCCAAGCTGCATCTGCTCTGCACTCTATGGCCGTTCCTACAGATCCTCCAAGCGGACCTTCTGCGGGAGTGGGATGAGGAAAGCAGGCATCCAGAGGCGGTTGCAGAAATACGGAGTGCTACGGACCTCTCCCTCCGCGCTACCAAAGCTGCAGCCCAAGCTATAGGGAAGTGCATGGCCACGCTGACTGTGACCGAGAGACATCTGTGGCTAACGCTAGCCGACATGGGAGAAGCAGAGCGCTCTACGATCCTCAACGCACCGCTCTCTCCATCCGATCTCTTCGGCTCCGCAGTGAGTGGTATCATTGACCGGTTTTCAGAGGTCCAAAAAGCCACACAAGCCATGAATCTCTTTCTGCCTCGTCGCGCTAGCTCCTCTGCAGGCCGCCCACGTGAGCCTCCTGCACGAGCCTCTTCACAGCGCCCAGCTCAACAAAGCCAGACTTCTCAGCGTCGACAGGGCGGCCGCCCTCGATCGCGCTCAGACAGCCGCCGCAGACCGCCGCCCCCCCACGGGCCTCGGACTAGAATTGCACTGAAACCTGAACAACCGAAGTCCTCCTAGCTTTGTTGACAAAACGACGGATCAGTCCCGCTGCGGCCAGACCACCGTCAAAGCTTCGCCCCCTGTCAGTCCCCTTCCTTTAGGCTACTACAGTGGTAGATTCAGCAGCCAACAAGCCGGTGTTAACGCCCGCTTGCCTGCGCTCAAATGCCTTTTCACGGCGACCCAAATAAAACTGGTAAAGAGCAAGCATGCCATATGTGTAGAAAATGTGCCCACAACCCAGTGTTCACCTCTACACACAAGCATTACACATCCCGTGTCCATACCAGAGAGCAAACATGTCTTATGTGTAGAAAATGTGCCCACAATCCAGTGTTCACCCCTACACACAAGCATTACACATCCCGTGGCCCTATCACGGCACACTCACATAAAGCGGTTACGAACCGCTCCAGTGTTAGGGTTAATAAACGCACCCACGAATCCGTGCGCGCGCCCATTCTCTGGCCGCTCTGTCACACGACCAGCCTTATGTGTAGAAAATGTGCCCACAATCCAGTGTTCACCTCTACACACAAGCATTACACGTTCCGTGTCCCCATCAGAGCACACTCAAAAGCGGTTACGAACCACTCGAGTGTTAGAGTCAATAAATGCGCTCACGAATACGTGCGCTGCGCCCATTCTCTGCCCGCTCTGTCACACGGCCAGCAAACACTTCTCTGTATGTAAGTCCCGTGCCCGTGACCATGCTTGCGTATCACTTAACAGACGTGACTCTTTCCCCATTCACCTCAATCGGAAGTCACTCACAGAACAGCCTGTCCATGCTGTCTGCGAGCAGTCCAGCATAAGCACAGTAAGCGCGCTCACACATTTTGTTCAGCTGCTGTGTGCAGCAATCAGAGCGATTTGGCCACTCACCCTCTAACATTACGCTTCAAAGCGTGGGAAGATATTCCAGGGATATCCGAATGGGTGTTAAGCACAATAAAACAGGGCTATTTGCTACAGTTCGATCGCCGTCCTCCTCGCTTCAGAGCGCGGCTCGAAACTACTGTGAACACGGAAGCAGCGCGCATGCTTCGTTCAGAAATAGCAAACCTTCTGTGCAAAAGGGCCATAGAGAGAGTGCCGCCTCCCCTGAGCGAGTCGGGGTTTTACAGCCGTTATTTTCTTGTCCCCAAGAAAGACGGCGGCCTCAGACCAATATTAGATCTCAGGGTTTTGAACAAAGCGCTTGCAATAAGACCGTTCAAAATGCTTACAACCAGCAAACTCCTCGCGCATGTGCGCCAGGGGGACTGGTTTATTTCTCTCGATCTGAAACATGCATACTTTCAGATTCAGATAAATCCCCGTCACAGGCCATTCTTGAGATTCGCCTTCGACGGCCAGGTTTATCAATACACCGTCCTTCCGTTCGGCCTGTCCTTAGCACCCCGTACTTTCACGAAGTGCATGGACGCGGCGCTCGCACCCCTGCGGAGTCAGGATTTGCGAAATCTGAACTATTTGGACAATTGGCTGATTTTGGCACAATCACATACGGAGCTTCTGTCTCACAGGACAGTTCTCCTCAGTCATCTGAACAGTTTGGGCCTTGCAGTCAATTGGACCAAGAGCTCACTACAGCCCAATCAGACAATTTCCTTCCTTGGAATAGAACTAGACTCAGTGGCAATGACGGCTCGCTTATCTACACAGCGCGCGCCGTGTGAAGCGACTAGCCGCGTCATTTCAGATGAACAGCCTCACACCTCTGAAGAAGTTTCAGAGAGTGCTAGGCTACATGGCCTCAGCCGCAGCAGTACTTCAACTGGGTTTACTGCGCATGCGCCCGCTTCAGCATTGGCTAAACACCCGCGCGTCTCGCCGGGCTTGGGCCACAGGCCGCCAGCCAATCAGAGTGACTCAGACCTGTATTTCAGCTCTGCAGCCCTGGACAGTGGCCGAGTGGTATCAGCGGGGAGTGATGATGGGAGCTGTATCTCGCCGAAAAGTCATCTCGACAGACGCGTCCAACACGGGTTGGAGCGCGGTCTGCGAGGGCTCTCCGGTTTTTGGCCTATGGTCAGTTCAGGAAAAGCTCCTTCACATAAATTGTCTGGAAATGATAGCGGTCGAGTACGCGCTGCGTGCGCTTCCTCCCGATCATTCAGGGTCACCACGTCCTGGTCCGCTCGGACAACAGGTCTGTGGTATCCTATCTAAACCGTCAGGGCGGTGTCAGATCCAGGAACCTCTTCCATCTGACGAAACGCATACTGAGTTGGTCCCAGCGCCACCTGCGCTCGCTGAGGGCGATGCACGTGCCAGGCCACCTGAACGACGGCCCAGACAGACTGTCCAGAGACAATATTCCCCCAGGGGAATGGTTCCTGCACGCTCAAACAGTCCAGACATTATGGCGCATATTCGGCAGAGCAGAGATAGACCTCTTTGCGTCAGAAGAGAACTCTCACTGCCCAATATTTTTCTCGAAAAGCGAGGACGCGCTGGCCCAGGACTGGCCCAACCGCCCGCTTTACGCCTTCCCTCCCGTCTCGCTATTGCCACAGGTAATGCAGAGGATCAGGGAAACGCGCCACTCGGTGCTCCTCATAGCCCCGCGCTGGGAGAATCAAACATGGTTCCCGGAGCTTACGCAGCTGTCACTGACAGCGGCGTGGCCCATCCCAGTGAGAGCAGATCTCCTCTCGCAAGCTTGCAGAACGATCTGGCATCCCCACCCAGAGCGCTGGGCGCTACACGCGTGGGTGATCAATGACTACCCGTCGCTTTGCCAGAAGGAGTAATAAACACCATCATACACGCTAGAGCCCCCTCCACGAGAAGACTCTATGCGTCAAAATGGTCTGTGTTTTCAAAATGGTGCACCGACAGAGACCTGGACCCACGGACATGTGGGGTGTCGCCGCTGCTCGTGTTTTTACAAGAGCTGCTGGATAAGGGCAGATCCCCATCCACGCTCAAAGTGTATGCGTGGCGGCCGTCGCGGCGTTCGCTGAACCCCTGCATGGCCAGTCACAGGGTAAAAACGAGCTGGTCATCCGCTTCCTCAGGGGAGCTAGAAGGATGAACCCTCCAGCCCCCGTCGGTTCCTATCTGGGACCTTTCTATAGTTCTCGAAGCTATGAAAGCCCCCCCTTTTGAACCGCTTCAATCCGTGGATGTGAAACACCTCTCACTTAAAACCGTTTTTCTAACTGCCCTATCATCAGTTAAACGGGTGGGAGACCTTCACGCGCTATCTGTCAGCGCTGCGTGTCTTGAGTTTGGACCAAGTGACTCCAAGGTCATTTTAAAGCCTAGACACGGCTACGTCCCCAAGGTGGTCAGTACTCCTTTCAGAGCACAGATCATTTCCTTGTCAGCGCTACCAGCATCTGATAGCGAACGCGACGCCAATCTCCTTTGCCCAGTCAGAGCACTGAGATTGTATACTGCACGCTCCGCATCTTTCAGAAGCTCCGAGCAGCTTTTCGTTTCGTTCGGAGGGCGCACCAAAGGTCTCGCCGCCTCGAAACAGACACTGTCCAGATGGATAGTGGACGCTATTGCTGCCGCGTACGGCGTCAAAAGACCTACCATGCCCGCTAGGCATTAAGGCTCACTCCACTAGAGGCATGGCCTCCTCGTGGGCATGGTCCAGCGGGATTTCCATTCACGACATATGTGTGGCAGCGGGCTGGGCTTCCCCTCCACCTTTGTCAGATTTTACAATCTGGAAGTACCCGCTCTGCAGACTAAACTGCTAGCGGTTTAATACGCTACAGCTCCCCTGGTGAGCTGCATTAATGGGACACAGTCCACACAGACCGGCACCGCCGCTCTGTCTATGTGCTTATGTACTACACACACACTGGCCCGCACTCTTGCCGGCCAAATATTAATTCCCCACTCACAAGGGCTCCCCCGGGTCCCCCTTAATTCCCTGGGGCTCATGCAGTGGATGCTTGGCACGCACGGCGTTGACAAAGGGTTCCCGTAGCGTAAACTAGCTTACGCAATACGAGAGAACCTCTCGTAAGAGAACGAATCGGTTACTAACGTAACCTCTGTTCTCTCTAGATGAGGGAACGAGTATTGCGTAACCGGCCGTGCTCGCGCCACGAGCGATTTTTCAAACATTTGCAAAATTTGAGGGTATCCGAGGGGTTATCATATGCTAAGGCTCTAAGGAAAGTGAAGAGGCCGATGCAGGATGCTGAAAAGGTGAAAAATACCAGATCACATTATTGTTGGCCAGAATCAGAGCAAAGACAACAAGAAAACGACTCTGTTACTAACGTAACCTTGGTTCCCTGAGAGGAGGGAACGAGTATTGCGTAAGTAGCTTACGCTATGGGAAAACTCTGTTTCTCGAGAAATATTGAAGTCTTTATGTAAAACGCATTGCAGCTGCACAGCAGACAGTAATGAGCGAGGCAGCTCGGTCATTGGCTGTGCTGCGGCAACTGCTCGAACCAATGACGGGGCGACTCTGAACGCGCGACCAATGGGCGCGCGCCTCGCGTTCGCGCGCTCAGAGCCTGCCGAAATTAGCATAGCCAGGCTATATAATGGGCACCCCGTCATGCGAGTTCCTTTAGGTTCAATCGACTGAAGCGAACTGACCAAGCACAAGCACGGCAGCTTACGCAATACTCGTTCCCTCCTCTCAGGGAACCGAGGTTACGTTAGTAACCGAGTCGTTCCCTATCCAGAGGTCTCTCCTATTGCGTAAGTAGCTTACGCTATGGGAACACCCTGCAAAACGCCGTGCGTGCTGACTTCGCTCTATAAAGCCAGAGGCAGATGCCTGAGCCTTAAAGCAAAGTGATTATTCCACGAGCTGGCCAACGGCGAGCTATATAATGAGATAACACAGAGCGCCTTTGCCCCAAGGTGGGGCGCACATTGTACAAACACAAGCACATATCTTATGTACTGAGTTTTCTATGTACTGGTACGCATAAAAAATCCTCTAAGTCGGTCAGAGACGGACCTTATAAGGGAGGAGACAATGCCCAGCATATACATACTCTATTCCATTCTATAGTCAGGCTGATAGAATGTTGGAATGTAATGAGGGGACCTGTAGGTTATAAAACCTGATAAATGTCGAAGGCGAGGCCCAGCCTGCCGCCGCACAAATATCTTCAATGGGTATCCCACTCGACCACGCCCACGAGGAGGCCATGCTCCTCGTAGAGTGAGCTCTGAGGCCTAAGGGGCATTGAAGGCCCTTGGCTTCATAAGCCAGCGCTATAGCATCCACTATCCAGCGCGATATTCTTTGCTTTGAATCTGCAAGACCTTTAGTGCGGCCGCCAAAGCATACGAATAATTGTTCCGTCTGTCTGAACAGGGCAGAACGTTACAAATATACTTCGAGCGCCCTGACCGGGCAGAGTAAATTAGCGTCGCTTTCGTCTGCTGGGGACGATAGCGCTGCCAGAGATATCACCTGTACTCTGAAGGGTGTAGAGAGCACTTTAGGAATATACCAGTGCTTTGGCCTAAGGACAACTCTGCAGTCGTTAGGTCCAAATTCCAGGCAAGCAGCGCTTGATGACAGCGCGTGCAGGTCGCCCACTCTCTTGACTGAAGCGAGTGCCAGCAAGAGCGCGGTTTTGAGCGAGAGCTGTTTAAGGTGCACAGTTCGGAGAGGTTCGAACGGGGCACCCTTGAGTGCGTCCAGGACCGTGGCCAGGTCCCAGATCAGCGCCTCTTAGGAAACGAATGATTAGATCGTTTTTCCCTAATGAATGTCCTTTATCAGGATTGTGTGACGCCGCTATGGCAGCCACATAGACTTTGAGCGTGGAGGGTGTGCTCCTGCAAAAAGGCGAGTACACTTGGTATCTCGCACGATTTGGGGTTCAAGCGCTTGGTATCAGACCAGTCGCTGAACACTTTCCACTTTTGGGCATATAAGCACCTCGTAGAGGGCGCTCGCGCCTCAGTGATGGTTCTCAAAACTCCACTGGGGAGGTTCTCGGGAACCCGTTGAGGGGCCATGCATGGAGGGCCCACAGATCGGGCGGGGATGAAAAATCATCCCGTTGGCCTGCCTGAGGAGGTCTAGCCTCAACGGAATCGGCCATGGGGCAGATTGCATTATCTGCATCAGTTCTGGAAACCACGTCTGTTTTTTCCAGAGTGGGGCTACCAGGAGCACTGCACATTTCACTTCCCTGATCCGACTGATGACCTGAGGTAGCATCGCGATCGGGGGAAAAGAATACAAGGGGTGGCTCGGCCAGACCTGGGCGAGCGCGTCCGTGCTATTTGAAAAGAAAAGGGGGCAGTGCGCATTTTCCCTGGAGGCGAAGAGGTCGACCTCTGCCTCGCCAAGGGTTTGCCATAACTACTGAACCGTCAGGGGGTGGAGAGACCATTCCCCTGGGAGAACCTTGTCTCTGGACAGCATGTCCGCCCCCTGGTTCAGGGCACCTGGCACATGCGCTGCTCTTAGCGAGCGCAGGTGGTGCTGTGACCATAGGATGAGCTCCCTGGCCATAGAGTGCAGGGAGCTCGACCTGAGTCCACCCTGGCGATTTATATACGAAACTACCGTCATGTTGTCCGTTCGGACCAGGACGTGTTCGTTTTTCAGGTACAGAAGCAGGGCTCTGAGAGCCAAGGCGACCGCTTTCATTTCCAGACAGTTTATGTGTAGGCGCTTTTCCGGGTTTGACCAAAAGCCGGAGACAGGCCTGCCCTCGTAAAGGGCCCCCCATCCTATTTTGGAGGTATCTGTCGTGATCATTTTTCTCCGCGTATTCACGTCCAAACTCACGCCAGTTTGATACCAGTTGATGGCTTTCCAGGGCGTCAGGGCTTTTATACAGCCGTGATTCGCTCTGATCAAAAAGTGGCCCGAGCGCCACGCGTGAGTGGGGACACGGCTCTTGAGCCAGCGCTGGAGAGGACGCATGTGCAACAATCCTAGCTGGAGTACAGCTGATGCCGAGGCCATGAGACCGAGCATTCTTTGAAATCGTTTGACGGGGGCATGCGCGCCCGTTCTGAATGATGTTGCAAGGCGTCGAATAGAGAGCGCACGCTCTCATGAGAGGTGCGCTGTCATCTGCACTGAGTCTAGCACTATTCCCAGAAAAGAGATATTCTGGCTGGGGGATAGCACACTCTTTGCAAAATTGATTCTCAGACCCAGGCATTCTAGATGGCTGATAATCCAAGATCTGTGCGTCGTTAACTGATCCTCTGATTGTGCTATGATTAGCCAATTGTAGAGGTAATTCAGTATTCGCACTCCCCGCTGTCTCAGGGGGGAAAGTGCCGCGTCCATACATTTCGTGAATGTACAGGGGGGCCAATGATAGGCCGAATGGTAGTACTGTGTACTGGTATGACTGTCCCTCGAAGGCGAATCTCAGAAAAGGCCTGTGATGAGGCGCTATCGGAATGTGAAAGTAAGCGTCTTTCAAATCCACTGATAGAAACCAATCCTCAGGGCGAACTTGCGCGAGGATATGTTTGGTCATTAACATTCTGAACGAGCGAATCATTAAAGCTTTGTTCAGATGTCTGAGATCTAGGATGGGGCGGAGGCCACCGTCCTTTTCGGGATGAGAAAATAGCGGCTGTAAAAACCCGCCTCGCTCAAAGAGGGAGGAACAGTTTCTATAGCGCCCTTCTCTATCAGTTTGAGCACCTCGGTGCGTAGAACATGTGACACATCTTTATTCAATTTCGTCTCGACCACCGCTGAAAAGCGAGGTGGTCTGCGAGCGAATTGAAGTGAGTAACCGTGTTTTATTATGTTCAAAACCCATTTCGGCATGTCGGGGATTTTTTTCCCAGGCTTCTGCTCGCACAGATATGGGCTGAATGCTGGCTGGGGGCGTGTCGCAGTGACGTATGGGCCCCACCGGCAAATTGCCTTGTGCTAACACAGAGTCTACAGCTCTCAGAGGCGCAGGTGCGCACTGAGCAGCCGTGTTGAGTGCCAAGTGCAGAGGTGCATGTGAGAGTACAGGCACGCGCGCTATCTCCGAGATGCCCGCAGCATGAGTCGGAGAGATGCTTGAAACTGTATGAACAGAGTTTTGTGGTGGGGGTGCAGACATCGTAATAGGCACACGCGCCACATTCATAAAGCTTCACGCATTTAGCGGGGAGTTTCTTGGCTCGCGCATTGCATCTGTGATGCTTGCGGCATGAGCTAGAGAGCTGTTTGGAACTGTATGGGCAGCGCTTATGGGTGGGGGTGCATATACTGTAGTAGGCACGCGCACCACTTCCATAAAGTCTTCCGCTCGCGGCGGGGATTTCTTGGCTATGCATACAGTGTTTGTGTGTAGGGGTGCGTGCAGTACAGCAGGCACGCGCGCTACATTTATAGTATTTCCCGTTTTTACTGGGGAAGTGTTTATAACTGTTTATAACAAGGTCTTCGCTGAAGGAGATTAAATCTAAAGGAACTCACATGACGGGGTGCCCATTATATAGCCTGGCTATGCTAATTTCGGCGGGCTCTGAGCGCGCGAACGCGAGGTTCAGAGTCGCCCCGTCATTGGTTCGAGCAGTTGCCGCAGCACAGCCAATGACCGAGCTGCCTCGCTCATTACTGTCTGCTGTGCAGCTGCAATGCGTTTTACATAAAGACTTCAATATTTCTCGAGAAACTGAGTTTTCCCATAGCGTAAGCTACTTACGCAATAGGAGAGACCTCTCGATAGGGAACACTTTGTTGCTTTCATGGCAGAAGTAGTAAACTGCGCTGCGCAAACAGAAAGCAGGACAGAAAGAATTAAAATAATCGTAAAAATAGCAGAAAAATACTTAGACATTTCGGGACATTTCAGTTGAACAACTGTGTGAGAAGTTTAAGGAGATTGGAACAATCTCACAGGGGTCAGATGGTGGGACATAATGGTGTTAATAATTTTACATTGGAATGCAAGGAGTATTATAGCAAACGGATTAGAATTTAAGAAATGTAAGAACAAAAGAAAAAGCCTAGATTTCATTCTACAAGAGTATATACAGTTGTTTGCAGGACAGAAAGACCAGTAATGGGGGTGGAGTGGCCACGTTTACTAAGGAGGGTGTGGGATATAGGGTTATACAAGTGAATAAAGCACACAATGTCAATCGATATTGAAGTATGGGCTGAGGCACAAATTATAAACATGGTTAATTTTTATAGTCCATGCAATAGGCTAAATAGGGAAGCACTTGAAACAATGGAGTAGGCAGCAATTATAGAATGATGTGGTGTGGGGATTTTAATGCACAAAGCACTTTATGGGAAAGCACCAACATTGATCATAATGCAAGCAAAGTGGAAGAAGTAATGGACATCAAGGGATTTGTGTGCTTGAATGATGGCAGAGCAACAAGAATTGATATTTCAAGGGGTTGTTGTACTACCATTGATTTAGCACTGGCTTCAGAAAATCTGGCAGGAATAAGTGAGCGGAATGTGTTGGAACAAACAATGGGAAGTGATCACTTCCTAATATGTTGTAAAATAGAACTAGACAACACAAATGTTAGAGAGTAGAAATCAGATTGGAAGGTTTAAAAGAAATATGTGATGAGAAAATGGATGGTTTGAATGCTTCAATAGATGAGATGGAGGTTGAAGAACTACATTTTAGATTAAGTGAAATCATAGAACAACAGAAGAATTAATAGGAAATGTTAACATTTGTTAACATTCATAGTAATAATAATATTTCAGAAGACATTAAGGCAAGTAGAGAACCATATATTAAAGACAATCCAGATATTCTGGAAAAGAGAAATCCCTCTGGAGATACAGTAGATATGATGTTCACAATGTTTGAAATGAAGGGAGGCCGGAAAACAAACATCACCAGGATTGGATGATATATGATTAAGCATCTGTCAGACTTTTCACTCAGCATAGTGTTAACTTTATTAAAACGTATGGGAAGCAGGGAAAATTCTTGCATCTTGTGTAAGCATGGAGTAATAATACCAATTGAAAAGCCAGGAAAGGATCAATCAAATTCCAGTATTTTAAGGCCTACCTTTAAACTCAGTGCCTCTTCGCTTGACATCATGGGGAAATCAAAAGAAACCAGCCAAGACCTCAGAAACACAGTTGTGGACCTCCACAAGTCTGGTTCATCCTTGGGAGCAATTTACAAATGCCTGAAGGTACCACGTTCATCTGTACAAACAGTAGTGCACAAGTATAAACACCATGGGACCACGCAGCCATCATACCGCTCAGGACGGACACGCAATCTGTCTCCTAGAGATGAAAGTAGTGAAAAGAGCGAAACCAATTGGTGTGAAAAGAGCAAATCAATCCCAGAACAAAGGCAAAGGACCTTGTGAAGATGCTGGAGGAAACAGGTTGACAAGTATCTATATCCACAGTCCTATATCGATATATCCTGAAGGCTGCTCAGCAAGGAAGAAGCCAATGCTCCAAAACCTTGAAAATTTGTGGGCAGAACTGAAAAAGTGTGTGCGAGGAAGGAGGCCTACAAACCTAACTCAGTCACCAGTTCTGTCTGGAGGAATGGACCAAAATTCCAGCAACTTATTGTGAGAAGCTTGTGGAAGGCTACCCAAAATGTTTGACCCAAGTTAAACAATTCACAGGCAATTAAATGGCCAAATACTAACAAAACGTATGTAAACTTCTAACCCACTGTGAATGTGATGAAAGAAATAAAAGCTGAAATAAATAATTATCTCTACTTTTATTCTGATATTTCACATTGTTAAAATAGTGATCCTAACTGACCTAAGACAGGGAATGTTTTCGACAATTAAATGTCAAGAGTTTTTATGTATTTGGCTAAGGTGTATGTAAACTTCTGACTTCAACTGTAAGCAAGCTGAAGGAACGGATAGTAATGTACAGGCTAAATTATGTTTTGGAAAGTAAAAAACATATCCCTCCATATCAAAGTGGATTTAGAAGAGGTTGAAATAATGGATGCTCTTTTGTGTCTGGATTCATATATTAAAAAAGCACAAGTAAATAAAGAGGTAACATATGGTAATCTTTCCATATGTTGTGGAAAGAGGGGCTCCTATTTAAACTCTGTTCTATGGACATAAAGGGTAGAATGTACAACTGGATCATGAACTTCCTTTTATAATAGAAAAATACAAGTAAGAGTGGGATCCTCGTACTTCATAATATATAACATAGATAATGGTACATGGCAGGGTACTGCAGTCCAGTATTTTTTAGCATAATAATTAATTATATTTTTGGACAAATTAACACTGATATTGGCAAATCACTGTTTGCACATGATGGAGCGATATGGAAACGTCGTCCAACACGTTGTCAGAATAAAGCAAGAGGTAGTTAATGTACAGAAGTGGCATAATGGAGTTTTCGTCTATCAGTACAAAAAACGCAAGTGATATTCTCTACAAAAAGGCCCAAAGTGCAATCAGTAAGAATAAAGATGTAAGGTCAAACACTGGAACAAGTCCAGGTAATCAGATATAGGTGTGTGGATGGATACAAGGTTGACATTTGGAGTAAATATTCAAGTTAATAACCAAATGTAAAAAGGGTATACATTGATTAAGACGTCTGGCAGGTTTGGATTGGGGAGCAAGTCATCAGTCTCTTTATGATATATACTGTGCAGTGATAAGGTCATCCTTGGATTATTGGAGTATAGCAAAGGGGTCTGCATCAACAACAGTACTTAAGAAAGTAGAATTAATACAAGTACAAGCAATGAGAATATGCTGTGGTGCTTTTAGAACATCTCCAGTCCCAGCCATTCAAGTGGAGATGGGAGAAATGCTGCTGGACATCCGAAGACATAAATTGACTGGTCTATTGGGTTTCAATTTGAGGTCATGGAGACAATCATCCTGTGAAAAAGATATTAGATGATTGCTGGGAACATGGAAACAACAAAGTCTAAAATTTTGGTTGGAATGCTGGTAGAAAGGCGTTGTGGAAATGTGTCTGACAAGTATGGAGATTTGTCCCACTATTGTTTGGTGTGCAACACCCCCATGGTTGTTTCCAAAGTCAAATGTAGATTTGCAGCTACAGGAAATAATCGATCATAAATCATGTGAGATTTCAAAGGAGGTTGTGGTTAGACAATATATAAACCAGAAATATTTTTCGCTATTACAGATTTGTGCTGATGGTTCAAAGGACTATTTCTGGACAGACAGCTACATCAATATGCATCCCACATTTTGAAATATATGTAAAGAAAAGAACAACAGACCAAGAATAAAGAATTTAGTCTTCCTTTGTTTTTCTCTCTCCTATTCTCGATGTTCCACACTCCGGTCTAGTTGGTGGCAGAAATGCACCATTAGCTGGTTTTCCATCCGGCAAAAAGAAAAAAGAAGAGATGTGTCAGCAGAAAGGGATGTAAACATGTGATGTTTCACCTGAGTGCTCGCTACTGCAGTTTTCCTTCTGTTTTAGCTGCTGTATGAATCAGTATGCTCGATGCTAATTAATGTGCTTGGAAAAAAAAAAAAGATTTAAAGAAGCTGCTTATATCTTGACAATGAAGGATTGATATTTTGCTTGCTGCGTTTTTCAAAGCCGGGCCAGTTTAGCTAACATATAGCATTTGAGGTGATACGAATACAGTAATTAACGCAGTGTATTTATCTGCAGTAATTGTTCAAATATTGTTACGTTGCTAACAATATGTAAGTGTTCATGGCATCCAAGCAACAATTTATATATTCTGACACTGCTGATGAAGCGGTCAGATCAACATGGGACGATGCATCGACATGTAAGGTAGCATGGTGTGCAAGCACAATAATCCACAATAAAATTAAGGGATTTTATGATATGAGTTTAGCATGTTTCTGAGTGCTTCCTTTATGACATTCTATAAATTGTTAATATTAAAAACCATTATAAGTATCATCAATTAGACTTAAGTAGATGCAACGATACTGTGGTTATGCTCAATGTTATGACTAATTTCGTTTGACACAATCTCATTGACCGATTAGAAATATTTGATATGTCTAATAGGAATGCTATTTGCCATTAACCTTCCAAAATAAAAACATTTTATTTAAGAGAACCTTATATTGCAGGTTTGCAACGAGTAAAGTTTACTGGACTGACCTCTACATTCAGTATTTTGTGAGGCAAATAGGTGAACGTAAAGCATCTGTGAGCAACAGATGTAAGCTTTATTGTTGAACTATCTCCCCCTTCTGGTTAACTTTTGCCATTGCGTTAGATGAATTTTGCCACTGTGTGTTCATTGTGCTGTAGGTTATTATGGTCCTGTCAAATGGGTGACTCATCTTCTTGATGCTTTTCTAAGGAAGACACAATGTGACTGCCAGGTGGTGAATCTTGGGGAAGGACTGGATACTACGTTTTGGAGATGAGTTTTTTTTTCATTAACTTCACATTTAGCTATTTTAAAGAGATCGAGATCTAAAAATGACATTTTCTCATATTTTACACACTCTCATGCCATCCCTGATGTGTGTGACTTACTTCTGCAGAGCACAAAGATTTTTAGATTAATATTTCAGCTCAGTTGATCATCACATTGCAAATGAATGGTGGTCAGAAATTTGAAGGTCCAAAAGTCACACAAAGGCAGCATAAAAGTAATCCATACAACTCCAGTGGTTCAATCCATGTCTTCAGAAGTGGTATGATAGGTGTGGGTGAGAAACAGATAAATATTTAAGTCCTTTTTTACAATAAATCTCCACTTTCGCATTCGTCGTCTTTTGTTTTTGACGTTCTTTGTGCATATCTACTTACTGGGCTGGGAGAAGAATTTATAGTAACATATATATATATATATATATATATATATATATATATATATATATATATATATATATATATATATATATATATATATCTGTTTCTCATCCATATATCTGTTTCTCATCCACACCTATCATATCACTTCTGAAGACATATATTTAACCACTGGAGTCATATGGATTACTGTTATGCTGCCTTTATATGCTTTTAAGAACTTCAAAGGTCTGGCCACCATACACTTTTTCATTTTTTCTGATTAATTCAAGAATGGATAATGGTCACGGAATCATTAAAGAATGGAAAGCTTCTGCCAACCATGATACAAGCTAGGATCAGTCTGATTCTTAAAAAGGACAAAGATCCAGGTCCAATTTCCCTGATCCAGCCTGATGTTAAAATATTGTAAAACATTTTGGCTAACCGATTAAGTAAAGTTATGACATCTCTTATACATATAGATCAGGTGGGGTTTATTAGAAAGGAGGATGATTTTCCAGAGGTGGTGGCGGGAGGTGTGACACAAGCTTTTGCTTTATGCAGATAATATATTTTTTTTATACGTCTTTTACCCCACTAGATCTATGCTTTGCCTCCACAGAATTATTCATTCATTTTCTAAATTATCGGAATACAGAGTTAATTGGTCTAAATCCGAAGCTTTGGCTCTGACAGCGTACTGCCCGATAACAGCTTTTCAGCCGGGCACCTTTCAGTGGCCTAAACAGGACATTAAGTATGTAGGTATTTTATTCCCAGCAAATTTGTGTGATTTATTTAGAGTTCATTTTGACCCTTTAATAAAACGTTTTTCGAGCGATGTGGGCAGGTGGGCCTCATTACATTTATTTAATGTTATTACAGTTAATTGTATTCCAAAATCACTACCTGCAACAAAGTCCTTAATTTGGAAAGGCAATCGTCCCAGATTACATTTCATTAAACTGGATAGGCCGATTGACAAAGGTGGGCTAGGCCTACCCAAGATTTTGTTTTATTTTTATGTATTCGGTCTCAGGCATTTGGCTCAATGGTCACTTCCACCTGAGAGAGCCCCTCCCTGGCCTCTGTAAGACATGCCCCTTTAAGGCACACTGACTGCAAGCACAGGCACATTTTACATCTATTTTTAAATGGCACTCCTAGTCCTCCATTGAATTTTCCTCTCTTTTTTTTTTTTTAAAGGAATTTTTAAACATTTTAATGTAGACTTTCAAATAAAGTGTTTATCTATCTATCGTGATTCATTTGTATTCATAGTTATTTTATGCTTTATATTTTTTTGGATACATTTACAGGACAAAACCTCCATTGTTGAAACCTTTGATTGAACTAATTCTTGGTATTGAAGTTAAACTTTTACAGTGCATCCGGAAAGAATTCACAGCGCTTCACTTTTTCCACATTTTGTTATGTTACAGCCTTATTCCAAAATGTATTCAATTAATTATTTTCCTCAAAATTCTACAAACAACACCCCATAATGACAACATGAAAGAAGTTTGTTTGAAATCTTTGCAAATTTATTACAAATAAAAACGAAAATAATCCCATGTACATAAGTATTCACAGCCTTTGCTCAATACTTTGTTGAAGCACCTTTGGCACGTCATTTTGAGTATGATGCTACAAGCTTGGTACACCTATTTTTGGCCAGTTTCTCCCATTCTTCTTTGCAGGACCTCTCAAGCTCCATCAGGTTGGATGGGGAGTGTTGGTTCACAGCCATTTTCAGATCTCTCTCTAACAGTGCATGTCAGAGCACAAACCAAGCCATGAAGTCCAAGGAATTGTCTGTAGACCTCCGGGACAGGATTGTATCAAGGCACAGATCTGGGGAAGGGTACAGAAAGATTTCTTCAGCATTGAAGGTCCCAATGAGCTCAGTGGCCTCCATCATCCGTAAATGGAATAAGTTTGGAACCACCAGGACTCTTCCTAGAGCTGGCCGCCCGATGGTCACTCTGACAGAGCTCCAGCGTTTCTCTGTGGAGAGAGGAGAACCTTCCAGAAGAACAACCATCTCTGCAGCACTCCACCAATCAGGCCTGTATGGTAGAGTGGCCAGACGGAAGCCACTCCTCAGTAAAAGGCACATGACAGCCCGTCTGGAGTTTGCCAAAAGGCACCTGAATGACTCTCATACCATGAGAAACAAAATTCTCTGGTCTGATGAAACAAAGATTGAACACTTTGGCCTGAATGGCAAGCATCATGTCTGGAGGAAACCAGGCACCGCTCATCACCTGGCCAATACCATCCCTACAGTGAAGCATGGTGGTGGCAGCAAACAGTGGGGATGTTTTTCAGTGGCAGGATCTGGGAGACTAGTCAGGATCAAGGGAAAGATGAATGCAGCAATGTACAGAGACATCCTTGATGAAAACCTGCTCCAGAGCGCTCTGGACCTCAGACTGGGGCAAAGGTTCATCTTCCAACAGGACAACGACCCTAAGCACACAGCCTAGCTAACAAAGGAGTGGCTATGGGACAACTCTGTGAATGTCCTTGAGTGGCCCAGCCAGAGTCCAGACTTGAACTCGATTGAACATCTCTGGAGAGATCTGAAAATGCCTGTGCACCGACACTCCCAATCCATCCTGATGGAGCTTGAGAGGTCCAGCAAATAAGAATGGGAGATACTGGCCAAATATACGGGTGCCAAGCTTGTGGCATCATACACAAGTTGGTGCCAAAGGTGCTTCAACAAAGTATTGAGCAAAGGCTGTGAATACTTATGTGCATGGGATTTTTTTTATATTTTTATTTTTTTTATAAATTTGCAAAGATTTCAAACAAACTTCTTTCATGTTGTCATTATGGGCTATTGTTTGTAGAATTTTGAGGAAAATAATGAATTTAATCAATTTTGGAATATGTCTGTAACATAACAAAATGTGGAAAAAGTGAAGCGCTGTGAATACTTTCCGGATGCACTGTATATTACAGAGCAATTTACTTATTTAGTTGCTGTTTTGTAGGGATCTTTTCCACTGCAAACTCTAACAGTGTCACAGCCTGGACAGATATTGTATCATCAGTGCTGATCTCAGGGACCTACCTACGTCAGAGGACAAACTAAAGAAATTTCAGTATGTTACAACCTTAGTGAAATTTTAATTCAGTGTCCTTTGAGGCTTTATATCACACCGTGCATTTTTTTTTTTTTTTCAATGTTTTAACAACATTGTTATCAAAGATGATAAGATGATTTTATAGTTTTGGCAGTTACATCTGAATGAACCACTATGATCTCTATTGTGATTTACAGTTTTGTGTTATAAAACGAACATTCACATGTTTAATTCCTCATTTACATGTGAGGTGTTTGATGCTGTGGCTAAATCAAACACTTGGAGGAACTTTACATATTTTTTATTTGTTAATTGTCTAGAAACTATAAGATTCATGATACTTTGCATCCTAAATAGGGTTGACCCATCCTGTTCGGTGTCCCAGTAGGAGTAACATGCATCTGTTGTTTTGTTTCGTGCATCTCTGTTGATATTGTTGACAACAATAGTACACTTGGGAGCATTTAGAGTTTCCTTAGATGCGTCAATAAGTTCAAGTTTTCTTTTATCTAAACTGATGAGACCTAAAGGAAGCTACTGTTTCGTAAGCTATATGACATCAATGGCATCATTTTCAAGGCCTCTTACCTTAGAGTTTTTATTTTCTTCCTGTTGAGTCCACCCTAACCTGGCGCCTTGGCTTTTGCCAGCTTGCCTGCAAATCCCATCAGTGTCATTAGTTTTTCTAAAATAAAAAGTCTGTAGCTTATTGTCTCACGTAAACCTGTCATACAAAATGTGATTTACAACTGTGTACATTAAGATATTATGGTAATGGTCTATTTTGGTTTCCAAGAACAGAATTCTTGCTTTGCTATAATGCACATGAGCCAATTATGTCATGATTTTCCCAATAAGATTAAGAAAAATAATAACAACATGTTCTTGCCACACCTGATACCTCCGCTGATGCCAAAGAAATATAATTGTAAAGGATTACTCTTTTATGCAGGAAAGTTAAAATTTAGCCTCTATCAAGAGCAAGCCATATCTGAACTTAATCTTAGGAAGGGTGTTGTAAAGAAACACTTTGCCGCCTTTGATAAGATCAGAATGATTGTAGTTTATCGTTCCTTTATCCCAGTATTTCGGCTTCTTTCCACCCAGTTTGCCCATTCCGTTTCTGTCAGAATGCATACTGATGTAAATGACGCATAAGCAGTCCTCCAAACTGTTGAACTGGGTTTCATACACCCTCCACACTGTAATGTACGTTAACTACGAACAGGCGAGTTCATATCCTTAATACTACATTTCTACAAAGTGAAAACCTAGTAACTATGCCAAGAATGAAATTGAGAATATGGCTTCAAAGTTTTTTGAATGTCCAGCGAAATGTGCATTATATATTATTATATTATATTATTCTCACTCTGTTTTCTCTGAATCTGATCATAGTTGAGCCAAACATGTCTGTCATATGACAGATCATGATTTAATACAGGGGTTTTAAATCTTTGTAATACCAAGGATCTCCAAATATGACCATCCCTTACTAGGGACAACCTTTCTAAAATATAAATAAAAAAAATAAATAAATGGTCCTATAATTGCATGTGTAAAGACCCATTTATACCATAAATCATGAAATTACAATTCAAATTATCTAGGTTGTTTTATTTATTTATTTTTATTCCTTCTAAGGAAATTTTTTTTATTATTATATTATAAATATATTTGCGGGACATATACAGTATAAAAACATACACTCACTGAGCACTTTATTAGGATCACTATGGTCCTATAACAAAGTGCCTGATGTGGTCTTCTGCTGTTGTAGCCCAATCACCAACAATCATAGCACGGTCTAAAATAGTGAGAGAATTTTTTTCCCCCATTCTGATGGTTGATGTGAACATTAACTGAATCTCCTGATCCGTATCTGCATGGCTTTATGCATTGCACTGCTGCCACACGATTGGCTGATTAGAAAATCACATGAATAAGTTGTTGTTTCTAATAAAGTGCTTAGTGTGTGTATATTAGTGTTGCCCCCTCATGAACCTCAGCTTGAAAACCCCTGATCGAACACTATTTCAGTTACTTAGTTTTGACGAAATGTGTGGTTAATGCATTTTTCCTTTGCAGGGCAGTACAGGCCTTTGGTTTAAATTTGTAAATTTTGATCAAATCAAACAATTAACTAGAAAGATTTTAGCACAATTATGTCCTGTCTGCACTGCTAACTGTCCAGATGTTTTCAGGTGAACATGGAAGATCGTTTTGGTCAAATCATGATTGAGAATCTGCAGAGACAACTATGCAATCTGGCGGGGGTGGATGTGTGTCAGTAGCTGGACTCGAGTAAGAAACTCTATTCAGAATTCATTGCATTAGTATTGTACTCCATGCAATGAGCTGTCAAACTTGATTGTTCTACCTCATACAGACAAATAATATCTTTCAAAGTTCAATCAAAACATTACTCAGAGTATTACTTGGAATGCAAAGTTGTTTTCCTGCTCAGTGTACAATGGGTGATCAAGATTCAGGAAAACGGTGCAGTTAAGCTCTGGGGTTTGTTTACTGCATCTGCTGCCAGCACTGTTCAGTCTCACGGGTTAACGCAAACCTAACCCATTGTGAGCTTGAGCAGACACCTTAGAGTGTAAGTATTTGATTCAAGCACCATGTGCCTTCTCCACATATCTGCTCAATTTATAAAAGAACAGTGCAAAATTAGTTTTTATTCATTGATTGAAATTATTATTCAAATTGACATTTTTTTGTATTTGTTATGATGACGGTGTTCAATGTTTGTTTCCACAGAAAGAATGCTTTCTGTCGACAGGCTAGTGTGAATGTACTGGAAATGATGATGGTCTATAGCATGCTTCCTCAGGAAGACCTAGCCAGGTATTGTACACTTTCCAAACATGAACTGTTTTTATTAAGAATACCATATTTGCACAGTCTTTGCCAGGAATTGTTGCCATCAGAATCTTTACAGTAACCTACCATGTGTTGTTTTACATTCACAGAATTGAATGTCTTTTAGATGAAAAGGAGCTTCTGCAACAGCTTCTACAACACTCCTGCATCTGCTGGGCTATAAAACACAAGTTCAATTTAGGTGAGGTTTTAATTCTGCTATTTTTGCTGTCCTTTTCTGCATATTGAGGCGCCATTTTGTGGTTCTGCATAACGCGGCAGAACGGACCTCTTTTTAGCTTATCGCGCCCCATCCGGCACATTTTGCAGCCAACACACCAGCCCGCTCGGTTCTCCCGATGGCCAATCCGCCCATGATCGGCCCCAAAGTGCATCAGCCCACCGGGAAAATGTCCAGTATGCCAGATTACTAGTCCAGCCCTGTGTACCATGCTCATTAAGAATTTTTTTAAATGCATCCAAATGAATGCCATGGCCATCTTTAAACTATTGTGAAATATTCAAAAGATCTCAGAAACAATTTTTTTTTATAGAAATAGACAATTTTGTTAGCTACAGTGGATATAAAAATTCTACACACCCCTGTTAAAACAGCATATTTTTGTGATGTAAAAATTTAAACAAAGATGTTTTGCACTTTTAATGTAAAAATTACAACTTATGCAATGCCACTGAACACCAAAGTGACACATTTCATAGACAAAAAAATAATAATTCAGAATCAACCAATCATCAAGCTCATGTGAAATAGTACACACCTGTCTTCACCTGAAGTGACTCCAAATAAATCTCAGCTGTTCTTGTAGGACATTATCTTGGTTGCATGCTACTACAAGAGCCATGGTCCACAAAGAGCTTACAAGGCATCAATGGGATCTCATTGTTGAAAGGTATCCCTCAGGTGAGGGCTACTCAATTTTTTCCAATTAGATATCCCATGGAACGCAGTGAAGACAGTCATCAACAATTGGAGAAAGTATGGCACAACAGTGACTTTATCAATAACAGGACGTCCCTCCAAAATTGATGAGAAGACAAAGAGAAAACTGGGTCGAGAGGCTGTCAAGAGGCCTACAGCAACATTAAAGGAGCTGCAGCTCTTTCTGGCAAGTACTGGTTGCTCACTACGGGTGACAACTATCTCCCGAATTCTTCATATGTCTGGGCTATGGGGCAGGGTGGTAAGTCCAAGCCTTTTCTCATGAAAAAAAAATAATCCAAGCCTGGCAAAAACCTATATCCAGTCTCTCAAAACCATTTTTTTTGGTCTGATGAGACCAAGATTGAACTTTTTGCCCAAAATGATAAAATGTATGTTTGGCGCAAAAACAACACAGTATATCAGCAAAAGAACACCATACTCACGGTGAAGCATGGTGGTGGCAGCGTCATGCTTTGGGGCTGCTTTTCTTCAGAACTGGGACTTTATTGAAAGTGGCAGGAATCATGAATAGCTCCAAGTACCAGTCAATTTTGGCACAAAGCCTTCTGGCATCTGCTAGAAAGCTGAAAATGAAGAGACCTTTCAGCATGACCATAATCCAAAGCACACATCCAAATCAACAAAAGCAAAAAAAGATGAATGTTTTCGAATGGCCCAGCCAGAGCCCAGACCTGAATCCTATAGAAAATCTATGGTGGGAGGCCTGAAGAGGGCTGTACACAGGAGATGTCATTGCAATTTGACAGATCTGGAATGTTTTTGTAAAGAAGAGTGGGAAAATATTCCCAAGTCAAGATGTGCCAAGCTAATAGACTCTTATCCAAACAGACTGAGTGCTGTAATAAAATCAAAGGGTGCTTCAACTAAGTGATAGTTCAGGGATGTGCTTATGCAGTTAAGTTTGTTTTCTTTTTTTTTCTCTGAAATGTCTCACTTTGGTTTTCAGTGGCATAGCATAGGTTGTCATTTTTACATTAAAGGTGCAAAAAATGTGTTTAATTGTTTACATCAACAAACCCTGCTGTTTTAACAGGGGTGAGTAAACGTTATATATATCCGCAGTATAGGAATGTTAGTGGGCTTAAAAACACCTAAAATTCAGCAGTAGTGATGATAAAGATGATTAGAAATATAAATTAGCTTGACGTGCATGATTTACTGTTGCACTTTAGAATACCTTTTGATTATAAAACCATTTTACATTATCTGCATTTTTAAAAATTGTTATAGGATCAAAAACCTTGAATGAAAATCATCCAGACTATATAAACTTTGCTGAGCAGCCTTAAAGGGCTAGTTAACCCATCCATCCATCCATCCATCCATCGTCAACCGCTTATCCTGTGTACAGGGTCGTGGGGGGCTGGAGCCTATCCCAGCTAACATTGGGCGAAAGGCGGGGGACACCCTGGACAGGTCGCCAGTCCATCGCAGGGCCAGGCTCGTTAACCCAAAAATGAAAATTCTCTCATCATTTACTCAACCTAAAGTCATCCAAGATAGGTATGACTTTCTTTTTTCTGCAGAACACAAAGATTTTTAGAAGTATATCTCGGCTCTCTCTGTCCATACAATGCAAGTGAATGGTGACCAGAACTTTGAAGCTCCAAAAATCACTTAAAGCAGCATAAATTAATCCAGAAAACTAGTGGTTTAAACCACGTCTTCAGAAGTGATATAATGCGTTTGTGTGAGAAAATGTAATTGGTTTTTTTTTACCATATATCTCCAAGTGGAGATTTATGGTTTTAATAAAAAATAAGGACTGTTTCACACCCAAAGCGATTGTTTCGCTTTAGTAGAAATTAATTTAACCAATGGAGTCGAATTTATTACTTTTATGCTACCTTTGTGCTTTTTAGAGCTTTAAAGTGCTGATCACCATTCACTTGCATTGTATGGACCCATAGAGCCGAGATATTGTTCTATAAATCTGTTTGTGTTCTCCAGAAGATAGTCAAACACATCTGGGGTGCCATGAGGGTGAGTAAATGATGAGAGAATTCTCATTTTTGTGTGAACTATCCCTTTAAATTAAAATGCTAATTTTGATTACTAAAAACTAAAAATGTCATTCAACTGCACACCATATTCCTTCAGGAAATGTTACTGTTAGTAAGTTTAAGGATACTTCTGCAAGGATGGGTGTAAATTTAAATACCTAATTGCATTTTTATTTTACGCTTTATAAATGTTAGTTTACTCTTTAAATCAAGAGTTTGTTTTGTGTCATTCATTTCCTTCTGACTGTATTTTTAAAAGGTCACAAATAATTACCAGGAAGTAGATTTGGAAAACAAAAGGTGATTAAAAGACACAAAAAAGGGAAATGTTTCCTCTTTAGCCATCAACATCCAGACATCCTGCAGTCTTTCTCTATGTTCATTTCTGTCAGTGAGACCCTTAAGAGAAACATTAACCCAAAACGACCTTGTGCTGTTATTTACTGCTACAGGAACCCCGATTTACTGCAAAAGAGGGAGAGCAGAGTGCAGTACTGCGATAAGTGCATGCAGACAAATGACTGGACAGACAAAATTGCTTAAGGCCACACTGAAATACAGACCAATCCATAGTATGCATTAGAATGATAAAGTTTGGGAAACTGCATTAGCCCAGATCAATTCAATTACATAAGACAAGCTAGCAGACCTTGAGTGACATGAGTGTTGGTTATACAAATTTTATTAGCCTCTGTTGTGTAATATCACGCTGGTGGATGATAAGCTATATCCTGAACCCGTCACCCCTGAAACAATGCTCTCTACCGCTGTAATTGTTTAGTGTATTTTCCCAAGCCACTGGGAGTGACGAAGGGGGAGACTGTTGGCCCGCCTTACGCCCACCCCATCCGCCATACACCTTTATCAGTACAAAACTGCCGCACATGTGCACAGACCACCTGAAGTTTCGCACAGACAAAATGACATCAACAGAGTCAAAGTCAGAGCTTTTTACTGTAGCCTCTGGCAATGGAGGGGACAGCCTTCAAAATCAGCCTAAGAGAGGGTCCTTCTTTGAGCATTACATTCAGCCATGCCTGGCAGAGATCCTCGGCTCCACTCTCTTCATGTTTGTGGGCTGTGTGTCAGTGATGGGCAATGTGGGCATCAGTGGAAGCATCCAGCCTGCCCTGGCACATGGACTAGCACTGGCTATCGCAATTGCAATTTTTGGTGAAATCAGGTAACTGCTATGTGTTGAGTTGTGTGAGTTTGATTCATCAAATGATTAGACTTATAAATATAATCAGAGGTATGGAATAACGTCACTGGAATTGCATATTTAACAACAACAAAACTGACATTTTATATATGCATCTAAAGACATTTAACATTACACTTAAAATATGTTTACTCTGCAAAATAATTAATGCATTTAAATGTATATATCAATTTATTTTAAATGTTTAATTATAATTTAAAAGGGGAAACTGAGAATTTATTACTGGGAAGTTGTTAGTCTGTTTTAATAATTTTAGAAAGCATGTTTTTTAATTGATTGTATAACTTTATTATAACATAATTTCTGCATGACTACCTTCACATCAGCTGATTATGTAATCTTGCCTTCCAGTGGCGGTCACTTCAATCCAGCTGTGTCTGTGTGTGTTTACCTCATCGGAGGAATGGAATTAATTTTCCTGGTGCCATATGTTCTCTCACAAATGTTAGGTGGACTGATTGCCGCCGGCCTTGCCAAAGTATGTGTGCCAGCATCTGTATTACTACGTGTGTAATAGAGTTTGTGACTTGAACTGGTGAAGTCTTATTGGGCAAATGGCTAAAACAATCATTTACACTTACAGCAATGTGACTGAAACTTTCTCTTATTACTCTTATGCATTATGATGCAAGAGATTCCTTGACTTTGTTTCCATTTTTGTTTGTTCTTTCTTAAGGCTGTCACTACAAGCATGGCATATGAAAATGCATCTGGAGCAGCATTCAATGCAGTTCAGGCCACTGATGGCATTGGCTCTGCGACTGTGGCAGAGATGATAATGACACTCTTCTTGACAATGGTTGTCAGCATGGGCGCTATTAATGGAAGGACCCGAAGTCAACTTGCTCCTTTCTGCATTGGACTTACTGTGACTGCAAATATCTTGGCTGGGTAGAAAACCAATATTTCATGCAAAGTCACATAAATATGATATATTGTTTAGAATATTATGCCATATGGTTTATTTATCTATTTGGTAACACTTTATAATAAGGTTGCATTTGTAAAGATCAGTTACTGCAATAGTGAACACGAACTAACAATGAACTATACTTTTAAAGCATTTAATATTCTTGGTCAGTGTCAATTTCTACATATGCTATCATGTTTAAATATATTTTATGAACTAACATGGACAAACAATGAACAATAGAATTTTGATAAACTAATATTTACCAAGATTAAAGGGATAGTTCACCCAAAAATGTATAGTCTCTCACAATTTACTCACCCTTCTATTAACATCATTCAATTAACATCATTCAAAGTCCAGTAAACAGAAAATGAGCTAAATCAATATTTGATGTGAACACTTTTGTCTTCAAAACAGCACCAATTCTCCTAAATACTCATGTTCCAAGCTTCTTGGAGAATTTGCCACAGTTCTTTTAGTCTCAATTACGTCTGTCTCTTTATGTTTTCCCAGACTGACCCGATGATCAGTGGGGGGCTCTGTGAGGGCCATGCCATCTGTTGCAGGGCTCCCTGTTCTATTCTATTCTATTTGCAAAAGTAATGCTTGGGAGTATAAAATGTATATTTGTTATTGACACACTAAAGTAGCAGACATAAATAACCATCTTAAGATAAATGTTTTTGTGAAACATCCTATGAGCCTTTTGCACTGTACTGTATATATAGGATGGCATGAGGGTGAGTAAATTATGAGAGAATTTTCATTTTTGGATGAACTATTCCTTTAATAAGATATTATTATTATTATTAGTTAATTGTTAGTTCATGATACTTAATGCATTAACTAATTTTAACAAATACTGCAAAGTGTTACCATTTATTTATTTACAGTAGTAATGTAATTCTAAAAGAAGAAAAAATGAAAATATTACATAAATATTATTTGTCTTTTGTGTGAAATAGGGGTGGAATCTCTGGAGCATGTATGAATCCAGCACGGGCATTTGGGCCAGCAGTGGTGTCTGGTTACTGGACACACCACTGGATATATTGGGTGGGACCTTTGACTGGTGCTCTAGTCACTGTCAGCTGTGTGAGGTATTCTTACAACTTTCTCTTTCATACTGCAGTAAATCATTTTCTTTATTTAGAGAGTGTGATATGTCATTTAATATATTACCTTTGCCATTGTTTCTTTGTTTTTAAGTTTACTGCAATGTAACCATGAAATGAAACTGCACATCATTCACATTTCTTAAGAGAGAGTTATCATTCATGTCTATTTTCCACTTTTAAGAGGTGAAACACTCTTATGATGTGTGTTAAGATGGAGGGTTCTCTTAGAGTGTTATGAGTAGTGAACAGACAGATTTTATGTCTTATATCTGTATATTTTATTTATTGTTTTTCAACAATGTTCATCATAATTGAAATGTAATTTTGACACAGCTTAAACTAAAATAGGAATTTATATTTGGTATAAAAACATTCATATTACATATATTTCTGTGTTTTCAATTTGATACAGTGTTTTCAGTCTTTGTATGTAATATCTAATATAACATTTATTGATTCATTCTAGGTTGATAATGGGAGACAAGAAGATTCGTGTTGTTTTTAAATGATGGAGGTGGCATCACGTGCTGATTCAAGATAACATGTAAAGCTATGTAAAGCATTGTGTGATATTTTTCAACGTTTATTTTAGTACTATCTTCTAAAGTTCATTGTATCTTTCAAGAATTTTGTTTTGTTTTAGTTTTTATATAGCCTGCCATTATGTATTCTAATATTTTATGTTAATAAACAGTCTTTTGTTAAATCTTGCCTAAATGCATTTCTTCACTTTGTTGACCATCTTCAAATTCACTGAGATCAAATTCTTTCCCCATTCTGATGGTTGATGTGAACATTAACTGAAGCTGAATCATATTTGTATGATTCTGTACATTACACTGCTGGCACACAAGTGGCTGATTAGATAATCACATTAATAAGTAGGTGTAAAGGTATACCTAATAAAGTGCCCGGTGAGTGTATATTAAGCATTTTACTATTATAGCAGTTCAATGACAACTTATCAAGGTCTTTGGTACAAATACAGTTCACAAATTCTGCCTGCTATGCATTAAGATCAAATGAACCCCTTAAGATTGGGTGATTTTATAAATGTATTTTTAATTTACTTACTTTAAAGATATCCAGAGAATATTAAGATGTTCATAAAATGTATGAAACATCCATCAAATCATATCACATTTCAGCTCAAAGTTCACTTTGAAAAACAAGCAAATTCCATGTGCTGTTTTATTATGCCATTTGGGTTGATAGCAATTACACCCAAGGCCAGGCTGTTATGATCCATTTGACAACAAAATCAATAACACAGAGTTCATAGTGGGAGAAAAACAGGCCAAATGTAACCTGTGATGCAACACATCTGTTACGGGTATAAACAAATATTTAGGGGTCTTGCTCAGACTGGTGCATGCACAAATGTCCATTAACGGTATACTTCGGTAGATTCACCACATAGGAAATGTTTGCTTTTCGAAGAACATATTCATTTAGCATTATCCTACAACAGTTTTGTCTATTGCTCATGCATTTATATGAACATCAACACTGTATGTGAAAAACCTTGCAGTGATTCAAGACATTATATTTGCAGTACACTGGACTTTAAACTCACCAAATCTGTCCAATCTCTCCTAAAACCTTTGCTTGATTGTATATACTGCTGAATCATTTATAACAATCTACACAGTAATGCGTCACACCTTGCAGTGATTTATGGTGGATCAAGTCAAATTGGCTTTGTTATCAGAAAGAGAGGTATCTAGCTGGGCCAGCACAGTCAGTTACTCTTTGCGCTTGGAGGTGCACTAGCCCAGGTGACAATGGAAGCAGAAAAGTTAGAGCTCCAAGAGTTGGACAAAACTTTGCTGTATAAAAACACAGCGAAGCCTCTAAGCAAGTATGAGAGAGTCATCCAGCCATGCGTTGCTGAGCTGGTGGGCACAATGTTTTTTGTTTTCATTGGCTGCGTGTCTGTAATTGAGAATGTGGAGGCAGCAGGCAGGCTACAGCCAGCGCTCGTGCACGGTTTGGCAGTAGCTGTGTTGGTAGCATGTATGGCAGAAATCAGGTGAGAAAAAATATTGGATCATTTTTATTACTTTATGTTTTAAAGGGCATAATAATTGAATTTCAAGTTCTATTACCTGCTTTACAGCTGATTTGATGATTGGTTGACATTTAAGAGAAGCTAATCTCTCTAAAGTATTCTAGGTTACATTAATATATGTCAAACTGTTTGGAATTCCTGTTATTGCTTTTAGTTTTTTTTTTTTTTTTTTTAGCTCTGACAGTGATTTGATTACAAATGATCTCACTTGAATGTAATTTTTCTCTGCAGTGGATCACATTTCAACCCTCCTTTCACCATTGCTATCTATGTATGTGGTGGAATGCAGCTGACGATGGTCATTCCCTACCTAATTAGTCAGCTAATCGGAGGTGTACTAGGAGCTGCAATGTCAAAGGTGTGCATAATAAAAAGAGGCACTTATTTCAGGAACAACGCAAATAATATTGTTTCTTTCCATAGGACAAGGCACAAAGTGGTGTCTATTTATAAATAATAGAATAATTTCCTGTAATTTTATGTAAACAATGCTGAATATATATATATATATATATATATATATATATATATATATATATATATATATATATATATATATATATATATATATATTGTCAAGGTTATGACATCAAACAAGAACTACATGAATGCTACTGGAGCAGCCTTTGATATTCTTAAATCTGATGAGCAACTGGGGAAGGCTGTCTTTGCTGAAATGGCCATGACATGTCTAGTAACTATGGTGGTGCTGCTGGGGGCAGTCAATGGAAAGAGCAAAAGCCCACAGGTGCCGTTCATGGCAGGCTGCACTGTTCTTATCAACATTCTGGCAGGGTGAGTCAAGAATACACAATATATCCAAATCCTTCTGTTGCCTCTAATGTACTTATGTGTCCCTCTATCTGTTTATTAAATAGCGGTGATGTTTCTGGAACCTGTTTGAACCCTGCCAGAGCTTTTGGACCTGCACTGATGACTAACTACTGGTCTTATCACTGGGTATACTGGGTCGGTCCAATGGGGGGAGGTCTAGTTGCTGCTGCACTTGTAAGGTCAGTTTGCCTTGTTTCCCCAAAGAATGCAATATCAGTAAAACATCTATCTTAGTCTTGAGATTTAATAGGTGACCCTCAAGGTATGGATTTACCATAAGGAAATGATTGTTACATTAATACTTATTCTCTTGTTTTATCAGGCTTCTTCTGGGAGATGAGAAGATGCGAATTATATTGAAATGATATTGGAGCCAGTCTATGATATTATTTTTTTTAATGTATATTTTCATGTTCACAGCATCCATTTAAAAAGAAAAAAAAAATTATAAATCTCTCTGCTTGTATTTATATGACAGCCAAGCATTCAAAATTGATGCTGCCCATGGCTATCTAACAAACTATGTTGCCCAGTAGATGTCAGTAAATGACTTTGTTTACTGTTGCTTATGACCTATCCTGCTAATGCTTGTTGATAATGTTTCACAGATGAGTGTCTTACATCAGGCAGGCCCCAGTTTAAACATGACTAGAAGTACTGTAGCCTTATTTTGCCACATTTACCATATTTTTATAGGATCAAATTGTTATTATTGCAAGTGTCCCCATTGTTGAACTATGACAAAAAAATCATTTTAATAATATTTTTGACCTATATATATATCAAAATCATCATGCAATCACATCGTTATTTTGTAAAAACGTTTTCTGAACTGTTGTCCTAATAAAAGTTGTCTGTAATCATAAACTTATTTTTAGTTGCAAACATTTTCAAATATATTATGTAATAAGCCTACATCTGTTTGTTTGAATGTTTTTCCATTTTTTTTTTTCTATCATCACACTCATAGAAATAATCTGACCTACATTTTTACCTTCACATTCTGAGCAAAACAGTATTTTTTTTGTTCCGGTTCAGAAGTTCTGGAGCCTCCTTTCCAAATGGATAGTGATTAGAACAAATATAAAAAACGGTTAATAACGTTCTTTTTAAAATTGACAGTACTTATAAGTGGTGGGTGAAATACCAACTACAGCATTGCCAGATCTCACAAGAGAAACAAGCAACATGGTCTTAAAAAAACAAGCTGAAAATAAGCCACTTGCCTCAAAATAAACAAAACTATTTGAATAGAATGAATAGAAATCGTGACAAGCACTCAGCTAATTACAATCAAGTAAAATTTTAATGAAAGATCTGCTTCTTAGTCAAAACAGCATAAAATCTTCAGGTATTAATGCATCATATCAAACAATATTTCAGTGAAGACTTTAAGAGAAATTAACTTTTTACATCTAATTATGTTTTATTTAGAATTAGCCATGTATGTATATGTAGTAGTTGTTAAAAAGGTCTTCATTCACAAAATATGACATCCATAATGGACAGTTGTGAAGAAATGTGTGCTTCAGCAGTTTACTTCAGGCTAAAAGCACGTTTTACATTTTCAGGCAACATGATGTGGTGCAGTTCCAAAAATGTACTGCGATAAACCCTTTCGCCTTTAGTTTCATGAAAACATTATCGGAACACAATTTAGGACCTACTGGTAATAAACGGTTCCCTGCTTTTTAAATAATGTTTTCACTCCAGAACAGTTGAAAATCACTTCGTTCTGGTTTTCGGTTAAGTTCTGCTAAAAATATTGTTTTTGTTTTCGTTCCTTGAACCGTTTTTAGTCCCTGAAATGGGCGTGGGTGGGAGTGTTTGCAACTGTGGGTGTATTGTGTGTAAATTAAGTAGAGCTAAGCTCAATTTTCTATTTTCCTAAAAATTTGGTATTTGTGCTAAGACGTTTCAATACCACCTCTTAACTCAGATCAAAGTCCAAATTCAGTTACTGGATTTGCAGTTTGGAGATTTCACCATCAGGTGGTAATAAAGTTCATGACCAAACTCTTAAAATATAGTGGAACATAACAGTCAAGGTTGTAGCTTATGGATAGCTTAAGGTTGTGGACTTCTGGGAATGCCCAATTATTATTACTGTAATTATTTTTACTGTAATTTTAACAATAGTTTATTTAAAAGTACATGTACTCTCATGTTAAACTTAATATAACTTGTACCATCAATTATATGGTAAAATCATCCTTTTTACATCTAAAAAAAAACATATATTTTTTTATATTTTTATTGTAAAATTACATGTAATGTCTTGTTAAGTATTATTTTTACTGTAATGTTAAGGTAACTCAAATAGATTAAGTAATCTTACATTTAAGAAAACTTAACGTGTTTCATTTAGACAGAAACATGCAGCAACATCTTTTATGTTGCGTTTCCTCAAATGTATTTTGTTTCTAATACGTTTCTTTATTAGTCTATAGCATAAACTCAATGACTTGTGTTGTAACTACATCGTCAAAATTAAGTAAAGTTCAAAACAAGTTTTTAAGTCAAATCCGTTTATTTCGATGAGCAATATTTGCTTAAGAATATCAATAAATGTGGGAATAAATGTACTTTTAGGGGAACTTAACTTTTTAACATTTGGAATAAATATTAAATTAGCCTATATTGTATTTTTTCTGTAAAATTTGTTTTTGAGAAATGTTACTTATTGATTTATGCCCAAATAAATACTGACAAATGTTTACAAATAGGGAATTGTCAGTATTTTAGAAAGAGGACTGAAATGAACGGCACTTGCCGTTAAGATTTGGAAAAGGCATTGCGCACTCAAGCGTCACATGATCAAGATATCAGCTTTGGATGAACGTCAATGACCTATTCAGTGACAGACTTTCTTACCAAGGCTTCGCTCAAAAAAGTATATATATATATATATATATATATATATATATATATATATATATATATATATATATATATATATATATATTGTTTCCACGACAACAAGTGATGCCTTTAATTGGGGCTCACCAACAGATAGGCTACATAGAATTCACTTAAGTTCACAACATATCCAACACCACTAAATCCAGAGACATTCCAGTGGACAGATGTGTGTGCAATAGTATGTCAGTGGGATACGGCTGAGCAGGCAATATAGGGCAATATTTTTCAGGCGGAATAAAATTATTATTATTAATCAATCAATCAATCAATCAATCAATCAATCAATCAATCAATCAATCAATCAATCAATCAATCTATCTATCTATCTATCTATCTATCTATCTATCTATCTATCTATCTATCTGTCTGTCTGTCTGTCTGTCTGTCTGTCTGTCTGTCTGTCTGTCCATCCATCCATCTAGATATGCAATAATAATTTGAAATATAGCCTATATAAAATAATTGTTCTATGTTTAATATGTAATGTATATCTACATTTTATGCACATTATTAAAAAATTATCAGGTTGATGAAAAATTGTCATATACAACTGAAATGTAAAAAGCAGGGGAAACCGGGGATGGTTGGCACAACTTATAAAGTCAATAAGTGTTTGGTGACAGTGTGTGCTCTCATTTGCTTCTAACTGGTATCATAACGTGTGTTCTCCCAGATATTTAACAAAGAATAAAGTGTGCCAAACCCCGGTCTCCCCTAAAGAAATTAAATGCATACAACTGGAAATCTCCCATTTAATATATATGTATATAGGCTGTTGTAGCATAAATATGTGCGGTTCCTCAACTTTTTTTGGTGTGTTATTTGAATCCTGGCCTGCACCCCATTTTTGGATGCGAAAATATATATATACATTTTTTTTGAAAGCTTACTTTGCATTTTATGCACATTATTTCAAATGACCAATTCAGTTTATGGACATTGTGATACACTTGAAATGCAATACAGTAAATAAATAAACCGCATGCTTTGAAAGATCCCATAGACAGGATTTAAATAAAAAATCTTATTACTTTATTTATTTATTTTCTTTTATTACATTTTTTCAGGAGTCTTTCAGAGTGTGCAGTTCCTTCATTTACTATTTCGTGTGTTATTTTTGTATCCTGCACATACTTTCATAAATATTTGGATGTGCGTGTATTTATTTTACAGACTTAAAAAGTAAAATAAAAAACCCATAAAAAGTAAATAAATGAACAACACACCTTGAAAGCTCCAACAGACAGGATTATTTTTTTAATTTAATTTTTTTTTTTATCCTGTCTGTGGGAGCTTTCAGGGTGTGTGGTTCATTTATTTGCTTTTTATGGGTTTTTTTTCTTCTGGATCCTGCACACAGTTTTATAAATTTTTGGATGTGCGTGGCTTTTTTATTTTTTTGCGTAAATTCTAAAATTACATAAATGTGTTTGAGTGTACTATTCTATATTTCAGAATTCTAACAGAATTCACATGATTAGATAGTTTGTCATTATATCAATTAAAAAACAATGTTATGAAGAAAGAAAAAAATGCACATTTATGAGTATCTTCAGTTTCTTTTATTAGGACATGTTGTTGACCAAGTTGACAAAACATCATTAAGACTGTTTAACGTCGTCAAACTAATTAACGGTATTTGTCAGACAAAGCCAGTGCCACTCTTGCGAGGAACTTGTCCATGGCCAGGTGTACCTCAGGTGTGAAGTCATCAGGGAAGATCATGGACAACACCACAACGATGTTGTGGGCCAGGATCTGTTATATAAAGGTAAAAGAGGATTAGAATTCACATTTCACCATTTTGAGCAGGACGAATAGATTTTGTGAAACAATTTAAGGTTGTACTAAATCATTCACCCTGAAGTTGGCAGGATCGACTCTCAGTTGAAAGGCATGAAGCTCGCTGAGAGTGAGCATGCCGCCAAAAAGATCCTCGATTTTTTCTACAGCCTGGCCGAGTCCTCCCATTATCTTCTTGCCATGGGTTCTCACCGGAGCAGAGCCGGGTGCCAGGTCGCTCCAATGAGAGAAGTAAGTCTTGGTCTGAGGGTATACCAAGAGCATTCTGCAAAATGATGGGACATTTTAGAGGCCAGTTTTGCTCAAAGTCTTAGATAATCAACTAACCTAGAATATGCGATGCCATATAGAAAAAGTCTGACTAATTTGACTTACCTGGACAACGCCTCATTCCCAATTACATCAGCCTTCGGGGCGATCTTCGCCCAAAAGCCTTTCACAGCGGCTTTGTCTTTAGCAGAAAGACTCATTTTAAATCGAAGTCTGGAAAGAATAGATGTGGCGGTCAAATGACTTCCGTCCACCTAAAAGTTGGTCCTCTTTTTAAGCGTTTATAGTTGAGCGGGCACACCCAAGATAATGGCCTTAAAATTGAATATCTGCCAGTAAACATTGAAAATTGACATGATGCCCACATCTTTGGGGTTGAACGTGATAAAACATGCGTACTTCAGATCGAGTGGACGTCAAATGAAGTCAGATCATAATCATCTCATGACCCCAAAGCAGCTCTCTCAAAAACTGATTTCACTGAATTCCTCAACTTCTCCAAGACTTAGAGTCTTGCTTAATTTATAAATTGACTCAGTTTGTTTAAGCTTTAATACGTTAGATGAATAGTTCATTTAGGTCTACCTATGAAAGCCTCCTAGATTCGTTTTTAAAATATTGTTTTTGTCACCTTTCATCGTAACAAAATTGTATTTGTTATTTTACCCAAATGAAACATGTACACTCACTAAGCACCTTATTAGGAACACCTGCACCTTCATATTTATGCGAATACCCAATCAAACAATCATGTGGCAGCAGTGCAGTGCATAAAATCATGCAGATACGTGTCATGAGCTTCAGTTAATGTTCACATCAACCATCAGAATGGGGAACATTTTTTATCTCAGTGATTTCAACCGTGGCATGATTGTTGGTGTCAGATGGGCTGGAATAGTGTTGAGCTGACGGAAACACTACAGTAACTCAAATAACCCCTCTGTACAAGTGTAGTGAACAGAATAGCATCTAAGAATGCACAACATGTCGAACCTTGAGATTAATGGGCTACAACAGCAGAAGACGACTTCAAGAGCTTTATTATGACCTTATATAGGAGTGTACATTGTCCTAACACTAATCCTAATGTTTAAAAACAGTTACGAAAATAAGTGACTAAATCCTCAGGGGTAATTTAAGTGCTCTGATTTTCTTCTTGCAGAATTGATTTTAAATCATATATTTCATTTATTGGCTCTGGAATACAGTATTTCCCTGCATGTTGGAACAGATAAAAAGCACACGCCCTTTTAATTTAGGACTGAAGCTTTTTTTTATATATATATAGGCCAGTGCAGTTTAATAATTTGAGTGCCACGTACGTAGGAAAGGCTGTGAGTGGAGATAAGGTTGAGACGTTTTCAATATGCGTATGTGCAAGAGATAACCAACAGCTGAGAGCACGACAATAATTGATATCACCTAATATGCGTTGAAGCACATTTCGAAAGCTACTTGACGGAATGCATATGTTACTGTTAAATTATGATGTGCTCTAAAATTGGATATGCTTTACTGTTTTATCTATGAAACCATTGCCATTGTCATATCATGTCATTAAACAATTACAAGGTTTAACCCGAAAATCAATGGATTAATAGTTTTTTTTTTAACTGTATAAAGACATATACATTTTACACACACGTTTGTAAATTTGACACTTTCCTGAAAAGATAGCAATGCTAGGTTGTTCTTGTATAGGCCACTCTTCATCAACACGATGTCAAACGTCAAGAATCACATCCTCTTGTGTTCTGCCCATGATAACTTTTAGCCAATCAGGTGAAATCTCTTGATTTGGTTACGTAACCCGATAGCATAAATAGTATCAACTCGAGTGGAAAAGTATGAGTCTTCCTTATAACGGAGAAGAAAATCAACAACTGACAACATGGTTGTGTGGACCGACAAAGAGCGTGCCTTCATCCAGGAGATTTTCAGCCAACTTAATTATGAGGATGCTGGCCTCAAAGCCTTGGGCAGGTAGACATAGTCCTTTAGTCAGTTAATGGTGTCCAAAATAGTGTGCGTATACTTTGTTAGCTATTCAACTTTGTCTCTTTAGAGAACACAAAACGTGATTACAAGAGGACCGTTTTTCTTGTATATTTCAGGGTCTTGATTGTGTATCCCTGGACTCAGCGGTACTTCGGAGGTTTTGGAAACCTGTACAATGCAGAGGCAATCATGTCTAATAAAATGGTCGCAGCCCACGGCACTGTTGTTCTCCACGGGCTTGACAAAGCTATGAAGAACTTGGATGATATCAAGAAGACCTACGCAGAGCTGAGTCTGCTGCACTCTGAGAAACTGCACGTGGACCCTGACAACTTCAGGGTACAGATATATAGCAAATATCCTAAAATCAATAGTTTAATGCATATAGATACAGACACTTTTTATGACTGTATCTTATACAAATGACTTATCTGTTGCGATGACACTAATTCCGACCCCATTCTGCATTTCCTTTTTCAGCTGCTGGCTGATTGCCTGACCATCGTGATTGCATCGACTATGGGCAAAGCCTTCACACCTGACATGCAGGCTGCCTGGCAGAAATTCCTCGCTGTTGTCGTCTCTGCTCTGTGCAGACAGTACCATTAAGACATTTAACATATGGAAAAACATTTAAATAAGTGTGTTTTTTTCTCTCTGAATAAAGAGGAATTGGTGCCACACCAAGTAAACTGAACATTGTGCGAAAATCATTCATGACACATCACCATGCATTCATCGCTGAATCTATTGCTCTTGATCTGTGTTATAAACTTCTCTGGTTTATCTTACATATCCTGCAAATTAATCAATAATAAATTAATAATTAGACTATAAAGTAGCTGTTATTTGTAACCGAGAATGATAGACTTAAGCCTACATATGATTTAAAAGCAATATGTAGGAAATAGCTATAAAGAACGTTATATAAATGTATTAAATCTGCCGTTTAGACCTTGAATGACGACCCCGTCATCGGTAAAATTTCGTTTTGTATTTTTGTATTAAGAAATAAATAAAAATCGTTGAAAGTTTAGAGTCTGTATTTCAGTGTTAAACTGAACTCCTGTATATATACTGTATTACTCTGTATTTTTTTTTATATAAACCACTCAAGCCAATATCATAAGCATATGAAGATCTCCTCCGGGGAGTGTTAACATGTTTTGTTTAAACGTATGTGTTTTTGTGCTTAATATCTCAAACTTCCCTAAATTATTTGCTTCCATTTAAAGTAAATCATTGTTATAGGATGGATTTTCCATAACTCATATGTTGTCCCTCACAGCCTCGTTGTTCTTCTGTCAAAAATAAAATATGGCGCTGCTATGATAAGGTCTACACAAGGGTTGCCAACTTTGGATACCAGGCTGGAGTGAGATTTTGATGCCATGGCCAGTGCCACATTAATGAACAGGCAAATCTTCGTCGGCACTTTAATGTGTTCCTGGACATATAGTAGGTGTACTTGATACCAGTATGCCTTCTATCTTTCATTTCTAACACCAAAAAAAGATCACATCCAACCTTACAAGGCCACAATGTTTTTTTTTTTTGTTTGTTTTGTTTTTTGGACTCACGGCAATTTACCTACCATTCACAATTTCAAAACACCCATACACTATGGCACAACCAGGTTTTTCTAGGGTCAAAAAATGGTCTTCAGTGGTGGTTGAAGTACCAAGCTCACCCACAAGCTCAAAGTTGATTGGTTGCATAATTGCAATTAATTACTAACAGAATTACAAAACTGCATTTCATGTTTACATTGAAAATATGGAACTTGTTGAATTTTACAATGGTTTTACTTCAAAATGCTGTGGGAAATCAAATCAAATAATGAACTTAATTTAAATAAGACCATGTTTTTTTTTATATTCTGACGGTATACAGTATGAGTGGGACACTTTACTGAGCTGCGACTGTTTTTTGTGTCCTTTCGAAACATTGTTTTCCTTTCATCAGGCTCCTCATAATTTAAAGCAAAATCTTATCTAAAGGTAAACAGGGCCAGTTTGTTAGAACAGGATGAAACTTTTTCTGTTTTGTCCAAAATTCACACTCTACAAATTTCACTGTTTAATTGGCATTGGTAGCCTATAAAATAAGGCCATAACCACAAAGGGTGTCTCCTCATCGTGATATTTGTTAGGTGAATGTAGTCGTTCTAAAAAAATAAACTAGTATTTTTATTGAAAAAAAAAATATATAGCCTAAACAGATGTACAAAAAGTACTTAAATATATATAAAAAAAACGAAGTTAAACAGATTCCTCTTAATAGCTACATTTAATAAGAAACTGTAACTTTAGAAACTATTAATTGAGATGCTCCCCCCTTTCTGTGTTCCTCCTGACACTTTGTTTTGGAAATCATAAATAATATTTTATATATTTGGCCGACACGCGAAGAAATTGTAAGACGCCTCAGCTTTTAGGCTCATTCAGTTTTTCATCAACTGAAAGAAAAGTATATTGTCGTTTTTACAATGTAACATTAAAATACTTCAAAGCGGAAATAGGCTATGACACATTTTATCTTGAAAGTTATGTCTGCAAGGCACTAAATTATATAATGCACAAATTGGACTCAACGAGATATTACACAAGGGATCGGTGTTTTCCTTATTACATCACGTGTTGTTCTGAAAGCAAAGAGAAACAAATGAAACATCCGCTGTCATCCGCGCAGTCTAACCGAAGCAAAGAGGGCGCATTTACTCGCGCGATTAATCGAAAGAGAAGTGCTGCTAGCTCGTGATGTGCGAACGGCTTGCACGCGCAGCGCCAGTCTCATCACACTTTAATAGTGTTTAGCTTCCCATTCAGCTGATGAAAACACGCTGCGTAATCAAGAGGAAGGATTTACATCAAGATGTAGATTGGAATGCAGGTGCAGAATTTATATAAATACAGTCTACTCCTCTCTCACCGTTGCTTGCATGCCAGTGATTAACCGTCCGCGTGCCACTGCTGGCACGCGTGCTATAGGTTGCCGACCCCTGTATTACACAATAGCCAGCATCTACATGACATTGGGTGATATCCTTATCTGAAGCCAAGCCACTTTTCAGATAGGTCTGCGCCCCTGAATTCACAACGATTATGACTTTTTCACGTCGTGACATTTATTACGTTTATTGTGACTTTTTAATGCCAAAAAGCAGCAACATTTTGATGGTGTTCTTTTACCATTTCAGGAAGGTGCCTGGCTCGGTTTATGATCACCTCGTTAATGAAGCCCATTGCTTGTAATTGAAATTACAAGTTGTTGACTTTATATGAACTATATTTTTTAAATAGGATGTGATGGATTCATATGTGAGGGAAACACTTCAGAAGTGTAAACTTGAAACATTCATTTCTTAAATAAAGCTCCAGGCCATGTCACAGCCACGCCAGAGTCATCTCCAGGCCATGTCACAGCCATGCAAGAGTCATCTCCAGGCCATGTCACAGCCACACCAGAGTCATCTCCAGGCCATGTCACAGCCACACCAGAGTCATCTCCAGGCCATGTCACAGCCATGCCAGAGTCATCTCCAGGCCATGTCACAGCCACACCAGAGCCATCTCCAGGCCATGTCACAGCCACACCAGAGTCATCTCCAGGCCATGTCTCAGCCACGCCAGAATCATCTCCAGGTCACTTCACAGCAATGCCAGAGTCAGCTCCAGGCCATGTCACAGCCATGCCAGAGTCATCTCCAGGCCATGTCACAGCCACGCCAGAGTCATCTCCAGGCCATGCCAGGGTCATCTCCAGGCCATGTCACAGCCATGCCAGAGTCATCTCCAGGCCATGTCACAGCCATGCAAGAGTCATCTCCAGGCCATGTCACAGCCACGCCAGAGTCATCTCCAGGCCATGTCACAGCCACACCAGAGTCATCTCCAGGCCATGCCAGGGTCATCTCCAGGCCATGTCACAGCCATGCCAGAGTCATCTCCAGGCCATGTCACAGCCATGCAAGAGTCATCTCCAGGCCATGTCACAGCCACACCAGAGCCATCTCCAGGCCATGTCACAGCCACACCAGAGTCATCTCCAGGCCATGTCTCAGCCACGCCAGAATCATCTCCAGGTCACTTCACAGCAATGCCAGAGTCATCTCCAGGCCATGTCACCGCCACACCTCAATGGTTCCTTTATTTATTAGTCTTGTCTTGTTATTGGTTCATGTTTCATTGTCTTGTTATATTGTTTTCAGTTTTGTATTTACATTGGTGGTCTTGTTAAATTGTTACCATGTCAATGTATTTTAGCCATCATGTTTGCCATTGTCCTCTGTGTCGTATTGTTCATGTAACTTTGTTGTAGTTTTGTTTTGTTTAAGTCAAGTCAAGTCATGCCAAGATTTAGTCAAGTCATGTATTTTCTGTGTCAAGTCTAGTTTAGTCACGTTCATGTTTATGTTTCACGTTTCTAGTTAAGGTTTTTGGATCTCACTTCTGTTTAATAAACTGCACTTGGGTTCGTCACTCCATCGTCTTCATCCGTGCCAGCAACATTACACCATTGCCTATTTATTACTTATTTATTACTTATTTATTTGTGGTGGTTCTTGTAAATTGAAACATGGTTGTAAGTAAGAATGATAAAAAGAAAGTAAATTGATAACACAATTGCAACAATTTACTGAATTAATTAAAATGTTTGCAACTTTTAGTTTAATGGAAATAAAGCATTTTCAAGATATTTGTAACTTGTGCATTATAATTTATATACACAGCAAATAATAATAATAATAATGTCAACAATAATAGTACCAATAATACTAGGATGGTTAAAGCAACATTTTGGCCCTCCATAAAAAAACCAACAAATGTGTTATTTTATAACTTTTTATATATTGGGTAAAACATGCTACCCAATGCATTGGGTTAAAATAAACCAACAATGGGTCAGTGCTATATGAATCCACCATTGGGCTATGTGTTGGGTCATTTTTAACCCAACTGATTTTAGTGAGTAGTAATTACATAAGGGCTCATGATGACATGAAGTTCATCAGTAGTGGCTGTTCCAGGAGCAATGACTAATAAACATGTAGAGACAGTGCTCAGTGTCACTCACACAAACACTAAACATCATCAGGGTAGTCATGTGAAATTACAATCATAAACATTAACAAAACTGTATCAAATATAACACAGACACCCTAAAGTTCATAACTGATATTAAAAATAAGAAACTGTAAAAACTACATGTACTCTCTTGTTAACCATAATATAATGTTTTTACTTTTTATTAGCCTATACAGAAAATCATAATTTTTACATTAGAAAGGTTTTTTCAAAAAGTTAAAATAAAACTACATGTATTGTCTTTTTTTACTTCTTTCCCAGTGATATAAATAAGATGATTCTCTGTAGAATTCATATCGCATGCGAGACTTGGAATGCGTGTTGGGACGCGCGCTCTGATATTCTGCACACAAAGTGCAGGTTATCCTGTCTCTGGGGCACATGATGTGCGTTGCGGTGTGACTTTTGTTTCGGCGGTCCGAAAATTCAAGTCTCGTGTTGATGGAAAAATCCAAATCGAAGATTTGTTGCTATGTTTTATTTATTTTATACTTAATCCCGTTTTCTTGTTAGTTGGCGTGAGAATAACTTGGGTTGAGTGAGAGCGTGAGACAGAGACCGAAAGTGTGTGTCTCACGCCAAATGCGTGACAGTCGGCAACCCCGAGTGTGGGGTCATGGGGCTATAACCCGAAACAATAGGCCTATGCAGCATATACTGTGTTTATATTAAACGATATTATATATTAGGAACATTTATGAAGATGTTCAAATGTTTTGGTCAAAATTAGGCCCTACATTATGAATATAATAAATAACACAGACAACATCACAAATTCTTAGTTGCGGAACTGAAGAGAAACTTTAAGCAATGGGGCTATTTTTTTTAGATGAGGGTGGCAAGAGGCGTTGACGCCCCACGTCGCTATTTTTGTCGAAGCTGGTTTATCCACAATATAGCAACCAATAGGGAAGAAATGCAGGCGGAGCAAAGATACAGAGACGTTATAAAGACTGTGCTTATGGCAGTCAGTTGCTACCACCTCACTCACTTTTACCGTCTCGTTTCAAGCTTTGTGGTGAAGCAGACCTAGAACCATTATGAGTCTCTCTGCCAAAGAAAAGGCCATCGTGACCGATTTCTTCTCAAAGGCTTCTCCTCTGTCAGATGAAATAGGAAATGAGGCTCTTTCTAGGTAAAGCCTAATTAGCACATCTTTTGGGTAGGACCTTTTTCTGAAATGTTGGTACTAATGAACTTTTCTTTTAACATTACAGGATGTTGACCGTCTACCCGCAGACCAAATCCTACTTTTCCCACTGGAATGACACAAGTCCTGGATCTGCACCCGTCCGCAAGCATGGCAAAACTGTTATGGGTGGCCTATACGAGGCAGTCAGCAAAATCGACGACCTCAAAAGTGGTCTCATCAACCTGAGCGAGCTCCACGCCTACATGTTGAGAGTTGACCCCGTCAACTTCAAGGTCAGCGGCTTATGATAATATTACATATTTTTAAAACCCTTCATTGTCTGGGTGATGGAGGACCTCCAGTGCATTCACATTTTGTTGAACATGTTGACAAGAGATATTATTACTATCTTTGTACTTTCCAACAGATATTGTCTCACTGCATTCTGGTTGCGTTTGGCATGATGTTTCCGGATGAGTTCACTCCCCAGGTTCACGTTGCTGTTGACAAGTTTCTGGCCCTCGTCGCCCTCGTCCTTGCTGAAAAATATCGTTAAATTGTACTCATCCCATGATGTTGAAAAATAAAACCATGCACTGAAACAAATGTAAACGTTTTCTTGAGTTCTTTTTAATATCATTGTGGTTTGGGCATATTTGGAAAGTACTTTTGACCCCAACAGGAAGCATTAAAACATTTTCTGACCATCGTGAGCCCACACCAAGATAAAAAAATAATTATTTAACCATCATTTATTTAGGCTATTTATTTACATACAAATCACATTTAATTTGACATACGTGAAGGTTTAGAGTGGCAATAAATAGGGTGAGGGGTTTTATTTCTTCTGGAAAGTCCAAAACATTTAAGTGTAAAATAAATATTTGGGAGAATATGAGAAAATAAATGACGAATTGCACAAAAACAATTCTAAGAATTACGAGGGTCCATGATAAGGCTAAATAAATAAACTAAATAAATAAATAAACTCCACAATCCAATTGTCACGAACACGGGTGAAGGCGCCTCCTCCTCGAGCCTCCGGAGATCGCATTCACCCGAATACTGATTACTCACCCCAGCTGTTGCTTATTACCTCACTCTATTTAATCACGTCTGTTTGTTCCCTCCTTGCGAAGTCTTGTTTAGCCCCGGCGACATTTCCAAGCATTATTAGTTACCTCTCTAGTTTATCCGTGTACCGACCTAGCTATTCCCCGTTCCAGTTTGTTAGCCACCTGCCCAGTTACTCTAGCCTGCCTTGTACCACGTCTGTTTGCTGCCCGCCCTGATCATTAGCCTGTCCCTGTTTACGCCTCTGCCTCTCTGCCTAACTCTGTTTGCCTGTCCCAGACCATTGCCTGTACGACCTGAGTTTACTGTTCTAATAAAGCCGCATATGGATCCAAACCAACCTGAGTCTTCATTACAGAAGACTTCGCCGCCCCTCGATCCAGCGGTGATCACCCGCCTGTCGGAGGAACTCTCGGCGCAGGCGAACCAGCTCTCCGCGCAACAGCTCCAGCTCGGGCGCCTCGCTTCAGCCATCGAGGAGATAATGCGCACCGTGCAGGCAGCACTCCAACCAGCGCTGGCTTCCGCGACCGCACCCGCGGTTCCTCAAGCTAGCCAGGCGTCAGCCGGCGATTCACTTCCCCAAGCAGCTGCCAGCCCACGACTCGCCTTCCCGGAAAAATTCGATGGTACACCCTCGAAGTGCAGAGGCTTCGTAATGCAGTGCTATATTTTTCTCGCGCAACAACCGACGATATACCCGACTGATCAGAACAAGATTCTCTTCGTCAGCTCCGTTCTGACGGGCCGCGCTCTCGACTGGGCGACCGCGATTTGGCACAATCAGGGCTTCACACAATTTTCCTTTGACTCGTTCATGCAGAACCTGATCGACGTCTTTGATCACCCTGAATGTGGCAAGAGCGCTGGTGAGCAACTCCTGGCTCTCCGCCAGGGAAATCGCACAGCGGCGGATTACGCTCTCACCTTCCGCACCCTTGCAACGCAAACCGGCTGGCTTGAGTGCACCCTAAAACTCCTCTTCCGTCAGGGGCTGAGCGCGGATCTGCAGTCTGAGCTGGCGTGTCGCGATGAGGGGACCACTTTGGTGCAGTTCATCTCGTTGGCTATCCGTGTCGACAACTTCATCCGCTCCCGACGACCAGCTAGGTGGCTCCCGCAGCCCGCTCCGGCACCCCAGCGCCAAGCGGCTCCGGAACCCATGCAGTTAGACCGCGCCCACCTCACTCCGGAGGAGAAAGAACGCCGCCTCTCCAACCGCCTCTGCCTCTACTGTGGCCAGGCCGGGCAAATCCGCTCCAACTGCCCGACGCGTCCGCCTGAGCGACAACAACCAGGGGTGAGTTTGTTCCTTTCTTCCACCCTAACCAGCAGCCTGAAAGTTCCCATTTCACTCTGCTACCGATCATATAGCTTAAATGTCCACGCTATGATCGATTCTGGTGCGGCTGGTAATTTCATTGATGAGAACTTTTGTAAGAAACATGGTATTCCCCTGACTGTGTGTGAACCTCCCTTGGCAGTGGCGGCCCTAGACGGACGGCCCCTGGGTACCGGTAAAGTGTGCAACACCACTACCGACATCCACCTGCAGGTAGGAGTGCTGCACACCGAGACCATCCGTCTGCACCTCGTCACCTCCCCTCACCACCCGGTAATCCTCGGCCTCCCCTGGCTCCATCTTCACGACCCACGAATCTCCTGGCGGCACAGTCAAATCACACAGTGGGGCACTGACTGCTCGGCGAGGTGTCTGAAAACAGTCCACCCCTTAACCGTGGGAACCACCAATGTCCAGAAGGCTCCTGACGACTCCGCTCAGATACCCCCCATGTACGCTGACCTGAGCGAGGCCTTCAGCAAGGCCAAGGCCTCCCTACTTCTGCCCCACCAACCTAGCGATTGTGCCATCGAACTCAAGCCGGGAGCCACACCACCCCTAGGCCGAATCTTTCCCCTGTCAGAACCCGAATCCTTAGCCATGAAGTCTTACATCGAGGAGGAGCTGGCCAAGGGGTTCATCCGGCCCTCCACGTCCCCGGCAGCTGCCGGATTCTTCTTCGTGGGCAAGAAGGACGGCTCCCTTCGCCCGTGCATCGACTACCGCGGCCTCAATGACGTCACCATAAAATTCAGATACCCCCTGCCACTCGTGCCCTCTGCTCTGGAGCAATTAAGGAGCGCAAAGATTTACACCAAGCTGGACCTGCGCTCCGCCTATAACCTGGTGCGTATTCGGGAGGGAGACGAGTGGAAGACCGCCTTTTCCACCACCTCCGGCCATTATGAATATCTGGTGATGCCGTTCGGTTTGTCTAACAGTCCCTCGGTGTTCCAGTCCTTCGTCAATGATGTGTTCAGAGACCTGCTCAACCGTTATCTAATCGTTTACATCGACGACATTCTGATCTACTCTGACTCCCTTGAGGAACACATCACACATGTCCGAACCGTCCTCAAATGCCTGATCCAGCACCAGTTGTACGCCAAGGCCGAGAAGTGTGAGTTCCACCTGAAGACGGTAGCCTTCCTGGGGTATGTCATCAGCCCAGACGGAGTGGCCATGGATGACCGCAAGGTACGAGCCATCCTGGAATGGCCTCGCCCGCCACGGTGAAGGAGCTCCAACGCTTCCTGGGGTTCGCGAATTTCTACCGCCGGTTCATCCGTAACTTCAGCACAGTTGCTTCCCCTCTTACCGCCATGCTGAAGAAAGGTGGAAACAAACTCCACTGGCCGGCTGAAGCCCTCCAGGCCTTAGCCCAACTCAAAGCACGCTTCACCACTGCGCCCATCCTGTACCACCCCAATCCAGACCTCCCCTTCATGGTAGAGGTGGACGCCTCGAACACTGGAATTGGGGCCATCCTCTCCCAGCGCCAAGGAAACCCACCTAAGCTGTTTCCCTGTGCCTACTATTCCCGCAAACTCACTCCCGCCGAGCAAAATTATGATGTCGGTAACCGGGAGCTTCTGGCCATAAAAGCAGCCCTGGAGGAATGGCGTCACTGGCTGGAGGGGGCCAGGCAACCATTCCAGGTCTTGACGGACCACCGAAATCTTGAGTACCTCCGCTCCGCCAAGAGGCTCAACCCCAGACAGGCCCGATGGGCCCTGTTCTTCACCCGCTTTGACTTCAACATCTCCTACCTCCCGGGTTCCAAGAACACCAAGGCCGACTCCCTCTCACGTCAACACGAGACCACAGTCCAAAACCTCACAGCTGAACCCATCGTCTCGCCCGCGCTCTTCCTAGCCCCCGTCCAGTGGGACCTCATGTCAGACATCTCCCAGGCTCAAGTCTCAGTCCCACCTCCTCCTGAGTGCCCTGCGGGTCGGACCTTCGTACCCCCCAGCCTCCGGGAGAGGGTACTCAGCTGGGTGCATGACTCCTCAAGTTCCGGCCACCCCGGAATCACAGCTACCACCCGTCTCCTGAGTAACCGCTTCTGGTGGGGGACCCTACCCGAGGATACTGCTGACTTCGTCAAGAGGTGCTCAGCCTGCAACCTAGCGAAGTCCCCTAAACAACCACCGGCCGGCCTGCTCCAACCTCTCCCCATTCCACATCGTCCTTGGTCACATATCGCCGTGGACTTCGTAACCGACCTACCCAACTCCCAGGGGCACACCACCATCCTCACGGTCGTAGATCGGTTCTCCAAGGCTTGCCGCTTGATACCTCTACCCAAGCTACCCACTGCCCTCGAAACCGCCGAACACCTGTTCCAGTACGTGTTCCGCTTCTACGGTCTGCCCGAAGAGATTGTCTCGGACCGGGGGACCTAGTTCACCTCCAGGGTCTGGAAGGCTTTCTGCCGTCTCCTGAACATCAACCTCTGCCTCACCTCCAGTTACCACCCCCAGTCCAATGGACAAACGGAGAGACTAAACCAAGAAATTGTCAGGTTCTTGCGCACGTACTGTCACCACAACCAGTCGGACTGGAGTAGATTCCTTCCATGGGCCGAGTACGCCCAGAACTCCTTACTCAAACCATCCACCAAACTGACCCCCTTCCAATGCATTCTGGGGTACCAGCCCCCTCTCTTCCCTTGGTCCGGAGAACCCTCGGAAGTCCCCGCCGTTAACGACGGCAGTATGGGACCAGGCCCACGTCCACTTACAGCGGGCCGTGGACCGCACTAAGTCACAAGCAGACCGTCACCGCTGTCCCGGACCCGACTACGCCCCAGGCCAATGGGTTTGGCTCTCCACCCGAGACCTCCGCCTCCGCCAGCCTTGCAGAAAGCTTGGCCCTAGGTATGTTGGCCCCTTTAAAATCCTTAGAAAGATTAACCCTGTTACTTTCCGTCTCAAGCTCCCCACTAATTACCGAATCTCTCCTCTTTTCATGTCTCCCTACTGAAACCGGCCGACGACCCGGGGGCGAAGAGGAGGCCACTCTCAGACCCCCTCCCTGATCGTGGGCGGCGAGGAGGCCTTCCTGGTCGCGAAGGCTGCTCGACTCCAGGCGCCACCGAGGTCAGATGCAGTACCTGGTTGACTGGGAGGGTACGGCCCGGAAGAAAGGTCCTGGGTCAGCACCAATGACATCCTCGACCCTAACCTCATTACAGAGTACCATCGGACCAACCCGAGAGACCGGCCCCTCGACCTCGGGGAGACCTCGGCGTGGTCGCATCTTCGCGTCAGGAGCCGCTCACAGGAGGAGGGCTCTGTCACGAACACGGGTGAAGGCGCTCCTCCTCGAGCCTCCGGAGATCGCATTCACCCGAATACTGATTACTCACCCCAGCTGTTGCTTATTACCTCACTCTATTTAATCACGTCTGTTTGTTCCCTCCTTGCGAAGTCTTGTTTAGCCCCGCGACATTTCCAAGCATTATTAGTTACCTCTCTAGTTTATCCGTGTACCGACCTAGCTATTCCCGTTCCAGTTTGTTAGCCACCTGCCCAGTTACTCTAGCCTGCCTTGTACCACGTCTGTTTGCTGCCCGCCCTGATCATTAGCCTGTCCCTGTTTACGCCTCTGCCTCTCTGCCTAACTCTGTTTGCCTGTCCCAGACCATTGCCTGTACGACCTGAGTTTACTGTTCTAATAAAGCCGCATATGGATCCAAACCAACCTGAGTCTTCATTACACCAATCATATGAAATATGATATATGACAATAAGTAAAAAAGTACTGCATATATTATGTATGAAATATAAAAGAATATACAAGAAGATTTTTGTATGTTTATTGTTTTAGCTTATTGATCAGGAACGATGTTGTGCCTATTCATTTGCAACCGTTCTGTTCATTGAATGTATGACATTCAACATTGCAGCTACATTGCGCAATTGTTCTATATAATTCAATTATAAATGGTTGCGTTGTTAGAAAAATAAGTCAACGATTGTAAAGTTTCTTACATACATTCCACAACTTCATTGAAGTGTTCGTAAAGCACATACTTTCACTAAAGATTCCCATGACAAATGCAAACATTGTGAGTTTAATTTGAATGGAATAAGTCAAGTCAAGTCAAGTTTATTTATAAAACACACTTAAAAACAACAAATGTTGTAACCAAAGTGCTGTAGAATTTTTTACAAACATTAATAACAGAAATTAATACAACTTATAAAATGTTAAAAATAACAAATTAATAAAATATTATAAAACCTACACAGAAACTATTAAAATTCTCAACCAACATTATAGGCTAAAGAGAAAAAAAATGTGTCTTCAATTTAGATTTAAATATCGGTAGTGAGGAGGAAGCCCTAACAGCAAATGGGATTGCATTCCACAGGGGGGCCGCAACTACAAACGCCCGATCACCTTTAGTTTTCAAACGGGAACGAGGAACAGAGAGGAGTAACTGATTTGATGATCTAAGAGACATTGGTGCAGAATGTAGATGGAGTAAATCAGCAATGTACTGAGGGGCTAAACCATGCAAAAGCCTTATAAACATACAGCACAACCTTGAAGTTTACTATGTATCTAACTGGAAGCCAATGTAAGGAAGCGAGAACTGGGGTAATATGCTCTCTTTTCTTGGTACCCATTAGGAGTCTAGCTGCTGCATTTTGGACTACTTGCAGATGTGAAAAAGAAGATTGAGACAGACATATGAGGCTTTGCAGTAGTCCAGCCGGAATGTAATAAGAGCATGAATTACTATTTCCAAGTCCTTCTGTGGGAGAAACTGTTTTAATTTAGCAATGGACCTTAGATTAAAAAAAAACTTCCTTTAACAACAGCATTTATCTGCTTATCAAAAAATAAGTCAGAATCAAAGATGACACCCAAGTTCTTAACTCTATTGTGCATGGTTAAAGATAAAGTACCAAACTGATTTTCAATGTCAGTGATACGTAACGAAGAGCCAAAAGCAATGACCTCGGTTTTATCCTCATTAAGCATGAGGAAGTTTTCATATATCCATAATTTAACTTCTTAAAGACAGGAGATGAGATTACTGATGGAACAACAATCGTTAGACCTGACAGGAAGGTAAAATTGTGTGTCATCAGCATAACAATGATAGGCTTCACTGTACTTCTGAAAGATGGAGCCTAAAGGAAGCATATAAAGAGAAAAAAGCAGAGGACCCAACATGGAGCCCTGTGGAACGCCACATGTGAGCAGTGTTGGGGAAGAGAAGTGATTATCAATATTGATAGAAAAAGTTATTTCCTTAAGATATGATGAAAACCAGTTTAATGCAACTCCCTTTATGCCAACCACCTTCTCAAGACGATGTAAGAGAATGGAGTGATCGATCAATGCTGCACTGAGGTCTAGAAGGATAAAATTGCCCCGTTTCCAGAATCCAGGGAGACTAAAATGTAATTTGTCACCTTTACTAGTGCAGTCTCAGTACAATGCAGTGCCCTAAAGCCTGATTGAAATTTGTCGAATATGTTGAAGGTGGTTAGATAAGAATAGAGCTGCGAATAAACCACCTTTTACAAGATTTTGGACAGAAAAGGCAATTTTGAAATAGGCCTATAATTCTTAAAAACTATAGGATCAATGTTAGGTTTTTTCAGCAGAGGCTGAACCACAGCTTGTTTAAAACTTTCATACCAGCGACGAATGCCTATAGGTGCAGTCTCTCTCATGTTATATTATTTTAAATAAAAAACATTATTTACAACCTCATTCCGTCAACAAGACACGGGCAATGATCTATATCATGTGAATTCACGTGAACTAATTTATCGGTCAGCTGCACTCTTTGTTTGCTTCGGACCATCGCCCAAACATATCTGCCCGACATTCATGGGCGGTGACCCAGCAGGGCTATTTAAAAGCCCTGTCCAGTGCTGAAGCCACAAAACTGACAAGATGGTTAAATGGACAGCAGAGGAACGCGCCGCAATACAGGGGGTATTCGCGAAAATTGACTCTAAGTCAGTGGGCCACGAAAGCTTGGCGAGGTAACCTTTTCTTAGGCCTTCTACACCTTTCTCTCAAATATAAACACTTTCAAGATGTTAAATTAACTATTGCAAATGTTTAATGTGCCTCTCTTTCCGCTATATCCTCTCAAGATGTTTGATCGTCTACCCATGGACTCAGCGGTATTTTGGTGGCTTTGGCAATCTGTATAACTCCAGCGCGATCATGGCTAATCCAATGGTCGCAGCGCACGGATTGGTCGTGCTCCAAGCACTGGAGAAAGCTCTCCAGAACATGGATGACATCAAGAAGTCCTACGCTTCCCTCAGCGAGCTTCACTCCGAAAAACTGCACGTTGACCCAGGCAATTTCCAGGTAGCTGTCTCAGACAAGTGGTTATCATGTTTCCTATCATGTTGGAACTAAAACGTGCCTTAACTCTCCCTTTTCTTTCACAGCTGTTAGCTGATTGCCTGACCGTGGTCGTCGCTGCACGCATGGGGACTGAGTTCACTCAAAGCGTCCAAGCTGCGTGGCATAAGTTCCTGTGTGTTGTTGTGGCAGCTCTAACCAAGCAGTATTACTAGATTTCTCCGAAAGTAATAGAGATTGTCCTGCAATGAGAAAAAAAAAGGAAAATAAATAATTGAAATGATTTTGCTGTGTGTTGTCTCTCTATTGAGTTCTCTTTAAAATCATGGGGTTTATGCACAAAATATCACATTAAAACGTGATATAATGCCAGAAGTGCTAATAACAGCTTTAGTGACATGCATGAAGGTTGTGTTATATGGAAGCATGTTTGCCAGCATGCAGCAGGGGAAGTTTGAGGCCTTTGTTCACTGCGATACGATCTCCACTTCCTGCCACTGCCTCTCCTCACAAGACCCTAAAAACAGTATCAGTTTCCAATAAGGTTGTATTCGTTAACATCAATTAACAACATCAATTAACAATGAAAAATACTTGCACAGCATTTCTAAATGTTGGTTATCAACAAAACAGACCTACTTTTTTTTCTTCTTCTTTTTGTTTGTTGCAGGCCTACACATTAACAGTAGCTAATTAATACATTATGAACTAATATGATCAAACAATAAAGTATTTTAATAAATTAACCTTAACCAATATCAATAAATGCTGTAAAAGAATTTAGGCATTGGCCAAAACAGGGTTGGAAATGATCATCACTAAGTTGTGACTGGTGCAAAAAACTTTTATAACATTTTCATTGGACCTCAGGAAAGATAATTAAATGACATAAAATAACCCTTCATGACCCCTTCATGCTGTGGTGACTAGAAAAACGTAGTAAGTCATACTCAGCCGCTATAGACTTGTGTTCATTCCAACATGATGGTGCCTTTTCTTTTGTCTTGTTATATTGTTTTCAGTTTTGTATTTTCATTGGTGGTCTTGTTAAATTGTTACCATGTCAATGTATTTTAGCCATCATGTTTGCCATTGTCCTCTGTGTAGTATTGTTCATGTAACTTTGTCAAGTCAAGTCAAGTCATGCCAAGATTTAGTCAAGTCACGTATTTTCTGTGTCAAGTCTAGTTTAGTCACGTTCATGTTTATGTTTCACGTTTCTAGTTAAGGTTTTTGGATCTCACTTCTGTTTAATAAACTGCACTTGGGTTCGTCACTCCATCGTCTTCATCCGTGCCAGCAACATTACACCATTGCCTATTTATTACTTATTTATTACTTATTTATTTGTGGTGGTTCTTGTAAATTGAAACATGGTTGTAAGTAACAATGATAAAAAGAAAGTAAATTGATAACACATTTGCAACAATTTACTTAATTAATGAAAATGTTTGCAACTTTTAATTTAATGGAAATAAAGCATTTTCAAGATATTTGTAACTTGTGCATTATAATTTATATACACAGTAACAATCATAATAATAATAATGTCAACAATAATAATAGTACCAATAATACTAGGGGTTAAAGCAACATTTTGCACCCCCCACCCAAAAAAGTTTTTTTGTAAAAAAACAAATTTGTTATTTTATAACTTTTTATATATTGGGTAAAACATGCTACCCAATGCATTGGGTTAAAATTAACCAACAATGGGTCAGTGCTATATGAATCCACCATTGGGCTATGTGTTGGGTCATTTTTAACCCAACTGATTTTAGTGAGTAGTAATTACATAAGGGCTCATGATGACATGAAGTTCATCAGTAGTGGCTGTTCCAGGAGCAATGACTAATAAACATGTAGAGACAGTGCTCAGTGTCACTCACACAAACACTAAACATCATCAGGGTAACACATGTGAAATTACAATCATAAACATTAACTAAACTGTATCAAATATAACACAGACACCCTAAAGTTCATAACTGATATTAAAAATAAGAAAGTGTAAAACTACATGTACTCTCTTGTTAACCATAATATAATGTTTTTACTTTTTATTAGCCTATACAGAAAATCATAATTTTTACATTAGAAAGGTTTTTTCAAAAAGTTAAAATAAAACTACATGTATTGTCTTTTTTTACTTCTTTCCCAGTGATATAAATAAGATGATTCTCTGTAGAATTCATATCGCATGCGAGACTTGGAATGCGTGTTGAGACGCGCGCTCTGATATTCTGCACACAAAGTGCAGGTTATCCTGTCTCTGGGGCACATGATGTGCGTTGCGGTGTGACTTTTGTTTCGGCGGCCCGAAAATTCAAGTCTCGTGTTGATGGAAAAATCCAAATCGAAGATTTGTTGCTATGTTTTATTTATTTTATACTGAATCCCGTTTTCTTGTTATTTGGCGTGAGAATAACTTGGGTTGAGTGAGAGCGTGAGACAGAGACCGAAAGTGTGTGTCTCACGCCAAATGCGTGACAGTCGGCAACCCCGAGTGTGGGGTCATGGGGCTATAACCCGAAACAATAGGCCTATGCAGCATATACTGTGTTTATATTGAACGATATTATATATTAGGAACATTTATGAAGATGTTCAAATGTTTTGGTCAAAATTACATTATGAATATAATAAATAACACAGACAACATCACAAATTCTTAGTTGCGGAACTGAAGAGAAACTTTAAGCAATGGGGCTATTTTTTTTTAGATGAGGGTGGCAAGAGGCGTTGACGCCCCACGTCGCTATTTTTGTCGAAGCTGGTTTATCCACAATATAGCAACCAATAGGGAAGAAATGCAGGCGGAGCAAAGATACAGAGACGTTATAAAGACTGTGCTTATGGCAGTCAGTTGCTACCTCACTCACTTTTACCGTCTCGTTTCAAGCTTTGTGGTGAAGCAGACCTAGAACCATTATGAGTCTCTCTGCCAAAGAAAAGGCCATCGTGACCGATTTCTTCTCAAAGGCTTCTCCTCTGTCAGATGAAATAGGAAATGAGGCTCTTTCTAGGTAAAGCCTAATTAGCACATCTTTTGGGTAGGACCTTTTTCTGAAATGTTGGTACTAATGAACTTTTCTTTTAACATTACAGGATGTTGACCGTCTACCCGCAGACCAAATCGTACTTTTCCCACTGGAATGACACAAGTCCTGGATCTGCACCCGTCCGCAAGCATGGCAAAACTGTTATGGGTGGCCTATACGAGGCAGTCAGCAAAATCGACGACCTCAAAAGTGGTCTCATCAACCTGAGCGAGCTCCACGCCTACATGTTGAGAGTTGACCCCGTCAACTTCAAGGTCAGCCATTTATAGGCTTATGATAATATTACATATTTTTAAAACCCTTCATTGTCTGGGTGATGGAGGACCTCCAGTGCATTCACATTTTGTTGAACATGTTGACAAGAGATATAATTACTATCTTTGTACTTTCCAACAGATATTGTCTCACTGCATTCTGGTGGCGTTTGGCATGATGTTTCCGGATGAGTTCACTCCCCAGGTTCACGTTGCTGTTGACAAGTTTCTGGCCCTCGTCGCCCTCGTCCTTGCTGAAAAGTATCGTTAAATTGTACTCATCCCATGATGTTGAAAAATAAAACCATGCACTGAAACAAATGTAAACGTTTTCTTGAGTTCTTTTTAATATCATTGTGGTTTGGGCATATTTGGAAAGTACTTTTGACCCCAACAGGAAGCATTAAAACATTTTCTGACCATCGTGAGCCCACACCAAGATAAAAAAAATAATTATTTAACCATCATTTATTTAGGCTATTTATTTACATACAAATCACATTTAATTTGACATACGTGAAGGTTTAGAGTGGCAATAAATAGGGTGAGGGGTTTTATTTCTTCTGGAAAGTCCAAAACATTTAAGTGTAAAATAAATATTTGGGAGAATATGAGAAAATAAATGACGAATTGCACAAAAACAATTCTAAGAATTACGAGAGTCCATGATAAGGCTAAATAAATAAACTAAATAAATAAATAAACTCCACAATCCAATCATATGAAATATGATATATGACAATAAGTAAACAAGTACTGCATATATTATGTATGAAATATAAAAGAATATACAAGAAGTCACATACTTGTACATGTGTAACTTACATTTTTCCTAAATATTAGAGGAATGTGAATATGTGGCCAACATATATATTCAAATATATGAACTTAGTGTATATAAATGTATCTAAGTGTTGGCTCTATACTGAACATCCTTTACATGGGACATATATTTCAAAATACTACATACTACATACATACTCTATAATAAATAGACTGTGTAACATATATTTTCTCAAATATTATTGAAATTTTAATATAAACCCAAATATATGAATTAAGTGTAGCCTATATTTTCAGTCAAATAAAGTTGAGATCATTATTAATATTGTTAATAGCTTTTCTGCTGTAGGCCTAATTTTCTGTTTTATTTATTTTTCTATATGTTTACATCTTATTTCATGTTTGATTATTATTATTATACAACACATTGTTCAACAGTCCGTTGTTTTTCATTTGAATTGACATTGACATTAAGTTGCATTTTGCAAGCTATATGTTCATGTATGGAATATACATATAGAAGATTTTTGTATGTTTATTGTTTTAGCTTATTGATCAGGAACGATGTTGTGCCTATTCATTTGCAACCGTTCTGTTCATTGAATGTATGACATTCAACATTGCAGCTACATTGCGCAATTGTTCTATATAATTCAATTATAAATGGTTGCGTTGTTAGAAAAATAATTCAACGATTGTAAAGTTTCTTACATACATTCCACAACTTCATTGAAGTGTTCGTAAAGCACATACTTTCACTAAAGATTCCCATGACAAATGCAAACATTGTGAGTTTAATTTGAACGGAATAACTTTAATACCAGCGACGAATGCCTATAGGTGCAGTCTCTCTCATGTTATATTATTTTAAATAAAAAACATTATTTACAACCTCATTCCGTCAACAAGACACGGGCAATGATCTATATCATGTGAATTCACGTGAACTAAGTTTATCGGTCAGCTGCACTCTTTGTTTGCTTCGGACCATCGCCCAAACATATCTGCCCGACATTCATGGGCGGTGACCCAGCAGGGCTATTTAAAAGCCCTGTCCAGTGCTGAAGCCACAAAACTGACAAGATGGTTAAATGGACAGCAGAGGAATGCGCCGCAATACAGGGGGTATTCGCGAAAATTGACTCTAAGTCAGTGGGCCACGAAAGCTTGGCGAGGTAACCTTTTCTTAGGCCTTCTACACCTTTCTCTCAAATATAAACACTTTCAAGATGTTAAATTAACTATTGCAAATGTTTAATGTGCCTCTCTTTCCGCTATATCCTCTCAAGATGTTTGATCGTCTACCCATGGACTCAGCGGTATTTTGGTGGCTTTGGCAATCTGTATAACTCCAGCGCGATCATGGCTAATCCAATGGTCGCAGCGCACGGATTGGTCGTGCTCCAAGCACTGGAGAAAGCTCTCCAGAACATGGATGACATCAAGAAGTCCTACGCTTCCCTCAGCGAGCTTCACTCCGAAAAACTGCACGTTGACCCAGGCAATTTCCAGGTAGCTGTCTCAGACAAGTGGTTATCATGTTTCCTATCATGTTGGAACTAAAACGTGCCTTAACTCTCCCCTTTTCTTTCACAGCTGTTAGCTGATTGCCTGACCGTGGTCGTCGCTGCACGCATGGGGACTGAGTTCACTCAAAGCGTCCAAGCTGCGTGGCATAAGTTCCTGTGTGTTGTTGTGGCAGCTCTAACCAAGCAGTATTACTAGATTTCTCCGAAAGTAATAGAGATTGTCCTGCAATGAGAAAGAAAAGGAAAATAAATAATTGAAATGATTTTGCTGTGTGTTGTCTCTCTATTGAGTTCTCTTTAAAATCATGGGGTTTATGCACAAAATATCACATTAAAACGTGATATAATGTCAGAAGTGCTAATAACAGCTTTAGTGACATGCATGAAGGTTGTGTTATATGGAAGCATGTTTGCCAGCATGCAGCAGGGGAAGTTTGAGGCCTTTGTTCACTACGATACGATCTCCACTTCCTGCCACTGCCTCTCCTCACAAGACCCTAAAAACAGTATCAGTTTCCAATAAGGTTGTATTCGTTAACATCAATTAGCAACGTGAATTAACAACATGAAAAATACTTGCACAGCATTTCTAAATGTTGGTTATCAACAAAATAGACCTACTTTTTTTTTTTTTTCTTCTTTTTTTTTTTTGTTGCAGGCCTACACATTAACAGTAATTAATACATTATGAACTAATATGAACAATCAACAAAGTATTTTAATAAATTAACCTTAACCAATATCAATAAATGCTGTAAAAGAATTTAGGCATAGGCCAAAACAGGGTTGGAAATGATCATCACTAAGTTGTGACTGGTGCAAAAAACTTTTATAACATTTTCATTGGACCTCAGGAAAGATAATTAAATGACATAAAATAACCCTTCATGACCCCTTCATGCTGTGGTGACTAGAAAAACGTAGTAAGTCATACTCAGCCGCTATAGACTTGTGTTCATTCCAACATTATGTTATTGATGGTGCCTTTTCTGATTTGCAGTTTCGTAATTCGTAATAAACACATCTTAGCAACAGTAGTAAACTTGGAAACGGGTTTACTTTCCAAATCTACTTAACCTAATGAACCTAATTCACACAACAAAACAAGTTGAGGATCCATTATTTCTGAGTGCTTTAGATTTGTTGACATTAATGTAAATATACCATAATTTTTACATTCCCAAAACATGTGCATTATCTATGCATTTAAGAGACTGCAACAACGCGAAGGTATATTTTATACCTTAAAATAATGGTATTTTGGAGGGAGTGAAATATGTGCAATATATTAAGTTAAATTGTGCGGGTTTATGCTTTGTATTCTGAGTATTTTTCCCAGTCTTTCAGCGAATATTCTCATTGCATCTTATTTTTATTTTTTTTAATTGATGTTGTTTGTAAATAATCGTTCCCTAGTTCAAACATTATACATTTGGTAAAAAAATGATTTCGTAGTTTTTATGGTATCCATCTCTTTTTCTACTGTATATCAAAATTGGAACGTTTTCTACGCTTTAATATCCATCCAAACATCTTCCATAGCCGATTGTCCTATGCAGGGTCAAGGTCCAAGGCGGGAAGTGGAGCAGGGACACAACCTGGACAGGTGGTCAGTCCATCACAGGACAAAACTTTAATATAAATATGGCAAATGTCTGTGCAATCTTCCCATGCAAGAGCATTCACTGAGCGCATCTCCAAAAGCCCACCAACTGTAGCTCTTACCTTCCTGCAGAACATTGCAGACATTATTGTTCCAAACAGTCAGGAACACAAAATAATATGTAGCTCTTGGAGGAGAGATGACCATTTAAAATGTATTATTTTATCCTTTGTAAAAAATTGTGGCTCTAAAGTAAAGAAAAAAAATGTGTTTTTTATTTATTTATTTATTTGTAATAACTGAAACGTTCCGATATTTTGGCAAGGAAGAAAGATTGCATTTCGTGTACACCTAACATGGCTAGGATGAGTGCATTGTTAAATTTGTTAGTAAAGTTGTTACTAATGTTAAATGTTGGTGCGGCTATCCGTATGAGGACTCTCCATAGACATAATGATTTTACACTGTATGAACTATTCTATCCCCTAAACCTACAACTCACAAACACTTTCTGCATTTTCACATTTCAAAAATCAACAAATAAATAAAAAACATCGTTTAGTACGTTTTTCTTTAAGCAATTTGAATTATGGGGACGCTAGAAATGTCCTCAGAAACCACATTAAAGAGAGAAGGAAGGCATTGTTTTTCACGAAATTACCATGAACACGTTATATGTAGTAAAAGCATGGTATTGGAAGGAAAAAAACGTCGCATTTTTACATTTTCAATTCTTAAATGTGGGGAATGTCCCTAACTTTCATGCCACCTCTGTGTAACCGAGAAAATACATGGAAAACAATTTCCGATTGATTTAACAGTCCATATTTTCAAGAAAAGGCTATCACTCAACTCCTGGTAAAAGTAAAGTTTACTTGAAATAATACATAATTGTAGCATTGAATTAAGAAATAATTAAAACATTTGTATTTTTTTCATACATGTCCCACATGACACACGGACGCCGCCCACAGGGAAGCTTAATGCATGCCACGTTGTCTATTAGACAGCAACATCATCTTGCATTAATGGTGATAGAAACCAGATTCAGAGCTGCGCACGCAGACCTCAACACAGACAACACGATGGCGGTCACAATAAACAGATCTTTATTCATTGTTTATATATAAATATTATTATTATTACCATGAAAAGGTAATTATGAGTAGAAAATTAACTTCAAACGTCACAAAAAAAAATTAAAAATTACCAAACGTAAAAAAACAAAAACAACAATAAAAACAATGCAAGCTTATTTTTTCAAGCCTTTTGGGAACACAAGCTTTTAAAAGTTAGGTAAAAATTACTTATTTAATTTACCTGCGATATGTATACTCAAATTAGCAATAATTATGACAATCCTTTTGGATTCATATATGATGACGCCATGTGAAAATAAGCAATAATAAATTATATTTACTGATATGCTCATTTTTTACAGGTTTGAATTAAGTAATCTACAAATGTAGAATTTACTTAATTTCTTAAGGTCACACTTTAACTTATCTAATGCAGAAATAATTCATCTTTTCTGCTATATTTACTGCACACGTCCTGCGGATCATACAGGGATGTAGCCGAGATGCCTGTTTGAGCGTTTCACAAATCACTGACAATGAAATGTTTGTTTGTTTATTTATTTATTTTTAATGACGGGAATTCTAGTAATGAGGATGGAATTTCATCAAATGGCCAAGATTCTAAAAACACAGCATGCATTCGTGCGTTGCGTCATAGACATCATCAAACCAAGAACATACACTGAACGCATTGTAAGAATTTCACAGAGGGCGCTATCCGAGAAGAGTTCAATAAGGGAGGTATCCTGGCATATCGCCAAAATGTCAGTTCTTTCTTAATGAATACCAAATGGCATTATTATATATAAATATGAAAGACACAAATTTGCAACACATTTATTATGATATATATAAAGTTTGCTGAACCATTTCATCTTTCTCAGTCGGGTCTTCATCGGAATTTTTCAGCTAAAACAGCAGAGAAGGCAGAAAGAAACTTGTCCACCGCCGCGTGTGCAACTGGGGTGAAGTTATCCCCCATATAGCACGCTAGCGTCACAAGCATGCAGTGATTGAAAAGCTGTGAAAAGATTTCAACAAGTTAACGTTGTAAGATATATCAACCCCAAAATATAAAAATCACACTTTATTTGAGGATAGCATGCTGATGTAGCCTTGACTAGATCTGGTAAGTGGACATGTGCCGTTTCATTCTTTTTGACAAACACACCTTAAAGTTGGTAGGATGTATTCGCAATTGGTAGGCATGGAACCTGCTGAGATGTGCCAATGTAGTGGTGAGTGTGCTTATGTTCCTCGCGCCCTCGGCTAAAGCCTGGACAATTTTCTTCCCGTGGCAGCGTAAATGCTCTGAACGGGGGCTGATGTCTAGATGAGAGAAGTATGTCTTAGTTTTGGGGAACGTTGTGAACATCCTGAAAGCCAATGGACATGGGAGAAAAACAGATGTTGAGGTCTACAAGATGCAGCTAAGCAAAATATCTCCTCCCTCCAATTGCTTGCGTAATCACTAATGGACAACTGCCAAATATGACAAGACCAATAACCATTAACACGACCTTTGATGATCCAATATCAAAAATTGAACGACAAACTATCAAGAATTCATTAATGAACGTAAGTATTTAAATTGTTCGATACATTGTTTTTATAATTTTAAAAACTTAGTAGTAGCTACAACATTTCAGCCTACACGTATCAGTCTACAGTGTAAATACTTACAATATCAAAGTAAAGAGATTTAGGAGGGGGAAAACATCTCATTGTGAGTCTTTGGATATACAAATGTTTACTTTTTTATATAAGCATGTTATAGACTACATTAGTATATAGTCAATAATGACAGCATACCTTAAAAGAGCTTCAGATCCAATATCTTCTGCCACTGGAATCATTTTGTCCCATATCTGTACAATAAGCTCTTTTTCGGTATTTGAGAGCATTATAAGACGTCAAGGCACAATTAAAGTATATATTTATTCTTTGCAAACACTGGTAGCGAAAATGAAATACCTTCTGAACAACTCAAAGCATAACATACACGTGCACGGTTACTTGACCGTTTGGTCATGTAATTTGGATCCCATTGTCCACAAAAGTCTTTTTTTTTTAAAGAAATTAAGGAGAGCAGTTTACCGAAATGTAGTTGTCGTCGGTCGCGCGCTTCGACTCACCGGCAGGCGAGAGTTAATCACGTGAGAGTCGATACTGCGAAAAAGGGGCAGTAAATTACCTTGCGTCACATTAGAGGAACTCATGCGGGGATTCATACTGACAATTATGTCTTAAATTTCACAAATCACAATAACGAACGATGAACTGCAAATGCAAAGAGTAAAATTGCGAAATGGTGTCTTGTTTACATATTACAGCAATGTAACAATTTGTTAGAACATCATTCAATGATTAAGTTACAGGACATGTTGAAAACAGGTTGCATTGATATAGTAGCCTATTATATATATTAATTCAGATAATTTACAGGACTAGTATCTTAATGCAAATGTACTCATGTAAATGAGTGCTAACCTGAAATTGTTACCTCAATAATCTGTTTCTACTTGATCTAACCCTGAACATTAGCTTGTTGGTGAAACCCAATGTATTCAAATTCATTTAGTGATGTTAAATTATATATTTGATTAGAATGTTACCACACAAAGCATTAACATGTACATAACAATCACACACAAACTCCTCATAGTCAATAGTTTGTATGAACATGTGAGCTCTGCTTTCTTTTGGTTTTCACAACCACAGATTTAACAGTGATACATGTGGCTAAAAAAGCAGCAAAAAAAAATAAAATAAATAATAATAATAATTATAATTATATAAAAAGCTAGTTAAACTTTTGTTAAAATGTTTATGATATAAAATAAAAATTTTCTCGGCTGAGTGTATGCTTCTGTGAAAGGGAGGGGTCATGGCATTGTGTCTGATAAAACCTCATGGCTGCCCCTATCAGTGGCTCAAGCTGGGGCTTGAAAGTGGGTGGAAAGTGAAGAGCAGCGTAATCACCATTCTCCAGCGTAAACGACCCTCCTGCTGGCAAGATGGCAAGAACTTCTCATGACTCAGCTGAACTGAAGCCCCTCTTCAATAGAATCCACATCCATTATTAAAAAAACAAACAAACAGAGGATTTGAATTAGTGTGGCATGTGCAGCATGACAGTGGACTATGTCAGCAAGCTTTGTTTGTATTTTTATTTTTTTACTAAGCTGATATGGACTTTAAAACTTCATTAAATATTCTTAACATATACTCTATATGACTTTTGCATGTTCAGCAACCTCCGTGTCAATCTTTGTTTCCAATCCTTTATATAGGGTCATCGCTTACATTCATGGGACCTTTTAAAAGTGTTTAAGCTATTTTAATATCAGCATGCTTCTAATGTGTAGCACAACTGTAGCATTTATGTTATCACTTGGTTTAATTAAATCTTCACTCTCCAAGCTTTACTTTTGCAGCTGAACTGAGAACACCTGTGCCAGTCTGACCAGTCTAACACATGGCCTATAGCAAGTATTGAGTTCTCCTATTTTTATGATTTGTGTGTGTGTGTGTGTGTTGCCATGCAGAAACAGCTCCATCCTCAGGACCTCAAGTCACCTATCATTAGCAAAAACATGTTATTTCCAAAGTTTTGCTGCTATACTATGTAATATTTGTTTAAATAAACAACATTTTGACAAAATGAAAAAGTCATTTTTATTTGTATAGCGCTTTCACAATGCACATTGTTTCAAAACAGCTTTACAGAAAAATATGAAATGTCTGTAATGTCATATATGTCTTTTATCCCCTTACTGTAATGTCTGTAATGACCTATTTCTTTGCTCAATCATTGAAAATAATTAACATTTGTATTCATAATTTCTTTGTCTTCAAGCCTCCAGTGAGCAAAGCCTTGCTGTGGTAAGGGAAAAAAACTCCATAAGAATTTAGTTTTATTCTGTCATGAAAACTCACCCTCATGTCATTCCAAAGCCATTTCATTTTCTTTGTCTGTGTAACACAAAATGAGATATAACACAGTATATTATAGGCTTAGAGCCTCATCTAACATCTTCCATTAAAGCTAGAAAGTCATATGGTTTTGGAATAACACAAAGATGAGTAAAATAATTTACTTTTGGGCAAATTATCCCTTTACGATGATACATATTTTGTGTATTTTAAATGTCTGAATGGGTAAAGCCACAATTAAAAACTTTATTAATACAAAATATCAAATATCAATATTTATCAAATGGATCAAATACAATAAATAGATCAAATAAAGTATAGCCAGATGAGTAGCAGAAATAAAGACTTTGTCATGGTAGATGAGGTTGACAGACAAACAGAAAAAAAATAACTACAGATGATTTGCTGTGCTCTAACATATTATATATATAGAAAGACGTATTGAATTGAACTGACACACTATCTTCAAAAAAAGGCTAAAAACACATCTTTTCCAAAAGCACTTAACCAGTTGCACTTAAATCTGTTTTGTATACTATTCTGATGATAGTGAAACTTTGTAGTATGGCACTTTTCGTACCACTGTGTCCTTAAGATAATTCGCTTATGTTTTCCTCTTTTGTAAGTCGCTTTGGATAAAAGAGTCTGCCAAATGAATAAATGTAAATGTAAATGAATTGTAATTATATTGAATAATATGAACTAAAATATCTTGTAAAGAGCTGTATTTTTATTTTAGTTTTAATCATTCATAACATGTTGTATAAATGATTTAATATGTCGCATAGGCAAATTGTTTGTAACATTTTGAGTGATTTGGCTATAAAGCTAAATACATATTTCTCTTTCCCGACAATTGTCTATTGCAGTTAGTTGTTGAGCATGCTGTCCACTAGATGGCGATATCATACCACTCACGAACACAAGAAAACGATACTGGCATCGCCTATATTCAGCCAAAGGTCAACTTTATAATGTTATCACATAGCCTAAATTTCAATATTAGAACTGTGTAGGCCTACAATTTATTAATTATTTATCAGCCAAAACAATATGAACGTGTATCAAATTCATGCTTCTAGTAATTCCTACGTGTCCGTTTAGCTTAATAAAGATCTCTAAGCCAATATGGTTTTCCAAAAAAAATGGTTTACATTTCATGTTTTCAAAAAAACACAAGATGGTTTGAACACAGCTAAGCAGGATTACGTATGAATTATTTTCCCTTGCTCTAATCATGTTGAAGTGTTGTTTGCTTAAGCACTCACTGGTAGATCACACAACCCACCCACACTATTTGCCTCAGCCTGCCAAGATCTCAGACATGTTGCATTGTGACTGGATTACACATATAATCACATATAAATACATATAAATAATAGATATTTAATGAAGATCCCTTTAGTGGTTTATAAAGTCCATGACCAATTGCAAGGACTGTAATAAAGGGGAAAAGGGAGAGGAGGGAAGCATTGTGATACATCAAATGAATAACCTTTAATCTTAATTTTTCTGCACATTAAATAAAATATGCTCTGTAAAATATGAAAATGGAAATCTTTCCTAACTGGCAAAAAGTTCATGTACGCATCTTTCAATATTTCTATCTATTTGTGCACCTCTTAGGCCATGTCATGTCCTCTCATCCTGTGGATATTGTCGTGAGGGCATTTTAATATTTGTCCTTCCATGACTGATAATAGTCCTTGTGTTAACAGAGTGCCACAGAAATACATCATTGTGATGTGGAGCTTGGTGGATGATGACATCTGAGTAGCGCATGCATCTCAATCAAACAGCCTTTGTCGTGGGACCTTGCATGAACTTACTTGACCAGCAGAACAATCAGTGTGCAGATAATGTGCCCTGAGCTTCATTTAATTTGTAAAACAAATGGCGTTGTCTGCCATTGTACAATGATTCACCAGATGTTCACAAGTCTTTCATCTGAAGTCTGATTCAAGTCTTAAGTCTTTAAGCTGGAGTCCGAAACAAGTCTGGAGTGTTTTACACTGGAGTCAGAGTCAAGTCGCAAGTCTTTAAGCTGGAGTCCGAAACAAGTCTGGAGTGTTTTACACTGGAGTCAGAGTCAAGTCTTAAGTCTTTAAGCTGGAGTCCGAGTAAAGTCTGGAGTATTTTACACTGGAGTCAGAGTCAAGTCTTAAGTCTTTAAGCTGGAGTCCAAAACAAGTCTGGAGTGTTTTACACTGGAGTCAGAGTCAAGTCTTATGTCTTTAAGCTGGAGTCCGAAACAAGTCTGGAGTGTTTTACACTGGAGTCAGAGTCAAGTCTTAAGTCTTTAAGCTGGAGTCCGAGTAAAGTCTGGAGTATTTTACACTGGAGTCAGAGTCAAGTCGCAAGTCTTTAAGCTGGAGTCCGAAACAAGTCTGGAGTGTTTTACACTGGAGTCAGAGTCAAGTCATGAAGTCTTTAAGCTGGAGTCCGAAACAAGTCTGGAGTGTTTTACACTGGAGTCAGAGTCAAGTCTTAAGTCTTTAAGCTGGAGTCCGAGTAAAGTCTGGAGTATTTTACACTGGAGTCAGAGTCAAGTCTTAAGTCTTTAAGCTGGAGTCCAAAACAAGTCTGGAGTGTTTTACACTGGAGTCAGAGTCAAGTCTTATGTCTTTAAGCTGGAGTCCGAAACAAGTCTGGAGTGTTTTACACTGGAGTCAGAGTCAAGTCTTAAGTCTTTAAGCTGGAGTCCGAGTAAAGTCTGGAGTATTTTACACTGGAGTCAGAGTCAAGTCGCAAGTCTTTAAGCTGGAGTCCGAAACAAGTCTGGAGTGTTTTACACTGGAGTCAGAGTCAAGTCGCAAGTCTTTAAGCTGGAGTCCGAAACAAGTCTGGAGTGTTTTACACTGGAGTCAGAGTCAAGTCTTAAGTCTTTAAGCTGGAGTCCGAGTAAAGTCTGGAGTATTTTACACTGGAGTCAGAGTCAAGTCTTAAGTCTTTAAGCTGGAGTCCGAGTGAAGTCTGGAGTATTTTACACTGGAGTCAGAGTCAAGTCGCAAGTCTTTAAGCTGGAGTCCGAAACAAGTCTGGAGTGTTTTACACTGGAGTCCGAGTAAAGTCTGGAGTATTTTACACTGGAGTCCGAGACAAGTCTGGAGTATTTTACACTGGAGTCTGAGTCATGTCTGGAGTATTTAACACTGGAGTCCGAGTCAAGTCTGGAGTATTTAACACTGGAGTCCGAGTCAAGTCTGGAGTATTTAACACTGGAGTCCGAGTCAAGTCTGGAGTATTTAACACTGGAGTCCGAGTCAAGTCTGGAGTATTTAACACTGGAGTCGGAGTCAAGTCTGGAGTATTTAACACTGGAGTCCGAGTCAAGTCTGGAGTATTTAACACTGGAGTCTGAGTCAAGTCTGGAGTATTTAACACTGGAGGGGGTAACTGCTTTCGGGTCCTTGAATAACATATAACGTGCGAGTAAGGGCAGCAGGTGGACTTTCTATTGCCCTTTCTATAGGCTAAGATGGTGCCCCCCTAAGGTGTTGATGCCCTACGCAGACTGCGTAGTCTGCTTATAGGGAGCGGTTGAACTGATAGGGGAGACCGGGGGCCATTATCTTCAGCTGATGTTTGACTCCACTGAAAGACTTTCTTGTGACATTTCACTGTCCAGCTCAGTATGTGGCAGTAATGTACCATAAACTGGAATGCCAACCAGCAATAAACATCAAAAGAAGAAAACTGCCTTGCCAGTGACAGCAATATGGATCATAAAAAAAACGTTTAACTAAACGTTTTAGGGTTTGTTGATAATACATTGTCGTGTAAAAATGGCTATAACTTTACACAGAAAAGGTTAGTAAGTTGTTTTATCACACTCAAGTAATTTTAACATGCATATTGATGTCTTGTGACTATACTTTTAAAAGTGAGTATTTTACTGTTTACAGATTGGCCTCATTTACTTCCATTGTAATTGTCTCACTGTGATTTTTGCTTTTTTTTAAGAAAAGATGGGGCAAGTTGAAAGAAAGTTTTGTGGTAATCAACATTATCCCACAAATGCTGTCTAACTTGTATTGAACCCTGAATATTTCTTTAATGTTACAATGATTTTATGAAATTTGCACAGGCTATAGGAACACTGGGGAAAACAAAGTTACCTAAACAATTTGGTAACATCTAAATGAACTGTTTTTTTACAAGTCAAAAAATATCACTGAATCAACCTGAATAAATTAAGATTAGGGCTAAACTTTTTTTCAGGTAGAAATTGCTCCTTAAGGCAACACTTGCAGGTTATCATTTACAGCGTATTAATGTTTTGGTGACTAGACACAGAGTGTTGAGCATGTTACATATTCTACATATTCTAACACACAAATATGATTAAAATATATAGATCTCACCTATGTCAATAAAAGCAACTGAGAACAACTTGTTCCCAAAATCCCTAAACTTTTTGTACTAAAGTTTGTTTTAGCAACCGCAATAACTGATAGCTCCTTATATCAGTATGAACTCCAAAACACTGACTGTGGAGTTTCCTTTTAGCAGTTGTAATTGACCTTTGCATTCATAAAATTCAATGAATGCCCTTTTTTTTAGCTATGCATTGTAATCATGGCACACAAAAGGGAGGGAGATTTTGGATTTCCTGCACGTAGTGGAGTCAACATGGTAAGTTAGAGGCTGAAAGGAAGGAACAAAATAGTGCCTTTCAAATTACAAATTTGAATTGCAAACCTTTGCGGCACAAGTGGACATTTCAAGCACCAAATAAACCCCTCGCTGTGGGTAAAGTATGGAAATGAGAGTTTCCTTAAGAGCACTGAGTTAAGGGGACAATGTCTTCACTTATAATATATATGACTAAGTTCAGGTATGAAACTCTGAATTGAGTACTTTAAGCTGATCAGCAGCCAATCAGCGTGCTCACATGTGACATGTCAAGCCATTTGGCTCACATGGTTTTGGTCAAGCTGATAGGTCTTTTGACGTGTAATCAGGTAGCCAATTAACTTATGTACTCTGTCCTTGACTAACAATTAAATTTGCTACATTTTTCAAGTATGCCACAGAATTCACTGCAGCAGCAGCACGCTGTGAGAGTTATCTCCGAAATCCTCCACCTCCCCAGCGACACCTGTCTAGATCTGTTACATGAGAATATATATATTTTTTCTCCCTTTTTATCCCCAATTTGGAATGCCCAGTTCCCAACTGGCTCTAAGTTCTTGTGGTGGCATAGTGACTCGCCTCAATCCGGGTGGCGGAGGACAAATCTCAGTTTCCTCCATGTCTGAGACCATCAATCCATGCACCTTATCACGTGGCTTGCTGAGCATGTTACACGCATGTGGAGGCCCACGCTGTTCTCCGTGGCATCCACGCAAAACTCACCACTCGCCCCACCAAGAGTGAGAACCACACATTATAGCAACCATGAGGAGGTTACCCCATGTGTTTTGGTTGCTCAGACCTGGCTGGAGTCACTCAGCATGCCCTGGATTCGAACTCGCGATTCCAGGGGTGGTAGTCACCGTCAATACTCGCTGAGCTACCCAGGCCCCCCTACGTGAGAATATTTATGTTTATGTCTAATTGTGCAGCAGCTCAATATGTCTGTGTATGTTCCAGCATTAGCAAGCAGTGCTCGAATTGAATCAAGTCTTATGGGTGGGTCCCCGCCATAAAATGCATGTAACTAGTTTATTAGATATTACAAATGTAAATTGTGACAAGACAGGCTGACAGTCTGTGTGTTAGTGTTGGAGAGGATTTTTCAACCATTTCATGATTATATTTTTATGTCAGTATGTGGCAAGGGACTGTTATAAGTGAGTTAGTCAACCACTTCAGTCAAAAAGGCTGCTTTATTCAGGAACAAACAATGCTATGGTTATTATCAATATGTCAATCATTGCTATTTCAAGAGTGAATCTCGCATTTATATGTGGATGTAATTCCCAAAACTTTGTAGCATGTACATGGCCATTGGTCCTCCTCTTAGCAGCATGAAAAACAAGTTTTATACGATTCTTTCTGAATGGATTATATATAGCATAGAAAGCGCACTGTATCTCATCTAAGAAAGCTGTAACTCATCTTCTTCATGATTTCTAGCACCCCCATAGAACCAGGCCAATTAATAAAGAAAAATGAGTAAGCCTAAATGTCCCCCCAGCACTGGTAGCAAGTCTCCATCCTTGCTCTGCAGCAGTAGCATAGCAGCTCTAGTCAAGACTTACATCCTATCACTATATCATACCTATAACAACATGCTAAATCTTTCAGAGAGTTGTCATGAATGAACTGTAATTCTTACAATATTCATAACTGACTATATTTCTTTATCATATTGTAGAGACTGATATACAGTTTTTAGACAAGCTCCTCTCATAACACCATGAAGAAATATGCAGTTTGAAGATTTGTTATCTAAAGTATGATGTATCGGTACAAGATTGCTTGTTGTATGTGCATGCACATGCTCTTATCCTAATTCTCCAGGCTGACTAAAATGTCAATCAATGACCTCAGCAATAAATAATGGAAGTCACAAGGGATGTGGAATGTCTCGCCTCAACTATATGTCATTGTATAGTTAGAGACAGTCAGAGAATTTACTGTCTTCACTGCTGTTTAGATAATAACATTGGCAGCAGCTCCCATCTCTCTCCACCCCAAGGAAACAGAAAGAGCTTTTGTTTCTGGCTGTTCTTGGCTGTTAATGTTCAGTGATTCAGAGATTCTCCCACTTTTACTTTCAGTTGCAAATGAGTAATTGAGTAATTAAGTGACTCGCATGTTACCAACAGTAAACAATTTATTTTTACATGTTATATGAAGCTATATTGGTATATTGTTAGAAACTAGCAGGACTCAATGCCTGGATGTCTGAGGGAGCATGGACATGTCATCAGGAGGAGGACAACCATAAACTAAGACTCCCCTTCTGGCCCCCATAAAGTAGAAGGCCAGAGGGGAACACAAGAGAGCAGAAGCAAAACTTCCAATCCCTCGACTTTCTAAGCAGCTCCTTTGAAGAGCTGCCAGCTGTGCTTCTTGCATTGGGCCTCTACAGGGGAACACAAGCCTTTGAAGTGGTTATGGCATGTAGGTGAGCAACAGGCAGTGGCAAGAAAACTGCAGCGAGGAAATGCTAGGGAGAGATAAATATGCAATTTGGTCTTTAGATTAATAAAAAACGGTAACCTGAAATCGTTACCTTGACGAGCAGTTTCTAACTGATCTGACCCTTAAATTTAGTTTTGTTGGTTTAACCTAATGTTTTCAGATGGATTCAGTGAAGTTAAATAATATTTTGTACAATATTCTGTGCATAAAATCAGTTAATCCAGATGTTACCACATGAAGCACGTTTTTAGGTTAAAGGTACATTTCACCCAAAAATGTTAATTCTCTTATTATTTACTCACTCTTATGCCATCACAGATGTGTATGACTTTCTTCTGCAGAATACAAATTGTTATATTATAGGTGTGGCTGAGAAACAGTAATTTTTAAGTAATTTTTACAGATGTAAAAGTGAAAGTGGTGATTTAGAGTAAAGAAGGACTTACATTTTTAACTGTTTCTCATCCACACCTATTATATCACTTCTGAAGTCATGGATTTAACCACTGGAATCTTATGGATTACTTCTATGTTTCCTTTATGTGATTTTTGATGCTGCAAAGTTTTGGTCACCATTCACTTGCATTGTATGGACCAACAGAGCTGAAATATTCATCTAAAAATCTGTTTTGTGTTCAACAGAAGAAAGAAAGTCATACACATCTGGGATGGCATGTGGGTGAGTAAATGCTGAGAGAATTAAAATTTTTGGGTGAACAATCCCTTTAAAATGTATTATTTCAATTCGGTGTGTCTGCCAGGACCGTTTAAACAAATTATGAAGCAAGTAACATAGGATGTTTACCATGTTGGTGAGCTCTTTGGCCAGTTTTAAAACATCTTTCCTTCTAAAGTATTCTGACAGAATTGATTACTTGGTCTGATGCCTGCATCAGTTCTGCTAAAGTATTCCTTCACCAATAGTTTTAGACATCGCCAAGACATTCAACACACCCGATTAGACTTAACGACCCTTCAGTTAAATGTTTGGCATACACTTCACTGCGCAAAGATAAAGCTTTATCACTGTTCGTTTTTCTTTTTTTGTAAGTACATTAATTGCCACACTAAAAAAAATAAAAATAAAAAAAAAAGCTTTTTGGCTGAATTTAATTCAGTCATGGACAGTGGTTCCAAGTCAATGAGATTAGTTTTTTTTTACTTAAAATTACAATGTAATCTCAATAAATACTTTGTGAAGTAAGAAACTATTTTAATTGGGTAAACCCAACAAAAATAGACATGTCAGTGTAACTCAAATAAATGTACTGTCTATCCGTCCATTCACCTATATTTACTAACTAGTGAAAGTTAGCATACTAGATACATGGTGGATGGAAGTACTAGAGAGTGTAGTTTAGTAACTATGCTAGGTTAGCACAGCTTTTACTCAATGAAGCAAGGAATCAAATTCTTGAGCATTATTTACCTATCCTACTCTTTATTCTTTCATCTCCACTCTTCACCATAATGGTAACCCCGAAACTTCATCATAACAGAAACTATTCAAATGATCAACATAATACAGTAAACACAAACAAGTATCCCCTTTAAATTCATCTTGCACAAAAACACATCAAATAGCACTTAAAGTTGCACTCAGTAACTTTTGTCTTTGTGTCATCTTGGACTTACACTGACACCTAGCAGCTTGGATGCAGCATAATTAAATTATTAAATTATTGTTTTCAGTTTCAGAAGCCATTGTAGAAATGTAGTATTCACAGTCAGCCATGATTAATTTAATTAATGAGTGAAAGTTTCAAAATATCAGGATGGTTACTGAGATTAAGTGAGTAGTATTCGGTTGGTCATGTGATTTTAACATGGCAGCCCCCGTGTGTACACCCTCTACATGTAGAATAAAACAACTTTTGTAAGATTACTATCTTCATATTAATGTGAGTGGTCATTATTTCCTAAAAATATTGCTAAATTACAGTTTATGTTTTTAGGAGTTAAACTTTTTTAATGAGGAAAAATTACTGAGTGCACCTTTAATTTTAACATTTACTCTCCCTGAGAAATGCATGCTGGGAAATGGAAATCCCCTACCCAGTTTCAGCAATGCTACAAATAGAACACAATTAAATCAAATTGTGACAAAATGTTCAACAATTGTTTTGATTTAGTTCATTTTACTTCTGTAAATTGAACAAGTAGCAAATATATCTGGACTAAATATATTTTATTACATACATATTACATATTACATAACATTTAATTAAATTGTACAATCAAACTGAGCACTTTATTATGTTGTTTAATGAGCCCACCAGAAATAATAAGTAAATGTTTCTATTGAGAGCAAGGACAGTACTTTTTCTAAACATGCACACATCAAAGATAAAATCATATCCAGCTGCCACATGTTGTATCCCAGATTACACAGTACTTCAAAGGAACCATATTGTCTATGGAAACTAGAGAAGTTGGTATCTTACTCACAGACTCCTGCAATAATGCTTGATTAGATGATGAAGATGAAAGGAGCAAGAGTAGAAAGCAGAGACTATAATGCTGAAATTCCTGGCAGGTGTGAGCTTGGAAAATGCAAAGGATGAAACCATGCTCCACCCTTATTTTTTTATGTCCAAAAACAAAATGAAAAATAGTACACTTTTTGAAAAAGAAAATCATTCTTTAAGCATTCAGTCATCAATTCACTATGTAGAGGGCCTGGGTAGTTCAGCGAGTAAAGACGCTGACTATCACCCCTGGAGTCGTGAGTTTGAATGCAGGGCATGCTGAGTGACTCCAGTTAGGTCTCCTAAGTAACCAAATTGGCCTGGTTGCTAGGGAGGGTGGAGTCACATGGGGTAACCTCCTCGTGGTCGCAATATGGTTTGCTCTCGGTGGGGTACATGTTGAGTTGTGCGGGGATGCCACGAAGAATATTGTGAAGCCTCCACAAGCGCCATATACTGCCGTGGTAACGTGCTCAACAAGCCACGTGATAAGATGTGTGAATTGACGTCTCAGATGCGGAGGCAAATGAAATTCGTCCTCCGCCACCGGGATTGAGGCGAATCACTGCACCACCACGAGGACTTAGAGCGCATTGGGAATTGGGAATTCCTAACTGGGGATGAAAAGACGATGTGTAATTGGAACGGCTGCGACAGATTTGTTCATGTATCTATTCACTAGGGTTTGAAAGGAGCCCATTGTCAGTTGTGGGGAACTCCTGAGATCCACCTCACCCTGACATTCTGCATTCACGGTGTCAATGTCCTGATGCTTTATCCCTATAAACACTTCCACTATTCAAACTTACACCAACAGTATTTTTAAACCGCATGTGAGATGCCTTGATAGGTGCAGACTTGATAATGCAAGTTTGAAACTTGTCTTAATAGTTATTTAAACATACAACATAGTCAGTGCCAGAATAATATTACAGTCTTCATCACAATAACAAAAGTGTGAGCAGGAGGATGATTTCCAGTGATGTATTGGGAACTGTCGAAATGGAACCATTGTGGCATGCTGGGAATGTAGTCTCAGACCATGGGAGAAGAAAGACATATAGGTTTGGAACACCAGGAGGGTGAGTAAATGATGTCAGAATGTTCATACCACTTAAACTGAAGTTACCAAAATATAGTGTTTGGCTTTTACAGAACCAACAACAATTCATGTACATAGCTTTTTAGTCTTGTGTAGTATCATATGTTCCTTAAAGGAATATTCCAAGTTAAGCTCAATTGACAGCATTAATGTTGATTACCACAAAAATTTATTTTGACTCGACCATCCTTTTCTTTAAAAAAAAGCACAAATGGAGGTTGCAGTGAAGAACTTACAATGAAGTGAATGGGGCCCATTTTTGGAGGGTTTAAAGGCAGAAATGCTGTCAATTGAGCTTAACTTGTATTGAACCCAGAATATTCCTTTAAGCTGCTTTGTACACTTTGAGTTTATGGGCCCTAGTTAATGAACTAGAAAGTCTAGGGTTTATGAAGAATCATATTGGTGCCCCTTAAACTACTACAAGTATAATAGATTATTTTTTAAAGATCTGTCTACTGTACTGGATGCATGCATCGGAGAGTTAATTATTAGTGTTGTTATGTGTTATGTTTTTAATGAAAGTATTAAGGAAAGATCACTTTGAGGAGAGGTCGTTTGATTTGCTCTGGCAAATGACCATTTAAGATGTGCAACTGTGGTCCTAGCTAGTGGAAAATCCCATCCGGAAGTTTGTCCATCGTGCACTGAACTACAGAGTCGAGGGTTTATGAAAAATCATATTGGTGCCTCTTAAACTACTACAAGTATAACAGCTGTTTTTATCTGCTGCTAATAAACAGAGTTTGTGGGGAGCTATGGAAGCACTTTAATCCTCTGACATTTAATCATTTCCTTTCTCTTTCTGGCTTAGCCTGGAGCAGTAAAGATTGCCAATACTGGTTAAAGTGGGAATGCAGACACAGCAGCCTCAAGAATAACATTTAACCCCAAATCCCTAACAGAATGTGACAGATGACTGACAATATAAAGGAATAGACTTAAAAGCTTTCAATATAAGCTTTCAAAATGTGAAGATTTCAAAACTGAAGCACGTGTTCCTGATGATTCTGTTTCAAACACTGGCTGCAACGCTCTTTGGAATACCCTAGATAAGTTCTATTGACATCTCCAGTATTCCTGATATTGTTTTAATTTCACTGTGAATCCATGATAATTAGCCATGATAATTAAAACATGCATCCTCTATATAGTACATGGGGAAAAAAGAGAAACACCTTTTTTTTTGCACAGAAAGTTCATGTTATTCATTCAACGTTATGTATAAAGAAATAGAAGTGTATTTTAGTATGCGCACTTGATGGCTATAAATCAAGTATATTTAAAAAAAGTGACGATATAGTTTGGCAGAGCATGTAACACCATGCCAGTGAGTGAACCACAAACACACCACAGTGAACAAGCCATAAACCAGATGAGCACACAGGGTTCAGAGAGGGTTAAACCTCAGGTCAGCGCATAATTTCTATCATATGCTGAAAGAGCTAATGTCATCTAAGCACTCTCCTCTTTCTACCGGCATTCCATCATCAACACAAAGCACTAAATCTCTGATAGCCCCCCACCCCCACCACAACCACCACCATGCAGCATTGATTCATTGCAAGGGTGATCCCAAGATATCTATGCCTTTCCCTCTGCTCCCTCTGTGTAGCAAATGTGCCCTTATGTGCAGCAGCATATCTGATTTGTTCAGCTTTCAGTTGTGGGCTGGTGTTGTTGCCTAATAATTTCAGTGTGGGGAATCAAAACTCTCCACACCTCATTACACAGGCGCAATATTGAGTGGCAAGAAGTAACTGCAGCGTTTCAGAAGAGAAGCTTGGTTAGTAGTGGGTATAAGCCTTATGTATTGTATATTCATACACAAATGCAAATATTATGTTTTAACCCCTCCAGTGCATTAGTTATTAAATCCCAAAGGAAAACATAATGTAATGTTTCTATTTACTTCAAAATAAGATTAACATTTTCCTTAATCATCTTTTTAATAATATAAAAAATATGTCTTTTGGGAAATTTTTACAGGTACTTTGTGTATCATTACTTTCATCAGCCACGATATATTTATGTAGGCTTAACTAAATAAAATAAAAAATACAAAGACATATATGGAAAAAAGTCATAAAGATGTTTGGGAAAGAGTCAAAGGTTGAATTGTTGAATTGAATTTTTTAAAGATCTGTCTACTGTACTGGCTGCATGCCTCAGAGTGTTAATTATTCCTGTTGTTATGTGTTTTTTTATGAATGTATTAAGGAAAGATCACTTTGAGGAAAGGTCATTTGATTTGCTCTGGCAAATGAATAAATTACCATTTAAGATGTGCAATTGGGGTCCTAGCTAGTGGAAAATCCTATCCGGAAGTTTGTCCATCCTGCAGGAGGAATGCTGTTTTCAGGAAAGGGAAGAGGATGCATCCACATGCATATCCAATCAACATGAAGAGTGTGGTCTGGATCTTCAGGCACAATCCTTCTGCTTTCTCTTTATTTGTGTCTCCTCTTATCAAATTTGGCTCAAATTTGGAGAATTTCTGTGCAAAAAAATAGAAGTGGTACCTGTCTAAATAAAAATAAAAATATTTTATATTCAAGCAGACATTATGTTCAAGAAACACATGTTAAAGTTGTTTGGCCAAGCAAATCAAGAGTGACTAGTCTGGTATTCTCAAACTACTTACTTTCTTTGTAACACTATCAGCATTACCCTGCATCGCCTGAATGTGTGTAATTACCTGCTGGACAATTGGCCTTTTCTTTCTAAAACTCTAGATTTCCACCATTATCTTTTAGTTCATTTTCTATGGCACAAATCCCAGTATGGTTTTCCACATTTACGGTGTCCATATTCAGTAGTGATTATACACAGAACTGGCTCTCTTTTTTGAAAAGCAATCAATTTACTGTAACTTAGAATTAAACAGCCAAACTGGATCCACAGAGGAAGGATCAGATTTTACATCTCATTACAATGACATTGAGTCCTTGGCAAACAAAAACTCTCATAAACCTGCCATGAGAATGTGTCAGTTTGAGTTACTTCACATTTGCTCATGGAGCAACACTTAGTGCTGTAATTTAATGCTTAATTAAATGATAAGCAACATGATAAGCTAAAAGGAGAAATCTGAACCACAGACATTGCAATAGAGTGCATGGGACCAGTCACATAATACAGCATAATTCTTCATATGAATGATTCTCTGTACAGCCTTCAACTCTGGGGCATTTTTGGGCTGCCACTTACAATTTTTCAAACTCAAATTTAAAAGCTCACAATTTACACATACTGTGGCCTAATTGCCAAAAACTATATATATATATATATATATATATATATATATATATATATATATATATATTATAAATTATTCTTTAAATATGCTATATATAGCAATATCACACTCGCAAGAGTGCTATAGGGCACTACATCAGCACTGCTGTGATTCGGCTACAGCAGTGCTGATGTAGGGCCATATGGCACGATTGCGAGTGTGATATTGCTTATATACAACAGTTCCCATTCACCACTAATGGCTCAGAGCTGTACAGAGGGAAGTGCTCCTGTATTCCCTGGCCTATAAAGATCTCCTTATTGGGCCTTTATATAGTAAGGCTAGTCAAAAATACATTGAAAAAAATACATTGACAAATACATTGAAAAAAATTAGGAAAAACCGAGTACGGTCATAAAAACGCATTTGTGCAAGGAACTACATTCTTACTCGATGGATCAGAATCTGCCCTTGCTGGTTCAAAACAAACGATGCGTCCAAGCGTCCATTAGTAAATCAAATGTCACATCAGAAATAGTATCATGGCTTGTGCTGTTTCTACCAAGTTATTGGATAAACAAGAATGTGTGTGTGTGTGAGAGAGAAAGTGAGAGAGTAGAGAGAGAGAGAGAGAGAGAGAGAGAGAGAGAGAGAGTGTGCAATCACCTGTTGCCACTCCCAAGCAAAGATGCATTCAGCGTTCTTAAGATCAGATTTCTCAGCATAAAATAGACGTCCAAGTGGGGGTATTCCTCCCTATTTCGTGGTAGCCGCGCAAGAGTCATTCACTATAGAAACAGAGATGTCCTCCGCCATTTCCAATATGGAAACTCGATAAGCAGTAAGCACCTTATGTTCTGTAATCAAACAGTCTGTTGTGTTTCTCAGCTGTGATGAGCCTTAATCCTGAAATTGTTCATTTAAAGCCATTTAAAACAATGTCCTTGCTAGCTTAAGTAATGTAGTAGTAATATGGAACGGATTCAGTTCACATCACCAACTGGCTCATATTACACACAAAAATTAGCTTTTACCACCATTACCACTAACATATGTAATTTTAAAAATAAAGATCTGCACTGCTATTACACTTTAGTTTAGAACAGCACGAACACAAGCAGAGTGATACACACTGTCACACCATCAGTGCTCATGGAACGTCTCTAGTACAATCCGTTTCAAGGACCGGAACTAACTGCTGTATATATATATCCAAAAGGAGGGATTTTTTTTTATTATTTCACTAGATGGCAGCAAGTACTAGAAAAATAAGTTTTCCTCTATCTCTTTCATAACAAAATGCAGATCTGAAATGTAGGTGCTCTAACACATTTTAGCCCTCACAGATGTGATCATCCATAGACACTCATTTCTTGCACCACCCCCATTGTTTCATTGAATATCTTGGCCAAGAAAGTGGACTAGAAGCACAATCTAGGTGTCATTAAAAGCGATATTTCATAAGCCATGATGAATGCCTGATCTGTGTCTGTTTACTATACACTGCTAAAAAATAAATAATGCTCTCTGAAAAGAATGGAGAGAATAGTGTGTTTATTATTTTGCCATGACGAAACAAGATGCAGTTTTGGTGCAAAGAAAGTTGAAGCAGCATTTTCCTAGCAGCTTTCTGCCCTCTTTCTCCTCGCTCCTGGTTGTGTAAAGTTTGTGGTAGCCATGACAGACGGACCTGAGCGTTTCAGCACCTGATGTCTCATTCATTCTGGATGTGCAACTGTGTGTGATGAAACAATGGCAAAATATGATAAATGATTAAACTAAATGCTC